>NC_045972.1:37445003-38051411 GCF_010909765.2 Amblyraja radiata | reverse complement strand
GGCAGCATTTCAATGGGCAAGGTAGGGAAGGTTATTAAAAATTGATCCTGTGGGAATAGGAGATATTAAATAAATCCGGTGTTGCTTGTATGCCATTGCCACATAACACGTCCATCAGAGTTCAATCCTGACATCCACTCATGTCTATGTGGAGTTTGCACGTTCTCTCTGACCAAGTGGGTTTTCTCCGGGTGCTCTGAGTCTACATCCCATATTTCAAAGGTGGGTTGGTTGATTGATGAGTGTAAATGTCCCCAAATGTGTAACCAAGCAGTATCATGTGGGGGGGGGAAGAATGCAATGGGATTAGTATAAATGGGTTCTTCATGATTGATGTGGATTTAATAGGCAGAAGGGTCTGTTTCCATGCTGTATGTCTCCAGGAAATACCTTCCACCAAGGCAATTAAGTGTTTGGACACCAGAGGGGGCTGTAGAACCATCTAACAAGATCATTCGTAGACACACACGAACAAAAAGGATAGTCGAACTCCGGCACAGAACTCGACACAGAGCAAAGAATGTTTTTTTTACTAATATTCAAAAGTATGTGATACAGTTATGCCACATGAGCTGGAAAATGGCATTTCTTCGACAAGAGATAAACGGAGAAACCAAAATGCTACGTGCCCAAAGCTAAAATATTGCCAGTGCATGGTTGGAAGTGTTCATGTTCTAGGAGCAGACTTAGGCCATTCAGCCCACAAGTCTGCTACACCATTCAATCATGGCTGATCTATCTTTCCCTCTCAACCCCATTCTCCTGCCTTCTCCCCATAATCTCTGACACCCTTAAGTGTTATAAAGAAATGAGTTGAAGTTTTGAGCAGAAGCTTTCTTCAGACTTGGAGTCTGTTATGTAGGGCATCAAAACTGGTGGATAGGCTATGAGTTTACTATAGGATGACAGACACTGATTGAATAAAGCTGATGAAAAGGACAAAGGGAAGGAGAAGGCCCAAGTACAGAGATGATATTGAGAATTATATGATCCACAATTAGTTAAAGGAAAAAATATAACATTGAAACTCATAGAGCCATGCAGCACGGAAACAGGCCTTTTGGCCCATCTTACACATGCTGACCAAATGCCTCATCCATGCTAGTCCCACCTCTCCACGTTTGGCTCATGTCCCTCTAAACCTTTTCTATCTATGTACCCATCCAAATGTTTTTCAATGCTGTTATAGTACTTGCCTCAACTACCTCCTCTGGCAATTCGTTCCTTCTATCCACCACCCTCTGGCCCATCTTGGGAACAATGGGGAGAAATTAAACATGTTAAGGAAACAAAAGGGCACGGAAATACCCCTTACAAAGCATAAGGTAGGCAGCGGTGGCAAAATGATGTAAAGAGAAATAGAGATAACCTTTCACGTCTGATGAAGGGTCAGTGATCTGAAACATCAATTCTGTTTCTCTTTCCACAAAGGTTGCCTGACATGTTGGGTTTTTGCAGCATCTTTTGTTGTTATTATAGATTATGGAGCAGGAGTCTTGAAGCAATAGAGGTGCAGTACTAACCTCTTAAGATGTAGTTCTGGTAGTTCTGGTCTGCCTCTGCTCCAACCTTGATCAGACATGTCAGCCCTTCAGCATTGACAAACTCAGGCACCAGATCTTTGTCATCCTACAGAAGAAATGCTGCATCAGCAAGGAGTGCAGAGCAATACATTTTGCAGCCGTCACAGTCTTTTTAATAAAAATCATACATAAACCGACCCGCAAAAACTGCAGATTGAGATATTGTGGCTATGATGCACCACAATAGTTATGGATAATAACAGAAAACTCGAGGATACTCAGCAGGTCAGGAAGCCTCTATGCAACATGTGCTTAAGCATGTATTAGTTGATTTGGGAAACTCAATTTTGCTTAAAATTCTGTTGAAGATGTGTCGAAGTGAATTTGCATTGGCAAGTTGTCTTTCGTGAAGTCAGAAATCCTAAACCAACTGATTATGCCTGCTGGAAATAATGTAGATAAATCATGTTTTATATCAACTTCAGAGGCCATTCAGCCCTTCAAGTCTATGCTGGTTGTGAGAGCAATCGCATCGATTCCATCCCCCCACTTCATAGCAAATCACGCAAGGGAGCAGAGAATTGTAGTTATCAGATAATGTTGTTGGAGTTAGAATGGTTCTCTTTGAAACATAAAAGCTGCAAATAATTATCAAAGGGCTAAAGAGAATTGGGGGGACTCAGTAGGTCAAGCAGCATCTGTGGAGTGATGGATGGATGACATTTTGGGTGTGGACCCTTCTTTAGACTGCTGAGGAGTGGGGGGAGAAAGATGGAAAAGTGTGGTTGGGTTGGGACAAAGCCTGGCAAGTGATAGGTTTAAGTGATAGGTATCAATAACCCTCCTTGCCTCTGTCCACCTGTTACCTGTCACGCTTTGTCCTGTCTCTTCACATTCCCAGCTTTCTTCACCCCCCCCCCCCCCCCCCCCCCCCCCCCCCGAGTTGAGGGGGACCTGACCAGTAGATGGGTGGACTAAATGACAAAAGCTAGAGATGGAAAGGAAATAAAAGGGTATCAGATGAGTAAAGAAGAGGAACAGTGAAATGGAAAGCTGGAGAGAGGAATATGGGTGGAAAGGGAGGGCGCAGAGAAAGAGTGGGGAATAAAGGGGAATGGGGTACAATCAGTCTGAAGAAGGATCCTGACCCAAACAACACCTATTCATGTTCTTCAGAGATGCTGCCTGACCCGCTGAGTTACTCCAGCACTTTGTGTCTATCTTTGGAATAAATCAGCATTTGCAGTTCTTTGTTTCTATGATTTGCCTCACACTTTGAATCAGACCAAAGCTCAGGGAACAACATCAAGGCTAACATAGTTGCCATTCTATGCACGTCACACTATTTTCTTCCCGCTTTTATTTTAACTCAAAGTTATGCAAAGTTATTTCACGTGTTAAATGTTTATGATCTTCCCACATTCAAAAGTTTATTTGTGCTCTTCCTAAATTCATATTTTTAATGCATTTTCATCACGTTCAAGGACTATTGCATGCATGAGTATAATTAATCACATTTTGACTTGCAAGCAATCTTTGCCAAAAATGTCATTCCTGAGTTAGAAACCAGTGATGGGCAGCAAGTTAAAAAAAAAAACGGGGGTCTGACATAAATACAATCACATTATATAGCTGCTTCTTTTCTATAAGGCAAGTTCCTGATTCATTTTAAAAATCCATAAAATATTTTGCAAGTTTAGAATGAAAAGATTTCATGTTGCACTTAATATTCTCTTTGATTTTTGTTTTAATATTAAGTAAAAAATTGTTACGATTCAAAAATATTGAATGGTATCATAAATAATTTAAGTCAGTCCATACTGTACAGAGACTGAAATATTGAACCCCATAAGTACATTAACATATGTATACACACACACAATACCAAATATAATTGATAGTGCACTAATACTATTCTGTGGTTACATTTATGCTTCACTACCATGTTAACCGGACTGATTATGCATTAGTATAATGTGCCATGTTTAGACTGGACATTCTTGACACACAACCCCGCTAGTTCTCAGTTGCGCACCTCCATAAACTACACGGCGGATGAACCCAATTATTCTGCCATGAGGTACATGCACAAGCGTCTTATTGTCACTAGGACATCAGAGCATGCTACTGAGAGGTCCTGTCCTTTGAAAAGGTCATCAATTCAAAGAAAAGGGAAAGCAGGGCTCTGGGGAAGGGTCCAAATTTAAAATCTCAGCTCATCTTATCTATTTCCAGGTGCTGACAGACATGATATGCATTTCCTTTTTTTCTTTTGCACGTTTATTTTGTCAAACTGTGTGTCTTGTCAAGAGTTCACAGTGTGGATACGAGACCTGTCCGTTTATTTAGTTAGAAGGCTGAAATGGGAGGTGGGGGTGAGGGGGGGGGGGGGGGGGGGGGGTAGATGGAGGTGATGGAGCTAAAGAAGATCAAATAAACCTGATGCAAGTGCAGTAATACATTGCTCTAGGATATCTGATCTATGATCCTCCATTTACCGTAAGCAACAAGTCTCATTATATAATCAAACTAACAACCTCCATATGTTTCAGTCGGAGATTGAAAAATACTAGGTCAGAACATTATCTGAACTTTCCCTGAAATTCAGCAAACAGGAAGTGGTATTGGTAGGTCCAAATAAGCACCAGATGATCATAAGAACACAAGTAAGCAGGAGTGTGCTCAAACCTACTCCACCATTCAATATCACGGCTAATCTTCAACCTCAATGCTGTTTTCCTATCCTTCCCCCTCAAGCTCGCCTCTAATATCCATCAACATCAAACCTGCTGCTCTTATGTGAAATAGTTATGATTCTGGAAAGAATGGGATAAAACAAGGAGGAAAGAAACTTTTCATGACGTCTGGATGCCCCAGAGACATTGAAAAGCTTATGAATATCACTGCTGCAATGTTGATAAATTGCAAACCCCCAAATACCACAAGGACTTTGTGACTGACTTTTCTGAGTTTCTGGCTGGGATTATGCCCAACTATGACCGTGTCCTTATGGTTGGGGATTTTAACATACACGTGTGCTGTCCTGATAAGCCGTTGGCGAAGGACTTTTTAAGTCTTATTGATTCTTTTAATTTTGTGCAGTGTGTGTCTGGTCCCACACACGAACATGGACATACATTGGACCTTGTTCTCTCTTGTGGCTTGCCTGTGTTGAACTTGGAGGTCTGTGATAGTGTGTTTTCTGATCACATGCCTGTACTATTTGACATTGGTTTTTCCAGTGCTGCAGTTAGACCTGTAGCGTCTGCTCGGCGCTGTCGGTCCTTTAACCCTTCTGCTGCTGGCCAATTCTCTGCTGCTTTTGATCAGCTCTGTGCCCCCTCTGCGTCCACTCCCCTTGGTACGGAGGAGATTAGTTCTTGGTTCCACTCCTCCTGCACAACTATACTGGACTCTGTGGCTCCTTTTAAAATTTTGCAGCCCAGAGCTAAACCCGAGCCCTGGTTCAGTGACGCAACTCGTACAGCTCGACGGGAGTGTCGCAGAGCTGAGCGAAAGTGGAAGAAGGACAGGCTGCAGGTTTCATCGCAAATCCTAAAGGACAGCTGGCGAAATTACCAAAATACTGTTAAAGAGGACAAAAGATATTACCTGTCTAATATAATAGTGTCTAAGCGTCACGACCCACGTGTGTTATTCAAAACCATTGATTCTGTTTTAAATGCCCCACAGCCTGTCTGCTTGGAAGCATCGTCCGAATTGTGCAATGACTTCCTGCACTTCTTTATCAATAAGGTTGTTTCTATAAGGGCTCTCATCTCAGCTCCTGCCTCTGACCCCTCTGTTCCGGCCCCATGCCTGGTGGCATTTGATAAGTTTGTGCCTCTGACATTGTCGGGTCTAGAGGATGTGGTTAGGCATATTAAGCCGTCGGGTTCCCCTTGTGATGCTGTCCCTCCTCTTCTTTTTAAAGAGGTTTTCCCGAGTATAGGGCAGTCGGTTCTCGCCATCATAAACAGTAGCTTGTGTTCTAGGGTTGTCCCTATAAATTTTAAACATGCTGTAGTGCAACCACTACTTAAGAAACCCGGCCTGGATCAAACTGTTCTGGCCAATTTTAGGCCGATCTCCAAGTTGCCTTTTATCTCTAAGATCATGGAGAAAGTAGTTTATGCTCAGCTGAAACTCTTCCTGGATGAACACAATATTCGGGAGGTTTTCCAGTCTGGATTCAAGGCTATGCATAGCACAGAGTCGGCTCTGCTAAGGGTCTTCAACGACATCCTCCTGGCAAACGACTCTGGTAATTATGTGGTTCTTGTCTTGCTGGACCTATCTGTCGCCTTCGATACAGTGGACCATGGAATTTTAATTTCCCGATTACAGCACCAAGTGGGCATTTGTGGCAGTGCCCTGGGATGGTTCAGGTCCTATCTGGCAGACAGAACCATGCGTGTAAGCCTTGCTGGCTTTGAATCCTCCTCCACTCCCTTGGTATATGGGGTTCCACAGGGCTCAATTTTAGGGCCCCTGCTCTTCTCTTTATACCTACTTCCACTGGGCTCAATTTTAAGAAGGCATGGCATCTCCTTTCACTTTTATGCAGATGATAGCCAGTTATATATGCCACTCAGGAAAGAAGACGACTATTCTCTAAAATCACTTCTGTCTTGTCTTGAGGACATTAAGTCCTGGATGGCCTTAAACTTTCTGGGACTTAATGAAGAGAAAACAGAGGTGATTTTGTTTGGCCCCAATGGCTGCCGTGAACCTCCCTTTGTTGACTTGGGTCCACTGGCATTGTCTGTAAAGCCAACCGTTTTGAACCTGGGTTTTAGGATGGACGGTGATTTTAAACTAGATAAACAAATAGGCGCGGTGGTTAAGTCCAGCTTCTTTCACCTAAGGAAGCTGGCAAAGGTGAAGCCCATTCTCGAGCGGCAGCATTTGAAACAGTAATCCATGCCTTTATTACATCTAGGCTGGATTACTGTAACGCACTCTACTCTGGAGTCGCACGAGCTTCATTGGCTCGTCTCCAGCTTGTTCAAAATGCTGCCGCTCGCCTTTTGACCGGAACTCGAAAGAGGGAGCACATTACGCCAATTTTGGCCTCCCTTCACTGGCTCCCAGTGCACTTTCGAGTTCATTTCAAAATTCTTTTATTTGTTTTTAAATCGTTGAATGGGCTCGCCCCGCCTTACCTCTCTGAGCTGCTCCACCTATATGCTCCTGCCCGGTGCCTCAGGTCAGCTGATCAGCTGCTCCTTGAGGTACCAAGGTCTAAGCGGAAGCTCAGAGGGGATAGAGCCTTTTCTGTTGCTGCTCCGGCACTCTGGAACACCTTGCCGCTGCACATCAGACAGGCCCCCTCACTGTCCATCTTCAAATCCTCCCTAAAAACACATTTTTATTCTTTGGCTTTCGACACTGGCTGAGGCATTGCTCCTGTTCTTAGTGCTTTTAATGTCTTTTAATTTTTAGTGTGTTTTTTATAGTCCTTCGTTTTACGGTTTTTAATGGTTTGTAATAGCTTTTTGTCCATGAGTTCTCATGTATAGCACTTTGTGGCAATTGCAGTTGTTTAAAGTGCTTTATAAATAAAGTTATTATTATTATTATTATAAAACATAACAGCTAATTAGAGTTGAGTTTGGCGATAAATGACCTGATAATTAGCTTCCGATGGGGTGAGGAGGGATAAATGGTGAACAAGATGCGATTGAGGTTCCCTGCTCTTTCTCAAAATGATAGGCACACCATTATGGCCCTGGTTTAATTATTGGAATGATGGAAGTAATTCACCTTCTGTCCATGAAACATTCATCTCAGTATATGGAGATATCCACAGTCAACAGTTAGGACAGGAATTAATACCTAGCATCCATCCACATACCTAGAACATTCATAACTTGTCTTGCAGTGGTAGTGGTTCGTGAACAGCAGAATCACAGGAACTGTCCTCATCAACCATATCACAGAATGAAGTCTTAATGCTACTCCCTGCTGAGCAACTCCGTGGGAATTTATCAGCTCAGAAGATTCTCTCAATTGAGACAATCCCAGTCCTTACATACAAAACAATCTACATTTGTCCAATTTTACTTCGGAGTCACGTGAGTGACTACGTGAAGAACCCCGCCAGGACGCATGCGTGTCATATCGCTACATGCATTGCAACGAGTCACAGCAGCATTTGAAAGCCGGGAACAGCAGGTAAGGAGACTCTGCGTTCCTTCCACTTACCTTAAGGAGACATGGACAGATCCACGAAGGCTGCGAAAAAGCTGGCGGGGGAGAACCGCGGAGTTGCGGGCAGCCAGCAGCAGCAGCCAACGGCCCGCCAATCTCCCGAAATGGGAACAGCTGTGCCCGACTTCGCTCCCGCACCGGCCATGGCCAGGCGGTGGAGCGAAGCAAAAAACTAACAGAGTCGTTGACTCCGATGAGTCCGACTCTGAATAGCCACGAGCGGCCAGTGCCCGTGCGCATTGGAGCCGGTTGGAGCGGCTGCAGGAACTGGAGCAGGAGTGGCTTCAGGAGCAGCCGCGATGGCCAGTGCCCGTGAGCATTGGAGCCGGTTGGAGCGGCTGCAGGAACCGGAGCAGGAGCGGCTTCAGGAGCAGTCGCGACGGCCAGTGCCCGTGAGCATTGGAGCCGGTTGGAGCGGCTGCAGGAACTGGAGCAGCCGCGAGTGGCCAGTGCCCGAGAGCATTAGAGCCAGTTGGAGCGGCTGTTGGAGCAAGTACTCCAACGTGACAGGCTCCGGGAGATGGAGACTAGTCACAGTGGGCAGCTAGTAAGTCCTACAGCAGTACCTCTTGTAGGGCTGCACAGTGTTTCTCCCTCATCAGAGGGGAGTACAGGGGGTCAATTCTGGGCTGACCCTGAAGAGGCGTGCAGAACATACCCTTAGTGCACATGGGGTGCAAGAAAACCTATTGGATATGGTGTCCCAGTTTATTCAACCCGACCAAACTGGCCAAAACCTGGAACCTAAAATAGCTGCAATTATCGACTACTTGTCATTCAACCAGCTATAAGGACAGGCATTATTGGACACCACAGCAAGACACTTACCACCAGGGAACTGCAAAACACTGAATGTTCCCAGTGTCGACCAGTGTATTTGACAACATGTCGGAGCCTCAATCAGAGCCAGGGACTTGAAACTACAGAAAGTTCTGAAAGTCCTAACAGCGGGAATTACGGTTTTCGCCCGCACAATAAACAAAAAAGACATGACACAAGATCACCAGGATGCACTGGCTTTATTTTGCAACTACCAATACGAGTAAACAGTATTAGGAAAAAGTGCCATCCAACCGGCTTTAGACCCTAATTTGCAGGCCTATGCAAACCTGGAACCTCCAAGCCACCAATATTACTATTTGGAGGCAACTTATGAAAACAGGTAAAAGAACTTGACGAAGAGGGTAAAACCCTGGGGCTCATTAAAGCAACGTCTAAAAACTACTTCGGCCAGAAAAACACCACCAGTCGGCTAAGACAAACTGGTGAAAGCACAAAGGCCAGGAACACTCAACATCGGTCTTTTTAGGCCATGGCCCAAACCGGCCTTCCTGGGGAATGCGCTAACCCTCAACACCGACCCAACTACAGATCCAGACACCGGCGCCTCAACGTCCACGGAGGATGCCGAAAAAGTAACAAACCTACCAATAGTAACCATGGAGGTAGGTGGGTCTGGTTCCTTACGAGGTTGGTGGGAGATTACAATTCTATCTGGATGGATGGAATAAATGAACTACCGACACTTATATTTTCAGAAGTATAGGGTTATACCATAGAATTTATATACAAAAACATAATCCTCCAGTTCAGCATGTACCGAACCGAATGTTCGTGCTTACAGGCAAAGAAAAATCAAAAGCGCATGCTGAACTACAGTGGCCATATAAAAAGGAGTAATGGAGGAAACCCAACACGAATCACAGGAATTCGTGTCCAAAATCTTTATCATAAACAAGATGGTGGTTGCCGCATCATCATAGATTTGACTAATTTGAATACTTTCGTACTATATATTCATTACTAGATGGAAACCTTTGTTACTGCTATGCAATTGATTTCCTAAGATTACTACATGGCAAGCATCGATTTAAAAGATACTTACTATACAGTACCCATTAGAGGTGACCACAGATGTTATTTAACACAATGGATCATCTGGGGTACACCCTTAACTCAGTTCACATGTCAGTGACTTTGCCGAAAGAAAAGGTTACAGCCTTAATGGTGGCTTGCAGCAAAATCATTGACATCACAAAACCATCCATCAGACTGGTAGCAAGAATAATTGGCATAATAGTGGCTGCGTTTCCAGCCACACAAATCGGACCTTTCCATTATCAAAAATTACAGAGGGCTAAAATACGAGCACTCAAAAATTATGGTGGTCATTTTGACAGACCAATGAAGCTACCAACAGAGGCCATAATGGAACTAAAATGGTGGAAAGATAACATTAGGCATTGTTCCAATCCAAACATTATCAGCAACCCGTCTATGGTACTACAAACTGATGCCAGTGCACTTGGTTGGGGTGCTACCAATTCCATCTCCAGCTGTGGGGCAGATGGAATGCACAGGAGGCATCATTATTATAAACTACCTGGGAATGTTAAGTACATTCCATGGCCTTAAGTCATATTGTTCTGGGTTATATCACCAGCATGTTAGACTACAAATTGACAACACCACTGTGGTAGCATATATCAACCATATGGGTGGAAACAAATCGACATCATGTGACAATCTGGCCAACACAATTTGGCAATAGAGTATCCAGAGAGATATTTGGATATCAGCTACCTACTTACCAGGTAAACTAAATTTAGTGGCAGACAACAGGTCATGCAAATTCAATGAAAACACTGAATGGATGTTGGATAAAAATGTATTTGCTGAAATTACAGCACGGTATGGAACACCAGATATCGACCTATTCGCATCCAGGCTCACACCAGTTATCGAATTCTGTTCATGGGAACCAGAACCTGGGGCAGCGGCAACAGATGCATTTTCGCTGCATTGGGGGATATTGTTTATTTATGCATTCCCTCCTTTCTGCCTCATCAGTCGGGTATTAAGGGAAATACAGCAAGACTCCGCGTCTGGTATATTGATAGTACCCGATTGGCCTACTCAACCATGGGTCCCGGTGATACTCGACATGGTATTAGAACCATGCATCACCATCCATCATAGACTTAATTTACTGGTTCATCCCGCAACAAGGGGAAGTTACCCATGTCATAATTATATAAACCTATTAATTTGTCGAGTTTGAAAACACCTCTACTACACCTGGGACTGACGGACCGAACAGAGGATATTATTTCAGCGGCCCACACAGTCCACCAAAAAACAGTACTTGGTGTCATCAAGAAATGGGAAAAGTACTGTCACAACAATAACATCACCCACAGATCTATAAACATCCCGTCTGTTCTGGAATTCCTGGCAAGCCTCCATTACGAGAGGCTCAGTCATAGTGCCATCAACTGCGCCAGAAGTGCTCTGTCAACATACCTGTGGCAAGGAACAGAGCGGCATTCTGTTGGGACACACCCTGGTAACCAAACTCATGAGGGGCATTTTTAATGTTAATCCCCCAAGAACCAGGTACTCCCAAATATGGGATGTGAGCATTGTACTGACCATGTTAAGACACTGGTCTCCAGCTACAGCTCTGTCCCTACAGAAACTGACTATGAAAACAGTCATGCTGATGGCCTTGGTCACGGCACAAAGGGTCCAGTCACTACAGAAACTAAGGCTGGACAACATGACTATTTCATCTGGAAATTTAACTTTTCACATCAATGAATTAGTCAAACAGAACAGACAGGGGTCAGCAGGCCTAAAAACAGAATTCAGGGCCTACCCGACAGATGATCGTCTCTGTATTGTAACACACTTACTATTATATATGGAGTATACTAAGATCATCAGAGGCAAAGAAATGTCACTTTTAATCAGCTACAAACAGCCACTCAAAAAAGTGACAGTCCAGACCATCTCTAGATGGCTAAAACAGGTCCTAATAAAGGCTGGAGTAGACACTAGCATTTTTAAATCTCACACCACCAGGGCTGCAGCTACATCGGCAGCTATGAAGTTGGATGTTCCTATGGACCAAATCCTCAAGACAGCAGGATGGTCAACGGAGAAAACTTTCCAACGATTTTATAACAAACCAGTCATTGAACCTGGAACATTTGCAGAAACAATTTTAAGTTCTGTAATATAATTTTACCCCATAAATAGGGGCTATAATTTGGTGTTAATATATTTATCGTTGGGTTTTCAATATCGTATTGATGTCTAATGATGTTAACACTATTCTCCCCATAATCAAGGCAGATGTGATGCATGGACTCGTTTCCACGGCATGAAATCACAGAGCTTTAAAATCTTCACGTAGTCACTCACGTGACTCTGAAGTAAAATAGTAAGATTAAACGAGAATTTACCAGTTTGAAGTTTGATCGTTATTTTATGAGGAGTAACGTTGAGGGATTACGTGCACTCAGCTCCCACCCTTGATCATATACTGAACTGGTATATCTTCTCTAATCTTACTATGTTTAGTCATTACCGTTATCTGTGATTTTACACCGCTGCTTTGAAGAATAACACGCATGCGTCCTGGCGGGGTTCTTCACGTAATCCCTCAACGTTACTCCTCATAAAATAACGATCAAACTTCAAACTGGTAAGTTCTCGTTTAATCTTACTATTATGGATAATTCTCTCTAAACCAGGCAAAATCCCGATTCTGCACCCTCTCCAATACCTCAACATCCTTCCTGTAATGCGGTGACCAGAACTCCACACAATATTTCCAATGTGGCTTTACCAAGGTTTTATATAGTTGCAATAAGTCTTCCCAACTTTTACATTCAGGACTCCGAACATACACCTTCTTTATGACCTGATTCTAGTTTGGATGCATCTGCCATGTGTGATCTTATTGAATGCTTTACTAAAGTTAATGTACATAACATCCACTGCCATACCCTCATAAAGCTCACTGGTCTATAATTTTCTGATTTGTCACTATTGCTATTTCTTAAACAAATGAAAATCATTGGCAGTTCTATGGGACCCCGCCTGTGGCTAAAATGAAGACAAATATCTCTGCCAAAGCCCCAGCGATCTCCTCCCCTGCCTCTCTAAATAACATGGGATAGATCCCATCAGGCCTTGGAAATGTATCCACCTTAATGTTCCTATCTGTTTTTTATTGTCTCCCTAATTCACACTTCTCAGTCCAAATTGAGCTGGACCACTGTTTGGTTATTTCTTGTTTTGTGGACTGTTCAACAGATTTTGGGTCCATTTGTTCCCATTATTTTGTTTTTCCATGAAAATGTATAGAAAATAAGAGGGGGTAGGACCAGAAAAGTTTTTGAACTTCTTCTTACCCCTTTTGAACATGAACGATATTATTTGTATTATTTGAGTTACTTATTTGTTTGTTTTCCTTTGTGTTTTCTTTTCTTTTTTTATTGCTTACAAGTTTATTTGTCTTTGTATTTTTTAACATGTTCAATAAATAAATTAATAAAGTAAGTAAGTAAAAGTAAGTAAGTAATGCCCTGAGACCATTACACGAAAAGAAATAGAAACAGATGTAGGCAATTCAGCCTCT
The DNA here is from genome assembly GCF_010909765.2 of Amblyraja radiata. Taxonomy (NCBI): domain Eukaryota; kingdom Metazoa; phylum Chordata; class Chondrichthyes; order Rajiformes; family Rajidae; genus Amblyraja; species Amblyraja radiata. The sequence continues at coordinate 38,038,247 of NC_045972.1, read as the reverse complement.
TGAGCCAAACCCACAATGTTGGTTTATGTGGTTCTATTTTCTTCTCACTCTTCATTTCCCTATCATTGTCATTTTTGATTTGCCACATTTTCCATTATAAATGTGCCTCATTTGGCACAATGTGCCCAGAAGTCACATAGTAAGCGTATTCAGTTTAGATCAATTGAAGTTGGTTAATTGAACGTCATACTTTAATAAAACATTGGTGAACTGTCCTATGGACAGAAATGAAAGGGGAGAAATACCTTTGCTCTTGCCTTGTTTTCCCAAGAGTGGTAAGAAATCAGAACATGCACTAATCTATCCACTGATCTGCGGCATTATGTTCACCAAAGACCAACCCTAATATAGACAGTAAAGCATTGCCGTACAAAGGAATCTAGTAGATTAAATGCAAAAAGTTAGCATACAGTACAGCATGTACTCAGGATGGTTAATGGATTGTTGGCCTTTCTTGTAGAGTATGGAGTATAAATGTAGGAACATTTTAATGCAAATTTACAGAAACCTGGTGAAACTGCACCTGTAGTACAGTGTACTGCACACCTGTGGTCGAACTATGGAAAGACAAGTTTGCAGAGACTAAAGGTGGCATATAACCAGGGCCGGCCTTAGGGGGTGCGGGGCCCAATTGGGAACAATTTTGGTGAACCCCAGATTCCCAGCCAAGGTGTGTCAGCCCAGTTATTTAGTATATATTATGAAATTGTACACTAGGTGCTATGGATTATACACTGTGTGAATCTCTCCTACTCCCTCCCGTTCGCCTGTCAGTAGCTCCGCTGGCTTCCAACCTTTACCGTAGCAGCTAATTATGTGATTGGACACAATGTCCTTGGAGACAGCGGCTGATTGGACGGGAGGAGACCTATTTGTTGATTGGACGGGAATTTTAAGGCAAGCTGGTTGGTGATTGGGTGCAACCCCCTTAGAGACAGCGTTTGATTGGCCATCAAATAAAATTGTCAAATCTGTAACAAAAATCGCGTGTCGGTGCGAACTCAGTGGATTATCTGGTTGTATCTCCAAACTAATCTGGTTGTATCAACCAGACTATCTGGTTGTATCTCCAAACTAAACAGTATAACATGCAGGTACATTCATTTAAAATTAAATTCAGTGATTATTTTACATTATTTCTCACTGTGTAAAGCTCAATATCTGACCAATTTCTGTTTAACACGTTTGGTCTGCCGGGAGCATTTTTCTCTCCCAAAACAGTTCATATCTAGCAAACCGATCAACGAACCAGACAGCAGTTGGATGCAGTCATAGAACCATAGACAATAGGTGCGGGAGTAGAGGCCATTCGGCCCTTCGAGCTTGCACAGCCATTCAATATGATCATGGCTGATCATCCAACTCAGTATCCTGTACCTGCCTTCTCTCCCTGATCCCTTTAGCCACAAGGGCCACATCTAACTCCCTCTTAAATATAGCCAATGAACTGGCCTCAACTACCTTCTGTGGCAGAGAATTCCACAGATTCACCACTCTCTGTGTGAAAAATGTTTTTCTCATCTCGGTCCTAAAAGATTTCCCCCTTATCCTTAAACTGTGACCCCTTGTCCTGGACTTCTTCCCCAACATCGGGAACAATCTTCCTGCATCTAGCCTGTCCAACCCCTTAAGAATTTTGTGAGTTTCTATAAGATCCCCCCACAATCTTCTAAATTCTAGCGAGTACAAGCCGAGTCTATCCAGTCTTTCTTCATATGAAAGTCCTGACATCCCAGGAATCAGTCTGGTGAACCTTCTCTGTACTCCCTCTATGGCAAGATTAGGAGCCCAAAACTGTACCAATACTCCAGGTGTGGTCTCACCAAGACCCTGTACAACTGCAGTAGAACCTCCCTGCTCCTATACTCAAATCCTTTTGCTATAAATGCTAACATACCATTCGCTTTCTTCACTGCCTGCTGCACCTGCATGCCTACTTTCAATGACTGGTGAACCATGACACCCAGGTCTCGTTGCATCTCCCCTTTTCCTAATCGGCCACAATTCAGATAATAGTCTACTTTCCTGTTTTTGCCACCAAAGTGGATAACCTCACATTTATCCACATTATACTGCATCTGCCATGCATTTGCCCACTCACCCAGCCTATCCGTCACCTTGCAGCCTCCTAGTTTAGAGGGGTTTAAACGGTTTAGAGATGTTTAGAGGGCTTCAGATGGGTTCAGGTATGTTTAGAGGGGAATAGAGGGAAATAGGGGGGCTAGAGGGGGTTTAGAGGTGTTCAGAGGGTCCCAGAGGGGTTTAGAGACGTTATAAGCCCCCCGTGAGAAATTGTAATTCTCTGAAATTGAAGATAGACATAAAGCTGGAGTAACTCAGCAGGACAGGCAGCGCAGCGACTCTGGAGAGAAGACCCTTCTTCAGACTGAACTGCACTCGCGTCGGTGAGAGTACGTGATTGACCAGAAACGCAACCCTCTCCCCAGAGCCGCTGCCCGTCTCGCTGAGCCACCTTCAACTTCACAGCCAAACAAAAAACACAGAGTGCTGGAGGAACTCAGCGGTCAAGGCGGCTGCCTCACCCGCTGGTTTCTCCAGCATTTTTGCCTACCGCTAAACGTCAATGATTCCGGGAATGCTGAGGCGACAGGGTGATAGCGAGGGAGTGGGAGAGCTAGAGAGAGACGAGATGGGGAGCGGGAGAGAGAGCGCGAGAGAAAGAGGGAGGGAGGGAGAGAGCAAAAGACAGAGAGACACAATGTGGGTCGGTAGGTGAATGACTAACCTGCCCACCAGGAAGAAGCCCCTTCTCACGGTCCGGGGCCCTCAATCATGGTGGTGAGTTTAATGAAATTCTCAACGTGTCATCGATCTACATTCCTCAGTAAATGTAATTGTGTTTTAAACAAGTATTAATGACGCCGCGTGAATTTTATTCAAAGGAACACGGCGTCATTAATACTTGTTCACAACACAATAACATTTACTGAGGAATGCGGATGCAGATTGATGACCTTGTATAACAAGGTGTTAACTACTTGCTGTTAAGAAGTGCTAACAGTACTATTTAACAAATCGTTTGTGTCTGATGGCCGTACAGCGGTTGTTTTACATGTTCGTTTAAAAAAAATCCGGATGGCGGATTTTAAAAAAATCTTTATTTAACAAAGAGAATTCGTATTTCCGTACGAAATATGGAACATTAGTGCGGGGCCCCGCTTAGGCGCGGGGCCCAATTGGGAGCAATCGGTTAAATCGGCTTAAGGCCAGCCCTGCATATATAACGATGCCATGAGAACACTGCTAAGGAAACCTAGATGGTGTAGTGCTAGTAACATGTTTGTGGCTGCAGGAGTCAGTACTTTAGAAGCTATCCTAAGAAATCATATGTATAATTTCATTTGCAGGATAAATGACTCTAAAAATGTTATTATTGTGGCCTTGTCAAACATAAGGGTTAGCACTACACGCTACGAATCCCAGCTGTGTATCCCACTGGTATCGTTGTCTCGTTGTAGGACATTGATCATTCTTTTAATCTGGATTTTTAATTCATGTATTGCGGGGTTTTTTTAATATATAATTTATGATGCTTTTATAAGTGATATACTAAGATTTTATATGTACTTTATGATATTTTTTAATATGCATTGCATTTTGATGTAACATTGCCCCTTGTCTGGACCTCGAGTCCGCAATAAAGTTTATTATTATTATTATTATTATTATTATTATTATTATTATTATACAGCTGTGGTCTCTATTTTTAAAGAAGAATGTGTTTGGATCGAAGTAGGGGCGGCATGGTTGCAGGGGTAGAGTTGCTGCTTTACAGTGCTTGCAGCGCCAGACACCCGGGTATGCATAGTATTAGAACATGATGTTGCCCACTATAGATAAAGATGAATATATATTTCTTCTCTTATGAGGTTGAGACTCCTCACAGTTCTCAAGATGTTTAGCGAGAGACTAGGAAAGGTTGTCAAGGTCAAGACCGAAATAGCCATGACCTTGTGGAACAGTTTGAGGGGCAGACAGTTTACTTCTGCTCCTGTTTCCATGTTCTTGTAAATTAGTTCAAATCCAGACTGGACTGGACTGAAGTCTTTCTGAGTAAATGACTCTCTTTCAGCTAGAGCTGCAGTTGTAATTACAGCCACAGCAGCGGTTGAAAATATGTGTATGTGTAAATGTGGTCACATTTCATGCACCCTTTTTGTGTTGACTTTTCTCCTTAACAACATGATAATCAGCGGTGTCGCTCACAATGAGCAACATGGTAGAGGTTGGGGAGGGCAAGGACACAAGAGTGAATTCAATGGGCGAAACACAAAGTGCTGGAGTAACTCAGCAGATCAGGCAGCATCTGTGAAGGGAATCGATAGGCCTTTCTTCAGACTGGAAACATTCCGGGTCAGGACTCTTCCCTCCATTGATGATGCCTCTGAATTACTCCAGCATTTTGTGCTTTGATCAAAATGCCAGTATCTGCAGTTCCTTGCTTCTCCAAATTTTACTTCGGAGTCACGTGAGTGACTACGTGAAGAACCCCGCCACGACGCATGCGTGTCGTATCGCTTTCACGCTTGCGAAACGACAGGCGGGGTGGAGCGTCCCCCGCAGCGGTAAGTTTGAAACCGCGACCTGCAGGTAAGTGATTTACTCTGCGGTAGTTTTTGTCCACGCGCTGTTTTTACACAGGGGGGGGAAGCTGGACAAAATAGTGTCCACAAGTGCTGCGAGTAAAGCTGGCAGATGAGGACTGCGAAGTTGCGGGAGCCTGCAGCAGCTGAAGGCACAAGCCCCGTAAGGGATCAGCTGTGCCGACTTTTGGTCCCGCGCCGGCCAGAACACCACGGCCGGGCGGGAGACTATTCAAATGGGGCCGTCAACTTTTTGGACAAGTCGAAAACGGCAGGAGACGGGGTGGAACGACGTTCCCCCGTAGCGACAATTTTAACCTAGACCTGCAGGTAAGAGCTGCGGTCTTTTTTGTGTTTTTACCATGCTAATTACAGGTGGAGAAACCAACGGGCTGCGACAAAGCTGGTGGGCTAGATGGGATCAGCTGTGCCCGATGTCGCCGCCGCACCGGCCAGATCCACTCCACGGCAGGGCAATAAGGACAAAGCTGGTGAGGGAGGACCGCGGAGCAGCGGGCAGCCAGCAGCAGCCAGCGGCACTCGGATCACCGATAGTGGGATCAGCTGTGCCCGATGTCGCCTCCACACCGGCCAGATCCACGCAACCGGGCGGAAAGGCTAGACACAAAAACAAACAAGGTCGTGGACTCAGAGGAGTCCGACTTTGAACAACCGCGGGCGGCCAGCGACCGAGAGCGCTGGAGCCGGATGGAGCGGTGTGTGGAACATTTGCTCCAATGTGACAGACTCCGGGAGATGGAGTCGGGTCACTGTGGGCCCTATGATAAACCCACAGCAGTACCTCTTGAAGGGCTGCACAGTGCTTCTACCTCATCAGAGGGGAGCACTGCGGGTCAGTTCTGGGCTGACCTGGAAGAGGGGTCCGCAGAAGGAAAGACAAGTGTGCAAGGGGTGCAGGAACAAGAGAACCTACTGGACTAATAAAATGGACTCCAACAAACACTACAGCCAAAGACAGCACCCCTACGCACCCACCAGCAGAACTGGTGAAAGCTCGAAGGCCCGGTATTCAAAACATGAGTCTTTTTAGGCCATGGCCCAGGCCGGCCTTCTTGGAAGATGCGGGGACCTCCAACGCCAACCAAACCGAAAATCCAGACACCAGCGCAACAACAGCAGCGAAGAACCTACAAAAAGAAGTAAACCTGCCACTGGTAACTATGGAGGTAGGTGGGTCTGGTTCCTTACAAAATACAGGGAGCATGGAGGTTGGGGGGAGACTACACTCTTTTCTGAATAGAAACATAGAAACATAGAAAGTAGGTGCGAGAGTAGACCACCAGGTCCGTCGAGCCCGCACCGCCATTCGCTCATGGCTGAACACTAAACAGACACACTTACCCACAAACAGTAGACACAAGACACAAAACACAAGACACTACCCTCCCCTTTATACCGCTATCACCCCTCTCCACCCCAAGAACCTCGTGATCTCCTGGGGGAGGCAAAAAACTGGATAAAAACCCAGGTCCAATTCGGGAAAAAAATCCGGGAAATTCCTCTCCGACCCCAATCCAGGCGATCGACACTTGTCCAGGAGATCACTCAGGTCTTACTATACTAACCATACCTAGGTCCATATCCCTGCCCTCTCCCCGTAGCCCCTTATCCCCTTGGCAGCTAAAAAACCATCTATTTTAGTCTTAAATATATTTAAAGTTTCTGCTTCCACTGCTCCCTGGGGCAGTGAATTCCATAAATTAACCACCCTCTGGGTGAAGAAGTTCTTCCTCATCTCAGTTTTAAAAGAGCCCCCCCTTATTCTGCAACTATGTCCCCTAGTTCTAGTTTCCCCGATCATTGGGAACATCCTCGGTGCATCCACCCGATCAAGGCCCCTCACGATCTTATATGTTTCAATGAGATCGCCTCTCATTCTTCTAAACTCCAAAGAGTAGAGTTCCAGCCTACTTAACCTTTCCTCATATGTCAATCCCCTCATTGCAGGAATTAATCTTGTAAACCTTCGCTGCACTGCCTCCAGGGCTAGTACATCCTTTCTTAAGTATGGACCCCAGAACTGTACACAGTATTCCAAATGTGGTCTCACTAATACTGTGTACAGCTGCAGCAAGACCTCCGTGTTTTTATACTCAATCCCCCTAGCAATAAAGGCCAAAACTCCATTGGCCTTCCTGATTGCTTGCTGCACCTGCATACTAACTTTTAGTGATTCATGTACTAATACCCCTAGATCCCTTTGCGTTGCATTACAACGCAGCTCCTCCTCATTTAGAAAATAACTTGCCCTATCATTTTTTTTCCCAAAGTGAATGACTTCACATTTATTAGTATTAAATTTCATCTGCCAAGTTGTTGCCCACTCACCTAGCTTATCTATATCCTTTTGCAGACTCTTCCTATCCTCCTCATCCCCTACTTTTCCTCCCATTTTTGTATCGTCCGCAAATTTTGATATATTACACTTGGTTCCCTCCTCCAAATCATTTATATAAATTGTGAACAACTGGGGTCCCAGCACCGACCCTTGCGGAACCCCGCTAGTTACCGGTTGCCATCCCGAGTATGAACCATTTATCCCCACTCTCTGCTTCCTATTTGTTAGCCAATCCTCTACCCATGCTAATATATTACCCCCAATCCCATAATTTTTTATTTTTAGCAATAGTCTCTTATGTGGCACCTTGTCAAAAGCCTTTTGGAAGTCCAAGTATACCACATCCACCGGTTCCCCTTTATCCACCCGGGTTGTTACTTCCTCAAAGAATTCGAGCAGATTCGTTAAACAGGACTTCCCCTTCACAAAACCATGCTGGTTCTGTCCGATGAAGTCATGTTTATCCAAGTGCCCCGTTAGTGTTTCTTTAATAATTGTCTCTAACATTTTACCCACCACCGATGTTAGACTAACCGGTCTATAGTTACCCGCCTTCTGTTTACTTCCTTTTTTAAACATAGGTGTTACATTGGCCATTTTCCAATCCACTGGGACCGTTCCTGCCTCCAGGGAGTTTTGGAAAATTATCACCAATGCATCCACAATCCCCACCGCTATCTCCCTCAAGACCCTTGGATGTAATCCATCAGGCCCAGGGGATTTATCCTCCTTCAGTCTCATTAATTTCCCTAATACCACCTCCTTGGTGATCTTAATAGTATTTAGCTCCTCCATTCCTACCGCCCCCTGTTTATCCAGCGTTGGAATATTTTTTGTGTCTTCTATGGTGAAGACTGATACAAAATACTCGTTTAATGCCTTTGCCATTTCCATGTTCCCCACCAACAACTCTCCAGTCTCACCCTCCAATGGACCAACGTTCACCTTAGCCACCCTTTTTCTTTTTATATAGCTATAAAAACTCTTACTATTAGTTTTTATGTTGTTCGCTAAATTCCTTTCATAGTCTATTTTCCCCGTCTTAATTAATCTCTTAGTTATTTTTTGCTGACCTTTAAATGCTTCCCAATCCTCTACCCTTCCACTATCTCTGGCTACCTTATATGCCCTTGCCTTCAGCCGAATACTATCCTTTATAGTTTTACTGAGCCATGGCTGACTGTTCTTACCCTTACCCCTTTTTTTCTTCATAGGAATAAATTTTTCTTGAAGGTTATACAGTATACCCTTAAACGTACACCACTGCTCATGTACCGTCTTATTCTTGAGTCTGCTATCCCAGTCAACTTTAATCAGCTCAGTCCTCATACCTTCATAATCCCCCTTATTTAGACTAAGCACCCTAGCCTGAGTTTCAACCTGCTCCCCTTCTATTTGAATATGGAATTCGACCATATTGTGGTCACTTGTTCCCAACGAGTCCCTAACTATGACATTTTTAATTAATCCTGCTTCATTACACAGGACCAGATCCAAGATTGCCTCCCCCCTTGTCGGTTCGGTGACATACTGTTCTAGGAACCCGTCTCTAATACATTCTATAAACTCTTCCTCTAGTCTACCCTGCCCAGTTTGGTTTGCCCAATTAATATGAAAATTGAAGTCCCCCATGATTACAGCAGTTCCCTTTTTACATGCGTCAACTATTTGCAGATTTATGTTCTGACTAACAGCGTCACAGCTATTTGGAGGTCTATAAATTACACGGAGCATGCACGAATGCATGGAGCATGTTAACAACCGATACTTACATCTTAAGCAGTATCCAGGGATATACAGTAGAGTTTATACACAAGTACAGCCCTCCAGTTCAACATATACCGAACCGAATGTTCGTGCCTTCTGATAAAGAAAAATCAAAAGCGCAAGCTGAACTGGAGCGGCTTTACATAAAAGGTGTAATTGAGAAAACTCAACACGAACCATTAGAATTTGTGTCCAATATATTTATCAAAAACAAAAAAGATGGTGGTTGTCGCATCACCATAGATCTGACAAAATTGATACCTTTGTTACTGCTAAACAATTAATTTCCAAAGGTTACTTCATGGCCAGCATCGAGTTAAAAGATGCTTACTATTCAGTCCCTATACGAGGTGACCACAGATGTTACTTAAAATTCAACTGGATGGGCAACTCTGGCAGTATAAAGCACTGCCAAATGGGTCATCAGCCCCAGGCTGTTCACAAAAATTTTGAAACCAGCCCTAGCGTTTCTACGGAAACGTAAACACATGGTCATGGCATATTTAGATGACATACTCATTGTGGGCAAAACTTTGGAATTGGCCAAGCAAACTGTAACAGCCACAAAACAGTTATTTGAAAAACTGGGATTTATTATCCATCCAGTTAAATCTAAACTAACGCCTTCCACTACTATGGACTATTTGGGGGTTTCACCATTGACTCAGTTCACATGTCGGTGACTCTGCCTAAGGGAAAGGCTAGAGAATTAATAGAGGCTTGCATAACCTCATTGACATCAGCAAACCATCCATCAGATTGGTAGCAAAAGTAATTGGCAAATGGTGGCTGCCTTTCCAGCCACACAATTTAGACCTCTACATTACCAAAACTTACAGAGAGCAAAAATACACGAACTCTAAATTAATGCAGGTCACTTTGACAGACCTATGAAACTACCAATCAAGCTAAAATGGAATAAAATGGTGGATAGATAACATCTGGCTTTGTTCCAATCCAATCATTGTCAGTAACCCTTCCATGGTACTACAAACTGATGCCAGTGCACTTGGGTGGGGAGCCACCAATACCATCACCAGCTGTGGAGGTAGATGGACTGCTCAGGAGGCATCATTATTACTCACACTGGGCATAAACTACCTGGAAATGTTGGGTGCATTCCATGGCCTAAAGTCATATTGTACTGGATCATATCACCAGCATGTTAGACTACAGATAGACAATACCACCGTGGTAGCATACATTAACCACATGGGTGGAAACAAATCGACATCATGTGACAATCTGGCTAATACAATTTGGCAATGGTGTATCCAGAGAGATATTTGGATATCAGCCACTTACCTACCAGGAAGACTAAATTTAGTGGCAGACACCAGGTCACGCAAATTTAATGAAAACACCGAATGGATGTTGAATAAAAAAGTATTTGCTGATATTACAGCAAAATATGGAACACCAGATATCGATCTATTCGCATCCAGACTTAACCACCAGTTATCAAATTATGTTTCATGGGAACCAGACCCTGGGGCAGCGGCGACAGATGCATTTTCGCTGCATTGGGGGGGGGGGGGGGGGGGGGGGGGAATTGTTTATTTACGCATTCCCTCCTTCCTGCCTCATCAGTCGGGTATTAAGGAAAATACAACAAGACTCTGCGTCTGGTATTGGTAGTACCCGATTGGCCTACTCAACCATGGTTCCCAGTGGTATTAAACATGGTATTAGAACCATGTATCACCATCCCACATAGACCAGATTTATTGCTACATCCCGTAACAAGGGATAGCCACCCATGCCATAAACATTTGAACTTATTAATTTGTAGAGTTTTAAAAACACCTCTACTACAACTGGGACTGACGGACCGAACAGTGAACATGATCTCGGCGGCCCAAAGACAGTCAACCAAAAAACAGTATCTGGTCTATATCAGGAAGTGGGCGATGCACTGCCATAAAAACAACATCATCTACAGAGACATGAACATCCCGTCTGTTCTGGAATATCTGGCAGGCCTCCACTATGATGAGGGGCTCAGTTACAGTGCCATCAACTGCGCCAGAAGTGCCCTATCGACTTACCTATGGCAGGGGACAGAGCGTTACTTTGTTGGGACTCACCCACTGGTAACAAAACTTATGAGGGGAATTTTTAATACTAATCCCCCAAGAACCAGGTACTCCCAAATATGGGATGTAAGTATTATCCTGAAGATGCTCAGGAATTGGTCTCCAGCAACAGCTTTGTCCCTACACAGACTGACATTAAAAACAGTCATGCTAATGGCATTGGTCACGGCACAGAGGGTACAGTCACTGCATAAACTAAGACTGGACAACATGACTTCCTCAACAGAAAATATTACGTTTCATATCTATGAATTAGTAAGCAGAACAGACAGGGATCAGCAGGCCTCAATATACAATTTAGGTCATACCCAACAGATGACCGTCTGTGTATAGTAAGACATCTGTCGTTATACATGGAGAAAACGAAAATCCTAAGAGGCAATGAGAAGGCACTTTTTGGTCAGCCACTAGCAACCACACAAAAGAGTGACGGTCCAGACCATCTCAAGATGGCTGAAACAGGTGCTAACACAGGCTGGGGTGGATACTAATATTTTTAAATCTCATTCCACCAGGGCTGCAGCTACATCGGCAGCGATACAGTTTGATGTACCAATGGACCAAATCCTCAAGGCAGCAGGATGGTCTGGGGGAAAAAACATGCCAATTATTTTACAATAAACCAGTAATGAAACCTGGAACGTTTGCAGAAACAAATTTAAATTCTGTAAATTAATTTAAACCCATAAAAAGGGGTTATAAATTTGTGTTAATAAATTTTATGATTTCAATGTCAAATTCATGTCCAAATTATGTTACACACAATTCATCCTACAGTCATCAAGGCAGACGTGATGCATGGACTCGTTTCCACGGCATGAAATCACAGAGCTTTAAAATCTTCACGTAGTCACTCACGTGACTCCGAAGTAAAATAGTAAGATTAAACGAGAACTTACCAGTTTGAAGTTTGATCTGTATTTTATGAGGAGTTACGATGAGGGATTACGTGCCCTCCGCTCCCACCCTTGATCATATACTTAACTGGTATCTCTTCTCTAATCTTACTATGTTTAGTCATTACAGTTATCTGTGATTTCACACCGCTGCTTTGAAGAATGACACGCATGCGTCGTGGCGGGGTTCTTCACGTAATCCCTCATCGTAACTCTCATAAAATACAGATCAAACTTCAAACTGGTAAGTTTTCGTTTAATCTTACTATTAAACGGGTAGTCAGGCTGAATTAGGTCATGGACATTTAAGCAAATCGGAAGATTACAAGTACAACCATTCCGCAATTTACAAATGCAACGCATTCCTGGAAAATTTTCTATTAGATGCACTTCATAAATTAAGCAAACGGGGTGAAAAGCTTCGTGGCAGTCTGCTGCAGTGTAATCTTATCGATATGTACATCAGGACATGAAGAGCCGAAGGAGCCAATCATCTAATAGGTAAAACTGAAGTCAAACACTTGTAAATCAAGGAAAGCCTATAAAAAAATAAAATCTGAAACATGTTTACGCAAGATTTTTTAATAGGTTTAATATTATGGAAAAGCAAAATAACATGCTGGGGTAACTTCATTGAACATTAAAGGCAGAATACCAGGTTTACGCACGAGTAACAATTACCAATGGTAATCTGGGCTTGATCACAAATAGTGTAGAAAAGTCAAGAGGTATGGATAAGCCAAATGGAAAGTTTAAATTGCTGCCAGATGCACACTGTTCCTTTACAGAACATGATGTGAATTGACTTTGATGCAATATGTTATGTGATTTTTTACAAATTACAGTATATTTTATTTGTGCTTCACAGATGAATGCTATGGTAAACATATTCAATAATTGGAAAGCTAAGGGTAAGGTGAATCAAATGGACAATTTCTAGTCCGAGGAGGCAGGTACAAGAGATTCAAGGACAGGGGAGTTGGTGACTTGAGATAGAAACTGTATCAATAATGCAGACTCAATTGGATAGATTGATGAAGGAAATGGGGAGATAAAAAAATGTTATTTCATTGGTGTAAGTATGTATTTTAAATATAGCAACAGTGTTGTTGGTGACCAGGTCTAGTTCAGGGAGACTCTGATGAATATAGTCAGCGGGCGTTCCCCTAAAACATGATCTAGATCTAGGCCTGCATCATAACTCCATGCTGTGGTATCGCAGAGACCTCAGAAATGATTAAGAAGAGACCATTGACAATGTAACTCAGTTACTCCAACACTTTGTCTATTTTATTGTAAACCAACATCTGCAGTTCCTTACATTTCCATTGAAAATGTGTCAGTCCAAGATTAAATAGAACCATTATTTCACACTGAAGGTAGAAAGCACACTGACTGACTGATTTAAAAGGCGTGTATCATTGCCATAATCTTTGCATGTTTTTAAATAAGTAAATTTGTTTTTGAATTTTGAATTGTTACATTACCTGAAATAACTGTTTCAAAGAGAAAAGTGATCTTCTTAAATCAGGGCCTTTCGAGTTGTACAGCTTTTCTGGAAAGTAAATTGTAAATGAAAAGTTATCATAAATAGCTCTGAGATCACGAACCTTAATTAAAATCATAAATTCAAAACAAATTTAAAAAATGTAACTCCTGCAAAAGGTATTGATCCAAGAATTGTATTTCCTCAAGATTGCAATAGAAACTATAATCAGCACTGGTGATTGGATAAGGATGTGCTTTTATAATTTGTATAATCCCAAAGAAACATCATGGTGCTCATATCAGAATCATCCTGCTCTGTTCCATGAATTGGCCTCACCGTTACTGCGGACATTGCAGGTTGTACTCTGTGAAAGGAGAGTTGCTGATCTCATCGATCTGTGGCAAAGGATCCATTGAAGAAGCAATATTTTCAATGAGGCAAGAGTGTTCCATAGTTGTTTAGTTTAGTTTAGATACAGTGCGGAAACAGGCCCTTCAGCCCACCGAGTCTGCGCCGACCAGCGATCCCCGCACACTAACACTATCCTTTGCACACTAGGGACAATTTACAATTATACCAAACCAATTAACCTACAAACCTGTACGTCACTGGAGTGTGGGATGAAACCGTAGATCGCAGAAAAAACCCAAGCAGGTCGCGGGGATAACGTACAAATACTGTACAGCCAAGCATCCTTAGTCAGTATCAAACCGGGTATCTTGCACTGTAAAGCAGCAACTCTCCCACTGTGCTGCCCTAGTCTCTGCCAGGGATGCATGTGATGCGGAGGAGGATGCTCATAAGTGATGCAATATTACTTCAAACAATATCTACTGAAATCAGAATACAGCAACTGTAAAAACAAAATGGAACTAATCACTGTGCAAAAATCAAGAGCTCTAAAGGTCACTACCGTACAGCGATGGAGCCCAAGAACAAAATTAATTCATGATGCGTTCGGGGAAATTATCTGGCACTTTATGCATGAAGCAAAGAAGGTCAACAGCGCGCCGAACTCTATACCTTCTGCATTTCTTTTGAAATGTTGTCAACAAATGACGACTGAATCTGGGTCACAGAAATCACAAATTCTCTTTGTGCCTGAAGTTTTTCACCGACACGTCGTTAAATCAAGCAGAAAGGATCATTAAAATTGGGGTATTTTAACTACATTGATGGATCCTCAGAAAGGCTGCAGTAAATGAACGCAAGCAAATTGGTGCTGTTTCCACTTTTTACTTTTGATGAAGTGGCCTGACATGTGGAGTTGCGTTTCTCTCCACAGAGGCGGCTCTAACTGGTGAAAATATGTTCTGTTAAATTATTATTTGGTTTTGGACAATTTAAAACAAATTCCCATTAATTGCAACCTAGACTTAAACTTTTCATGTAGAAACAAGGAACCGAAGATGCTGGTTTACCACGGAAAGACTTGCCGGAGTAACTCAGCAGGTCAGGTAGCATAGCTGGAGAACATTGTTGGATTTCCGACTTTTGATGAATGTGCGACTTCCGCCCAGTTGCACTTACCCCCATCATCACCAAGTGCTTCGAGAGGCTGGTCCTGGCACACCTCAAAATCTGCCTACCCCCCACACTGGATCCCTATCAGTTTGCCTGCCGCAAGAACAGGAGTACGGAGGATGCCATCTCAACGGCACTTCACTTCGCCATCTCCCACCTCGACAACAGAGACACTTACGTAAGAATGCTGTTCATCGATTACAGCTCAGCATTCAACACCATTATACCATCTAAACTGATCAACAAACTCGGTAACCTGGGCATCGATCCCTCCCTCTGCAACTGGATACTGGACTTTCTAACCAACAGACCACAGTCTGTTAGGTTAGACAAGCACACCTCTTCAACCCTCACCCTGAACACCGGCGTTCCACAGGGCTGTGTGCTGAGCCCCCTCCTCTACTCCCTCTTCACCTATGACTGCACACCTGTACATGGTACTAACACCATCATCAAGTATGCAGATGATACAACGGTGATTGGCCTCATCAGCAACACCGATGAGTCGGCCTACAGGGAGGAGGTCCAGCACTTAGCAGCATGGTGCGCTGACAACAACCTGGCCCTTAACTCCAAGAAGACCAAGGAGCTCATTGTAGACTTCAGGAAGTCTAGGGGCAGCACGTACACCCCATCCACATCAACGGGACGGAGGTGGAACGTGTTTCTAGCTTCAGGTTCCTGGGTGTTAACATCTCCGATGACCTCTCTTGGACCCACAATACCTCAACTCTGATCAAGAAGGCTCACCAGCGTCTCTTGTTCCTGAGGAGACTGAAGAAGGTCCATCTGTCTCCTCAGATCCTGGTGAACTTCTACCGCTGCACCATCGAGAGCATCCTTACCAACTGTATCACAGTATGGTATGGCAACTGCTCTGTCTCCGACCGGAAGGCATTGCAGAGGGTGGTGAAAATTGCCCAACGCATCACCGGTTCCTCGCTCCCCTCCATTGAGTCTGTCCAAAGCAAGCGTTGTCTGCGGAAGGCGCTCAGCATCGCCAAGGACTGCTCTCACCCCAACCATGGACTGTTTACCCTCCTACCATCCGGGAGGCGCTACAGGTCTCTCCGTTGCCGGACCAGCAGGTCCAGGAACAGCTTCTTCCTGGCGGCTGTCACTCTACTCAACAACGTACCTCGGTGACTGCCAATCACCCCCCCCCCCGGACACTCCTCCCACAGGAAAAAACACTATGTCTGTATATATGCTAATGTAAATATTTATTCAAATCATATGCTATGTCGCTCTTCCAGGGAGATGCTAAATGCATTTTGTTGTCTCTGTACTGTACACGGACAATGACAATTAAAGTTGAATCTGAATCTGAATCTGAATCTGGATGATGTTTCAGTTCGGGACCCTTCTTCAACTTTTCATGTTCTCCATCCAGCCCCATTCTCTGTTTACACTCTCAAGTACATTCATTTAACCTGATAACCTTGCACAACAAAATGTGGAGGAATAATCTAGAGGTAACTGGCCTTTCTCTGCACATGTCTAAATGATAAGGATTCTGCCTCTCTCCACATCAACTCATCTCATCACCTTCCCCTCCACCTCAATCATTCTGAATATGTAAGATAGGTTCAAGAGAACCTGATTCATGGTTAATGAAACATAGGGAGTTCTACCTGAGAAGAGGCCTTGTAATCCCAAGTGGTAGTCATTGATTATTTACTAAGAATTGTAGGAGCTTGGAATTGTGATAGCTGGATCTGCAAGGGGGAACAAATTAAGACCAAAGCTCAAAATCCACTTGTGGAGTGAAACAGATGCCAATAGGGTTAAACCCAAAACGTCAACTTTTTCTTTGCCTCTACAGAGTTCCTACAGCAGTTTGCTTTTCTTTTGCTATATTGAGAGACATTGCCTTCTGCAGCAGGGTGTACAAAATGACACCATATTATGTGTCCCAAAATACAAAGACTATTGTAAATCATTGTAAATTAATACGCATTAAGTATTCAATAAAACTGTCTGCTGAAATGTCTGAGGAAAAACATCAGCAATAAAATGTAATTTTAGATGTTGAGAATAGCAGAGACTCAAACTCGGGAAGAAGAAACAAAACATCCATTGAGCTCACTGTGTAGACTTTATAAAAAGTGAAAAGATTTAAAAAAAACTGCAGAAATTGGAAATCTGATGAAAAAAACCACAGAAACATGAAGCAGATCAGGTCTGGCAGCAACCGGTGGGGGAGGGTGGAGGAGGGGGGTGATCTGACTCCGAGGTTTTCGACCTGAAACTTGAATTCTGTTTCTCAGATGCTGCCTGACATACAGAGCGCTTCGAAATTATGTTTTCTTGATCAAGAACTTCAAACACCAAAGGCTGAAGGAAGGAGAGGTATGAACAGTCCTTGAGGCAATTTTATGTAAATGCTTGCATCAAGACACCAACAATGACTGTGGTTGTGGTACGGGTGTAGGTCACTCTTACAGATGGAGGCAAATAGAATCAACAGGGAGCAAAGGAGCAACAAAGGGGATCATGTGTCCGTTCAAAACAGATCAGTGCCCTAATCAAGTGAGAGCAATCTAGAAATTCTTTGAAATGATTTTTTGTTGCGTGATTTTTCCCACAAAACTATCCAGTTACTGCTGAATAACAGGTTATTCGCCAAAGGAACATTTTATTATACCAGCGGAACACAATTTTACATATACACCTCAGTTGTATTTCCAATCCGGCTCGCTCCACTAAACTAAAACAATCCTATTGCAAAATCAAACTGTAACAAATGACCTCACATTTGCTTGCATTATCACTGAAGAATTTTGGACCATCAGTGTGAATGACCGATCTTCAGAGGCATGAATGATTCTGGCACAACCACTGCAGGTTTGTTGAATTGAAATTTTAAGAGGTTTAGCATCACATAAACTGGTCCCTGCAGGTTATATTTTAAATATAGAGTAGTTACAGAGGGTGAAATTCCCGGATTGACTTCTCGATTTCCTGGTAGGTTTTGCCTGTGACATGAAAAACCATTGAAGAAGTACACTATCTCAGCACCCACAACCACGGCTGGGTCACCTGCTGCAACACAGAGTGAATAATTTCTTGCTGGCTTTAAATATATAGCAATGCATGTCCTTATAAGGCAAATTCACCAAACTAAACCATTGCAACATTAGTATGGATCGCACATCAAAAAAGCAAGCACATTCCTGCACATGCTGCCAGGCATAATCTTTCTATCTGGTTAATTTATAATATAAAGAACTTATTAATTGTAATGTCAGTGCCTCCTTGGCACAAACTGGCATTTTATTTTAACATGGCTGTTTAAACTGAGATTCACAAGGGTCATTTTACCATGACTTCTCCATGGTAGCCAATAGACAATGGACAATAGGTGCAGGAGTAGGCCATCCGGCCTTTCGAGCCAGCACCGCCATTCAATGTGATCATGGCTAATCATCTCCAATCAGTACCCCGTTCCTGCCTTCTCCCCATATCCCCTGACTCCGCTATTTTTAAGAGCCCTACCTAGCTCTCTCTTGAAAGCATCCAGAGAACCTGCCTCCATCGCCCTCTGAGGCAGAGAATTCCACAGGCTCACCACTCTCTGTGAGAAAAAGTGTTTCCTCGTCTTTGTTCTAAATGGCTTACTCCAAACAACAAATCCTTTAGACTACATGCTTTATGGCACAGTCCTGTTTGTGGTAACCCATTCCCCCCTCAGAAAACTGCTGTTCCATTCATACTAGATCCTCAACTCGCCAACAATAACAACAATCTGTAGTTATGCAGCATCTTATCCGAAAATCCTACTGAGTGCACACAAGGCATTAAATCGGGTACCCAAAGACTCGTATAAAGAATGGGTCATGACCCGAAACGTCACCTATTCCTTTTCTCCAGAGATGCCGTCTGACCCATTGAGATACACCAGCTTTTTGTGTCCATCTTCGGACAAAGACAAAGACTGGATTCTGTTTTTGACTATAGGTTGAAGTGCTGAACATGCTCACCAAAACACAGGAGCTCCAACAAATATCATTTATTCTCAGTAACTCCTCCTGACCAGGTCTGGAAGTTTTTACAGTGTTACAACTCAGATAATTATCCTTCACTGGTCTTTGAGCAACAAGCTTCTTCTTACGTATGGCGTGCACAGCCTAAAGTTGTAGGACAACTTGTTCTATTCGATCTTATTTGTTTGTGCACACCAGGTTGATTGCTTTCATCAAAACAGGGCGGACCACGTGAAGGTTGCAATCTCCCACCCCTGAGCAACAATTACCTTTTATAACCAAAATTGCACGTACCACTCCTTTATCATGAAAGGATATGGCTAGACATTTTTCTGTAGGAACAATTAGAAATTCACAGGTTCAGGCACACTTCAGATCTTCTCACTCTCTGAATCTTTTCACTAGTGTGAGTGTGGCTGATGTCTCTTCAGTATCTATACTGGATGATAACTGATTCACTGTAATCTCTGTAGGAAGGAACGGCAGATGCTGGTTTAAACCGAAGAAAGACACAAAATCCTGGAGTAACTCACAGGTCCATCTCTCCAGAGATGCTGCCTGTCCCTCTGAGTTACTCCAGCATTTGTGTCTATCACTGTAATCTCTCTTGGGTTCTCTGGCACGAGTTTAGTTTAGGTTAGAGGTCCAGCATAGAATCAAGCCCATTGGCACATTGAGTCCACGGCAACAATCGATGACAGTTTCCCATTTCTCATCTGCAATTTACCCGTAGGAATTAGTTTGTTGTGAAGTTCCCAAACTCACTTTCTCACTCCTACAGTCTGAGCCTTAAATATTTGTGACAATGTAGTATTTAGATTCTACATTCTAAATGTTAAAACATTTAACTATACACAGAAGCGCCAGCAAAGATAATTCTTTATTTCCATGGTTCCATAATTCTGGAGGCTTCAACAAATGGCTTTGTATCCCAGAGAGAGCTCGATGACTTAGTACTATACATAAAGAGGCATTTTAAGACCAAAACTCCTCAAACTACAGATTCTGTTCAGCATCCTAAAAGGAGAAGCAAAAGGTAGAAAAACCGACAGCTGAGGATGTTGATTTTTACGCCTAAATGTCTTGATAGCTGAATGTGGAGATTTATTATTGTCATGTGTACCAAGGTACAGTGTTGCCCAGACTCTCCAAACAAATCAGACATGCCATACAATATAATATCTTAATATAAATAAATTATCTTGATTTGTAAAAACTTCTGACATTTTACACTTTCATAAAACACACCAAAATATATAACAATAAAGAATACAATTGTTAATTATTCCCTCAAAACCCATCAACTCCAAGTGAAGGCAGTAAGAAATCATTTCTGAATTGATCTGACGGGATTGGAAAGAGTTACCAGAGTACTAAAAACAATCATGTTTGTGAAAAGTTAAGCAGCATTAAACATTGAATCCTGTAAAAGTTACTGTCTTTATAAAAGTCTCCCACAGGAAAAGCTGGGACTTTGGCAAATATGCAGCATTTTCCACTCTGTGTCATACCTTCAGACATCAGATCAAGCCAAACAAAACAGCTTCTCCATTTGTTTACATGGCCTTTATACTGAAACAATTCAACGCGCAGTCTCACACTCTCCTCTGTTCAAGATTTTTTTTTTCAGGCACAATTTTTGTGGTGGAAACCAATTTTTCAGGCACAATTTTGACAATAACTTGCTCTGTGTTTTTGAAAGATAAGACTTCTAAATAAACCAATCTCCCAACTGTCTGATGGTTCCATCTTTGCTGCGAATGGTTAATTATAATTCTCTGAAGGCTTGGGCACTCTTCCTAGAAACCTCAACATTTTCAAATCCCTGACATTTCTAATTAGAGACCGTCCCAGCACAGCAAATGGTTTACAGGCATCCATAGGATGATTTTGTCCATAGGTCGGAAAATACGCAAAAATAACTCGATGTGGCAACTATAATTGCACAGTATTGTTATGAATGGCACCAACAGCGCATGAGATTGATCAGAAAAAAACAAGTATTAATGGTGGAGAGAGAGTGAGGGGAAACTAGTGCTGTCGATGGTAAGAACAAACGTGTGGACGCATGTCAGTCTTCTGTCTTTAATAATATTATGGGAGCTCGTTCATATGTATGGCCGTCCAAAAGTTGTGTATTAATAACTCAAGGACAGTCTGTACACACATTTGATTTTCACGATGAAAATGTCAAGCAACCATTTTTAGATGCTAAACTTCAAATTCATAATAGCTACAGAATCACCTGACAACCTGAATCGATTACTGAACCAAATAATCAGACAAAGAAAGAGAATAAATATATTTAAATATTATTTGCCTGGTTGCAAAATGTCATGTCATATTCTAATGAAGCCCACCAGAGCTGTTAAACTTTACATTCTTGGCACCAAAGAGGCAGTGCAAGTCAATGCTCTTAACGAGGTGAACATTAAAATTAGTATTGAATTACCAAACGAAGAGGCATTGACTTAAGTGGGTCAGGTAGGGCCAGGTGCTTTGTTGGGAGGCTGGGTCAGGACGGCTGGGACCTTTGCAGGGTTTGGGGGCACTATTAGAGATTCAAGGGCATTATAATCCCCATCCAGCCCCATCATAACCATAAAGAGCCTGCAAATAAAATCTACTCGGGTTTAACTGGCTCTTCCAAATTTAAATCCCTGCCCTAGCTTCTTATTAAAGATCAAAGTTCAGTTGACCAGGTTTCATGGATCAAATTAGCTCCTCGCGTGCCATCTTTTCTTGTGATTCTAATGTGAGATCTGCCTGTAGCAATAAATTTGCCCTCATCATTCCAACATGACCAAGTTGCAAATTACTCTGACGCCACGCTATTTAATGTCTCGCCTCCTAATGTCAAGCTCATGGTCAACAAGTTTAAAACAGACTTTGGAACTTCAATTCGATGTACTTCCAGTAAATCAACTTGGGTTGAGGATTAATCCCACATAGAACGATGAACTTGGATCAGTTTCAAAGTTGACTCACTGAAATTAAATGCCCAGTTATTTTGGAGACCAAAATAAAAATAATTGGCAGTACATCGTCATTCCAGATAGGAAACTAAAACTTGCAGCACATGGCAACTCCCAGTGGGATGAAATTTTGAATCATTGCAGTATAGGAAACAGAGCCTCATCAAGGAAAATACAGCCTCTTGTTGAAGACATAAATAAATATTAACATACAAAATATTTATAGAGGCCAGGCTTAGAACGCTATTCCCATAACTCCAAGGACGCTGACGCCAGAATATAAAATGAGAAAAGGGAACAATAATTTTTTTAGCAACTTATAGCAACTGGGGACACCGAACAAGCACACTTGGACCCAAGCTAATGGACTGCTGAAACAACTGAATTTGTTCAGTCGCGTTGCTTAAGGAATGAAATCTGCCATTCTTAAATAAAAACAGAAAGTGTTGAAATAACCAGGCAGAACGGGTATCATTTGTTGAAAGAGAAGCAGAGTTAATGTTTCAGATCAAAGATGTTTTGTCAGAACTCTAACTCAAATTGTCTTTATTCATGGTTTTTGTTCAGTTTTCTTCTCTCTATCTGCCCCCCATTAACTATCGATCAGATGGCTGCTACAACATCCTCCCAGCAATGAAGGTCTCACCCAATCAGATGGAAACAGGCCCTTTGGTCCAATTTGCCTATGCCAACCAACATGTTAGATAGAGCGCTAGGGGCTAGTGGAGTCAAGGGATATGGGGAGACAGGTTATTGATAGGGGACGATCTGCTATGATCACAATGAATGGTGGGTGCTGGCTCGAAGGGCCGAATGGCCTCCTCCTGCACCAATTATCTATGTTTCTATGTTTCTATGTCCATTCTACACTCGTCCCACCTGCCTGTGTTTGGCCCATATCCCTTTAAACCTGGCCTATCCATGCATCTATCTAAATGTTTCTTAAACATTGTAATAACCCCACCACCCTTTATGTGAAAAAGTTACCCCTCAAGTTCTAATTCAATCTTTCCCCCCCCTCACTTTAAACCTGTGTCCTCTGATTCTCAATTCCCCAACTCTGGCAAGAGTTCCTCTCTGGACAGATATTCCTCTTGTCCCTGTATTCCTAGTTTTCACCCTCTTGACAACCTTGTGTAGGAAGGAACTGCAGATGCTGGTTGAAACCGAAGATAGACACAAATTTCTGGAGTAACTTGAAGAAGGGTCTTGACCTTAAACGTCACCCATTCCTTCTCTGCAGAGATGCTGCCTATCCCGCTGAGTTACTTCAGCATTTTGTGTCTATCTTCTGTTTTCTTTCTTTCCCAGTTCTAGTTGTTCCTGCATTCTCAGTTTTTATTTCAGATTTTCTGCATCTTCAGATCTTTGATGTTCAATCTGTCCTTTTAGTTTAGTTTAGAGATACAGCACAAAAACATGCCCTTCAACCCACCGATTAGACGATTCGGTTGCCTGATAACAGCTGGGAAGTCCCTGAATCTGGTTGTGTGCGTAACCACCACCATCAGGAGAGGCTGGTATTGCCTGACCTGCTGAGTATTCTCTGCATTTTCTGTTTTAAATCAGAACTCCGGCTACAAGAGTTCCAATCCCACCAAGGTAATTTGGGAGTTTGAACTTTAGTTTAAATGAAATAGATTTTTCCAAGCAAAAGGTTTGCATCATAAAAATATATTTCAAGATGTTGGATTATTGTATAATTCCAACTAATTCATTAATGATCTTTAAGAAAGAAACCTGGCATTCTTAACTCCAGTTCTAGATCAGTTGGCTGTTAATCAGTCTCCGAGGGAACGCTCAATAAAAAACGCTCTTGCCAATAATGGCCCTGTTCCAAGCGGCTCTTTGTAAACGTATGTCCATACAAATCATATTAGTGTTACTTAATCACCAGGGCATTGCTGATAAAGCCAATGCAGTAACTGAGGTTTTAGTAGCCAAGGTTTTTGGGGAAAGCTCATGTCAAATGTCCTGTGCACTGTAAACTCAGTAATGTGCAGGGTAATTTCAACCGCTTGCGTAATTTTAGCCACCATGGAATGTTGAACAAGTCACGAAGGATCCCAAATTTTTTCCTGTTCGGTTTTTCCTAATTGTAACTTTTAATGAGAGATAAGCTGTTCTTAATTTCCCCCAGTGTGGCTCCTTGTTTTCTGGAACAGCCAGGTAACTAATTGAGAGAAAGAAAAAAAAAAACCTTTCAGCAACGCCAGCGTGCAAGCTCGAACAAATTTGCATGCGACCTGAAGCTGTATGAGATCAACTAGACAGAGCTAGCACTAACCACAAGCATCTGCCAAAGGGTCAATGCAGAAAGTGCAACTCATGAACTGATTGATGACACTCAAGTCTACTGAAACTCTGAAAAGTAAATAAATCCATTAAAATTTGAAAGTGGAATTGTTAAACAGAATTATACAAAATCTTTTCACAAATTAGAATTAGCCAAAGAGGAATCTGCAACTAAAACATAAATGGAAGTGGTGAGGGAGTCAAGTAATGTTATCCTTTTGCATTACAACAGATCCGCTATGATGACCAGAGATAAAGAGATCAGCCTCTAGAGTATGCCTCTGTTTTCAGTTGAGACTTAAAAGGCCATTTAAGCATATCCACAGGAAGGAACTGAAGCCAAGGCGGCATTCACTCATTCATCTGTCATTTGTATTTGGAGATGAAAACCACACTTGTAGCAACTCAGTCTATTTCATACTGGCAAGGCATTATAAATTAATTACAATTAGCAACTTCTTTCAAGTTAACAGTAGGTTATTTGCCCGAGGAATAGATAAACTGGACATTCCACAATGTAACTTGAATGTTTATGAAAATAATATACTACAACCAACTATTTCTAAGTTGACGCCTTGATTTGTTCAATAATGATCACACTGATGGAAAAACAATGATCACAACTCGGAACACTGCTATACAATTCCTCCATAGTACAATCTTTCAGAACTTTCAATCATGATTAAGATAGCTGGAGTTGCAGGTATTGAGGAAGGCTGCCAAAGTATACAGCGGGATATAGATCACTTTCCGAAATGTGCAGTGACAAGGCAGATGGAATTTAATTCAAGCAAGTGTGAGGTGATGCACTTTATGAGGTCGACTACTAGGAAAAAATACATAATTAATAACAAAATCGGTAACCTCATTGATGTCCGGATATATGTCAAGATGCAAGGCAATAGCTCCCAGAAAATGGCAACACAAGCCGATTGCAAGGTAAAGAAAGTATATAGTATGTTTGCCATCAATTTGTCGGGGCATTGAGTGCCAAAGTCAGGAAGTCATATTGCAGCAGAGAGTGACAGAGAGGGTAGATGGTCAGAACCTTTTCCCCAGGATTGAAGAAAATCAAATACTAGAGGGCATAGCTTTAAGGTGAGTGGGCAAAATTTAAAGGATATGTGCCAGGACAGTTTTTCTTTTACAGAGAGGGTGGCGGGTGCTCGGAATGTTTTGCCTGGGAAGGAGGTGGGGGCAGATTGTATATAGTGGCATTTAAAAGGCTATTTAGATAGGCTTATGGATATGCAGAGAATTGAGGCAGGTGAATCACGTGCAAGCAGATGAGATGAGTTTATTTTGGCATCACGATTGGCACATACATTGTGGACAAAGGGCCTGTACCTGTACCAAACTGTTCTATGTTCTCTGACCTTCTCCATTGTATGTTGTTCCCAGGGGACATCTATACGCAACTTGATGTGCAGAACTTGGGATGCAAGTTCATAAAATGGCAGGGAAAGTGGACAGGAAGCAAAGCTTGCTTATTTTCAAAGGCAGGAGTGCTGAGTAAAAAGGTCGGGACATCATTTTGCAGCTGTACAATGTATTTGTTAGACCACACTTAGAATATTGTATAAAGAAGAAACTGCACATGCTGATTTACAAAAAAAAAGACACAAGGTGCTGGAGTAACTCAGCGGGTCAGGCAGCATCACGGAAGAACATGGATCGGTGACGTTTCAGGTCGGGACCCTTCTTCAGACTGATAGTAGTAGCAGGAAAGTAAGCTGGAAGAGAGGTGGGGTCAGGACAAAGACTGCAAGTGATAGGTGGATCAGGTGACTGGCAAATGGTTGGACAAAGGCCAGAGATAAATCGACACAAGGTGTGAGATAAGGAGACAAAGATAGAGGCAGCGCGAAATATGGAGCCAGAGGAAGGAATGTAGGTTAAAAGGGACAGGGGCAAGAGGAAAAAAAGGTGTGTTGTTTGTAAGTTGGTTACCTAAAAGTGGAGACATCAAATGCTCATACCATTAGCCTGTAAGCTACCCAAGCAGTAACGAAGGTGCTGTTCGTTAATTTTGCAACTGGCCGCAATCTGGCAATGGAGTAGGCCAGAACAGGAAGTTTGTTATTGAAATGGAAAGGGGAGTTAAAGTTAGCAACCAGAGGATCCAGCAGGCCTTGGTGGAGCAAGTGTTCTGCAAAATGGTCACCTAGTCTACGCTGATGTAAAAAAAGGCCCTTTAATAATAATAATAATAATAATAATAATAATAATATATTTTATTGTCATTGCACGTCAGTGCAACGAGATTTAGTATGCAGCTTCCAACC
The DNA here is from genome assembly GCF_010909765.2 of Amblyraja radiata. Lineage (NCBI taxonomy): Eukaryota > Metazoa > Chordata > Chondrichthyes > Rajiformes > Rajidae > Amblyraja > Amblyraja radiata. Next base: position 38,011,971 of record NC_045972.1, on the reverse strand, counting down.
GATGTAAAAGAAAAGTAAAATAAATAAATAAGCTATGTGACGTGACCATCCGAGGGAGACAGTCCAGGGGGGATGGGGGGCACTCAGCAGGGCCGGTTCAGAGCCGCTATAGCTCTGGGAATAAAGCTGTTTCTGAGTCTGGAGGTTCAGGCGTAGAAGGCCTTGTAACGTCTGCCGGAGGGAAGTAGTTCGAACAGTCCGTTACAAGGGTGTGAGGAGTCTTTATGGATGCTGACGGCCTTCCTGAGGCACCGTGTGTGGTAGATGCCCTCCAAGGCTGGTAGCTGTGTCCCAATAATCCTCTGCGCTCTGTGGACGACGCACTGAAGAGCTCTCCTCTCCGCCTCCGTACAGCTGAGATACCACACAGAGATGCCATACGTTAATATGCTCTCTGTGGTGTAGCGGTAGAACGTTGTCAGCAGCTGTTGGGGCAGATCAGTCTTTTTTAATGTCCTCAGGAAGAACAGTCGTTGCTGTGCCTTCCTGACCTACGCAGCGGTGTTGGTGGACCATGTGAGGTCCTCCGAAACTTAAAGTTGGACACTCTCTCCACACTTTCCCCGTAAATGGAGATTGGGGCGTATTCTCCATTATGGGACCTCCTGAAGTCAATAATCAGCTCCTTGGTCTTGGAGGTGTTTAGTGACAAGTTGTTACGTGCGCACCAGTCCGCCAGGTTCTGCACCTCCGCTCTGTATTTTGTTTCATCACCGTTGGTGATCAGCCCAATCACTGTTGTGTCGTCTGCAAACTTCACGATGGTGTTGGTGTCGAATGCAGGAACACAGTCGTGAGTGAAGAGGGAGTAGAGCATGGGCTTAGTACACAGCCCTGTGGTGTGCCGGTGCTCAGGGTGATAGTGGAGGACAGGTGCGGGCCCAGTCTCACTGCCTGCGGTCGCTCCGTCAGAAAGTTCAGGATCCAATCGCATATCGGCGAGCTGAGGCCTAGCTGGTGGAGTTTGGTGGTGAGCTTGGTGGGGATGACCGTATTGAATGCAGAGCTATAGTCAATGAAGAGCATCCTCACGTACGTGCCCTGTCTGTCCAGGTGAGTCAGGACAGTGTGAAGAGACAGAGAGATGGCATCCTCTGTTGATTTATTTGCCCTGTATGCAAATTGATGAGAGTCCAGTGAGGCAGGGATGCTGGATTTGATGTGGGAGAGGACCAGCCTTTCGAAACACTTCATTGGGATTGGAGTTAGGGCAACCGGCCGGTAGTCATTCAGGTTGGTGACTTTAGACTTTTTCGGCACCGGCACTATGGTGGCTGTTTTCAGGCACTTGGGGACCGTTGCCAGAGACAGAGACAGATTAAAGACAGCACAGTCCTTTAGTACCCTTCCCTGGACTCCATCCGGGCCTGCAGCCTTGCGTGGATTGATCCTACGCAGAGCGCCCTGTACCTCCTGAGTGCTCAGTGTTAAGGCCTGTCCCTCTGCCATGGCCGGGGTTATTCCACTCCTGGTGGTGTTGCCAGTTTCGAAGCGGGCAAAGAAGGTTTATGCAGTAGATGAGGTTAGAGGACGTGCATGTGGGATTTCTGAGTGAACCAAAGTTTGTGGAGGGAGCGGTCTCTGTGGAAAGCAGAATGATGTAGGAATGGGAAGATGTGACTGGTGGTGGGATCACACTAATGGTGGCAGGCATAGACCGAATGCAGGGAAATATAACTATTGCCACGGCAAGTACTAGATAATGACCATTTCAAATAAGGAAGTGTCTCTCGATAACATTTAAACCCATACTATGTCATGGCTTGCACCATCAGCAACTTGTGAGTTATCAGAAGCCAAGTGTTGATCCAGACACACCCACATCAGTCCACGGGTAAAACCTGCGTTGCTTGCCATATTAATGTTCTATCCCGCTCCCTCTCTGTGCTGTCTCCCCATTGCCTCCTGTACTGTTATAACATGACCCAACAGATGCTTGACATCTTCTGTCTAAACACATAGCAGCATTCTGGACTCAATAGTCCCGAAGGCTGTGTTGCCTACCCGGTGCTAGGGTTAAGGATATCTCTGCGATGCTGGAGAGAAATTTGCAGTGGGAGGGTGAGGATCCAGTGGTCGTGGTCCATGTGGGGACCAATGACATAGGAAGGACGAGGAAGGAGGATCTGCTGAAGGAGTTTGAGCAGTTAGGGAATAAATTAAAAAGCAGAACCTCGAGGGTACTGATCTCCGGATTGCTACCTGAGCCACGGGCCAAATCGGCGAGGGTACGTAAAATTAGAAAGCTAAATGCGTGGCTCAAAGACTGGTGTGGGAATAATGGGTTTGGTTTCTTGGGCCACTGGCACCAGTACTGGGACAGGGGGGATCTGTTCTGTAAGGACGGACTTCACCTGAACGGTGCTGGGACTGGGGTCCTGGCAAATCATATAACTAGGGCAGTAGAGAGGTCTTTAAACTAAGTAGCGGGGGGGAGGTATCAAGGGGGGTAATAACGGCAGGGGTAGAGGAAATAGAGCAGGGTATCAGTGGGGAAGCGGAAAGTCAAAATGTGACAGGAGACAGAATGTGTGAAGATAAAGCTCTAGATGTAAAAGGGGCAAAAATGGAAAGGAAGGGTAGTAAAAATCATCTGAAAGTGCTTTATCTAAATGCACGGAGTATTCGTAATAAGATAAATGAATTAACGGTGCAATTAAGTATATATAGTTATGATATCGTGGCCATTACGGAGACATGGCTGCAAGGGGATCAGGACTGGGAGTTAAATATAGAGGGGTACTCGACAATTAGGAAAGATAGACAGGAAAGAAAGGGAGGAGGGGTGGCCCTTTTAATAAGGGAGGGAATAACGGCAATAGAGAGGAAGGATATTGCGTTGAAGGATCAGGATAGTGAAACAGCTTGGGTACAGATAGAGAATAATAAGGGGAAAAAAACACTAGTGGGTGTAATTTATAGACCTCCAAATAGCTGTGACGCTGTTAGTCAGAACATAAATCTGCAAATAGTTGACGCATGTAAAAAGGGAACTGCTGTAATCATGGGGGACTTCAATTTTCATATTAATTGGGCAAACCAAACTGGGCAGGGTAGACTAGAGGAAGAGTTTATAGAATGTATTAGAGACGGGTTCCTAGAACAGTATGTCACCGAACCGACAAGGGGGGAGGCAATCTTGGATCTGGTCCTGTGTAATGAAGCAGGATTAATTAAAAATGTCATAGTTAGGGACTCGTTGGGAACAAGTGACCACAATATGGTCGAATTCCATATTCAAATAGAAGGGGAGCAGGTTGAAACTCAGGCTAGGGTGCTTAGTCTAAATAAGGGGGATTATGAAGGTATGAGGACTGAGCTGATCAAAGTTGACTGGGATAGCAGACTCAAGAATAAGACGGTACATGAGCAGTGGTGTACGTTTAAGGGTATACTGTATAACCTTCAAGAAAAATTTATTCCTATGAAGAAAAAAAGGGGTAAGGGTAAGAACAGTCAGCCATGGCTCAGTAAAACTATAAAGGATAGTATTCGGCTGAAGGCAAGGGCATATAAGGTAGCCAGAGATAGTGGGAGGGTAGAGGATTGGGAAGCATTTAAAGGTCAGCAAAAAATAACTAAGAGATTAATTAAGACGGGGAAAATAGACTATGAAAGGAATTTAGCGAACAACATAAAAACTAATAGTAAGAGTTTTTATAGCTATATAAAAAGAAAAAGGGTGGCTAAGGTGAACGTTGGTCCATTGGAGGGTGAGACTGGAGAGTTGTTGGTGGGGAACATGGAAATGGCAAAGGCATTAAACGAGTATTTTGTATCAGTCTTCACCATAGAAGACACAAAAAATATTCCAACGCTGGATAAACAGGGGGCGGTAGGAATGGAGGAGCTAAATACTATTAAGATCACCAAGGAGGTGGTATTAGGGAAATTAATGAGACTGAAGGAGGATAAATCCCCTGGGCCTGATGGATTACATCCAAGGGTCTTGAGGGAGATAGCGGTGGGGATTGTGGATGCATTGGTGATAATTTTCCAAAACTCCCTGGAGGCAGGAACGGTCCCAGTGGATTGGAAAATGGCCAATGTAACACCTATATTTAAAAAAGGAAGTAAACAGAAGGCGGGTAACTATAGACCGGTTAGTCTAACATCGGTGGTGGGTAAAATGTTAGAGACAATTATTAAAGAAACACTAACGGGGCACTTGGATAAACATGACTTCATCGGACAGAACCAGCATGGTTTTGTGAAGGGGAAGTCCTGTTTAACGAATCTGCTCGAATTCTTTGAGGAAGTAACAACCCGGGTGGATAAAGGGGAACCGGTGGATGTGGTATACTTGGACTTCCAAAAGGCTTTTGACAAGGTGCCACATAAGAGACTATTGCTAAAAATAAAAAATTATGGGATTGGGGGTAATATATTAGCATGGGTAGAGGATTGGCTAACAAATAGGAAGCAGAGAGTGGGGATAAATGGTTCATACTCGGGATGGCAACCGGTAACTAGCGGGGTTCCGCAAGGGTCGGTGCTGGGACCCCAGTTGTTCACAATTTATATAAATGATTTGGAGGAGGGAACCAAGTGTAATATATCAAAATTTGCGGACGATACAAAAATGGGAGGAAAAGTAGGGGATGAGGAGGATAGGAAGAGTCTGCAAAAGGATATAGATAAGCTAGGTGAGTGGGCAACAACTTGGCAGATGAAATTTAATACTAATAAATGTGAAGTCATTCACTTTGGGAAAAAAAATGATAGGGCAAGTTATTTTCTAAATGAGGAGGAGCTGCATTGTAATGCAACGCAAAGGGATCTAGGGGTATTAGTACATGAATCACTAAAAGTTAGTATGCAGGTGCAGCAAGCAATCAGGAAGGCCAATGGAGTTTTGGCCTTTATTGCTAGGGGGATTGAGTATAAAAACACGGAGGTCTTGCTGCAGCTGTACACAGTATTAGTGAGACCACATTTGGAATACTGTGTACAGTTCTGGGGTCCATACTTAAGAAAGGATGTACTAGCCCTGGAGGCAGTGCAGCGAAGGTTTACAAGATTAATTCCTGCAATGAGGGGATTGACATATGAGGAAAGGTTAAGTAGGCTGGAACTCTACTCTTTGGAGTTTAGAAGAATGAGAGGCGATCTCATTGAAACATATAAGATCGTGAGGGGCCTTGATCGGGTGGATGCACCGAGGATGTTCCCAATGATCGGGGAAACTAGAACTAGGGGACATAGTTGCAGAATAAGGGGGGGCTCTTTTAAAACTGAGATGAGGAAGAACTTCTTCACCCAGAGGGTGGTTAATTTATGGAATTCACTGCCCCAGGGAGCAGTGGAAGCAGAAACTTTAAATATATTTAAGACTAAAATAGATGGTTTTTTAGCTGCCAAGGGGATAAGGGGCTACGGGGAGAGGGCAGGGATATGGACCTAGGTATGGTTAGTATAGTAAGACCTGAGTGATCTCCTGGACAAGTGTCGATCGCCTGGATTGGGGTCGGAGAGGAATTTCCCGGATTTTTTTCCCGAATTGGACCTGGGTTTTTATCCGGTTTTTTGCCTCCCCCAGGAGATCACGAGGTTCTTGGGGTGGAGAGGGGTGATAGCGGTATAAAGGGGAGGGTAGTGTCTTGTGTTCTGTGTCTTGTGTCTACTGTTTGTGGGTAAGTGTGTCTGTTTAGTGTTCAGCCATGAGCGAATGGCGGTGCGGGCTCGACGGACCTGGTGGTCTACTCTCGCACCTACTTTCTATGTTTCTATGTTTCTAATACTGTATTCTAAACATTAGGTAATTTGGTCTATCTGTAACAGAACTGCCCATTTTGGCAATGGCATCTATCTACAATATTGGCTCAGTTTTACTCACTCCCTTAATACAGTCCAATGTGCCAGGCATGTCCCGCAGACCTGCATTTGGCAACTTTTTACCCCTTTTGTATATATTCTCACTCTTTGGAAGCTCTTCTCGTCACTTTTGTTTCTTTTTTCTGTCTTTCACGACTGCATTAACCCATCAACCAGATGACTGATACAATTTATCTCACTTACAATCCCAGCCTCACCTTATCAGTGATATTCCCTTTGTCCTAACCATTCCAGCCCATCTTCTCTGCAACTCAAGATAACATTTAACCACCCCCCCCCCCCCCCCCCCCCCCCCGACCACTCCTCCCACAGGAAAAACACTATGACTGTATGCATGTAAATAGATTTATTTATTGAAATCATATTCTATGTCGCTCTTCCAGGGAGATGCTAACTGCATTTCGTTGTCTCTGTACTGTACACTGACAATGACAATTAAAGTTGAATCTGAATCTGATAACTAGTTTTCTCTCTTTCCCAATGTTGACGACGGGTCTTCATCCTGAAATATCAACTGTTTCTCTTTCTGCCTTTCCAACAATTTATTTTAACTTCAGATTTCCAGCATTTGATTTTTTGTTTTTGATTTTTGTTTACACATTAATAATATTCTAATTTCAGGCAGTATAAAGCATTTTCAAAAACAATGAAAACAGTAGTGTGTGTGTGTGTGTGTGTAAGTAAATGTGTGTATATATATATATATATATATATATATATATATATATATATATACGCGTGTGTATGTGTGTGTGTGTGTATATATATGTGTGTGTGTGTGTGTGTGTGTGTGTGTGTGTGTGTATACACACACACACACACACATCCACACAACACACACACACACATATATATATATATATATATATATATATATATATATATATATATATGTGTGTGTATATATATATATATATATATATATATATATATATATATGTGTGTGTGTGTGTGTGTGTGTGTGTGTGTAATATATCTATATATATCTATCTATCTCTCTCTATCTATATATCTCATCTATACTATATATATATATATACACACACACATATATATATATTTTTTTTCTCATTTATTATATTGTTTACAGTGTACTATGTTTACATATTCTGTTGTGCTGCTTCAAGTAAGAATTTCATTATTCTATCTGGGACATATGACAATAAAACACTCTTAACTCTCCTGAAAAGGGATTTCATTTATCGTTAAGACATAAATCATAATTTACAGGTATCATGCAACTTCTTTCAAACTTAACATTGTAATTAAAAACATTGCCATGACTCTAACTTTGGCCCTCATGTTGTGGATTTTTAAAAGATCCAATAAGTCTAATAACCATTTTCAGTTCTCAATTCTGCTGCAATCCATCTTCTATTTAAGGTGTACTTCCTCAATTTGGTGGTCTGCACCAGAAATCATGACACGGTTCGGGGCCTTTCCTGTACTCAACGTCTTCTAATCAAAAGGCAATGCACTGCAATTTAATGTTTCTTCCAGATGTTTAATGGCACGTAAATGTAGTAGGTGACTTAGACCAGGCCTGGGAACATGAACAAGTAGGTCCTTACTTGTACTCAAGCAGAACTGCATGCCACCAGCGTAGATAATATTGAAGGTTGCACTGAAACCCACCTATTTTCAATCATCAGGGCTGTGGAGAACATCAAATTAAACAACATGCCGACATTGACTGCTTACAATAATAAGGACTTATAGTCCTTGCGGCACCAGACCCAGCATATCAATGTATTATCGATACATGACTCTGTATTATCACCCTGACTCTCAGTCTGAAGAAGGGTCTCGACCAGAACAGTCACTCATTCCTTCTCTACATAGATGCTGCCTGTTCCGCAGAGTTACTCCAGCATTTTGTGTCTGGTATATAGAAACATAGAAACATAGAAAATAGGTGCAGGAGTAGGCCATTCGGCCCTTCAAGCCTGCACCGCCATTCAATATTATCATGGCTGATCATCCAACTCAGTATCCTGTACCTGCCTTCTCTCCATACCCCCGATCCCTTTAGCCACAAGGGCCACATCTAACTCCCTCTTAAATATAGTAAATGAACTGGCCTCAACTACCTTCTGCGGCAGAGAATTCCAGAGATTCACCACTCTCTGTGTGAAAGTCTTTGGTGTGAACCGGCATCTGCAGTTCCTTCCGACATACTATCGATACATTGACCGAGATCTGGGATAAATCAGACCGAGGTCTGGGATATATACAGAATTCTGTGCTTCCTTGAAGGTGCATGTCCTGAGCAAAAGATTGGAATTTTGTAACATGCATGAACAAATAAAATATGAACAGATTTGTGGCCCAGGCCAGGCCAAGGCAATTCATACATGTGCAAATCCAGAAAGTACAAATACTTTTGTCTTTTCTTCATCACTAGATATATGCACGTTATCAACTTAACTACACACAAATTCTGCTTAAGGTTGCAAGATTATCATGGACAAAAATCAAAACATGAATTGCAATTCCCTAAAACACCAGCAGAAGTCCTAAAATTCCACGTAAAAGAGCACTTGGCTCATTCATTCACTGAATTAGCAATCCGGAATTTGCCTTTTTATACTTGCAACATGATTAATGTTTAATTAGTTGACAGTTCAAATATTTGCATAGTTTCACCTCATGTCCAAATGATCAGTAAAAAGTGTTATCATCAGTTTGTTTTATATCTAACTATGGGGCATCTTTTTGACGTCTAAAAGTGAGGGTGCAACTGGATCTATCGCATGGAAATTTCACGTCATTACCCAGTCTACTGAATGTGCTGGACACCACCACAAAAGACTCAAAGTGCTGGGATAACTCAGCGGGTCAGGCAGCACCTCTGGAGAATATCGATGGGTAACATTTTGGGTTGGGATCCATTTATGCTGTTAATTTGGTCATTCAGTTGTTGGTACTGTTCATAAATCTGCATTCCTGCTAACAATACATGCACAGATCCTTTGACTTTGGAAACACAAAGACAAACATACTTAGGAAAAACATTTAACTACTGTAAATATACAGCTCAGTTTTAATTTTTGCCTCTGATTTTCTTCACTTACATCCATCCTTCTCTATATATAGCCCCAATAGTACTATTGTATCTGATACTTCAGCTAGGTAATCATTTTTCATTTCTAACTTCCAATACAAGTGAAGGACCATTAACCGTAAATATTGCTCAAGGCGATAGCCAACATAAATCCTTTTTCATGTCAGGACCAGTCTAAAGTTCTTGTAACGAAAACTGCTCGTTCAATTTTTTTTTCTAGTTCCAAGAGATTATTGGTGTAATGATTTGGGATTTTTTCATCAGCTTGCTAATAATTTATGGCAAGTCTGCTGTGCAAATATATATGGAAGATGTGCTCCTATGACAAACTTATTAGATACAATAGCATTAGAGAGGGGGCAAGGAGGTTTACATGGATGTTGCCAAGATTGAAGATTTAGTTTTGATTGAGGAGGAAAGATTGGCTAGGTTATGGTTATTTTCTGTAAAATAGGAGAAATTAGTAAGTAAAAGTAGAAAAATAATATAAAATCATGGAAATAAACAGGATAGGGCAACTAGGAAGAATCTATTTCCTTCATTGGAGAGGTCAGTAACTGGGAGAAATGGACAGGATAAATAGAGGGGGGGGGGGGGGGGGTGATGATTCTGTTCCCCACTTGATGAGTGATGGGTCCAGAACACACTTGCATGAAAGAATAGTGAAAACAGAATACTCAGGTCATTAAAAAATTACCAAGACTAGGCTACAGCCTATGAAGAGAAAAGACGGTTTAGGCTCAATAACTGCTTTATCTGCCACCATGTAGATAATATGGTAAATGTCCTCATTCTGATACATAGATTTCTGCATTTAATGATTGGATGCAAAGTTCCTTCTTTAAGTCAAGTACAGGCACAGGACCACATGACAAATGCAATTTGTAAATAAATATATTTTCCCATAATAGTTTTGCAATAAGGTAGCTACTGCACAGAAGGTACACAAAATTGCTGGGGAAACTCAGCGGGTGCAGCAGCATCTATGGAGCGAAGGAAATAGGCGACGTTTCGGGCCGAAACCCTTCTACGTCGCCTATTTCCTTCGCTCCATAGATGCTGCTGCACCCGCTGAGTTTCCCCAGCAATTTTGTGTACCTTCGACATTCCAGCATCTGCAGTTCCTTTTTGAACAGCTACTGCACAGATATTGACGTGTTTTCACTTTGAAGTTAGCTTCAATTCAAGCATAATTTTGGATGCTATTGTAGTTTATATTTTGGCGTGTTTGTCAAATGGAGTCTATAAACTTCCCTCCTGTCCCTGGTGATTAACAGCTTTGGCAAGATAAGCTTGGTAACAATTCGTTGTTTGAATCACTCATCCTCAAATAGGACATTTCACCCTTGAGAGGTTAACAGGTTAAACTTCAGATTCTTTGCAACATATCCTGCATTTACAATGTTACAGAAATAAATTTTCTGATTTGCAAGTCCAAATATTAATATAGCTCAATTTAATGAAAGGAAATGTGAATTGAGACAATGCTGTTTTTATGACTAATCCAATGGTCATCATTATTCTGTCTGCTCTTTCATAACAATCTGAATCAACACTCAGAAGACAATGTAGTACCAACAGGTGCTGTGCTCGGGATTTGCAAATGTTATGTGTGCCAAGAAAATTTGTCATCTTTAGTGGGTTTTAGTGATAGAGCGCGGAAACAGGACCTTCGGCCCACCGAGTCCGCACCGACCAGCGATCCCTGCACACTAACACTATCCTGCACATACTAGGGACAATTTACATTTGTACCAAGCCAAGCAGCCTACAAACCTGTCTGTCTTTGGAGTGTGGGAGGAAACTGAAGATCTCGGAGAAAACCCACGCGGTCACGGGGAGAACGTACAAGCTTCGCACAGACAGCGCCCATGGTCGGGATTGAATGCGGGTCTGGCGCAGTAAGCACTGTAAAGCAGCAACTCTACCACTGCGATGCCGTGCAATCCACATTATTAATTATTATCTTATTAATCAAAGAATGCATGTTCTGCCAAAATTAACTGTGTTTAATTACGTATTTATGTACAAATTAATATCAGTGTCTCTACAGCATAAAAATCAAAAAGAATACCCTTGCCTATAGTTAAAGATGCACTAAGTTAGATGCTCTTTGCTCAAAGAATGTTATTGTTTCTGCGATACAAACATTAAAAAATAGGTGCAGGAGTAGGCCATCTGGCCCTTCAAGCCAGCACCACCATTTAATATGATCATGGCTGATCATCTAAAATCAGTACTCCGTTCCTGCTTTTTCCCCAAATCCCTTGATTCCTTTAGCCCCAAGAGCTAAATCTAACTCCCTCTTGAAAACATCCAGTGAATTCATGGGGAGCACCCAACCAAATTAACTTTTTTTTTCCCCACAGAAATATTTTGCTTCACAGAAGGGCTTCCCTCCGTCTGAAGATCTCCTTGAAGATTTACAAAGTTAAACCATTCATCTCCACCGGTGAGGCTTTGTGTTCAAAGAGAACTAGAGCCATCTCTACCTTAAGGTGTGATTCAACTCAGAACCTCCTCGCCAGCTTTTCTTTATTCACTTCTGGTTATTTTAGACTCTGGAGCAGACTGCTGCTGAATTTCCTATCTGGTGATGCTGCACAGGCCTTTGGATATGTGCTATGCTGCAGTAAGCAGTGCAACCCTCTCAAAGTGCACTGCTATGATTCTCTTTATTATCTAACATCAGTATTATGAAGTAGCTACCGCTGAATAGTTTATCTGCAAATGTTAACTACAAGTTACCTACAAAGAAATTTGTTTAAAGATTTGCATTTGGTCTTCAGATGGCTTAACTGCATTTTAACGTAGAACACCTTTGCCACAGGAGGCTGTGGCAAAGGCTTTCTACTTTAGTGGATATATATAAGGAAGAAGATATTTTTAAGGCAGAGATAGATATATTCTTGATTGGTACAGGTGCCAGAGGTAATGGGGAGAAGGCAGGAGAATGGGGTTAGAAACATAGAAAATAGGTGCAGGAGTAGGCCATTCGGCCCTTCGAGCCTGCACCACCATTCAATATGATCATGGCTGATCATCCAACTCAGTATCCTGTACCTGCCTTCTCTCCATACCCACTGATCCCTTTAGCCACATCTAACTCCCTCTTAAATATAGCCAATGAACTGGCCTCAACTACCTTCTGTGGCAGAGAAATCCAGAGATTTACCACTCTCTGTGTGAAAAATGTTTTTCTCATCTCGGTCCTAAAAGATTTCCCCCTTATCCTTAAGGAGAGAGAGATGGATCAGCCATGATTGAATGACGGAGTAGACCTGGTGGGTCGAATGGCCTAATTCTACTCCTATTTCTAAAGACTTGTAATAATTAAGAGTTAATTATGTTAAGAAAACCAGACCAGGTTTCTACTGTGTGCTTTCTTCTGCATGATGGTCTTCACAGTCAACTTTGTTTTGATGTTTTTGCTTTATTAACTGCCAGCCTATTGGAATGATCAACTTTCCACTAACTGACCACCTAGTTCCAATACAATTACAGTTAAATGCTGCAATTCATAAGACCACTGACTGGAAGGGGGGCAGCTTACAAAAAGACAGCTAACAGCAGCACAGATATGCTCCCATGCATATCACCTCATTAATGCCCCAAAGCACCTTGTTCACAAGATATTGGGGACCAAGCCCTTTGTTGCCTGAGAATAGCAATGCATAGAGTGGTAAAGAAGGCATATGGTATGCGTACCTTCTTCATTGAATATAAGAGTCAGTAAATTATGTAGCATTTAAAAAGTAAATGTAGGTTAATTGTGTGCAGTATTGGTCACCCCATTACAGGAAGATGTGTAGGTTTTGGAGAGAGTGTGGAAGAGGTTTTCCAAAACATCACTGCCTATATCTCTCGTTTCCCTTTCCCTTGGCTAGTCTGAAGAAGGGTCTCGACCCGAAACGTCACCCATTCCTTCTCTCCAGAGATGTTGCCTGACCCCCTGAGTTACTCCAACATTTTGTGTCTATCTTTACCAAAATGCTGTCTGGATGAGGAGATATTAGCTGTAAGGAAACGTTGAGCAAACATGGATTGTTTTCCTTTAGAGTGGTTGAGGGGAGACCTGATAGGTGTTCATAAAGTTACGAGGCATAGATAGGGTATATAGTCAGAATGTCTTTCGCCAAGGTGGAAATGTCAATTATTAGAGGGTATAGTTTAAATGTAATAAGGGGAAAGTTTAAAGGGGATATGCGGGGCAACTTTTCCTTCTATACAGAGTGGGTGATGTGTTTAATGCACTGCCAGAGGTGCTGGAGGAAGCAGATATGATAGCGGTGCTAAAGAGACTTTTAGATGCATCATATGCAGTCAGAAGGGATTAGTTTAATGTGGCATTATCTGTGGTCCAGTCATTGTGGGCTGTTGAGCCAGTTTCTGTACTGTATTGAGCTACCTATGTAATGTTCAAAGTTACTGGATATGCCACGTTTGCAATATTGACTCTTCGAGATAAGCAGGGTGGATACATAGTTCAAATTCTTTAAATTGTTCCAACTCTGTTGACCTATCAATGTTTATTTGTAAATTATGAGTTTTACCAGGCACGCAGGGATTTTTTAACTGTAGCAATGACTTGGTTAAAAATCGTAAGGAAAAAGAAGAATGCACTTCAGCAGAGGGTCAATGATCCTCACTGTATTATTCGATTACATTTTTAATTGCTTGTGGGGGAAGTTACCCCGCCACCTGCATACATCAAAATAGAAAGTGCTGGGAACATTCAGCAGGTTAGGCAATATCCGTGGGCATTTCACACCTCTTAAGTTCATTTGTGTAGGAAGGAACTGCAGATGTTGGTTTAAACCGAAGATAGACACAAAAAGCTGGAGTAACTCAGCAGGTTAGACAGCAGCTCTGGAGGTGACGTTTCAGGGCAAGTGTCTGAAGAAGGGTCTCAATCCAAAACATCACCTATTCCTTTTCTCCAGAGATACTGCCTGACCCGCTGAGTTACTCCACTCTTTAGTGTCTATCTTAACTTTATCTGTTTGTATTTTCTATTACCTCTTTCTCTGCATTTAAATAACTGCCTTCTTTAATCTACTCACCAAATGACCTCCGCAACAGCTTATTATCCAAACCTATTAGACACATTCTCTTTGTTTTATCTGTTCCTCCCCAAACTCTCTGAAATTTAAAACTAGCTTTTTTCCCCACTGTCTCAGCTTTGACAAAGGACCTTTGAACAGTAATGTCTTTCTCTTTGCATAGATGATGTCATACCTGTGAGTGTACATGGAGTGACGGCCCAGTGCCAACAATGCACTCACATTTGATGTGGCAGTGGTGCCACCCTCTGCTGGAAATAGGCCCAGACACTAAACAACAACTTCCATGCAATGGTAAATTCATTCTTGTTGACACAAGCAAGTGATAGTTGTAATTTTCTGCCCCAATCCTTCTCGAGGGGTACAAGAAATCAGTTTTACTTTGGTACTCATGCTCAATTGACAATGGGATCGTCAATGGAGCTATTAAGTGGCAGGTGGATACAGGATAGGTGGTTGCTTAGCAGATAACATGCAGTTGGAGGAGGGAAGAGTGTAGATTGCAATAGTGACTGAGTTGTGATAAGTGGAGAACAAAAGGCTACAGATTCTGGAATAGGAAAAGAAGGTGAAGAATGCAACCAAAGGAAGAGAAGTGACAGAGGAGAGGAGAGGAGAGGAGAGGAGAGGAGAGGAGAGGAGAGGAGAGGAGAGGAGAGGAGAGGAGAGGAGAGGAGAGGAGAGGAGAGGAGAGGAGAGGAGAGGAGAGGAGAGGAGAGGAGAGGAGAGGAGAGGAGAGGAGAGGAGAGGAGAGGAGAGGGGAGGAGAGGGGAGGAGAGCTGTAAGGTAGGGGAAGGGTATTCAGTGGGTGAAGTGCTAGGCTAAGGGGGGGGGGGACAGGGGGAGAGAGGGCTGGAGAGGTTAATGTGGCAGAAGAGAGTGTTTGAGAGGACCAGGTTAGATTGGTGGAGGGAGAAAGGGACAGAGGTTGGTTACCTGACATTGGAGAGTTTGATGCTCATGCCATAGACTATCCAGATGGAATGCGACGTGCTGTCCATATTGTTTGTATTTGCTCTCCCCTCAGCAGTGCAGGAAACAGAGGACAGACAAGTCAGTGGGGGGATGGGAAGGGGGGGGGGGGGGAAAATGACTGCCAGCCAGAAGATGCAGATGGTCACAGTGGACAGAGAGCAGTTGCCCAGTGTATATCTGGTCTCATCAATGAAGTGGTGGTCACATCGTGAGCACTGAATGTAACAGATGTGGCTGGAAGAGGTACAAGTGAATCTCTGTCTCCTGTACAGGTACCTGGATGGAAGTGAGGGTGAAATACCCTCTCCTTTCTGCTTTCCACAGGAACGACGGTACTCTCTTGGTGACTCCATGGTTCCTTCATCCTGTCCCACTCATCCCTCCCACTTCCCAGGCACTTTCCCCAGCCACTGTAAAGGTGTAACACCTGTCCCTACATGCTGAACCAATCTGCTCATATCTCAACTCTATCTTGTACCCCTTTGCCCAATCCCTTCCTACTTACGTTCAGAACAAAATAGGTGTAATTTACAGTGGCCAATCAACCTACCAATCTGAATGTCTTTAGGATAGGAGAGGAAACTAGAATATCTGGGGAAACTGATGCAGTAACTGGGAGAACATGCAAACTCCACACGAATAGCCTAAAACAGTGATTCCCAACCTGGGGCCATATGGCATGGCAAATTTCAGGGGGGCCACAGAAAAATTTAGGGATTTAGGGAGCCACAGGTTCAATGAACACCTGTAGAAACACTTATAGAAACTTACAAAATTCTTAAGGGGTTGGACAGGCTAGATGCAGGAAGATTGCTCCCGATGTTGGGGAAGTCCAGGACAAGGGGTCACAGCTTAAGGATAAGGGGGAAATCCTTTAAAACCGAGATGAGAAGAACCTTTTTCACACAGAGAGTAGTGAATCTCTGGAACTCACTGCCACAGAAGGTAGTCGAGGCCAGTTCATTGGCTATATTTAAGAGGGAGTTAGATGTGGCCCTTGTGGCTAAGGGGATCAGAGGGTATGGAGAGAAGGCAGGTACGGGATACTGAGTTGGATGATCAGCCATGATCATATTGAATGGCGGTGCAGGCTCGAAGGGCCGAATGGCCTACTCCTGCACCTAATTTCTATGTTTCTATGTTTCTATGAAGGGAGCCACTTTTTTCCGCTAATGTCGTCGGGGGGGGAGGGGGGGGGGGGGGGGCAAAGAAAAATTAAAGAGCCCAAGGGGCCCATGAACTAAAAAAGGTTGGGAACCACTGGCCTAAAAGATCAAATCCAGCTCACTGGAGGTGTGAGACAGCATCTATACTAGTTGCACCAATATGCCAAACATACTGATCGCACTAGTTACTTGTCTAGGCTACTCTAATAACATTGCCAAAGCCCATTATCTTTACCACCGATTACGACAAGGGAAGCAGGGTGCATCGCCGTCTACTGGTTCACTAGTCGCACAGTATCTTGGCTTGGAAACGTACTGTTTGTCCTTCAACGTTGCAGAGTCAAATTCCTGGAACTCCCAATCCCACAATAGTATTGTCTCACCTTCACCGGAAGGACTCAGCATCTTCAGGCATTGGTTCATCACCATTGCCTCAAGAGCAATGGGGATGGGCAATAAAACGATAGACTTGCCAGTAGACAACAGCACTGACAGCCTATAAATATTTATTTTTCAAAAATTGGGTGTGTCACTGACAGAACAGGTCTGAACAAAATAACCCAGACGTCACACAACACCATTCACTCACAATTCGTCCCAGTATACAAATATTGTAAAGATCACATTATGTAATCTTTGATTATTATAGCGATCTAATGTGTTGTAAATGTCAAGCTTTGAGAACATTCCAATCATTTCACTAGAAGTGTGACAGATCAATTGAACTCATACAGTATTAAAGGTACACAAAAAAGCTGGAGAAACTCAGCGGGTGCAGCAGCATCTATGGAGCGAAGGAAATAGGCGACGTTTCGGGCCGAAACCCTTCTTCAGACCCTCATACAGTATTAAGCTGAATTGTCATCATTCCTCTTTAAGGTAAATGGTCCTTGCAAATGACGATCACAATTAATTTTCCTGATTACTGTGACAATTATGTTCCTGCCACTTAATGTCACCAGATCTCAAGTCAAGTTGAGTTTATTGTCACATGCACACATCACTACAGTGAGATAATACGTGTAGAAAGGAACTACAGATGCTGGTTTATACCATGGGTTTTGACATGCCTAGAAAAGTGATGCGTGGGTTTTCCCCAGGCACTCCCAAACTACAAAAACATGCAGGTTTGTTGGTTAACTTGCTTCGGTAAAAATTGTACCTTGTTCCTGGTGTGTAGGTTAGGGCTAGTGTTTGGGGTGATTGCTGGTCGGCGAGGACTCACTGGGTCAAAGGGCCTGTTTCCTTGCTGCATCTCTCAACTAAACTAATTCACCAAGCCCAAAGCAATTTTTGTTGTCATTGGTGATTTATCAAGAGGTGAATGATTCCAGAATTCTGGAATTCCATCACCCGACATCTCCTCGAGATGATCCTTTAATATTTCCTCTGACCAAGCTTTTGCCCATTCTTCCTAATATACATTATGCGGCTTAGTCCCAAACTTAGCTCCTGTGATTCACTGATGTTTTATTGTCCCCTAATTGCAGCGGTTATGTTGTTGCTGCCACATTTCACGAGTGAAACCTGCAGCCAAGGTCCAATTTTAGTTGAAGAATGATCTCATCCAAATAATGGTAAATTTCAATGGTTCTTTATTGTCGCAGGTACAGATGTACAGTGAAATTCTCTTTTTTTTGGCATACAGTTCAGTAAAGTATTGCCATACCCAAGTACAAACCCTGTACCAAGAACGATTGACACATTGAAATGTAACTACTATTGAGATGAGATCATTCTTCGACTAAAATTGCAGGTATTTCTCCTGAATATATATTAGGAAGAAGGGCCAAAAGCTTGGTCCGAGGAAATATTAAAGGAACGTCTCAAGGAGATGCCAGGTGATGGAATTCCAGAATTCAGGAACCACTCATCCCTTGATAATCACCAATGACAAAAAAAAACTACTGGAGTGACTCAGCGGGTCAGGCAGCACCTCAGGTGGACATGGATAGGAGAGGTTTTGGGTTGGAATCCTTCCTCAGTCTGAAATGTCACCTATCCATGTCCTCCAGAGAAGCTACCTCACCTGCTGAGTCACTCCAGCAGTTTGTGAATTTTCTGGTAAACCATCATCTCCCACTTCCCTGTGTCTCCAATTACCAATGACACTTGTATTGGATACTTGCAGAAGGTGCACTTTGAAGAGTAGATTTGGCCCATAGAAACTGCAGAACCTCTTTGGGAATGTCTGCTTATTCTGGTGGCTAACTTCCAAGAAAGCTAAAGCACTCTACAAACTGCATGCCAATAGCTATCCATGTGACACATTTTCTTCACATAGTAGCAACTCACTAACATTGTGACATAACTTCCTTAGCAGTTAAAACATATACACTACATGTTCAAGATCACACACACAGTGAAGGAGCGGCAAAGCTGCAGCCTCACAGCCTCAGAGACTGGGGTTCGACCCCGACTATGGGTTCCTACAAATGCGGAATTTGTACGTTCTTCCTGTGACTGTGTGGGTTTTGTCCCGGTGCTTAGGTTTCCTTCCACATTCCAAAGATGTGCAGGCTTGTAGGTAATTTGCTTCTGGACATTACCCCAGTGTGTAGGACGCAAAAGTGGGATAACATCGTTTATGGGTGATCAATGGTCATGCTTGGACTCGGCGGTCATGCTGCCACACTCTTGTGTTTTGGCTGTTGTAATAACTGAAGCCTTACACCATGATAAAGGTCCAAAGACTTTATTAACGACATAGCATATATAACTTCATGCTAGCACGTCTTTCTAATTCTAAAGGGAACAGGCAGGGAGGACTACTGTAAAAGCAAGTGGCCGTAACTACCAAAGCACGACTCATAACATGAGTGACACTGATCTACAAACAAACTATATCTCTAAACTAAAAAAAACTAAAAACCAAATCAATTTAGAACATGCCAAGAAAAGTGATGGATTTGCTTGATAAAGGCAGCTCACGTGGCCTATTAGTGTCATTTTCAGCCTTAGTTTTACTCAATACTAATAATCAATTCAAAGCCAGCCTATTGTTTGGTCTGCAGTTTGTTTGGAGCCTGTCATATAAGTTCACAAGTTATAGGAGCAGAATTAGGCCATTCAGCCCATCAGGTTTACCCTGCCATTCAATCATGGCTGATCTATTTTTCCTTCTCAACCCCATTCCCTGCCTTCTCCCCATAACCCCCGACACCCAAACTAATCAAGAATATGTCAATCTCCGTCTTAAACTTATCCATTGACTTGGCCCCCACAACCTTCTGTGGCAATGAATTCCACAGTTTCACCACCTTCGGGCTGAAGAAATTCCTCCTCATCTCCATATGGAGTGCTCTGGCATGTGACCACACATTACTGACACAAACACAAGCAAGCACACACCCCAACAATTTACAATTTACAAAGCATGTGCAAACAAGAACCCCGCAAGCTTTATAATTTAAAACTCAATGTTCCTTCAAATAACTTGTGAACATCAAGTGAGGAATCAAAATGCTGGAATTGTGGATAAAAGAGTATATATTTTCATTAGGAGATGGGGCTTATTCTGTACAAAACATCTTTACATTGTAATTTATCTATTTGATTAATTTTAACCATTCAAACTGCATAAAAGGACAAGTAACAAACCAATCCAATCTGTCCACAAAAGTGTCACTCTGACAGTTTCTCACACTGCTTCAGAAATTAAGTTATATGCTATTGTTACACCCCATAATCAACCTGCCCTTGGGTGTACCTCAACATCTAACTTTGTTTTCCATACGCAATCCATTTTCTCCTTTCCCCAAAATCCATTGTCTCAATTTCCATTTGATCCTAATGAGTTCAGCTGCAAACACATCAACGATCAACGGTGTCACAATATGAAACTGGTCAAATGGAAAAATGCAGCTTTGAGTCATGGCCCGTAGATTTGCAATGTTCATATTGCCTCTGCATTCGTATTACAAAATGTATGCTACTGAGCTCTGTGGAGTTCTGGTAAAAGATATCTATCCACAATTCACAAAAGATATCTATCGTAGACAAAAATGCTGGAGAAACTCAGCGGTGAGGTAGCATCTATGGAGCAAAGGAAATAGGCAACGTTTCGGGCCGAAACCCTTCTTCAGACTGATGTGAGGGTGGGAGCGGGAAGAAGAAAGGAAGAGGTGGAGCCAGAGGGCTGAGGGAGAGCTGAGAAGGGGAGGAGATAGTAAGGACTCCCTGAAATTAGAGAAGTCAATGTTCATACCGCTAGGGCTATCCCTTTGTTTCCTGCCACTGAACCAACGTTGAACCTGATGTACCATATTCCCTTGTATATTTCATGGAACCATGCCAAAAGTCTTACTAAATTCCATGCAGACCACATTAAATGCACTAGTTTCATGGATCGTCCCTTTATCTTCTGAAAGAATTCAATCAAGTTACAATCTTCCATTAGGTAATCCATCTAGACTCTGCCTGTTTAAGCTGTGCCTTTTAAAACACTGTCCACTTGAATTACTTCCAATCATTTCCTCACCATAGGAGTTACACTAATTGGCCTGTAACAACTCGGTTTATCCACTCCTCACTTTGCAATTATCAATACAATGAAGCAACCTCCTGACAGCATTCCAGGGAAGATTGAACAATTGTGGTCATAACCTTTGAAATTACTCCCTTTCACCTTTTAATAGCCTCTGCTATATTTCATCAGGACCTGGCGATTTATCCATTTGCAAAGGTCACATGCCTCACACACTTCCGCTTTCACTATGTTTATCCACTCCAATATTTCACATGCATTTACTTTGCCTACAAATACAGGCATCATACTCTATTTTTCTGAAGAGAGCCGAGAAACACCTGACCATGTGTTCCATCTCCACACACAGGGTTACCTACCATTCACACCCTCAACAGGCCCTGCTGTTGTTGTTAAACCATTAATCACCTACTGCTCTAATGTCAGGAATAAATAAATGAGACACCAAATTTAAAGCTGACTTGCTCATTTATACTTGGAGATAATAAGGGTATATCCTGACTGGAATTGGAATTAAGTACTGCAAGATAGCTCCACTCAGCATGTTTGCACAGTCCCAAGTCCCATTGAGTTGTTTATACTACAGCAGAGTTCAAATAGTAAAAGAAAATTGAACTTTTGCTTCATTGTTCACAACCTCAGCTTGTCTCCAGAAACTTTACAGTCGATGAAGATTGAGATGTGGTCACTGTTGTAAGTTGGTGATGGGCAAGACAAGAGGTCAATCTTGCACACAGTGAAGGGCCTGTCCCACCAGCATGCGACTGCATGCGGCGCGCGTGACCTAACGTAGTCGCTTGAGCCATACGGCCTCACGGGGCCGGTCCCACTTCGATCGCTGGAGCCGTATGGAGTTGTGCGGGGCTGGTCCCGACATCGCGCGGGGCTCCGCAAAACTGACACTGTCCAAAAATTCCGCGCGGCAATGGCCTGTCGGCCCGCAGCCACACTAAGGCCGTACGCAGTGCCTCGACGCCGTACGCAGCGTCTTGACAGCGTACGCCTAGCACGTGGCGTTGCGTGATGACATCACCGCCCGACGCCGTGCGACATCCAAATTCAGTCGGCCCGCCTCCTGCCCAGCTGATTGGTGAGTATGATGTCGGGACCAGCCCCACACAACTCCAGACGGCTCCGCGGTTGGAAGTGGGACCGGCCCCGCGAGGCCGTACGCTTCAAGCCACCACGTTTGGTCACGCTAGACGCATGCAATCGCATGCTGGTGGACAGGCCCTTGAGTCCCACAAAATGTAAAGATAACTTTACAAGCAAGCATGCCTGCAGCGAGCTGCACTGCAGAGGGAGGGGCCAGACCACTGTTGGGGCAGCACTCTGGGAACAGCACAACCACGGGGAACCGTCTCTGAGTGAGTGCCTGGGGCAACATCGGGACATCAGTGAGGGATGAGCCTGGTCCAGAGGGCAAGGCAGCTCCTGGTGGTTGGCCTGCCCAATGAGGTGCCAACTCCAGGGGAGCATCTAGACTAACATCAGGGTGTTGCACAACAATCAACCTGACCAATGTGGGATGGGGGGGGGGGGGGGGGGGGGGGGGGAGAGAAGGTTAATGGCCAGTGATTATTCAATAAGGGGGCAGTTCCAAGTGAGTAGACAAGCAAACAGTAGGACAGTGCTAATGGTTTTTCCTCCCCCCCCCCAAAAAAATTAAAATACACTTCATTCATAATAAAAAATATATACCTTTAACTGTGCAGGAAACTCTAGATATATTCTTAGTATCCAAATATTGAATCTCATCATACTCATTGTGTTTGCACCTTTCTTTACCTTTTCCACTCATGTGGCGCCCGAGGGTAATATTCTTCCTTCCCTTGATTGAGGTGCATAGAAACATAGAAAATAGGTGCAGGAGTAGGCCATTCGGCCCTTCGAGCCTGCACCGCCATTCAATATGATCATGGCTGATCATCCAACTCAGTATCCCATCCCTGCCTTCTCTCCATACCCCCTGATCCCTTTAGCCACAAGGGCCATATCTAACTCCCTCTTAAATATAGCCAATGAACTGGCCTCAACTACCTTCTGTGGCAGAGAATTCCACAGATTCACCACTCGTCCCCACTGAGAGGACTCTGCCCCTCAATGTCCCTTAGTGGAAGGACCCAAGAGCGTGGCCCTCCCCTACATAGCCTTGGCGTTGGCGTTGGCGTTGGCTGCACAAAGCTTCATTGCGTCAGGATGCCACAGTGCAGGTTCGCAAACAACAGTTCTGAGGATAGACACAAAATGCTGGAGTAACTCTGCGGGACAGGCAGCATCTTTGGAGAGAAGGAATGGGTGACGTTTGGGGTCGAGACCCTTCTTCCTCATCAGCATCAGAGATGGTGCCTGTCCCACTCCAGCATTTTGTGTCGACCTTCGATTTAAACCAGCATCTGCAGTTCTTTGCTAAACAGATCCGAGGAAGCAGTCAACCATCGATCAACCGACATATATTCGGTTAACCAGCACCTGTTACATCCAACATGTGACAAGTGACCCGAACGTTTACTGCAAGTCTATTTCAGGAATGTTAGTCAAGAGACAAATAATATCCAGGACACCGGATGATCTTTCTGTTCAAAATATACACTGTACATCTGACATCTGCCAAAATGCACCATGAAAGGGGAAAGCAAGGCAACCGTTAAGTTCACTGTAACTGATTAGATTTTTAATAAAGAAATGTTTTTCTTCCTGCATTTATTCACAGCAAGTTTTAATGATGTATTATTTCTTTGAACGTTGTGTTCCTATGACAGAGGCACAGAGTAACCAAATAACTCAACGGTGATATAGATATATTCATCCTGCAACTTCAGTGCAGGAAGCTACCATTGAAATCCCTCACATCATTTACCAAAATAGATACTATCTTGTTTACACAGAAGGAAAGAGAAAAAGCTGATACCAGATGAAAAATATCAAAGCTGAGCCAGATATGTGCAGAAATGTCAACACTATACTAATCATAAAAGGTTATCATCTCAGATCTATATAAACTTCACCGACATAATACACTCCTTGGGTCAGTATTCCTCAATGGGATAAAACGGATCCCCAGATATCGACCTAAAAACATGTCAATGCTGTTACGTTCAGGACAATTCTGCCCAGTTGTTTTTCAACCACACTTTCTGAACATTCACAAAAAGTTCTGAATGCTTAGTCCTCATGTAACAAGGCACAGACAAATATGGTCGTTAGAAAGAGGAAATAGCTAAAAACAAAACAAAGGAAATGTAAAGAACTACAAAGGAATTGTTTCAAAAAATAACATGACCCCTGTGTAATTGTGAGGATTGGGAGCAAGGAAAGAACAAGGGTGAAGGCCTAGTCTAGAAAAATTGATACAAATAAAGAGAAAAAATTGGGAGCCAGAGTAGGCCATTCAGCCCTTCAAGCTGTTCTGTAATCGAAATTGATCATGGATAACCAAATTAGAACGTCAACACCCCAATCCTGCCTATGCCCCACGACCTATCACCCCTTTGGTTATCAAGAACCTGTGACCTCTGCTTAAAAATGGCTGTCTCTTCCACCTTTATTGGAAGAGAAATCCAAAAATATTTCAATCGTCGGGGATTATAATTTATTTCACTTCTGTCTTAAATTAACAGTGACTACCAGGACTATGTTCACCCACAAGATCCTCTCTGTCAAAACTCTTCCGGATCTTATTTCAGTGATTTTGGCGGCCTGTGCATCCTCTGTGAATGTAACTTTGATTTTTGTAACCTCAGGAAAGTCAAAGTTGCACTCATGGCTAACCGATTGACTGACAGAATCACCGAAGTAAGATCTTGAAGGGTTTTGAGGGAGAGGATGTTTTATGGGTGAAATCTAATTTAAGACAGAAGTGTGACAAATGATTTTCTCTCAAAGGGTTGAGATCTTTGTATTTCTCTTCCAGAAATGGTGGCAGCGTCTGGTGTCTAATGTATGGAAGAAATAAATAGGACATCTATTGGAAATCTGAAAGGGGTATATCACGTGCGATATAGTTTTGTTGAATGCAAAATAAAATAAAATGTTGTCATCTCCAATCAAAAAAGCTTTTGCAATTTAACCGGTATATTATATTGGACTCCTATAAATATTGTTGCAGCTTTCCGTGTGTGTGTGTACAATTCCTACTCTCCTTAAGCTGAGCTTGAGCACTCTTCTGCAGATGCTGTCTGTAGCCTTTCCAACTTTACATAAAAACTATGGCTTAAAATTACCCTACTTACAATACTCATTCCATTCCGTTATCACCGTATGTGGCCTCAAAATGACCAAGCAGGATTTAACAAACCAGAGGATAAAGAACCTTCTGTTCCAGTCAAAAACGAGTATGGTACAGTATATTTTAGTGAATGATTAAAGCACGGTGAATAGAACAAGGAAGGTTAGGGATTAAAGGAAAAAATCTTCCATTGCCACACAACACTGATTGAATACTGAACAATAGATCAGATCCTAAATTAGGTTTATTATGCTTAATCTTCACTGTTTGACACCTTTTACGAACGGGAATGAAGTGTTACAAAGACTCGTGTACTCTGTATAGTTTGACCATCCACACCTGCCAAAATTCTTTTCTTAGTTAATGATCAGTCTCGAACCAAATCGTCACCCATCCTGTGTTCTCATACGTTCATGTCAAACTGCTACAATCAAACTGAAGAAGGGTCTGAGACAAAACAATGCCTGTCCATTCTCTCCAAAGATGCCTTTTGACCCAATTAGTTCCTTGAAGATCTTTAGAAAGACTGCTATGGATAGTTTTTGCAGCAGCTGTTTCTTCATGCAACTGGTTTCTGACATAGAACTTTGAAGCAAGAGAACTTAGTGTGTTGTATCATTATTCAAGATTATTTTCACCTATTTTTCCACATTTAAAAACAAATTTCACTGGAAAACTTTACAAAACACGGCCAAGAACTGATTGCAAGATTTCAATAGTCAGCAACAATGCTCAAAGCCATGTGGTAGTTCTCTTTAATTGCATGTGTTAGAAACAACGGATCACGCATCCCAACTAGAACATTTTCCATCTCATGAAAATCAAAACAGCTGCAGATGCTGCAAATCTGAAATTAAAAGCGAAAATGCTGCAGTCAGCAGGTTATGTAGCATCTATGGAAAGAGAAATAGTTAGTGTTTCAGGTTTTAGAACTGTTAACTGTTTCACTTCCCACAGATGCTGGCCAAGCTGCTGAGTGTTTCCAATATTTTCTGTTTTAAAGTCTCCATCTCAACCCCATTAGCAGAGTTATTGGTAATACTCGGTGATGGATAAAATCCACAGCAAAATACAGTGTGTGCTGACTGATCTCTCTCCAAATAGCCTGGGGAGATTAGAGTTAAGATTGCTAAATGTCTAATTAAATTATTCTCATTCCTCAACTGTGCCAGTACCAGCCTAGTTCAGAGTCTATAATATGCAACACATTGCTAAGATTAAATGTTAATCCAAGATGTGTGGAAAGTAAAAACCATTACTGCAGATCTGAAGTGCTATGTCAACATAAATACAATTTTAATGCAATAAAGTGGCTGTTATTTATGGGTAGTGTTTCACTAAAGTCTGATAATCACAAGCATCCTTGTGTACTGACAATTTTACGTGGAGCAATGTTTCCCATTCCTGCAAAGACCGCTTCCAAATGGGAAGCTCCAGTATCATGGAATCCTCCTTCCAGCTGAACACGAAGAACATCATTCACCAAAATCAGTTTGAACATATACACCTCTAATTTGCTCACCTATGTTCCTGGTTGTGGAGAGTGTACCTTGACAGCTCAATAAATGCAAGCAGGCACATACCAGTAAAACAAAAAGTAAGCAAATGGACAAAAAAAAAGACACAAAGTGCTGGAGTAACTCAGCGGATCAGCCAGCATCCCTGGAGAACATGGATAGGTGACATTTCGGGTCAGGACTGATTGTTACGGTGGGGGGGTGGGGGGGGGGGGGAGGAGAAAGCTAGACAAATAGATAATCCCAATTTAATAAACGTTAAGAGTTCAATAAAGAATATGGTGGAAACGTTTTCATGTTAGCTGCAAGTAACAAATCTTTACCACCCCCGGTCATCCCGACAACATCTCTGTCATCCAGTTTCTCTTGGTTTCCATCCAATCACAGACAACGTTTGTTCTCTCTTTGATTTTCTATCACTTCCTAATTTTGCTGCATTGACTTGAGACATTAAATCTGACACTCGTTCCACTGATGCTGCCTGACCAGCTCGGTATTTCCAACATTTCCTGTTGTTACTTTAAATATTTCAGTCCTCTCATTAAGATAGCTTCGCTCATTAGCATTTCTCTAACTGCATTTTCTTTCTCACTCAAACAGGGATTCACTCAAATAATTTAAATTTACTTCCACCTAATTTATCCAGCAACTGAATATCAAATTCAGTAATCTTTCTTATACTCCAATTTGGACATTTCATTCCTCTGCTTTAAAACACCAACAACATGTTAATCTCATGGGATGCCAAAGTAACAAAAAAAATCAACAGCTTGTAGTACTCTTCCATCAAAAGCATTCAGCTACAAAATATAAAGCAAGACAAACAAGGAAATGGACTAGGTTCTTTCCAGGACAACAATTTGCACTTAAATACCATGTTTGATGGTGTATATTAGGGGTTTCCAACCTTTTTCATCCCGTTTACCCCTGGCACATAACAATGTTATTTCACTTATTTATGAACAACTACTGATGAACAGATATCATATACCAGAACCAAACACAGTCAGTCAATGAGAAAAAATACATGTAAATCCACAATCAACAAATTTACCCCCTGGGTCGGCAAAATTTATCCCAGATTGGGAACGCTTGTTGTATATCATGTCGATCATTCCAAGGTGCAGGACACAGCTTTGCCAGATTTCATGTTATTCTGACCCTCAGAGATTTCACAAATGTTGCAAACTGTAAAAATTCTTCTCCCCTCAAAAAAAAAATCCCATTATGGTTTTGTTATTAGTCCAATTAGCTCAATTAGGCAAACAATAGCAAAAATTCCATGGAGCTGATAGAAATGAAAACAGTCAGCCAAGTCCTTCAGTAAGATGAAACTGCAGATGCTGGTTTATACCAAAGATAGACACAAAAAGCTGGAGTAACTCAGCGGGACTGGCAGCATCTCTGGAGAGAAGGAATGGGTGACGTTTCGGGTTGGGACCTCAACCAGCAACGTCACCCATTCCTTCTCTCCAGAGATGCTGCCAGTCCCGCTGAGTTACTCCAGCTTTTTGTGTCTTCCTTCAGTTAGTATTGGGGAAGGGCAGATGTTCAACACTTCTACACAATAGAGACAGACGGAGATATAAAATGTAGTAAACATGTGAGAATAAATGTGAAAGCTTACAAGTACTTTACATCAACTTAAAATAAAAATAGGCTGAATATTCATATGTACGTAAAGGTATTCAATTAAATATGTATTGGGACAAGCTCGTTAAAGACAAGCAAAGTTCAACAACAAAAAAAAAAGATCCTTTGAGGTATTGCTGCAAAGATAAGGCATCCAACAAATGAAAGCTATTTTAAATTTGTTCCTGGGATGCGGATATTGGCAAACCAAGGATTTATTGTCGACATTATTGGTTCTTGATTTGTGTAGTCAGCTCAGCTATTTCAGAGTGCATTGAAGCCAGTCATATTAGTGGGTTCAGTTACACACGCCAGACATACAACTCTCTCATTATTTGTCTCACACCTTGTGTGTGTTCATCTCTTGCCTTTGTTCAACCCCTGCCTGTGTTTACTCATGACCTGCCATGCTTTGTCCTGCCCCTCCTCTCTTCATGCTTTCTTTCCCCCCCACCCCTGTAATCTGTCTGAAGGAGGGTCCCAACCAGAAACATCACCGATCCATGTTCTCCAGGGATGCTGCCTGAAACACACGAAGGAGGAAAATGTAGGAGAATGACAAAAGTGTAGAATAATGTGAAGTTTCTTTTGTTTGGTGAAGACAATAGACAATAGGTTCAGGAGGAGGCCATTCGGCCCTTTGAGCCTGCACCGCCATTCAATGTGATCATGGCTGTTCATCCACAATCAGTACCCCGTTCCTGCCTTCTCCCCATATCCCTTGACTCCGCTATACATGAACATCATCACTGGCATTTCATCTGCCGGGTAGAAATCAGCGAGAGGTGTTTTTGGAAGCAAGGTTGATTTTAATGACAAGGCTTTATTAATATTATGCTAGCAGCTTCCAATTGGAAAAAATCTACAAAAGGTTAACTTTCCCAAGATCAGGCTGACCAGTCCAAGCAGATTCTTTGAAACAAGTGCATGGGAAGAGGGGGAGGGCAACTCCATAGTATTAGGAAGCGGGGTGGAAGAGGTCGGCGCAGAAATATTTTCCTTAGTCTTCATCTTCTTGCTCCTTTCATCACTAACCAATTTCATACTGTGAGGTGCTCCGTCTCTGTTCCAACCGGTTTTAGCAGTGGAAGGACTGGTCGAGAGGTTGCTTCAGTTACCTTATGATGCTGCCAGTGTGTTAGACACCACTTACACATTTTTGTTACGTTGCCAGTCAGGAACAACCACTGGCGTTTGTGACAAACTAACCAGCCTAGTTCCCACAAGGAAGAAGAAAAACATACTTGTCATTAGGCCAATGCATTTCTCTGTGCCGTGAACACCATTTAGCTCAGCTTCAGTGGTTCCTCATCAAATGGAGGAAAATAGATGGAAGGAGCAGGCCAGGGGGGGGGTGGGGGGGGGAGGGATAGATGGGGATGGTGAAGATGGGGAGGGGGGGGAATGAGGAGGGGAGTTGGGCAAAGAAGATGCGGAGGGTATACAGAGGATGGGGAGTGTGGGCAGAGGATTGGGAAAGGGCGAGGAGAGGAGTTTGAAGTGCATGAAAAGGGGAGGAACGAGGACGGGGGAGGGGGGGGGGAGGTGGCTGTGAGGAGGGGAGGCTCTCTAAGGAGAGGAGAAAACCACTGAGGGGTGGGGCTGTGCGGAACAGAGGACTGTGCAGAAAGGGGGTTGAACAAGGTGCAGTTGCTGAAAATTAAATCTAAACCACTGCCTTGAATAAAAATTGTGTCTAGTATTTGATAAGGCACTTGCATTCTGATTAAGCTGATTGTTCAGATCTGCAGTAATTAAACAGGCAACAAGCAATTATGTGTCAAGGTGCCCAAGAGCTGATTAAAACCTGCTTTTTGCAATCATTCCTTCTGAACCCATCTCATGACAAGGCCAGATTGTAATTTAAGAAATGGGAAACAAACCATTTGTGGATTTCGGAGCTGAATGAGAGCAATTGTGTTGTAAAAACTTGGATAAATTAAACTAAAGATCCTGGAGTTTTTCATGTTTGTGTTTATTAAGCTCATTTAAATTACATTTAACCAAGCCAGTCTGAGTTTCATTGTAACATCTTTGGATTTCATAAACAATTTGCTTGTGTATAAATAATTCTAATGTGGTTTTAATCCATAATACAATATTGGAAGATGGTCAGAACTGTTAAAGACAAGCTAAAGTTTGATACGTGAAATGTAAATAAAAGCAGCACAAACAAGTAGGGATGGAAAATGACATCAAATCTTGTGAATGACAGTTTATACCAAAATCCTCAACCTAACTGAATCATTATGTTTGGCCATTTAATTTACAACAGATGTAATAAAAAGGAACTGCAGATGCTGGTTTGTACCAAAGATGGGCCCAAAATGCTGAAGTAACTGCAAGGCAGCATTGCAACAGATCGCCACAATGATCAGGAAAGCAGACAACAAAACCAGCATCTGCAGTTCATTGTTTCGACAAATTCATAGAACATAGTACAGAACCGCACAGAAACGGGCCCTTTGGCCCAAAGTATTTGTGCCAAACACAATGCCTAGCTGAACAGTTCTACCCAAGGCTGGAATGGAGGCTCAACGACAAAGACTATTCAAGAAACATGGTGCTTCTTGCATGCAGGCTCAGTGTATTTCTGTACACTTTGCTAATCAGGGATGTGCTTAGGTGTGGCAATATCTTACTGGACTGAATGCAAGAAAATAATTTCACTTTGCGTTTGCATGTGACAAATAAAAGCGCCAACATTAAAAAGGTGCCACCCTTCAAAGTCATTGATAAATTTCTTTGCATTAAGAGAATAAAGGGAGAGGGGGTAAATGGAGGAAAGTGGCACGGAGGTAAAAATAAATCAACCATGACCTTGTTGAATGACAGGGATGGTATATGGGTCAAATATCTTACTCCTATTTTCATTTCTTATCAATTGTGTTTCTAAACTCAGTACATTCATGCAGCCTTCTAAGCATGTCTTGGTGAGTGAAAATGGAAAATAAATTTTGTTGCACACAAAGAAATCTGACATCTTGAACATTTGTCACTAATTGCTCATGGTTTCACTGTGATGCATATCCTGCACTTTTTTGTTTTGGCTATAAAAATCCATGCAATTATTTCAGGCAGATTACACAGGTTGTCAGCTCTGTAACTGTTGATGAAAACACTTCCTAGTTGTTTCATTGTGTTTGCAACATTATGCAGTCTACTTCCTGAAGAGACTGAGGAAATTTGGCATGTCTCAAATGACTCTTACAAGCTTCTACCATGGAAAGCACACTGTTGGGATGCATCAGAGTTTGTTTTTGGAATAGCTCTGCCCAATGTCACAAGATATTCCAGAGTATAGTAGATGTAGCCAAGTCCATCACACAGACTTCCCACCATCGACTCCATCTACACGTCACACTGGCTCAGAAAAGCAACCAACATAATCAAAGATGTCTCACTCCAATCATTCCTTCTTCTCCCTGCTCCCATCCAGCAGAAGGTTTAGAAGCTTGAAAGTGCGCACCACCAGACTCGGGAACAGCCTTTCCCCCTCTGTTATCGGGCTTCTGAATGGTGCTTCCATAAGCAGAGGTACTGTCTGATTAACTTCTGCCACGTTGCGGACATTGGACTTTGTCTCTGGAACTGAGTCGTTACAATGCTGACAACTATATTCTGCACTCTGTGTCTTCCTCTCCGCTCCATATATTGTATTTGAATATGACATGATTGTATTTATATATAGTATTATCTGATCTGATTGGATAGCATGCAATACAAGGCTTTTCACTGTACCTCGGTACACTTGACAAACATAAACTAAAACCTGGCTTTTGGATATTTATTCACTACTTTGCTTTTATATTTGAAGTGGCAGAATAACATAATCCAAGTAGCTTTGGAAATAAGCATTATTGGAAATAATTAGAATATTCTAACATGTTAATTCAACTCCAGTTATAAATTGAAAAGTCCACTCCCAGCTTATGAGTGACACATATGCTATATCTATCACTTGCTGGATACTTCCTTCCTGTTGAAGTACAAGAAACCAGGATTGGTAATCTTTAGTCTTTTTGTTGAGAGCTTCCTGTAATACATTCCACAGACTTCCTCTCTGCTAACGTCACAATATTATTACTTTGATCCAGCTACAACCATGACAACAATTGTTTCTGTGCTATACAGTAGTGCGACTTTATAGTGTTTGTAAATTTCAACATTACGGTATGATACGAATCTCAGGAATTAAATTAATGGCAGAAAATTGCTGTGTTATTAAAGCTGCACAACTAAGTTGCATTTGCTAGTGGCTGCATAATCATCAGTTTTATCCCGTTGCTCTAAGAAGGAAAGGGTGTTGTAACCCAGTATGTAGACATTATGTAATTGTTTTTCATGTGTCATTAGGAAGGTATACTCAACTCAACAATAAACTTTCAACAACCTGACATTTCTACTTTAAACAATGCGGGGCTTTTACAATGGGGTTTCATGGTGACGTTTACATGTAGACTCAGTGAATAGATCCAAAATACTGGAGAAACTCAGCGGGCCTGACAGGATCTCTGGAGAAAAGGAATAGGTGAAATTTCTGGTCAAAACCCTTCTTAGCCGACAGTCTGAAGACCCGAAACATCATCTATTCCCGAGTTGACTCCAGAATTTTGTGTCTCTCTTTGGTGTAAACCAGCATCTGAAGTTCCATCCTACGCACATAGACTCAATGGGCTGTTCTGTACATTCTGTACTAACTGGAGGATTGTGCTTATGCTTGGTGATAGTCTTGCTGATCTGTAAGCAAAAATAATATTTCACTGTACTTTGGTACAAGTGATAATAAAGAAATACCAAATTGTAATAGATGCAATGATCAGGCGGCAGATTAACACACAAAGGACATTTATTGTCACATACACCAATTGGTGCAGTGAAATTTGAGTCACCATACAGTATACAAATAAGATAAACACAACACTGTAGAATTTAACATAAAACATACCCCCACAGCGGAATCAACGTCTCCCACTGTGAGGGAAGGCAACAAACTTCAGTCCTCTTCCTCATGTTCACCCATGGTCGGGGCCTATTGAGGCCTCTGCAGTCGCCGCAACGGCGGCCCGATGTTTCAGGCCCTCGAACGGAAGAACACTCTCAGCGGCTTGGAGTTTCCGAATCGGCTGCTTCTTACCGGAGACCGCGGCTCCCGAAGTCCACAGGCCGAGCTGGGCGGAGATTCAACTCTGGCGACCCTCGGCAAGAATCCCAGGCTCCGCGATGTTAAAGTCAGCGCCGCCCGCGGCTGGAACCTCTGCAGACCACAGCTCCACGGTGTTAAAGTCGGCAGTCCCAGCACTCCAGAGCTCCAACACGGCGATCCCGGTAAGGCATCGCCCGTTCTGCGATGGAATCCAGCACTGCACCGCTGCTGCTGAAGCTGAGGCTCTGGCTGGTCTCCGGAAGGAAAGGCCGCGCCAATCCAGATTGTAGGCGGGGGCGAAGATGTGGCTCGGAGGAAAGGAGCATCCTCGACCAGGTAGTGACTGAGAAAAACGGTTCCCCCCCCCCCACATAAAAAAGACTAAAAGACCTCCAAAAACAAACTTTTAGACAGACTATAAATAATGAAAAGAATGAACGGACAGACAGCTGCTGGCGAGGCTGCCACACTTGCTGGCGAGGCTGCCACACTTGATGGCGAGGCTGCCACACTTGATGGCGCCACCACTCGGAAAACACTTTTATTCTCAAGATAATTAAAAATAGATATTAATATAAGCAATGACGTTACTGAATAATCTTTTACAATTCTTTAATTATCTTTGGGCCAGTTAGAATACAAGAAAAAAAAAGACAGAGGTAGTAGTTCCAGATACAGTTTTACTGTTACACCATTTTTGTATGGCAGCTACAGTAATATTTTCTTATTTAATTAAAAAGTTGAAGAGTGCTTGTCCCCATCTCTAAACCTAGATTTTTCAGAAGCAAAGTCACTGCTAATCCATGTTCCATGCGGCATAATTTTTAGTGTGTAGCCCCGGCAAACTCACGGAAAACCCAGGCACCAAAGCACGCCAAGGATTGCATCTGGGGCTTATACAAAACCAAGCTGTTTCAGCCTATTAGTAGAAACATGGGAATATTTACTGTCAACTTATTTAAAGTCTCCGGCAAATGAAAACTTGACTTTAATGCTCCGACAAGCACTTGGCAACGTTATGCATCGTCTGATCTGATAAGCACAACTAAGAAATGTGGAACAGGAAGGCTCCAGTTTGATTACTCGTCTCTGCTGAGTCATCTTATCTCAGCTGTGGAAACAATCGAAACACAATAACTTGCTCTCCCAAACCAGAAACCCAAACCTTTTTCAGGATTTTGAATCACAATCAACACCGAACCCTCTATGCTGGTATGTGGGCAGGATGATTGAGCGGCAGCGTGGCGCAATGGTAGAGTTGCTGCCTTACAGCGCCAGTGACCCGGGTTTGATCCTGACCACAGGTCCTGTCCGTATGGAGTTTGTACGGTCTCCTTGTGACTGCGTGGGTTTTCTCCGGGTGCTCCGGTTTCCTCCCACCCACCAGATACATACAGTTTTATAGGTTAATTGGCTTCAGTAAATTGTAAATTGTCCCTGGTGTTAGGAAAGTGTCAGTGTACGTACGGGGTGATTGCTGGTCGGCATGGACTCGCTGGGCCGATGGGCCTGTTTCCGCACTGTATCTCTAAAAATTGACGGTAGGCAAGATCAAGCTATTGGCAGCTTGAATCCTTTCAGATGCACAAGACATACCATCAGTGCAGACCCCAGCCACAGACACCACATCATTCCACATGATACCTGCATCCATTGGCCAAGTTCCTTGGCATTTCACATACTATAGTGCGGAGCTTAACATGGGGTTTTTGTACACAGTGATGAGTGGACCACGCTCAGGCTAGGAGGAAGAGTATTCTATATCCAGATGCCCAGAGCAGAGTCTACTTGCCAGTTGCACCCTGCATGGTCTGGGTCTCAGGTTCAAATAAGGACTACAATTATGGGCCTTGTGGATGAAGATCGACTTGCCTATCAACACTGATGATAAGGGCAGGTTGTGAAGGGTGCAGCAGGCAAAGACATGGCTCCTCTCTGAAAACCATTGCAGAAAAGTGCCAATCCTCTTTGGAGTGTTCTGGGAAGCTGAATCCCTTCTTGGGCACCAGAGCCCTACGATAACCGAGCATGTCCTGTCAGTGGCATCGGCCTAAAGAAAGTGCTCTCTCCAAGGGCAACGACATTAGCTGAAACACAAGCCGGGTCAACTGGACCATGCTGTGGGTGACGATGCTGTTGGTTCACCTTGTCAGTCAGGCGTGGGTCGGAAGCCAGAGCTGTAAGCAGACGGGGAGGTGATGCGAGCCAAGGGTCATGTCAGTTGGTCCGTCTGCTATAACCAAAATCCATTATAAAGAGGTCTGTTAAAATGAGGGTTTACTGTATTGGCCCCCATAACTGGGAAATTAGTTATTACTAAGGAAATACTGACATCGGATGACTATTTTTGTCATTTAAACAAATCAACAAAAGCTTTTGGTGTTCAAAAGGGAACTGCAGATGCTGGAATATCGAAGGTACACAAAATTGCTGGAGAAACTCAGCGGGTGCAGCAGCATCTATGGAGCGAAGGAAATAGGCGACGTTTCGGGCCGAAACCCTTCTTCAACAAAAGCTTTTACTTGGAAGATAGACACAAATTGCTGGGGTAACTCAGTGGAACAGGCAACACCTCGGGAGAGAAGGAATGGGTGACGTTTGGGTCAAGACACTTCTTCAGACCCTTCTTCAGAGACCCAAAACGTCACCCATTCCTTCGATCCAGAGATGCTGCCTGTCCCGCTGAGTTACTCAGCATTTTGTGTCTATCTCCGATTTAAACCAGCATCTACAGTTCTTTCTTACACAAAAGCTTTTTCTTGTTGGACACAAGACAAATTGAATGATATCTTCTGTGTTAGTTTGCGATTCAAATAAAATCCAAGAGATAATTCCCCTAACTTTAGTTTCATTCGTGAAACCTTGGCTGAGCAATTTTTAAAGACATCAATAAAAAGGAAACAGACTATTTTAGCCAAAGGTTTACTTTAAAAGGTTGCTGTGGTTTGCAAGTTTGCTTCACAGTCGGTTT
Organism: Amblyraja radiata; assembly: GCF_010909765.2. Lineage (NCBI taxonomy): Eukaryota > Metazoa > Chordata > Chondrichthyes > Rajiformes > Rajidae > Amblyraja > Amblyraja radiata. The sequence continues at coordinate 37,975,888 of NC_045972.1, read as the reverse complement.
CAATGTCACAAGCAGAAGGAAAAATAGAAAAACATGGAAGTGAAACGAACAGGAAGCATCGACTAATATGTATAGAAGGATAGGCCAATGGCCTTAATTAGTATGAAGTTAATCTTCTCAATGGTTTAATCTAAAGCTCCTTACGGTTACCACACAGCCTGCCAATTTATATACATTCATCAGACTGGACAGCATATTGATATGCATTCTTTCCTCCTTTTTATCTTCTGCCAACAGGATTCAATTTCTTTTATATAAAAAGGATGTATCATTTTGAATTGATCAACGTAAACAAGTCGGTAATGTGATAGTTCAGTGCCAAAATAGATCATCCTCAAAACACAACTCTGAAATTGAAGAGATGGTCAACTGTTGCATCTACTTTATAATGCATCTGCACAAAATGCCATTGCGTGGGAGGAGTTGAATGAATCATTGACAAAGGACAAGTCTTGGATTACTGACCCTTACATGAACAAACTTCCCCTACAATTCATGCAGATTTAGAAAGGCCTGGAGAGAGTGGATGTGGAGAGAATGTATCCACTAGTGGGAGAGTCTAGGACCAGAGGACATTGCCCCAGAATAAAAACATGTACCTTTAGAAAGGAGATGAGGAGCAACGTCTTTAGTCAGAGGGTGGTGAATCTGTGGAATTCATTGTCACAGACGTGGAGGCCACGACATTGGGTATTTTTAAGGCGCAGAGTGCCGATTCTTGATTAGTAAGGGGATCAGGTGTTATGGGATGAAGGCAGGAAAATGGGGTTGATAGGGTAGATCAGCCATGATTGAACGGCAGAGTAGACTTGATGGTGTCTAATGTGGAAAAAACAGTTTAACACTTCAGAATTGATCATGATTTACAGAAAGTTACATGTGAATATAAAGCTACTGAAGATCTTTCTCATAGTTTTGCTAATGTAAATAGTCAGCATTTTAATCTCAGAATTGCATAGTGATTAGAACACAGAACGTTGAACAGTACAGCTCACACCCTTCAGTCCACACAATGCCGATTTAAACTCATCTCCTCTGCTCGCACATGGTCTATATCCTTACATTTCATTCATATCCATGTGCCTATCTAAAAGCCTGTTAAATGTCAATATTATATAAGCTTCCACCACCAACCCAAGGCAGAATGTTCCAGGTACCCACCGCTCTCTGAAAAAACAGAGCGTCCCTATTATTCCCCGCAAATATCTTTGAAACTTTCCCCTTCAAGCTATGCCCTTTAATCATTGTCATTTCCACCCCGGAGAAGGGTTCAGACAGTCTACAAATCTCTGCCTCTCAAAATTACATCTATTTCTATCAGATCTCCCCTCAACCTCCAACATTCCAGAGAAAATAACATGTTTCCCCAACTTTTCCTTACAGCTAACACCCTCAAATCCAGTCAGAATCCATATAGGCCTCTGTTGCACCCTCTCCAAAGCCTCCATATCTTCCCTGTATTAGGGTGATCAGAACGGCACATAGTACTCCAAATGCAGCCTAACCAAAGTCCTACGAAGCTGCAATATGACTTCCTGACTTTTATACTCAATGCCCCTACATATGAATGCAAGCATGCCATGTGCCTTCTTTATCACTCCATCTACTTGTATTGTCACTTTCAGGGAGCTAGACTCTTGGACCACTAAATTACTCTGTACATCAGTGCTGTTAAGGGTCTTCCAATTAACTGTATATTTTCTCCTTTCTTTTGACCCCCCCAAAGTGCAACACCTCACATTTGCTTTGATTAAACTCCTTCAACCATTTCTTCCCCACATTTCAATCGCTGATATGGGGGTGGGAGATTGCAACCTTTACGTGGTCCGCCCTGTTTCGACGAATACAATCAACCCGGCGTGCACAATTAAATAAGATCAAATAGAACAAGTTGTCCTACAACTTTAGGCTGTGCACACCATACGCAAGAAGAAGAAGAAGAAGAAGAAGAAGAAGTCACTGATATAGATCCCAATGTATACTTTGCTAGCTTTTCTCGCTGTCGGCTACTCGACCAAATTTGGTATTGTCTGCAAAATTATTGTCCAACCCATCTACATTTACCTCCAAGTCATTTCAATATATCATAAAACACAGAGGACTCCAGCACAGATCCCTGCAGAACTCCACTGGTTACAAACCTCCAGTTGGAATAACACCACTCGTCTCTGCTTTCCAATGGTAATCCAGTTCAGAATCCAAACTACCAAGTCACTGTGGATCCTGTGAATCTTAATCTCCTGGTACAGGTTACCATGAGCAACTTTGTCAAATGCCTTCCTAAAATCCATGTAGACAACATCCACACCTCTAGCCTCATCACTTGCCTTTGGTGCCACCTCCAAGAATTCAATTCATAAAACATGACATGCTGTGGACAAGACCACAAGCCTGTCCATAACTATCCCATTTTCCTCCAAATACATTTAATCTGATCACGAAGAATTCTCTCCAATAACTTCCCTACCACTGACATGAGGTTCATTGGCCTATAGTTTTCTTGAATTATTTCTACCTACCTTCTGAAACAAAGGAACAATATTGGCTATTATCCAGTCCTCTGAGACCTTGCCTGTGGCTTGTGCAGATACAAAGATCTTCATAAAGGCCCCTGCAATCTCGTCTCTTGCCTCCCTCAATAACCCGGGATAAATCTCTTCAAGCCTAGGGATTTATCCATCTCAATGCTTTTGAAGAGCCTCACCACCAAAACCACCTTCATGATCTCAAACTGCCCTAGCATATCATTATACCCTGCACTGATCTCACTATTCTCCAGGTCTGAATATAGGTGCAAAGTATTCATTTACTACCTTGCCTTCATCCTCTGACTCCAGCATGAATTCCCTTCTTTATCCTTGAGTGCTCCCATCTTTTCACTAGCTTCCCTCTTGGTTTTAATGTACGTATAAAAAGCCTTGGGATTTTCTTCAATCTGACTTGCCAGTGACATTTCATAGCCCCTTTTCTCCTTTGTAATTGCATGCTTGAGTTCATTCCTGCTTGCTTTATATTCCTCAAAGACCCTTTCTGGTTTCATCTTCCTAAACTTTACATATGTTTCCTTCTTTTTTTTTAACCAAATTTACAATATTCCAGAAATCTACTTTGCGATCCTTATCCCTCCTCCTCACTGGAACATGCTGGTCCTGGACTCTGATCAGCTGGTTATTAAATAACTCCCACATGCCTGATGTGGACTTGCCCAATAAACAGCTGATCCCAATTTACTCTCCCTAATTCCTACCTAATAATGATGTTGTAATTTGCTAGATGCAATTCAGTACCATCCCCAAGGTCCAGGCTTACCCTCGTTCATAACTATCATAAAACATATGGAATTATTATCTCTGTTCCAAAATGCTCTTCCATTGAAACACCTGTCACCTGGCCAGGCTCGTTTCCCAACACTAGATCGTTCTCGAGTGGGACCATCCAAACAGTTTCAAGAAACCCACTTGGATACCACCTATCAAATTCAGCCCCTGACTTACCCCCTTATGCTTTTTAATTGTTCTACTGAAATGGTTTTACATTATGTGGCGGAAGAAGCCGCAGATGCTGATTTAAACCGAAGATAGAAGATGGGTTTCGACCCAAAATGTCACCTATTCCTTCTCTCCAGAGCTGCTGCCTGTCCCGCTGAGTTACTCCAGCATTTTGTGTCTATCTTTGGTTTTACATTAGTTGCCAAAAAAAAGTAAGATTTTAATGTCCTAAATTTTACGTGTTGGGGAAAAAGATTTAGAATTTGATTATTAATTCCAGGTATAAGAATTATACAGGCTCTCTGCATATTGGTACCCAGCTATTTTCCATTGCCTTAAGCTGACTTCACTGTCTAAAACAAAGGCAGAAAATGCTGAAGGTCAGGCAGTATCTGTGGAAGGAGAAACAGACAACTGCGTCTGAGCCAGCGACATTAAAAAAAACTGTTTAAAAAGAGACAAGTTATGAATAGTGTTTCTGTGTTTTCCATGTGACATTATTTATGTTCTGTAAATAATGCACGTAAAATCATGCTGTATGTTCCCGATCTGCTCTGACTCTCAGACACCATAACCAATGTGCCATAACCAAAGTGGGAACTGAGTATCTGAAAGCTACTTTTGATGCTATGAATACTGAAAGCCCAGTGGCAACTTCACAAATAACCAAGTAATGGAGGAGCTTTGGAGAATTTATGCTCCTCCCGACAAAGATGCAAGGAACACACGGTAATGTTGATTTATTTTGCCTTTCAGATCTATATACAGTAGGACAAGATACTTTAACATTTACTTCAAACATGGAATATTATACGGAATAATAACATTAATATATCCAGAGGTAATTTCAGGTGAGTAATTAACAACTAATACAGGTTGCAACAATTTATCAGTCTAATAAAGAGTTGCCAGGTACTCGGTTAAAACATGCTCTCATTATATTTTAATTTCCATGTCAATTCAGACCAAACATACAATATACTCCACTGTGGTGTTCACAGCCAAAACAAATCTGTACTTATTTGTGGCATAAATGTTCAAATAAATAAATACAGTACAATTATTAAAAACAACTTAACAGCATGGGTAGGCTGTAGATTCTGTACTCAAATAAGAGATATTTTACTCAAAGCCAGAGTAAATACAATATACATACAAACACACACACACACACATATATATATGTACACACATACACACAAATATATACACATACATATATATAATGTGTGTGTGTGTATTAACAATTTAGACAAAGGAAAATGGAACATCTCCAAGTTTGCGGATGAAACAAAGCTGGGTGCTAGCGTGAGCTGCGAGGCGGATGCTATGAGGCTGCAGGATGACTTGGATAGGTTGGGTAAGTGGGCAGGTGCATGACAGATGCAGATTCATGTGGATAAATGTGAGGTTATCCACTTTGGTGGGAAGAACAAGAAAGCAGATTATTATCTGAATGGTGTAGGAAAGAACTGCAGATGCTGGTTTAAACCAAAGATAAACACAAAAAGCTGGAGTAACTCAGCGGGCCAGGCAGCATCCCTGGAAAGAAGGAATGAGTGACGTTTCAGGTCGAAACCCTTCTTAAGATTTGTCAGATTAGGAAAAGGGGAGGTGCAACGATACCTGGGCATCCTTGTACATCAGTCACTGAAAGTAAGCATGCAGGTACAACAGGCAGTGAAAAAAAAATGGCATGTTGGCGTTCATAGCGAGAGGATTTGAGTAAGGAACAAGGAGGTTCTACTGCAGTTGTACAGTGGCCCTAGTGAGACCGCATCTGGAGTATTGTGTGCAGTTTTGGTCTCCTAATTTGAGGAAGGACATTCTTGCAAGTGAGGGGGTGCAACATTGGTTCACCAGGTTAATCCCGGGATGGTGGGACTGACTTATGATGAAAGAATGGATCGACTGGGCTTGTATTCACTGGAATTTAGATGGTTGAGAGGGGATCTTATAGAAACACATACAATTCTACGGGATTGGGCAGGCTAGATACAGGAAGAATGTTCCCAATGTTGGAGGAGTCCAGAACCAGGGGTCACAGTTTAAGAATAAGGGGTAGGCCATTTAGGACTGAGATAAGGAAAAACTTTTTCACCCAGAGAGTTGTGAATTTGTGGAATTCTCTGTGGGGGAATTCTCAAGAGAGAGTTAGATATAGCTCTTAGGGCTAGGAATCTAGGGATATGGGGAAAAAGCAGGAACAGGGTACTGATTATGGATTATCAGCCACGTGCATGTGTGTATATATGCATGTGTGTATATATGCTTTATTATATATATATATATATATATATACACACACATATATATACACCTATACACACACACACACACACACATATATATATACACACACACACACATATATATATACACACATATGTAGATATATACACATATATATAAATACACACACATATATATACACACACACACATATATATATATATACACATATACATATATATACACATATAGATACACACATATATATATATACATATACACATATACACACATATATACATACTTATATATACATGTTTACACATATACATACATACACACATATACATATATACACATATATACATACATATACACACACACACATATATATACATATGTATATACATATATATATGTACACACACACATACATATATAAAACCCACAAACATAAATTCCCCCTTTAATGAAAACCAGTCGCCAGAATGCACAGATTTATTTTGCATATAAATTATTCCCAATTTTACCGTATTAATGTTTTTTTATTTTTTAACAAACAGCTCTGCAGTCAAATTGCAACAGTTTTGAAGTTTGAAACAAATCTACTAACAATAGATTATTAAATGATGACTTTTTCTTTCTCCATTTTCAGCCAGGCTATTTGAGAAGCCATTGGAACCATTACAAAATAAAAATAATTATCAGACATTTTTGATCTCTTTGAAGCTTTTGCATGTCCAAGAAATGGAGAGGAATTCTACTTATAGTCTAAAAATTTCTAGCTTAAGGGAAGGAAATAAACCCCCCAAAAAATGAACTGACATTTCCAAACTTCATCACCGTGTGCCAAAGTTGGTTGTCGGAAAATGATGCGATCAAGCTTGCCCCCATTATCTTCCATGGAGAAAGCTTCAGGCTACATCAAGTAGCTGGATGACGACATGAAAATTACATCCAATTGTTCATCTGTCTGGGTCTTCAGCACCAAATCTGGGCCTACACACTTCTGCAAAAGGACCAGTGGCACTAACTTGAAGAGGTGCAAGGGATCGCTCATCATGTTCTGGCTAATTTTTAATATTCATGTCAATACTGAAGAGATTATTTATTCTTTATTCCAGTGTTGTTTGTGGGTCATGGATGTGTGCATATGATTTGTTGCATTACCTTCAATACAAAGTCATGCCTGTTTAACTTCCTGGCCCCCAAAACACACCAGAAGTTTTCGATAAAACTTTGCTAAAAAGGGAAATGTTCAAACCATTTACCACAACAGTTCAATGCAATTTGAAAACAAAACCCGGAGCAAATATTTTGCCACAATCACGCAGCACCGAGTTACCCGTTGGAGTACTGAAACAAGTACAGCAAACCCTTCCAATAACGGACTGTGGGGGTAGGATGGTGTTCGTTATTGCCGATTATCCGCTGTAACATGGTGAGGAGGGTAAAGCTTAACCCAAGGCCGGGAGGGAGGAAATGCAACATCTGGGGGAGGGGGAGGTAAAATAAGCAGGAATACACAGGCCGGGGAGCCGCAGAGCCCCCCCCCCCCCCCTCTCCCAGCCCCACACGCGGTGCGCCAGGGACAGGCCCAGTACTCACACCGTCTTCGTGCTGCTGGCTCTCACTGCTCCCACAACTGGAAGTACATCACGTGGCACCATCTCAGTGGGTAAGTGGGGTGAGGTGCAACAGGATCCTCAGTCCGCTATAACTGAAATCCACTATATAGAGGTCAGTTATTGCAAGGGTTTACTGTACATTTGTTGATTCCACAAAAATAATTTCAGGCATTACAGTAACTGTAGTTCAAAGAACAGGAGTGCAAAGAGGTTTGAGGTGTCCCCCAGTTATCAAAGGTTATGCCTACATAAGTCTTTCTGCCTACAGTATTTGCTATAAACTGTGCCCCAGCAACAATCAGTATCGTTGCAAGCAATGAGGAGGCAATTGTAAAAGCTTGTAGTGGGAGAATATCTCAGCAGATTAACTGAATTCTCTTACTGTCATATCAAGTTGAAATGATTAACGGGAATGGGTTTCTTTATGACAACTAACAAATGGAACCAGGAAGCAACACCCCATCTGAGTTTTCCAAATAGAAGCAGAAACGAGTAAGACACAAAAAAAACAAATCTGGCCATATGGGCAAAAGTCAACACCAGTCTGTATAAACTGCAATGAATATTACAAGCCAAGTCAACAAATTAATGCATGGTCATTGCCCTCAAAAGTGGTGCTGCCCTTGGCATTGCATCGATATCTGCAACAAAATGATGCCAGCACATTGTAGCATACGACCATATTAAAACCAGCTGTTGGATATGTCATCAGTCTAAAATAGTTCATTACAACAGTTTCTCTTTTCATGAACTCTTACAATTAACAGTGCTACATTCTCTTCAACTGTTGCCTATTTTTTCCCTCAGAAGAGAAAAAAGTCCAATTCATGCCATTTTGATTTATATGCGCATAAACAAAATGTCACATATCGTTCTATATCTTTCCTTTCACTTTACCTGTTGCACTTGAGTTCGGCTTGATTGTATTTATGTATTCAATTGGATAATATGAAAAACAAAGCTTTTCACTGTAACTCAGTAAAGTGACACCGATGAACTCTAAAGCGTTGCAACATCGGCAAAAGTAGAATGTTCCACTTACCTATAATGGCATGGACTCGTATAGACAGCTGGGTCCGGAGGATTAGGGTCGGGCGTCTGCCTTTGCTAAGTGAAAAACAAATGATTAGTTAGTCAAGTAGAACCCCAATATTCCTGCCGATGTACAATCCTACCATAAACTCATAAAACTATCTCCGACATTCTGTGTGCATATGGCACCTTTAATATAGTAAAACCATTTTTCACAGGATCATTATCTAATGAAAATGCGTGAGATGTTTAACTCGTTACCTCTTCTTGCCATTTAAACTCGCAGGATCACAGAAGCTGCCTTTGAAATGCTGAGTGAACATCAAGCATTGCACTGAGATTTTTAACCATTATTTCCAATTGACGAAACAATTTGGAAATTGAACTGATTAGATATTGTACTTTTAAAAATAAATGACGTTCCACAGCATTGCAAAGATCCAGGCAGAGGGGGTGTTTGTCAACTCATGTTGGGGACACCCACCAAATGCTGTAAAATGTTTACAGGATGTAAAGTTCTGGAGTAATTCAGCGGGTCAGTCTGAAGAAGGGTCCCGACCCAAATCGCCACCTATCCATGTTCTCCAGAGATGCTGACGGACCCACTGAGTTACTCTCTTTTTGTAAATCAGCATCTGCAGTTCCTTGTATTTACTACAAGGAAATATTGACAAGGTTAGTTCCAAGTGGAGCTTTATTTCAAAACGGCACATTGATGTTTTTAAGAATTATTCAACGCAATTGGCTACTCTGTCAGCTTGATGATGTCACTGTTAATGTGCCACAATCCGACCCCCACTATACCCCCTCCCCTGCCCCCTAACCCCCCCCCCCACACCCGTCCCCCTGTCTCATATAGATCAAATGCCTGCAGCACTGGTTTGAAAAATTCTTGGAAACAGAGGTCACTACACACATGACCTTGGCATCAGAGCAAGTTATTGATATGTTTTGTCCCTTTACCTTCGGCTACAAAATGCAGTCCAACCTCACCCTCTCACCTTTGACGATCTGCATTTACTTTAAAATTTAGCACTGAAAAATCCTGATTATATTTTCCTTTTTTCTTGGACGAGAAATGACAAAGATAATGAAGATTAAGGGAAAAAAACTTCATGCATCCTCAAGGCTTCTTGGTTTCAATGCTAGCACAGATAACATTCTTTCTCGTTATGCAAGAAGGTAACATAAAGCCACAAAGATCCAGTCTGCAGATAACTTTAGTTTAGTTTAGTTTAGAGATACAGTGTGGAACCACGCCCTTCGGCCCAACGTGTCCGCACCGACCAGCAATCCTCGCACATTAACACTGTCCTACGCACACCAGGGACAATTTACATTTATACCAGGCCAATTAACTTACAAACCTGTACGTTTTGGTGTGTGGGTGGAAACCAAAGACCGCAGAGAAAACCCACAATCTCCATACTGATAGCACCCATAGTCAGGATCGAACCAGGGTCTCTGCCACTATAAGCACTGTAAGGCTGCAACTCTATTGCTGTGCCACCATGCCATCCCAACTAATGCAATACTCTGGTCCGAATGGAATCAATGGATATCTGGGTTGGTTTCTCTTAAATTTTACTGAAACTTATTTGCATATTACTGAAGATTACAATCTTGAACTAGTGGACTTGGAAAACCTTTATCAACATGTTTTTTAAAACAACATTTTAAAGATACAGAATATGCAGTACCTGATCTCCCGGTTGCTGGACACTTTAATTCCCTTTCCCATTCCCACACTGAACTTTCTGTCCTCGGTCTCCTCCATTGTCAGAGTGAGGCTAATCGCAAATTGGAGGAACACCATCTCATCTTTCGCTTGGGCAGTTTACAGCCCAGTGGTACGAATATTGATTTCTCTAATTTCGTTACCCCTGCCCTCCCTCTTTCTCCAGCATTTTTGGTCTATCTTTGGTTTAAACCAGCATCTGCAGTTCCTTCTTACACAACAATCTGGGGCATCTCCCCTGCCCCCTCTCTCTGGCGCTAATACATCTATCCAATACCTTGTTGACCAGAACTATTCACAGATGTCCAGGTGAGGAGTGGGCAAGGTTTTGTGAAGTGGGATCATAATCTACATGACCCAACTAATACAATGAGATGCATGTCATACATCAAATTCCAGGGTCGCGTGCACCGTTTTCAATGACTTGGAACTGGTTTTACCGATACAACCAATACAAGAGAATGGAAATGCCTTGTTCTGTGTTCCTACTGTGCAAACAGCTGGAATCCTCTCAGCAGCCACGGGTCAATTATCCAACTGGCCACAGCTGCATTGCAAACACAAACTCTGTGCCGGTGCCAGTTTGATTGAATGATTCATTGATTCCATAATGATTCAATGATACTTTGTCACATATACTAGGTACAGTGAAATGCATATAATCTGATAAAATCATACAATAGACCTCAACTACGCAGTACAAAAGTGTTGCCACGTTTGGTGCCAACAAAGATATAAAAGTTCACCGAAAAGTCCTGTCTCCTGCCTACCGCCACATGTGGCAGCAGGCAACCTCCCACTCCCTTCTTTTCTTTACTCCTCAGACTCAACTGGTGCACAAACCAGAACTATATTCAACATTAAAAATGCAGTTCATATGAAAAGGCTCGAAAGGGCAAATATTCTGTGATATGCTCTTTGCTGAACTCAAATTTGCCTCCACCGTTATATAATTTCTCACAGACAACATTTTTTTTCAAGGAAAATGACAAATGGAAATTTGAAGATAGGCAAAAATGCTGGAGGAACTCAGCAGGTGAGGCAGCATCTATGGAGCGAAGGAAATAGGCGACGTTTCGTGTCGAGACCCTTCTTCAAACTGATGTACCTTGCTACCAAATCAAATGCCTGTGGCATAAACTGTCTGGCTCTCTTAAACCAAGATAGAGAGAGAGATAAAATGCCCTGAATTATGCTGGGAAAAGACAATAAGCGCAATCCTGGTTAATGATACTGTAATGGGCACAGCATGTTCAGTATAAAAGAACACAAACATCATTTGCCTGTAAACTTGGAGTGTTCTGCAAAGTACTATCTGCAAAGCTCCATTACACTGTCAAAATAATCTGAAGCCATGGCGAGAAAGAGAAATAAAAGAACGAGGAAAAAGGAGAAGGAGGAAAAAAAGAGGAAAAAAGGGAAAGAAAAAAGAAAAAAAATAAAGAAAACAAAAGAAAGAGAAAAAAGAGAAAATAATGAAAAAAGAAGAGAAGAAAAGAACGCGGAAAAGGAGAGGGAAAAACAGAAAAAGGGAGAATAAAGAGAGAAAAAGAGAGAGACCCCCCCCACTGGAAATTTGAGCAGCAATTTCACTTGAGTTTACTTTAATGAAAGGGCGGCGTCCCAAATAATTAAATTTGCTTCTCATCTCCACATGTGCTGCCCGACCTGTTAGAGTAGGTGTTTCCAGCATTTACTATTTTTGATCTCAAATTTCTAGCACTGCGGTATACGAGGAAGGAGGAGAAATTCTATCAGCACTGGTTTTTATTCATGATCATAGATTGTTACATCCTTCTGGGAAATAGTTTTGGATATTGAAGAAAGAAAAGCTCTGCAAGGTTTTAGAAAAAGGCATAGCATCAAATCTGACGTTCACCAGCATGATGTAGGCATAAAGAGCAGCCAACAGGGGCGGCACAGTGATAGAGTTGCTGACTTATGCCCCTGTCCCACTTAGGAAACCTGAACGGAAACCTCTGGAGACTTTGCTCCCCACCCAAGGTTACCGTGCGGTTCCCGGAGGTTGCAGGTGGTTGCCAGAGGTTGCAGGTAGTGTAAGCAGGTAGGGAGACTGACAAAAACCTCCGGGAACCGCACGGAAACCTTGGGTGGGGCACAAAGTCTCCAGAGGTTTCCGTTCAGGTTTCCTAAGTGGGACTGGGGCATTACAGAGCCCGAGACCCGGGTTCGATCCCAACTATTGTGGTTGTCTGTATAGAGTTTGTACGTTCTCCCTATGACTGCATGGGTTTTCTCCAGATGGTCCGATTTCCTCCAAAACTCCAAAGACATACATGTTTGTAGGTTAATTGGCTTCGGTAAAATTGTAAATTGTCCCTAGTGTGTAGGATAGTGCTCGTGTACGGGGTGATCGCTGGTCAGTGTGGGCTCGGTGGGTCGAAGGGCCAGTTTCTATGCTGTATCTCTAAAGTCTAAGGAAAACGGAACTGGAAGGCTGGTAAATCCTTGGAAACTGAACTCAGCATGACTCAGCAGGAAAAGAAAACTTCAAAAGCTTTGCTTTGTGAAATGGCAAAAACCCCAATCAACCTCATAAAGATAAAAGCTTATTCTGAATTAAATCCTTACAGTTGCATAATTAGAATAATAATCAAGACTGGGTTTTCAGCACAGACTCAACGTGACAGATTACATGCAGGAAAGAGTAATCCCCATATGACTGGCTGAATAACTTTGTGCAAGCCACTCATTTCTCCAACTTCCTTCTTAAATCCAAAAAAAAAAGTTTATGTAGCATCCCTTCTGGCAGCTTGTGGTATTTGACACCCTCGCTCTGTAAATGGTGGCATTTCAAAGCTTTTCAGTAATCACACAATAATTACATGGACGCGTGTAACCAAACTATTTCACTTCAAAAATATTTCACTGTCACTTTCCAAAACTGGCCATAATCCTAAATAAATACCATCGGAGATTCCAAGTAAAACATAATCCGTCTCACTTTCTATTTATTTTCATTTGATTTTGCTCACAAAGGGAGTCTCAAACAAAGGCAATGTTATTGTGCTGAAGGACACAAATTAGGACTTTACTTTAGACTTTAGAGATATGGCGCGGAAACACAGAGTCCGCACCAACTAGCGATCATCCCGTACACTAACACTATCCTTCTACACACTAGAGACAATTTTACTTTTTTTTACCGAAGCCAATTAACCTACAAACATGCTCGTCTTTGGAGTGTGGGAGGAAACCGGAGCACCTGGGGAAAACCCACGTGGTTACAGGGAGAACGTACAAACTCCGTACAGCCAACACCCATGGTCAGGATCGAACCCGGTCTCTGGCGCTGTAGGGCAACAAATCTACCGCTGCAACACCTTTGCCCCCCATCAAGGCATATTTCACTTGCAATCTCCCTTCACCCTTCACCATCCCGCCTTTGGATCGCCATCACTGCTGAACTTTAAATTGATGTCATTTTGCACATAAACGCTTTCTTTCACTTCTTCTTTGCAGTTAATCCAAATCAGCACAAATTAATCAGAAGTTGCAAGTTGCAACAGTGTATGAACTACTAGGCCAAAGCAATATAATTGGCTATATTTAAGAGGGAGTTAGATGTGGCCCTTGTGGCTAAAGGGATCAGGGGGTATGGAGAGAAGGCAGGTACAGGATACTGAGTTGGATGATCAGCCATGATCATATTGAATGGCGGTGCAGGCTCGAAGGGCCGAATGGCCTACTCCTGCACCTATTTTCTATGTTTCTATGTTTCTTTAAGCATAATCCCACTTTATTAAAAACGTAACCCTGGTACCCCCTCCCCCCCCCTTCCCCCTCCCCAACCAACACAGCCAGACCCCAGTCTGCAAAGAATAGACCCTGCGCCCTCGCCTTCCCATTCACCACTTCACACCTACTTAAGGCAAGACTCCAGTATGAAAAGACTGGACCACATCCCACCCCAACCAACACTTCACACCCACTCACAGCCTGACCTCAGTCTGCAAAGACTGGGCCTTTCTACAGCCACCCCCCTCCAATCACCACTTCACACCCAAATACCCACACCACTTCACACCCACACCCTCCTTGCTGAACAACATCACGTCATCAACAATAAAAATAGAGGAGATGGAGAGGCTTTTCAGAAGACAGAAATGCCGGACATCTCCAAGACCTGACAATGTTTCCCCCTCTACTCTTAAACTCGGTGCCAAACAACTGCCACCTGTCTATACAGACATTTTTAACCAGTCCTTGCAAACATGTATGGTCCCTGCCTGCATCAAAGTCTCCACTATTGTCCCTGTGCCCAAAAAGGCTAGGATTACTTGTCTTAATGACTACAGGCCTGTCGCACTGACCTCTGTAGTCATGAAGACACTTGAAAGGCTTGTGCTGGCCAAGCTGAAAAATATCACGATCCTATGCTGGACCCTATGCAGTTTGGATATCGGGCCAATACTTCACACTTCACACCCACTGTGAAGCATCTGGATAAACAGGGTCTGATTAGGAACAGTCAACATGGATTTGTGCCTGGAAGGTCATGTTTGACTAATCTTCTTGAAATTTTTGAAGAGGTTACTAGGGAAATTGACGAGGGTAAAGCAGTGGATGTTGTCTATATGGACTTTAGTAAGGCCTTTGACAAGGTTCCTCATGGAAGGTTGGTTAAGAAGGTTAAACTGTTGGGTATAAATGCAGGAATAGCAAGATGGATTCAGCAGTGGCTGAATGGGAGAAGCCAGAGGGTAATGGTGGATGGCTGTTTGTCGGGTTGGAGGCAGGTGACTAGTGGGGTGCCTCAGGGATCTGTGTTGGGTCCTTTGTTGTTTGTCATGTACATCAATGATCTGGATGAAGGGGTGGTAAATTGGATTAGTAAGTATGCAGATGATACCAAGATAGGGGGTGTTGTGGATAATGAAGAGGATTTCCAAAGTCTACAGAGTGATTTAGGCCATTTGGAAAAATGGGCTGAAAGATGGCAGATGGAGTTTAATGCTGATAAATGTGAGGTGTTACACCTTGGCAGGACAAATCAAAATAGGACGTACATGATAAATGGTAGGGAATTGAAGAATACAGTTGAACAGAGGGATCTGGGAATAACCGTGCATAGTTCCTTGAAGGTGGAATCTCATATAGATAGGGTGGTAAAGAAAGCTTTTGGTATGCTAGCCTTTATAAATCAGAGCATTGAGTATAGAAGCTGGGATGTAATGTTAAAATTGTACAAGGCATTGGTGAGACCAAATCTGGAGTATGGTGTACAATTTTGGTCGCCCAATTATAGGAAGGATGTCAACAAAATAGAGAGAGTACAGAGGAGATTTACTAGAATGTTGCCTGGGTTTCAACAACTAAGTTACAGAGATAGGTTGAATAAGTTAGGTCTTTATTCTCTGGAGCGCAGAAGGTTAAGGGGGGACTTGATAGAGGTCTTTAAAATGATGAGAGGGATAGACAGAGTTGATGTGATCAAGCTTTTCCCTTTGAGAATAGGGAAGATTCAAACAAGAGGACATGACTTCAGAATTAAGGGACAGAAATTTAGGGGTAACATGAGGGGGAACTTCTTTACTCAGAGAGTGGTAGCGGTGTGGAATGAGCTTCCAGTGGAAGTGGTGGCGGCAGGTTCGTTGGTATCATTTAAGAATAAATTGGATAGGCATATGGATGAGAAGGGAATGGAGGGTTATGGTATGAGTGCAGGCAGGTGGGACTAAGGGAAAAAAATTGTTCGGCGCGGGCTTGTAGGGCCGAGATGGCCTGTTTCCGTGCTGTAATTGTTATATGGTTATATGGTTAATAGATCTGTGGATGATGCAGTCAACCTGGGCCTGCACTTCATCCTACAGCACCTAGACCGCCAGGGGACCTATGCGAGGATCCTGTTTGTTGATTTTAGCTCTGCATTCAAAACCATTGTGCCAGAGCTACTACACTCCAAACCTTCCGAGTTGACTGTGCCTGAACCCCTCTGTCGGTAGACCACCAGCTTCCTGACAGACAGGAAGCAGCATGTGAGGCTGGGAAAGCACATCTTGGACACACAAACGCTCAGCATAGGAGCTTAGGTGAAGAAAGATGGAAAAGTGTTGAAACAGGGGAGGGGATTATAGTCAGCTGATTGGAACAAAGGTCGAAGACAAGAAAGGAAAGGTGGTGTGAGACAGATTTGAAAAGTTACGGATTGAAAAGCCAGAGGGAGGAAACTGGCAGTGGGAGGGGGTGGGGAGGGGGGGTGGAGTGGGAGTCCGGGTGGGGCATAGGAGAGGGAAGGTGAGGGGAGGGGGGGGGGGGGAGAGGGGATGGGGTATTTGGGAGAGTCCCTTGTTTCTACAATCTCTTTCTATATCTAGCAGAACTCAGTCATACTGAGAGTTTGGCACAACAGAGCTCACTGCGTGGCAATGCAACTGACAATTCTGTTGAACATTCCTCAAGAGACAAAATGAATGTTCTTGATTAACATTTAAAAGACTAAAAGTTAAGTCAAGAAATTCCAGATGGCCCAATTATTTCCATTCACTTTGTACCAATTGTGGTTACTCTCCGAGGGACATGAAGCAAAAGAAGTGCCAGATAATTTCCTCGAGGAACACACAAAAATTGCCTCTCATCAGAATCTAATTATGGGGAAAGAGTATGGTCATCTGTGATAGGAGCAGAATTAGGCCAGTAGATGTCTTTCTACTATTGTCTAACAGTCAAGAAAGGGCATTGTTCATGAACGTCAAGGAATTGTGAAAGATTAAATAAATGTCACGAAGGAAGGTACAGGTTCCAAAGATATTATCGCACGCGTGAAGGGACCTTGACATCACACTTACAGGAACAGATATAAGTGCAAGAGTGCGTCAAAGTGCCAAGAGTTAATGCCGGTGGTGATGTTACAAATCTATACCCTGGTGAACACTTGCTTTGCTGACTATAGTAGTTTCCCTCGAGTAGATGTTGTCACCTGTACTTCCACATCTTTCCACAAATAGTGAAGACTGAAGAAGTGCCTCGACCCAAAACTTCACCCATTCCTTCTCTTCAGAGATGCTGCCTGTCCGGCTGAGTTACTCCGGCATTTTGTCTCCATCTTCAGTGAAAACCAGCATCTGCAGTTCCTTCCTACACATGGTTTGTTTACTTAAAGCCCTGCCCCATGGTGCGAGTTCATTCCAAGAACTCTCCGAAGTTTAAAAAAAATCAAACTCGTGGTAAGCACGGAGAATGAACGTAACGGGTACGTCAGAGCTCGGGGACGTCTCTTAGCGCTAACGGCAGGTATTCGGTAAGACTCGCTAACGGCAGGTAAGCACGGGAAGACTCGTGAAGATTTTTCAACATGATGAAAAATGTTCACGAGAGCCCCGAGTACCGACAAGTGGCCATTACCGTAAATTTCCGAGTTTGAATCAGGGCAAACTCGGGAGAACTCTTGGAATGAACGCGTACCATGGGACAGGGGTTTGATCCTGTTGAATGGCAAGATAGAGGGATTTACACAAAAGCTAGGAAGCTTCTTAGTTCGATTGCTATTGCAGAGCCTTCCACTATCAACATCATGGGTATTACCACTGACCAGACATTTAAAGTATTCAGCCACATAAATACTGTGGCTACAAGAGGTGGTCAGATAATGGCTATCGTATGTCACCTCCTGTTGCACAAAAGCGTTTCCACTAGTTACAAGCCACAAGTCAGGACTGTGATGGACTACTCTCCATTTGCCTATGTGAATGTAAGTGTAATAGGATAATGATACCATTAGGGACAAAGTAGGCTGATGGATTTGTACCTCATATACCGCAGTGAATACTCATCACTGGTGCACAGTGGTGTCAGTGTGTATGTTCTATAGAATCATTTGCAGTTACTTGCCCAGGACACTCTGACAGCACAAGATGACTACACATCCAATGTGTGACATCTACCATCATGAAGGAGAAGGACAGTAGGTGCATGGGAACATCACTACCTGCAAGAAGCTCTCCAAGTCACATACTACCTTGCTTGTATGCACATTGTTGTTCCTTCATTGTTGCTTCCTAAGAGTACTATGGGAGGATCTTCAACTGAAGGACTGTGAAGTATCCAAGGGACAACTTACGGGTGATCAGAGAAAAATGCTGGCTTTGCCAGTGATGTAGAAGATCTAAATATAAATTAAACATACTGCTCAGGCAGAAGGGGAATCATGGAAGTAAGTGTTATTAAAGCATTGGAATTAAAGCATTCAATGACTGGAATGCTGCCAGACAGATTTGCTTTTGTACAACCTATGCATTGACATTCACTGCAATGTAGATGGAGAACTATAGATGTGATCATTTTGGATTTCCATAAAGCATTCGACGAGGTGTCACATATGAAGCTAGTGCAAGAGCTTGTTCTTGGCTTTGTTACAATCATGTTGGTGTAAGTATCACTGTGGATCGCTGGGTATACAAAAGGGAGTGTACTAACACAGATCCACAACCGGTTATTGCTCTCTCAATTATTTATTATTTGCAGGAGGATAGGGAATGCAAAGTACCCAAGTTTGCTGATGTCCCACAAATGGGTGGAATAACAAGTTGTGACTCAAGGTATAGAAAGATTGAATGAGTGGGTAGAAATGGAGTCTAATTTGGGGAAGTGTGAGGTAATGCACTTTGGTAAGAAGAATCAAAAGGCAGATTATTATCTAAATGAAGAGAGACTGCAAGTGAGTGAAGTACACTTGCCATCCTACCACAACTAGAGAGAAGCCTTGAATGACTATCCACCTCATTGGAGACCCTCAGACTGTCCTAGATCGGACTTTACTGGCTTTATCTTGCACTAAACAGTATTCCCTTATCAGGTATTGGCCACTGTGAATGACTCGATTGTAATCATGCATTGTCTTTCAGCTGCCAGGTTAGCATGCAGCAAAAACTTTTCACTGTACCTCAGTATACATGTCAATAAGTTTAACTCAACTACAAAGGAATTACAAACCCACTGACTCACATGGCTATCTGGACTACACGTCTTCCCACCCTGCCCCCTGTAAAGACTCCATCCCCTACTCCCAATTCCTCCGCCTACGCCGCATCTGTTCCCAGGATGAGACATTTCATACCAGGGCATCGGAAATGTCCTCGTTCTTCAGGGAACGGGGATTCCCCTCCGCCACCATAGATGAGGCTCACACCAGGGTCTCATCCATACCCCGTAACACTGCTCTCTCTCCCCATCCCCGCACACGCAACAAGGGCAGAGTCCCTCTGGTCCTCACCTTTCACCCCACCAGCCGGCAAATACAACACATAATCCTCCGCCATTTCCGCCACCTCCAACGTGACCCCACCACTCGCCACATCTTCCCATCTCCCCCCATGTCTGCCTTCCGCAAAGACCGCTCCCTCCGCAACTCCCTCGTCAATTCTTCCCTTCCCTCCCGCACCACCCCCTCCCCGGGCACTTTCCGTTGCAACCGCAAGAAATGCAACACCTGTCCCTTCACCTCCCCCCTCGACTCCATTCAAGGTCCCAAGCAGTCGTTCCAGGTGCGACAAAGGTTCACCTGTATCTCCTCCAACCTCATCTACTGCATCCGCTGCTCTAGATGTCAGCTAATTTACATCGGTGAGACCAAGCGTAGGTTGGGCGACCGTTTCGCCGAACACCTCCGCTCAGTCCGCCTTAACCTACCTGACCTCCCGGTGGCTCAGCACTTCAACTCCCCCTCCCATTCCCAATCCGACCTCTCTGTCCTGGGTCTCCTCCATTGCCAGAGTGAGCAACAGCGGAAATTGGAGGAACAGCACCTCATATTCCGTCTGGGGTCCTTGCGCCCTTATGGCATCAACATTGAATTCCCCCAATTTGGCTAGCCTGTGCTGTCCCCTCCCCTTCCTTCACCCTCTAGCTGTCTCCTCCCACCCTCCCATCCGCCCGCCCTCGGGCTCCTCCTCCTCCTCCCTTTTTCCTTCTTTCTTTCCCCACCCCCCATCAGTCTGAAGAAGGGTTTCGGCCCGAAACGTCGCCTATTTCCTTCGCTCCATAGATGCTGCTGCACCCGCTGAGTTCCTCCAGCAATTTTGTGTACCTACAAAGGAATCTAGGTGTTCTTGTGCATGAAACAAAATAAGTTAGCAGGAGAATGCAGCAAGTAGGTAACAGGAATGTCATTGATGATGCCACTTTCCACTGAAGGTTGAGAAAATATGAATTCACATTTGATTAGGCACAGTGCGAACCTCTGATAATGACCAATGGCCAACAGCAACAAACCTACTTTAAAACTTAACAGCAATAACAGTGTTTTAGAAGCTGAAATCATCGCCAAAGCAGGCCAACTGTGATCGAATCATTAGTCCCCATGACATAGACACAGCTGTGTTTTAATTTGGAGCATGGAGCAGCAATAATAGTTATTTTTAACAAATGTATAAATCACCAAATCAAATGAAGTCAGTGACACTTGCACAAAGCCAACATGCTTGAACACAGCTGATCAATGGGAATTCAAAATTCTTTCACACAGAAGTGAAGTACTACGGACACTGTGAGTCTAAAATAAAAAACTATATTCTGGAAACATTCAGCACTTCAGAGCATCAAACATGTATCAGCTCCTAGGTACACAAAATTGCTGGGGAAACTCAGCGGGTGCAGCAGCATCTATGGAGCGAAGGAAATAGGCGACGTTTCGGGCCGAAACCCTTCTTCAGACCGGTATCAGCTCCTACTGTTTTCACAGATGTGGCCCAATTTGCTAACTAATTTGGCATTTTGTGCTTATAATTTAAAGTCCTTTAGTTCCTCCGCACAGTGTTTGCAAGTCTTGGAATGTAGATGAAAGCATTAAAACTTTCATCTACATATAAAAGAGAGGAAACAATAAGTTGACCATCTCATGATGTGAAGCATAATGCTTAACTAGCAAGCTTGTGCTGATAGGGGAAAGTATCTGTTTGATAAACTTTAGGAGAGCTCCCCCTTCCCTCTCCCCACTCACCATCAACAACACATATGTGGAGTCATTTAAGTTCCACGGAACCATTATCCCAGGGACCTTAAATGTGAGGCCAACAGTCAAAATGGCCCAACAGAGGATGTACTTCCTGCGGCAGCTGAGAAAACACAATCTGCCACAGGCACTGATGGTCAAGTTTTATACTGCCATCATAGAGTCTCTCACCTTCTCCATCATGGTCTGGTTTGGCTCAGCCACCAGGCATGACATCCGGAGGCTACAGCACATCGTTCGATTAACCGAGAAGGTTGTTGGCTGCAACCTTCCCCCCCCCCATCGACGAACTGTACACTGCAAGGGCCAGGAAGCGAGTGGGTATGATCATCTCTGACCC
Organism: Amblyraja radiata; assembly: GCF_010909765.2. NCBI lineage: Eukaryota > Metazoa > Chordata > Chondrichthyes > Rajiformes > Rajidae > Amblyraja > Amblyraja radiata. The sequence continues at coordinate 37,954,461 of NC_045972.1, read as the reverse complement.
CTCTCACCCTGGCCACAAACTCTTTGAAGCACTTCCCTCTGCAAGGTGACTCCAGACTGTCAAAGCCGCCGCTGCCAGACATAAAAACATTTTTTTCCCCCCAAGAGCAGTAGCTCTGCTCAACAACCAAAAGTCTGTAGCCTCCTTTAGCTCTGGTATTTTATTTAATTCTTCACATGTTTAAATTATAATGTTTTATTCTTAATTGTTTACTGTATATCGTGTTGTTACTTGCGAGCAAAGCACCAAGGCAAATTCCTTGTATGTATACATACTTGGCTAATAAAACATATATTCAATCAGTTCAACCATGTAAATGGAAGAACTCTCCCAATGTCATGTATTGAGTTCTGCTGCACAGTCAACATCAGTTTGTTTCATTGCCCATAGACATGATGGAACATTCTGACATTATAAATAGCATCATGAGAACTGCGTGAATCAAGTCGCTCGGCATAGACAACAGAGTTTATTTCATTTGGTGATAAATCGGATAAATAGTTGATAGAGCATGAGAATATGAGAGCAAACTTGGAATCCAGAAGAACCACAGCTGGGAAAAAGAATAGCAAAAGTAAATGCGGGATACTTTGAAGCAAAGGGAGTTGAAATGATGACGTAGAACCAGCAATGATTGAGCATTTAACAGCTACTTTCTATGGGCTTCCACTGTGGAAGTTGCATGCAGCAGAAATGGAGCAGAACCATGGGGTGAGTGAAAACAAAAACTTAGTGACATTGACATCACAAAAGAAAAAAAGTACTGGAGAAATTATGGGGAATAAAAGGCAACAAATCTGAATCTGACAGGTTGCTTCCCATGGTTCTGAAAGAGTTGGCTGCTAAGTCAGTCAATATAATCATTGGCTTCTTACTTATTAAATATATCAGTCCTAGAGTCGTACAGCATGGAAACAAACCCTTTAGCCAAACTTGCCCACGGCAGCCAGCATGCCCCATCTGCACTCGTCCCACCTGCCTGCATTTGGCCCATATCCCTCTAAACCTACCCCATCCATGTACCTGCCCAAATGTTTTTTAAAAGGTGTGATGGTCAAGGGCCTGTCCCACTTGGGCGACCTAATTCGCGAGTCCAGAAGAATGCCTTCGCCCTTCAAGCTCGAGGGCACTCGCCTGGAAAGCCTCGAGCTGGATCAACCGTCCGCGTTGAAACCGCGAGCTGGATCTACCGACCACACGCACACACAAACACATCGTGAAGGTGGGGGCCACGGAATGCGGAGGAGCGCTGTCTGCGCGATAAAGAGGAAGAATACCGTATGTCCTTTAGAGAGCATGGGGTCATCACTGGGTGGTGAGGACTCCTTGCCATAGAAAATGTCCGCTGGCTATTGATTGCCCTACTCTGTGTAAAAGACTGTGTATTTACCCTATCAAATCCTCAAAGAAATCCTTCTTAGATTTGTCAAAAACCTTTCCTTTTCATTCAACCATTCCAAAATGCCAATGGTTTTGATATTGTCAGAACAGATCGGAAGACACAGACAAGTTAACACTACTGTTTAAGAAGGAAGGAGGGACCAAATAGAGAAATAACAGATTGTTGGTAAAACGCTGGAATTTATTATTAAGGATGTGGTTAAAAAGGCATTTTAGAAAATAATATCATTCGGCAGCCACAATGGTTTAACAAAGAGAGAGCAGTGTTTGACAAACCCAAGAGTTTTGTTTTGTGGATGTAATTAGAAGGGGAAACAAATGCATGCACATAATTAGATTTACAGTAAGGCAATTGATAGAATCGCTCATGCAAAATGACAACGAAAAAAAGGCCCAGAAAACGGGAACAATGTATTAGTATTGGATAAGAGAATGAAAGACTCAAAACAAAAAAGGCACAAATGGGCCTTTTGTGAAGCTAATACCAGATGGACTCCACTGCAATCAGTTTCAGGCCCTCCGCCAGTTACCACTTATATTACTGACAAAGACCCAACTTAAATTTAGTTTAGTTTACCGATATTGTGTGGAAACAGGCCCTTCAGCCCAACGAGTCCATGCCAACCCGCGATCACACCTACACTAGTGCCATGTTATCCCACTTTTGCATCCTATGCACTAGGGACAATTTACAGAAGCCAATTGACCTACAAACCTGCCCGTCTTTAGAATATGGGAACCGGAGCACCCGGAGAAAACCCATGCGGTCACAGAGAGAATGTACAAACTCCGCACAGACAGCACCCTTAGTCTGGACTGAATCCGGGCCTCTCGTGCTGTGGAGCAGCAGTTCTGCCACTACGCCACTGTGTCACCCTAAATTACAGGATGGCTAAGTTGTGGAAAGACAGGCAAATTTGAAGAAATGAATGCTGAGTATGGTAACTTTGCAAAAGTCATTCATTAACTCTGGTTCAAAGGAGTTGTGGGGAGCAGCTTAAACTATCAAACACTTTAAATCAGGTCATTAAATATTAACATAGTGATTACATTATTAAATTAGAGTTGCAACAATACCTCTGGGCCATTATTCCAAGGGCATGAGTTTGAATCCCACCATGGTTGTAGATTTATTTAAAGGTAGATAACTTTGGAATTATATTAAAGAAAGCTGATCTCAGTGATGGTAATCATGAAACTACAGCATTGTTCTAAGTACCAATATGGTTACCTATTGTGTAAGAAGGAACTGCAGATGCTGGTTTATATACCGAAAATAGACACAAAGTGCTGGAGTAACTCAGCGGGCCAGGCAGCATCTCTGGAGAAAAGGAATAGGTGACGTTTTGGGTTGAGACCCTCTATTGTCCGCTTTGGTGTTCCCTTCGGTTCATCCCAACCTGAGTTTGAGATGCATTGCACTTTATCACAGCAAAGTTAAAACTCTGGACCTCCCTTAGTAACCGTATTGTGGAATGATTTTCACCGCATGACTCACCACTTGAACAAGGGAAACTAGAGGCAGTATTTCACCACAGGATTTGCCAGAAACACACACACACATATATTCCACAAGAGATTAACTAGCAAATCAACAAGAGAATTGGCTGGATTTTGCACGGAGAGAAGGAATGTCATTATCTATCCTTTTCCTGCATAAACTTTTATTTGCCTGATCGGTAATCTTTAAACTAACATCATTTCATACTTAATCAGCAATCAATCAATCAAGCAGCAACTGTTTAGCAGCTACAGATAACATACCATCAAACAGACTTAACAGATGATAAATGACATCTTCATTCTTTCTTGTTTATTAGCAAGTTCTGTGGGTCCTGAGACAGCTGACAAGGCCAATATGGAGCTGTAGAGTTTGGTATAGATAGGACAGGAGATCTTTGAATGGATGGGTGGATGGAAAGTTCGCTCTCCTCACCTCATAAAAAGCAGAAGGCAATAAGTAGAATAGAGCTAAAGTGACTTAAATGTTGCAAATGTTGTGGAGGGCATCATGTGCGGCTGAGAATGAAATGCCCGTGTGCAAAGGAAAGAATGTGCACAATATGTATTAGAAACTAATTTCTACAATGAGCCCAACAGAAAGAGTCCATTGAGTAGACAGGATGAGATGTGCAGGGACTGAGGGGGTGATCTTATGGAAGTGTAAAAAATGGTGAGAGGAATAGATTGGGTAAATGCAGAAGGTAGACATTAAATGCTGGAGCAACTCAGCAGGACAGGCAGCATCTTTGGAGCGAAGGAACGGATGACATTTCTGGTTGAAACCAAGGGTAAATGCACAGAGTCTCTTGCCCAGATTAGTGGAATCGAGAACCGGAGGACATAGGTTTAAAGTGAGGGGAGAAAGATTTAATAAGAACCCAAGGGGTAACTTTTATTACACAAACGGTGGTGAGTACATCAATCGAACTGCCGGCGGAGGTTGGTGAGGCAGGTACTATCGCAACATTTAAGAAACATTTAGACAAGTACATGGATAGGTCGGATTCAGAGAGATATCTACCAAACATAGGCAGGTTGGACTAGTGTAGGCAGAACGTGGTGGTCAATGTGGGCAAGGTACACAAAAATGCTGGAGAAACTCAGTGGGTGCAGCAGCATCTATGGAGCGAAGGAAATAGGCAACGTTTCGGGCCGAAACGTTACCTATTTCCTTCTCTCCATAGATGCTGCTGCACCTGCTGAGTTTCTCCAGCATTTTTGTGTACCTTCGATTTTCCAGCATCTGCAGTTCCTTCTTAAACACGTCAATGTGGGCTGATGGGTCTGTTTCCATGCTTTATAATTCTAAGACTATCAGGTCCAGAAAGGCTGCTGAAAACCATGTAGCTAGGTCAATTCTATAGAAGGGACACTCACTAAATGTATCTACAGCAGGCCATTGATGCAAAGGAAACCATGACTCAGGAGCTACATGTAATATCCTCCTGAAACATACATCAATCTTGAGACAGTCCAATTAAACTCAACAAGTTACGTTCTATCAACGCACGCCAAGACCACACTGAATCAGACTGGGAGGTCTTCTCTGAAAGTGGTGAAACTAAAGAAGAAACTAAGTTGCAATGTGAATTCCAGCTCAATAGACCAAAAAAGTGTCATGTTCACACTTGGAAATAACAAATAAACTGTAAATCGTAACAAAAGCATTGAAATTGTTAGATTGTAAGCAATCACTGAACTGCAACTACTCACAGATAAAAATGCAGATGCTTTTTTTTCAAGGAACGGGGAAACTGGAAGCCAAATGCCTTCTCGTCCTCAATGAGCAGAAACATCTGGTAATATGTATCAAGGTCACAAAGTCTCATGAGTCATACAACATGGAAACTGACTCTTCAGCCCACTGTGTCCATGCCGGCTATCAAGCATCTATCTGTACTAACTCCACTTCCCAGCGCTCACCTAAATACTTATGGACCGCGGAACCCAGGGGGCTGCATCTCCCCCCCCCCCCCCCACTTTTTTGGCAACTGTACGGGGTGACCGCTGGTCGGCGCAGACTCGGTGGGCCGAAGGGCCTGTTGCCGCACTGCAACTCTAAAGTCTAAAAGGCTGTAGTCTAATGACCAAAGCGGGCCGGACTGATATGTGTAGGAAAGAACTGCAAATGCTGGTTTAAATCGAAGGTAGACACAAAATGCTGGAATAACTCACCCTACAGGAAGGGTCTTGACTTGAAACGTCACCAGCTGGCTGCTCTCCAGAGATGCTGCCTGTCCCTCTGAGTTACTCCAGCATTTTGTGTCTACCAGAGTGATGTGTATCTGGGTGATATTATGGGGAGGGTTTGATCAGACAAAAGTTCCACTGGATGCTGACCTCTGCAGCCGTCTGATCGCTGCTTGAACAGCAGCTTATTGTTTACAGTGGTCATCCATTTACATTCCGGACTGCAGCCTCCACCGCTCGCACAAAGCGCATGGGTGGAAATCCAGGGGGAGACGGGGGGGACCTGTCCCCCCCATGTTTTGTGAAACATGTTGCAGCCAGCTCCGTGATGGTAAGTCCACAGGCTCTGCGACCGGAGCCCTCAAAGTCGATTCCAGTTGGAGGCCGCCAGCTCCAAGAATCTAGCAGCCCGGGACTAGCTGCAGTTCCCAGGTTGGCTCACCTGTCCCGGGACTGGCTTTAGCGCTCAGTCGCCTGCGGGCCCCGGGACTGGCTACAGTTCCCATTTTGCGAAAACCAATTGAAAAAACAATACGCCGACGGGCCAGATGATTTTGGGTTAACTCCCTGAAAGCAGCAACACAAGTATTTAGAGTGATAAAGTATGTTCATGGCATGTGTAAGCAGGAACTGCAGATGCTGGTTTAAACTGAAAATAGACACAAAAAGCTGGAGTAACTCAGCGGGACAGGCAGCATCTCTGGCGAGAAGGAATAGGTGACGTTTCGGGTCGAGACCCTTCTTCAGACTGGTTAGAGATAAGGGAAACGAGAGATATAGACGGTGATGTGGAGAGATAAAGAACAAAGAATGAAAGTTATGCAAAAACATGTCTTCAATAGTTAAGGTATTAAATGTAAGAGTCAGGCAGTCATGGTTGCAACTTTATAAACTTTTGATTAGGCTTTATTTAGGGTATTATGTGAAACTCGGTTTCCCTAATGCAGGAACAATGTGGAGGCTGGAGAAGTGCAAACGAGGTTTACCAGAATGATGTCTGGATAAATAGAGGTTGGGAAAACTTTGAATTGTTTTCTCTGGAGCATCTAAAACTGTGGGGAGACCTTACTGAAGTTCATAAAATTATGAAAGGCATAGAGTAAGCAGTCGGAATCTTTTTCTCAGACTAAGAATGGCAAATACCAAAGGGCACAGCTTTAAGGTCAGAAGGGAAACGTTTAATGGCGATGTGCAGGGCCTATTTTATTTTATTTTATTTTATTGTATTTATTTATTTTTAATTAGTTTTATTAGAAGCAATTGTACAAGAATAAAACATTCAGCATATAAAATTATGCAATTAATGTACAGCTTCAATTTTAACCTTTTAACTTGAAAATAAGGGGGGAAAAACAGAGAAAGAGAAAAAGTGAAAGGTGAAAAGATAGGACCGCCTGTTTTATTTTGAAACACACAAGTGTGCAGGTGCCAGGGCTGTGGGTCGAAGCAGATATGTTGAAGACATGAAAATATAGAGAATGGATGGATATGGAGCATGTGCAGGCAGATGGGATTAGTTTCATTTGGCATCATACTCAACACAAACATTGTGCGCTGAAGGGCCTGTCACTGTGCTTAATGTTCTATGTTCTACATCCTATAATGTATTCTGGCACAGAGATCGATGGTTCCATACTTCACCTGTTTCAACAAACCATCAGAGAGGAATGTCATCTGGAGTCAGAGTAACAGAAGAATTTCAGCAAATACTGTATCTTGTATGTTACCACCACCAGCAGTTGACAAATTGGTCAGGGTATACGTTTTAATTTGGAGATACAGTGCGGAAACAGGCCCTTCAGTCCAGCAAGTCCACGCCGACCAGCTATCCCTTTCACACTAACCTTATCCTATACACTTTAACCAAGCCAATTAGCCTACAAACCTGTACGTCTTTGGATTGTGGGAGGAATCCCGGAGAAAACCCACGCAGGTAACAGGGAGAATGTACCAACTCTGTACAGACAGCACCCATAGTCAGGATCAAACCTGGGTCTCTGGAGCTGTCAGGCAGCAACTCCACTGTTGTACCACTGTGCTGTCCAATGGGGAGATTATATGCGAGACCTTCAGATCTCTGGAAGCAGCCAAAGGAAATGCTTCACAATTCCATCTGAGGCAGACCCCAAGCAAAGGTCAGGCCAGATCCATTTCATCCTGAAGAGAAAGTGTACCTGGTAACAGTCGACCATTCCTCAAATTATTCTTCGATGGACTGTTTGCAAACCCTTATTGATTCACAAATTTTAAAGAAGGATTGCCAGCTATGCTATTATGGGCCACAGTAATCAATTTTTGGCGGTTTCAAAGGATTGCCAGTTACATCATCGCCTGATTTTCCACGATAATGAAATGGCAGAGAAATGGCTGGAGGAGCTGAGTCATCCCAGTTGGATCCATATTTGGGCATCCCAGCCTTACTTACTGCTCCAAAGCATGAGGTGATGAGAATCTTGTGCAGAGACCTCCAGCTAATAACAGGGTGGTTGCTAGAATGAGGGGTTCAAAAACAAAGATAGAATAACTCAGGAAGCCACAGAGGTGCCAAAGGGTATGCTGCACAACTTAGATGTGGCAGGTGACAATGGTGATGCACAGTACAAATTACACAGGATCGTGGTGAAGGAAGGTTACAGAAACCACTCATCACGTTCAGGTCCCAGAAGAATCACATCACTGCTGGAAGGGCAGTCAGTAAAATGCGGGCAAGATTTTGTGCCGAAGTAATGCACTTTCGATTGGACAATTACTTTGGAGAGTTGTTTATTTTCTTTTGTTTTCATTAAGAGCCTGTCCCACTGTACAAGGTAATTCAAGAGTTCTCCCGAGTTTCCCCTGATTCGAACTCTGAGAATTACGGTAATGGCCGCTCGTAGGTACTCGGGGGTCTCGTGGACATTTTTCAACATGTTGAAAAAACTTCACGAATCCCGAGTACCTGCTGTTAGCGTTACGAGCCGCTAAGAGACGTCCCGAGCTCCGATGTACCTGCTACGTACATTCTACGTGCCTACCACGAGTTAGATTATTTTTTAAACTCTGGAGAGCTCTTGGGTAAACTCTTATAGTGGGACAGGCCCTTTAGTAAAGCAGGGGTGTAACATATGGCTGATCCAATACTGGGGATGTATCCCTTTAGGATTTGATTCAATTTAGTTTAGTTTAGTTTAGTTTAGTTTAGAGATACAGCGCGGAAACAAAGAGTCCACGCCGACCAGTGATCACCGCACATTAACACTATCCTGCATACTTTAGTTTAGTTTAGAGATACAGTGCGGGAACAGGCCTTTTCGGCCCACCGGGTTCGCGCCGACCTGTGATCCCCGCACATTAACACTATCCTATACCCACAAGGGACAGTTTTTACATTTACTAAGTCAATTAACCTACATACCTGCGCGTCTTTGGATTGTGGGAGGAAACCGAAGATCTCGGAGAAAACCCACGCAGGTCACGGGGAGAACGTACAAACTCCGTACAGACAACACCCATAGTCGGGATTGAACCAGGGTCTCCGCCGCTGCAAGCGTTGTATGGCAGCAACTCTACTGTTGCGCCACTGTGCATGCTACCACACAGTTGGTGGTGAATGAGCTAGGACTACCTTGTTGGCTGGAAGTCAGTGCACAGTAAAGAACATGCACTCTCATTAACACTCTGCAAGTTCCACAGTTTAATTAAAACATTTTCATACTTTAACTTCTAGCAACTGCAAATCAAGCTTCAGGTGAGGAGAATTGGGGATTGGCCGGTGGTAAGTGGGGATCAAAAGCTTCAAGAACACCTCTCTGGCTCTTGCTGCAGAGCTAGCTGCTAGCTATAGAGAAACAATTCATTTGAAAAGAAACAAGTTGTGATAATCTTACCATCACAGCTTGTGTGGAGCAAAGAATAATTGAAGAGTTGCAACTTTCCTGATGCATCTTGTTGATGCACAGATGACATTGTAAGATTTGGACGTAGCAAAGCTGCAGGAAAATGCAATTCAATTCCATCACTACCCTCTTACACAGGGGTTAGGAGTTACTCATAACTCCCCATTCAACTCCTCTGTTGTTCCAACTCGCATCTATTTACCAACGCCAAATTTCACTTCTGTCCTGAGATGAACTCAAAAAGACAAGAGGCAAGAGGACTATAATCAGGTTTTGTGTTCCTGGGAGGGGGGAATAGAGGCAAAAACCCTCTTGTCTATCATTCGAATCGTCACTCCAAAATTCAAACTGGAAATTACACACACTGAATGGACTTCAGGCTTTCAACTTGTTGAGTATAAAGCTCTCATTCCAAGACGATTGCTCATTTCAACCCTATCCTAATTCATTTCCTTAAATTACAGATCCTTAAAATGCTCCCTTCAAAATAGGGATGGGAAGAAAGTGAGCAAGTAAAAGAAATGAAAAGTATTGAGCTATGCGCCTAATTATTCCCAATTAATCACTCGGTATATTGATGCAATCCATAATCCACATGACGTGTTACTCCTTACAGATTGTGATAGAACCACAAATTTAGAGGTGTTAAAACACAAAGTGCTGGAGGAACTCCGATTAAAAGTGGTGATGCTCAGAAATATCTAAAGTGATAAACATCTCAAACGGTGAAATATCAAGGAAGGATTAAAAACAAAAGGCTGAGAATAAATGCTCATTGCATTGCCTTCTTAAGAAATGTAGCAACCACTGCTTAAATACAACCTGTCATAAATTTTCAGAATTCAGTTCTAATTAGGGACATAATGTGTTAATACCAATATTTGTGACATGTCTACAAATGTGCATAAAGTAAGCATACTGCCATTACTTTTAAAGTTGTATCACGATCTTTGGAGCGTAGAGTTACAATTTTGGAACTAATAACGTATTCTCACTGGTGTGTGACAGAAATTCTACCAAGTCTCAGACTGTTATTTGATTAGTGTTGCTAGCGTTGCACATTAGTAAACTTACGTGGAAGGCAACCTGGCAACAAATTCTCTGTCCAAGCTAGTTTACTTAGGCAATTCTCAAACCGAATCCACATGTAAACAAGTAGCTGCAACGATGCACAACCCTTGGGTGTTTAATATGCAGGGTGAGGAATTTTCAATGCATTCCTAACCTTGTATCAATAGTTACAATGCCCATGCAGGCTTTGGGCATGAGTATTAGAGTTTCTTGGAAGCGAAGAGCTATTTAACGCGACGGGGCGCATGATTCAACATAGCACAACATGTCAATACTCACCATTATTATGTAGCAATGTCAAGTGTACAAGCTTTGGTGATTAGGCAACAAAAATGATGGTGTCAGACCAAGTTAAAATTATGACAAATTGCTACGATGAGTAATGGATCTTTTGAGATAGCTGTGCATTAATGGAAAGGTTAGATTTGGAAGATTGTGCATCAGAATTCCAGTTTGCTGCTTCAGGGACATGAAAACATGTTTCTACGTTACAACTATCGTGGTTGAGAAGACGCAGAGTGCAATGTGGGCAGGAATTGACATTGGGAAGGGATGGGGGATGAGGTTTTTATTGTCGCGTGCTATCCTGTCAGAGAAAAGACTATACATGATTACGATCAAGCTGGCCACCGTGTTCAGATACAGGGTAAAGGCACAATGTTTAGTGCAAGATAAAGTCAAATAAAGTCGAATTAAAGATAGTTTGAAGGTCTCCAATGGGGTGGATGGGAGGTCAGGATCATTCTCTCTTACCAATTAGAGAGCAGCCCTGACCTCCCATCTATCCCATTGGAGATGTTCATAGAAACATAGAAAATAGGTGCAGGAGTAGGCCATTCGGCCCTTCGAGCCTGCACCACCATTCAATATGATCATGGCTGATCATCCAACTCAGTATCCTGTACCTGCCCTCTCTCCATACCCCCTGATCTCTTTAGCCACAAGGGCCACATCTAACTCCCTCTTAAATATAGCCAATGAACTGGCCTCAACTACCTTCTGTGGCAGAGAGTTCCAGAGACTCACCAGTCTCTGTGTGAAAAATGTTTTTCTCATCTCGGTCCTAAAGGATTTCCCCTTTATCCTTAAACTGTGACCCCTTGTCCTGGACTTCCCCAACATCGGGAACAATCTTCCTGCATCTAGCCTGTCCAACCCACTAAGAATTTTGTAAGTTTCTATAAGATCCCCCCCTCAATCTTCTAAATTCTAGCGAGTACAAGCCGAGTCTATCCAGTCTTTCTTCATATGAAAGTCCTGACATCCCAGGAATCAGTCTGGTGAACCTTCTCTGTACTCCCTCTAAGGCAATAATGTCTTTCCTCAGATTTGGAGACCAAAACTGTACACAATACTCCAGGTGTGGTCTCACCAATACCCTGTACAACTGCAGTAGAACCTCCCTGCTCCTATACTCAAATCCTTTTGCTATGAAAGTTCAAACTACTTTAATCAGGCTTTAATTAATTAATTAATCTTGCACTAAATGTTACTCTTTGTCCTCTTTGTCCTGTAGTTACTATGTTAGTCTGTGTCCAAGATGGCTGTCGGAAGAGAGAGTGTACGCTGGCGCGCTTTAGCTGCCGCTGCTCTCTCTTCACATTGTGTTTTTTTATTTATTTTTTTTTTGATTTTGTGTCTTTGGAGCGATTTCTATCTTTAATTTGTATATTGATGATGTCCTTATTATTTATTTTTCTCCGACTATATGTTTTTTTCTCTTCTGTTAATCTTTGTAAGGTGTCCCTGAGATTTGAAAGGCGCCCGAAAATAACATTTATTATTATTATTATTATTATTATATCTGTACACTGTGGATAGCTTGATTGTAATCATGTATAGTCTTTACGTGAACTGGATAGCTCGCAACAAGAAAGCTTTCCTCTGTACCTCAGTACACATGACGAATAATAAATTAAACTAAACTAAAACAGAAAGAAAACTAAAAATTGAAAGATAAATTGGGTTTTTTTTAAACAACAGTGAAGAAAAAAAATATTTCTGGATTTCATTACTGCTGAAAAGTCTCAGCTTGGAATGTCAACTCTCAATCTATCTCCACCTGTGCTGCCTGTCCAGGTGAGTATCTCCAGCATTCTATATTTTACTTTAGATTTCCAGCATCTGCAGTGTTTTATTCTTGTGCTCTGGATTTCTTGCCGACCGTTAATAGGTTAAGAAACTACAGAAAGGGAACTCGTGAAGGGGGAAAATAAAATAATCAGAAACACACTCAACACTAATTAAATATTAGGTGAGAACTTTAGAACATTGAAAACACTGCAAAACAGCACACGAATAAAATATAAATTCTGTGGTTAATTCTTATTATAGAAGATCGACTGAAATGCTGTGCTGATGTAGTTTGGCTTGTGTTGGTTATGCCATCGATATTCTGAACAGGAAAACTAAGACATTAAAGCCATTGGGTTGTAACAAAGATTTGATGACCTCACTGTGATGATACTGTCTACCACATACGTTGTGTTATATTTAAGTGTTATTAATAGACTGCTGAGGAAAGCCACACTGAAGTTATTCCCATGTGCTGGACTGTTTTGTTACTGCAGCAACAAGGAAAAGCCCAGTACAGTTTAAACCTACAACTCCGTGTGAAGGAGAAGCTGAAAGCAGAGCCCAATGCAGAATGTTTGCCAAGAGACACATACTTGGTTGCCCACCAAACCTACACATTCTGCATTATTTGCAATTTTGTAAATGTCAGCAAGCCCACTTAAACCACCGCTTCACTTTGCTGACTCACATGTTGAATAGTTCAATCTACTATTAAAGCTACATCAGCCTTCTTTGCTGCTGGATCAATATCCTGCACAAAAACCCCATGTTGGGAATTGCAGCAAGACGACTTCATGCAAGTTATCATCGCACCTACGCTCCTCTGAGCTCACTCACGTCCCCCAATTGACCCTCAGTCTTGTTCTCCACACTAACTCCCCACACAATTTCAAAGCCTACGCCATCTCATCCCACAAAGTCTTGCTATATCCAATCGATTCAACTACAGATCCCACCTTTGATCAGCATTCCACCCCACATCCACCCAGCTCTACTTATCTCTGTGCCCACTGTAGAAAACTTAATTCCAACTCCAGAACAATGGCTATCAATATCCCAAATCTCTGGAGGTCTGGCCCTCCATTCCCACCCGCAGCTCCTTAATCACTTGCCCTTTCTGCAACTAGCAACTCATCTCTGACAAGCTTTCCTTTTGATAGCAATCTTGTCATCTCCCAAATCCATGGCCATTTACCAAGATCTTCAATGCAACTGTTCAAAGGCAAACATACTCTTCTAGTCCTTGTCAATCAGTCGGCAGTCTTACCGTGGTTAAATGCATCAACCCCTTCCAAAGGCTGCTTTCCACCATCTCAACTGGGTGAGACACCCTTTTCCTGATCCCACCGTAATTCATCCTGTCATGGTCAAGGCATGATCAGCGAAGACTTCTCTTTGTGCATCCACATTGTTACTCTGGCATTCTTGAATTATATGTCATTATCCCTTTCGTTTTTCCTTGTCTACAGGCTGCCCCTTGGTAACATTATCTGAGGTTCACAGTGTTAGTGTTCACAAACATTTGACATCATGCAGCTCTATCCCACACTAGCTGTTCTATGAACCCCATCATTACTTTGTTAAACTGGCCAACATCCCAGCCTAGAAAAGCAATAAAAATGACCTCGAACATCACTCCACTTTGATTATCATGCCTTCGAATGCCAAGAATTCTAAAACTTGGATTTCACCTTCTGTCCTAATTTTCATTCCTTCAATAAGATGCTCCTAAAACCCAAGCTTCTGGTCAACTGCCAAACACTTCATCATGCGGGTCAGCGTTAAGTTTTGTGTGATAGAATTAATGTTGGAGAAACCCTGGGAGATGTTACTGTGGTGGAGGTGCTTTAAGGTGGAGGTGGTCAATAGGTCTTTGTTGCAACAGATGAAGAAGGAGATAAGTGCCCTTTGGCACATCTGGATCAGCAGCCTGGATCTTTACAAGCCGTGGAATCATCCCAAGAGCCAACATATAAAAAAAAAAGGCAGCCACATCCAAGGCCCATAACTTGGAGAAAGTCATTTGAGGTTCCATTCCCACTATGTTTCACTGGTGGTTTGTGAAGAGATTTAATTGTTGGCACATGTGCAGATCAGACCAAATGAAGCTTTTCCTGAACATTTTTGTAGGGCACAAACCACCACAAAAATGTAGCATTGAAGCAAAATTACTAAGTTTGGTGCATTGTAGCCAATGTTCTTTTGCATTTTAAAAAAACACTTTTTTTTCTGCAATCACACGATGACTCCACATGTTGTTTTTTTCTAATTTATCAACTTCTACAATATTGTTAATTAAGTGGCAATGTAAACTGACATTAATATGCAAGGTAAATATATTTCAAAATGAATTAACTTGCAATGCAAGGAAAGCAGAAAAACTGCTGAACTAACATTGATAATGGATCTTAAATACAGGCTGTACTGTGGGTTATGAATACCCAGCTTACAAACGAACTCCCGGATATTATTATTAAATTCAAAGATTGTCATACGTACTTACATTCATTTCTATAAACGTCAGAACTAGCTTCCTCTTTCTCTCTCCTCTAGTTTAGTAATTGTTCTGATTTATCAGTCTTACGTGGTTTTAACACCATTCATTGTAGTACTGGGGCAGTAAGGTATGAAGGGATTTGGGGGTATTTTCTGACAGTTACAAAATTGACTTATGGATGTTTTCTAAAAATGGAACTTGGTTCTTACGTAGAGATGGCCACTGTTAAGTTGTGGATTGTTGAGGTGGGATAATGATTGGTTGATAAGTTTCAGGGGTTGGATAGTTATAGTTAGACGTTAGAATCTATAACTCTGGCTATTTATATTAATATATGATACAAAGTGTTTTCTTACCCAACTTCTTCAAAAAACCCTTCAAGGTCATCTCTCTGCTCATCCAATGACAACTCCAGATCCAAGTAATTTCCATTCGGACCTATCTGCAGTGCACAGTCTTCCAACTGGACAGAGAAAAGATTCAAACATTCTATTTTAGTGGTCAGGAAATGCAAAGTTAAGAATTTTTTTTAAAAACTGTCACATTAGATATTTTGAGAGCAGATAAGCACCTGAAAATTGAGGGGTTAAATCTTAAGCAATGCAGATGCAATTAACATTTCAACCAGGCCCAAACTACCTCAATCTTCCAAATTCTAGATGTTGTACTCTGAAGTCTGAAGAAGTGTCCCAACCCAAAATGTTGCCTGTTGATTCGTAAATAATAGAACATGGACACTACAGCACAGGATCAGGCCCTTTGCCCCCACAGTGCCTGTGTCAAACATGATGCCAAAATAAACTCATCTCATCTGACTGCATATCCTTCCACAGATGCTGCCTGACCAGCTGAATTTCTCCAGCACTTTGTTTTGTTGCTCAATATTCCAGCACTTGCCATCTCTTGTTCCTCTGTGTTTTAATTTATTTTTTTTAAACGGACTAATTTTGTTTCGTTTCAAATTATTCTCCAGAGAATCAGTTCTCTATGAGAATAGTTGGAAGTATAGCTTAGTCCTGAGCACACTTGACAAGATAAGGCCTGAGTATAAATTATAGCACAACATTTACAACAGGGGAGCCGCACAATCATGAATGGAATTTCATCCACGCCTCTCACTGCCCCTGCAGCTAGAGGCAATTGACTAGGCTTGGCTCTCAAAACGAAATCTTGATAGATAGAGACAAGAAAAAGGTTCCAACACGAAACATCCTGGGACATTCAGCAAGAGTGAACTGGTAGGTTGGAACTGAATATTGCAACGGTAAGGTAGAGGTGCGGTTGGGGTGAATGTGTGGTGAAGAGTAGAGCAAGTCTAGAAAACATATACGATGGAAGTGAAACAGAGGAAACTATAACGCAACAGCGAGGGGAAACTATGAGAAGCGAGAAGTAATGCAAATTGGCATTTTCTACTCCCACATGTTGACTGCTGATAATCAGTCATGTGTCTCTACAACTGCTCAACCTTCCTCCCGATTGCATCCCTTGTTCATAACAATACTTGCTCCTGCGCCAAAACATTAAGCTCTGCTGCCTGCAATGGGGCAAATATTTAGAGACTCCCTCATTCATTCACCCGACCCACAGATCAGCGACATCTGGGAAGTGCTGAGTTCAATGCTGATGACAAGAGGTGACAAGGACAGCAGGGTAAACAAAAGATTTTCGTCTTTTTCAAATTATTCTTCACGAGAACGTCATTGAGGATGAGAATATTAATGCCAACTAATGAGGAAATGAGATGAATGCCAGTATAATTCAGTGGAGGAGAGACGAGAGGTAGGATTGGGAATGGGAAGGTCCATGTGTGAAGAGATTGACACATTGGTGCATCTGCTGTCCCACAGCGCTGGCTATCTGGGTTCAATCCAGACATCTAGATGTTATCAGATTGAAGTTCACATGTTCTCCCTGTGATCACATGGCTTTCCTCGAGATGCCCTGGTTCCCTCCAATGCCCCAAAACATGTGCAGTTTGCAGGTTCATTGACCACTGCAAATTGGCCCTAGCAAAGATGGGTGGTACAAATGCTGTGAATATAGAGGGAAAATAATTACGGGAAAATTAGCGGGAGATTTTAAGGTTATTTATTTCTGGATCAAAAGTGGGTAAATGGATTTGAGGAAAAGCTCAGTCAAAGCTAATCTCTTTACTAATTGATAAGCTGAGGGCCTCATTATCATTTGAACTCATCAATGGACCAGTTCCTCCAGGAAGGGTACCATCTTTTAGTTGAAAAATGCATCAATAGAATGCGGCAGACTGCAATTAAACAAAGTCAAAATAATTTAAAAAAGAGACATTTGATTCTTCAGAGAACCATGTTCAATGGGCCAGCATGAATACAATGGGCCAAATGGACTCCCCCTGTATTGTAGGGAACAATGAAAATGAAACTTCGAGAAGCTGAAGGAGAGAGAAGGATCCCAGCAGGTAGGGACAAGTTGAGGAGTTATGTAATTTGAATGGTATTCTAAATAAATCACCGGGGCTGTGTGGAATAACAAATTCAGCGTGAGCAGTTTGTCCCACCTCACCCCTTTAAAAGAAAACATAACTGCATTTAATTTGATGCTGCACTTTGTCTTTGATCCCACTGTTTAACCCACAGCAGCAGCAACCATTCAGTGCTGCAGTTAAAGAAACAAACACTTACTTGCTCATCATTAACTTGTTTAAAAATTAGGTCGCACAGGCATTACTGGGATTAGAGTACAAATCGGCTTAGCAGTATTGATTTTAGCAACTGCGCAGAATAGAAGAGTTAAAAGAATCAATAGTGTTTTATTGTTATTTGTCCCAGATAGAACAATGAATTCTTACTGTGTAGGAAGGAACAGCAGATGCTGGTTTAAACCGAAGATAGACACACAAAGCTGGAGTAACTCAGTGGATCCGATAGCATCCCTGGAGCATCTATTCCTTTTCTCCAGAGATGCTGTCTGGCCTGCTGAGTAACTCCTGCTTTTTGGGTCCATCAATGAATTTCTTACTTGCAGCAGCACAACAGAATAGGTAAACACAGACACCAAATACTGGAGTAACTCAGCGGGACAGGCAGCATCTCTGGAGAGAAGGAATGGGTGACGTTTCAGGTCGAGACCCCTCTGATGTCCCGCTGAATTACTCCAGCATATTTTGTGTCTATCTACAGTGTAAACCAGCATCTGCATATATATATATTATATACATTGTCAGATGCTGAACTATTTTTTCTCGTTTATTATATTGTTTACAGAGTACCTGTACTATACCTATTCTGTGTGGGAAGAAACTATACATACACGCACACGCACACACACACTCATAAAAATATACAATAATAGTGCAAAAAGACCCCCAATGCCCTCAAATCTATGTAGTTCAGAACTTATTTGGAGGTTATAGCGTTTAATTGACACATGGCTGTCGGGAAGAAGCTGTTGCTGAAGCTGGATGTTACAGTTTTCAGGCTCCTATATCTTCTTCCTGATGGCAGGAGTGTAATGAGTTTGTGGCCAGGTGTGGGTCTCAGAAATCAGAATTAAACAACTTTTTTCTTTAACTTGTTCAGACTTTGGTTAATTAATAATTACATTCTACAGTATTTCATTAATCTGCTTGTTGTTAAGTGGCAATAAAATATATTCTTGTACACATCGGAATTTTACTTCAGCAGATCACAGGCTGCAATAGTCTCCCAGAAGGGACAGAACACATAACTGAGGAAAAAACGGAGAGAGAAAAATCAGAGGAACAAACTGAAAGGTGGTAAGACATTTATTGCTCTCACTCTCTGTACATAAATTAATTGAAGTGTTCAGTCTAGAACACAAATTGGCAGAGGTATCCATAAAATAAAACCTCTTCTTGGACAAAATTACAGTCACAAGCTTTAATATTGCAGCAGCTCGAATCATTGTAACTGCACAAATCATTTCTTTATTCCACAGAAAGTGATCTCCAGAAAGTTCCCTCTTAAATTTAGTTAACTCTGCAGTACTTTAGTAAGAAAACAGGCAAACAAGGTCAATGTGACCTTATTACAATACTCCACTATCACATGGAATGTTAATCCTTTAAAAAATAATCACCTGTGTGTTCATCATTCTTATGCCTTAGTAAGAAAAACACAATCTACTTATTGTAGAACCAAGGGACTATAGATGCTAGGTTTTTTTTTAAACACAAAGTACTGAAATAACTCAGCAGGTCAACCAGCATCTCTGGAGAGCATGGATGTGTGATGTTTCAGGTTGGGACTCTTCTTCAGACCTATTTCAATCTATTTCGTGTTCAAATGCTTATTTTGCTGCTAAGTATATTGGTATTGGTTTATAACTGCCAAGATCATACCAAGATACCATGGAAAGACGTTGTTTTGTATATGATCAAAGCAAATCATACCATACATGAGTGCAATCGCACCATACTCGAGTATAATGCCCCTGTCCCACTTAGGAAACCTGAACGGAAACCTCTGGAGACTTTGCGCCCCACCCAAGGTATCCGTGCGGTTCCCAGAGGTTTTTGTCAGTCTCCATACCTGCTTCCACTACCTGCAACCTCCGGCAACCACCTGCAACCTCCAGGAACCGCACGGAAACCTTGGGTGAGGCGCAAAGTCTCCAGAGGTTTCCGTTCAGGTTTCCTAAGTGGGACAAGGGCATAACAGGTCGTGCAAGAGAGAAAACAAGCAGAGTGTAAATTAGGGAGTTGCAACTGTAGAGAACGTGCAGATAGAAAAGAAAATTCAAGGGCCACAGTGAGTTAGATCGGCAGATTGTGTCTGTACCCTTAGTTTATGAGAGGGCAGTTTAAAAATCTGATACAAGCGGGGAAGGAGCTGTTCATGAGTCTGCTGGTATGCATTTAGAAACATAGAAACATAGAAATTAGGTGCAGGAGTAGGCCATTCGGCCCTTCGAGCCTGCACCGCCATTCAATATGATCATGGCTGATCATCCAACTCAGTATCCCGTACCTGCCTTCTCTCCATACCCTCTGATCCCCTTAGCCACAAGGGCCACATCTAACTCCCTCTTAAATATAGCCAATGAACTGGCCTCGACTACCCTCTGTGGCAGGGAGTTCCAGAGATTTACAACATTTGGTATCTATTGCCCAATATGAGAAGGGTGAAGAGAGAATGACCAGGGTGCAATTGGTCCTTGATTATTTTAGCTGCCTTCCCCGAGGCGGTGTGGGATATAGATCGAGCTTGCATGAGGAAATGGGCTACGTTCACAGCTCTATGCAATTACTTGCTGTCTTGGGCAGAACAGTTGCCATACCAAGGCACTTGATTGAAAGTGTTTGATGCCTCCTGATAAGATGCTTTCTCGGGTGCATCTGTAGAAATTGGTAAGACTCATTGAGGACGTTGAATTTCTTTGTCTACTGAGCGACCAGGCCTTGGATACTTCATTTTAAAGCTCTTGGAATTTGCTCCAAGTTCACTGACATTATGCGCAAGATTGGACGTGTTGCTGCAACTTGTAGAATATGTTTCGACACTTACTCTCTCAACAGTAACAGCTAAAATTAGATGTTACATCATAAAGCATAGAAAACAGAGTAACAGGGTTTTCCCCAATGTTTTATCATTTTATTATTTTAGAACGGTGGAGTCATAGAATTGTAAAACACAGAAACAGACCGTTTATCCAATCAACACCATGGTGGCCTTAAAGCACCCATTCATACTTTACAGTGGTGTATTACAATCTAATAACCCACACAACTTTTGTCAAGAAGTTGGAGGCATAGATTAGGTATAGGCGCCTGGGATAAGGTGTATCAAGTGAAAGTGGCAGTGCAGGCAAATAAAGTAACAAAGACAGCTTTTGGTACATTGGCCTTCATCAGTTAGGGAGATACTTATTGACTACAGGAAGCATGGTGGAGAAACGTAGAAACATAGAAAATAGGTGCAGAAGTAGGCCATTCGGCCCTTCCAGCCTGCACCGCCATTCAATATGATCATGGCTGATCATCCAACTCAGTATCCTGTACCTGCCTTCTCTCCATACCCCCTGATCCCTTTAGCCACATGGGCCACACCTAACTCCCTCTTAAATATAACCAATGAACTGGCCTCAACTACTTTCTGTGCCAGAGAATTCCACAGATTCGCCACTCTCTGTGTGAAAAAAAGAATTCTCATCTCGGTGCTAAAAGACTTCCCCCTTATCCTTAAACTGTGACCCCTTGTTCTGGACTTCCCCAACATCGGGAACAATCTTCCTGCATCTAGCCTGTCCAACCCCTTAAGAATTTTGTACGTTTCTATAAGATCCCCCATAAGAACTATATAGTGTTCTATAAGAACATGCCCCAATCAGCATAAATGGTGCAAAAGTGGATATGGTTGAGAGCTTCAAGTTCCTTGGCGTTAACATTGTCAAAGATCTGTCGTAGGCCAACACCAGCCAAGATAGCACACCAACACCTCGACTTCCTGAGAAAAGTCAACATGTCTCCAGTGTCTCTTACAACCATCTACAGGTGACTATAAAACACCAACTACTGGGTTACATCACAGCTTGATTTGGGAACAGCTCTGCCTAAGATCACAAGAAACCGCAGAGTTGTAGTGGTAGTCCAATCCATCGCACAGACCAGCCATCCCACCATAAACACCAAACCCTAGAAATGAAAATAGAAATTGAGACATTAAGTTGCAGTTGTTCAAAGATGTGTTGAGGCCGCACTTGGAATATTGTGTTTAGTTTTGGTCTGGGACCTGCTATGGGAAAGATGCCATCCAACTGGAAAGCGCAGAGAAGATTAACAAGGATGTCACCAGGACATGAGGTCTGAAGCCAGAGGGAGAGGTTGGGCAGGCTAGAACATTACTCTTTGGAGTGCAAGATATTGAGGGGTGATTTCATAAAGGTGTATAGCAGGGGTGGAGAACCTGCGGCCTTCTAGGCCATTAAGTGCGGCCTTTTGAATGAATCCAAATTTTGTAGAACAAATCCTTTTATTTTTATTAGTATGTTTTTGATTGTCCTTTATTATTTTATTTTAATCTTAAAATTAACGTATTTAAAATACTAAAGAGTAAAAGAAGATTCAACAAAATAATCCTCCCTGACTGACGGCTACAATTAAAACATTAGTAAGTCACGAGGGCTATTTTAACAAAATAATGTACATTTTGAAGTATAGCTAATTGAAGTTTCTTGGATGCGGCCTTATTAGATTACAGCTAACAATGCGGCATTCCAACATGAAAAGGTTCCCAGCCCCTGGTGTAGAGGTAAATCATGGAAACAGGCCCTCAGCCACCATCAAGAACCCATTTAAAGTAATATACACTCGTCACATTTTATTCTCCCCACATTCTCAAAATACTCTTTCCCTGAATTTTATCATTTGCCTACACATAACAAATAATTTACAGTGAATATTTAATCTATCAACACCTTTTCACACAAAAGGTGGTATGTATATGGAAGGAAGTACCAGATGAAATAGTTGAGGCAGATACAACAACAACATTGAGGAGAGATTTGACAGGTACATGGATAGGAAAGGATTACAGGGATATAGTCCCTGCCAGCTGTGTTATGCCCCTGTCCCACTTAGGAAACATGAACGGAAACCTCTGGAGACTTTGCGCCCCACCCAAGGTTTCCATGCGGTTCCTGGAGGTTCCCGGAGGCTTTTGTCAGTCTCCCTACCTGCTTCCACTACCCACAACATCCGGCAACCACCTGCAACCTCCTAAGTGGGACAGGGGCATTACATTTTAGCTAATGTGTTCTTCAAACTAAAAATCATTCCTCATTTTCTTTCTAAGCTTCGTTCCTTCCCTCCGTCATTCTGAAGAAGGGTCCTGACCCAAAATGTCGGCTGCCCATTGCCTCGACAGATGCTGCCAAACCCACCAAGTTCCTCCAGCACTTTTTATTTTGCTCAAGTTTCCAGCATCCAACATATGGTACTATGGCAGACACAAAATGCTGGAGTAACTCATCGGGTCAGGCAGCATCTCTGGAGAGAAGGAATGGGTGCCATTTTGGGTCAAGACCCTGTGTCCTTCCAAAGGTCTCTATTAATGCCACTTTTGTATCTGCCTCCACTACCAACCCAGCAGCGCATTCCAGGCACTTACCATTCTCTGTGTATAAAAACCTGCACCACACGTCTCTTTCCACCCTCATCTTAGTTGTGCCCTTTAGTATTTAATATTTCCATCTTGAGAAATAGGTTCTGACTGTCTACCCCATCTATCCCTCTAAAAATTGTATATACTTCTATTGCGTCTACCCTCATCCTCTGGCATTCCAAAGAAAACAACACATCACCCATTCCTTCTCTGCAGAGATGCTGCCTGACCCGCTGAGTTAGCCCAGAATTTAGTGTCTACATTCGATTTAAACCGGCATCTGCAGTTCTTTCCTACACATATGGTACTTTGGTATACGATACGACAGAACCCAGGAGGGAAAATGATCTGCCAGCAGTCAGCCTTGACAGAAGGGGGTGGAGTTGTTGTACAGTTTGATAGCCACAGGGAAAAAAGGATCTCCTGTGGCATTCTGTACTGCATCTTGGTGGAACCCGTCTGTTGCTGAAGGTACTCCTCAGGTTGATCAGTGCGTCATGGAGGGTGTGAGCTGTATTGTCCAAGGTGCTCCGCAGTTTAAGGAGCATCCTCCGCTCCAAGACCACCTCCCATGAATCCAACTCTATCCCCAGGGCAGAGTCAGCCTTCGTGATGAGTTTGTTAATCCTGTTGGCGTCCGCAGCCTTCACCCTTCTGCCCCAGCACATGACAACGAAGAAGATGGCACTGGCTACCTCCGATAGTTAGAACATCTACAGCATCTCACTGCAGATGTTGAAGGAGCGGAGCCTTCTCAAATAGTACAGCCGGATTTGTCCCTTCTTATACAGAACCTCAACGTTCCTGGACCAGTCCACTTTACTGTCCAGGTAAACTCCAAGCAATTTGTACTCCTTGGTAAACTGCACATCCATACCATTGATGGAGACAGGACAGGGGTGTTCCTCTCCTCCTAAAGTCCACCACTAATTCCTTAGTCTTGACAGTGCTGAGTACTTTATTTGTCACATGTATCGAGGTGCAGTGAAATTCCTTTTTTGCGTACAGTTCAGTACAAGTATCACTATGCAAGTATCATTTCTCTTGCGTCTTCCTGTACTTTGCATTTTACAGTGTGTGTGGTCTATCAATTGTGTGGCGAAGTAACCCACAGTGCAAGGAATTCCCAGGTTATTTCTCAGCCTCTGCCAAGTTGGCCACTTGCAAGGCGAGAAGGGGAAGTGAAGGGCGAGGCCAGGTTTCTTTTTTAACATCCTGCAACATATTGTGGAGATTTGCCTGCCGAGATAAGCAGTGCCCTAGCAGTAATGTTACCTGCTACTGAGAAAGTTGCTGACCCTCACTGTTCAACTTTGCTTGAAAAAGTGCGTGCATGTGCGCGTGTGTGTGCGTGTTTGCGCACGCACGTGTGTGTGTGGTTGTGCGCATACGTGTGCGTGTGTGTGTGTGATACATTACAGAAACTAAACTTTAACACAAATCAACATTACATTGTACATACAAAATGACTGTAGTTTAGATCCAGAAAATTGCACGCTCTTATCTTGTCTGTCACCCTTCAGCTTTAGTGACCACAAGCATCTAGAATAATGTGTACAGGATAAATGTTCTAATAGATAGGGATTTATCGTGTAAAAGTTAAAAGCTCATAATAGCCCAGTGAATAACTACATGGAATAGCTAAGGGTACACCGCATATAGAGCCATTAACATTTTATTGTATATTCAGGCTCTACTGCTTTATACCATCAATATTTATTTAGTTTAACATCAGTTAATAGTGCAATTTCTTAACTTTAGATGGACACAAACTGCTAGAGTAACTCAGCAGGTCAGGCAGCATCTCTGGAGAAAAAGATGGGTGTCTTTTCTGGTTGGGACCTTTCTTCTGACTGAGAGTATGGGGTGGGAGAGGGTGACGAGCTGGAGTGGAGTAAAGGACAGAACTAATCAGGGCCGACCTGAAATGTCCTCAGGCAGGGTTGTGCCCAAGGGGAGGGGAGTGCAAGTAGAAGATACTTCAAATTAGAGAATTCAATATTCATACCACTGGCTGGTAAGCTACCCAAGCAAAATGTGAGGTGCTCAACATTGTTCCCATCTTGAGATCATACCTGATGAAGAATTTCATTGTTCTATCTGGGACATATATCATTAAAACACTCCTGACTCTCTTGATCAAGTCGGTGCTGACCAGCTATCCCCGCACGCTAACACTGTCCTACACACACTGGGGACAATTTACAATTTTACCAAACAAATCAAACCTATAAACTTGTACATCTTTGGAGTGTGGGAAGAAAACCAGAACACCCAGAGAAAACCCACGCAGGTCACGGGGAGAACGTACAAACTCCATACAGACAGCACCCGTAGTGAGAATTGAACCCGGGTCTCTGGCGATGTAAGGCAGTAACTCTACCTCTGCGCCACCGTGCCGCTTTCATAAGCATAATGCTACAGCTAAGATTCTAAGTTCAGTGGACTGGTGAATTCACAGTTGAGAACACAGTCACTGTGACACTGCAGTCTGACTTCTTTGTTGGGATTTCAGCAAACAGCATAGCCAAAATTGGCAAGAGGAGATAAAGTAACACAAATATGACAGAGTGAAAGAATCTACGGAGCTTGCAACCAGAAATATAGCTAAGTAGCGCAATGTCATGTGCACATTGTTAACTGATAACTTGCTGCATGAAGTAGGAGCCCAGTAAATACAAATATGCGTTGCAAAGTTTCACTTCTAAACTTTCACTTCCTGTATGGTTTAGTCAACAGGCAAGGTGTTAGAAGAAACCAATCCCATTAAGTTATTGCATAAGCAGTGGTTTTACAAGATGCAAATGCACGACACTATGTCTCAGATCAATTTAAAGAAAAACAGTGACGTAAGCATGCACCACAGCGGGTGAAGTAATTTACTTTGATCTTCACCATTGCCTTAAGCCAAATTAAAATGCATCAAAAGGATGATTCAACCACATTTCTGAGATACTATAAATGTTTAATTCCATAACTACAGAAACTTATAAAAAGGTTTAACGTCAGGACAGTATGAAATATTCAAGGATTAGATAGCATGGATTTAGAAGCAATTAAAAAAATGATCCCAGAATGTTAAGCTTTCTACTACATCAGTGAGAAATAATACTCCAATTTCTTTTACAGCAAGTAAAATTAAAAAACGCAAAACATGAAGCAGCTGAAAACTGCTGATACTGGGATCCTGAGCTAAAAACAAACTGCTGGAGGAATTAAGCATCTGCGCAGAGAAATGGACAGATGTTTCAAGTTGGGATTCTTATTCAAAACTCATACTTCAAGTCTTGAAGGAGGGTCCTGATCCAAGATGTCATCTGTCCATTTTCGTCCACAGTTGCTGTCTGACCTGCTTGAGTTCCTCCAGCAGTTTGACTTTTTTGCTGAAGCAGAAATAATTTTGGGTGATGTGGAAGAAGGGAGGAATACATAACCCAAGAATACTTCCCATGAAAAATTGCGTCTCATAAATATGCACAGAAAATCATATCATAATCAAACTACAATTCTACACTGTTGCAATAATGGGATTGTAGGACAAGTTCACCTTCTCACTTATTCTTCAGTTATGCCTCAGACTGAGGGTGTCTTCCTCTCATGGCAATCAGTCGATTCCAGGATGACCAATGAGGCTGACGGGATGGGCAGGTGGGCAGTTACTGAGGTACTACGCTTCTCCTCCCCTTCCTTAACCCTCTAGCTGTCTCCTCCCACCCTCCCATCCGCCCGCCCTCGGGCTCCTCCTCCTCCTCCCCTTTTCCTTCCTTCTCCCCCCCCCACCCCCCATCAGTCTGAAGAAGGGTTTCGGCCCGAAAGGTCGCCTATTTCCTTCGCTCCATAGATGCTGCTGCACCCGCTGAATTTCCCCAGCAATTTTGTGTACCTTCGATATTCCAGCATCTGCAGTTCCCTTTTGAACACGCTTCTTTATCAGTTATGCTGGACATTTCTGTGCTCCCAATGTGTGAACACAAGGTTCCCAATAACATCTTCTTCACTTTGAATGGTCATAAGCCAGGGATGCTGACTTATCTTTCCAGCAAATATGGAGAAATCTGCAGAGACGTTAGTGTTGTCTTTCCTGTGTTTCTGTGGCTATAGCATTGAAACAGGTTTTTCGGCCCACTGAGTCCATGTCAACCATCACATTAGTTCTAGGTCAATCAAACACTTATTCACACTAGTTCTATGTCATCACACTTTCACATCCACTCCCTACACACTAGGGGTGAATTACAGAGGCCAATTAACTTACCTACCCACACGTCTTTTGGGTTGTGAGAGGAACAGCAGATTGGTCCTTAGGTTCCAGCTTTCTATCTCTCTATTTCTATCTATCTATTGAAAAGGAGCATTTTTTAAAGCTTTTTTTAAAGCACTAGGACCTTTCCAGAACTAGCAAACTTTGGAAGGTTTTAACCAACGGATTCACCAGGTCCAGTCAGCGCACTTATCAACCTTTGATCCCAATAATTTACCCAATACCTATTCTATAGTGACAGCTATCATTTTCAGTCCTTTTTTGCCCTTAATTTTAACAGTACTCAAAGGGGATTTTTTGATGGCTTCTACCTAAAGCCAGATATGAAATTCCCTTCGTTTTTTATTTCCCAGTCTCATCCTTTCAGGAATTCCGGTCCCTTTCATATACTTCAAACTACTCTTACGGTCTCCGTTTTATCTTCAATGCTAAGTTACTGTCAAAGCGGTTTACTCCTTTTCTTAGTCATCCTTCGGTAGTTTCCAAAATCTATTCAATTTTCTGCAATATTGTATATTTTATTTTTCCATTTGTCATCATTTTTTAGTTAGCCACAGATATGTCAATCTCCTTGAAGGCTTTATTTCCCAATGAAATATATCTTAGTGAGAATTATTTATTATTTCTTAAATGCCTGTTGGCACATCTACTTATTGATCTACTTTCTCTCATTAACTTTAGCCAACCATGCAAATCCACTGATCCACGGATCCGCTGAGTTACTCCAGCATTTTGTGTCTATCTTTGGTGTAAACCTACATCTGCATTTCCTTCCTACACATCAAGCTGCTTTACTTGTTTCTACTATAGAACACAAAGTTGGCTCTTTGAAGCATCCCAAACAACATTGTGAGAGTGGTGACTTGAGTGGGACTTTTTCTCTGTTCTAAGTTGAGAAACTAAAGGTTTACTTCCTGCAGTAGACTGTCAGGTTGGATTAATCTTCTCTGCCCTTGCTCTCAGAGACTCATAGCATGGAAACGGCACTGGAGGTTGTAATTTGGGAGTGCGGACATCGCACAGATCCAATTTCACTTTGAAAGCCAGAATTCAATCAGCCTCCACCACCCTGTTTGACTATGCATTCCAAATGCTCGCTATCCCTTGTACGGAAAAGTACTTCAACGCCTCCATTACATCTGATGACCGGAAGCATAATCAGAGTTCAATATGACGTCTAAACAGAGCAATACACTGTGTCAGCATGCCAGCTTCTCACTTGTAGCATAGAGTTACACCAAAACCAAGCACAGAAATAGCCCACTGCATCATACTGAAGTGCCCCAGGATTTATACTACATGGATTTCTTCCTGCCACCACCCCAATCATCTAATAACTACTACCCACCCAGGTCCAATGTCATTTTGCTCCATGCTCCTTAGACTATACTGCAAACATCACCTTCAATGCATCAATGCTCACAAAATCATCCACATTCCCACCATTCGCTTTGTAAACTTCCTTAAATTTCTCATTTGATGCCGTAGAGACATATCTAACCCAACAAGGCCTTTTACCCAAGAGAGACACAAAGTGCTAGAGTAGCTCAACAGGTCAGGCAGCATCTCCGGAGAACAAGTATAGGTGACCTGCTGAGTTACTCCAGCACTCTATGACACCTTTATATACTTCAACTGTATGCAAACAAAGAATCTCACTGTGCCAAGTATACGTGACAATAAAGAATAAATCAATCAATCACTTTGTGTCTATCTTAACCAGACCTGTATAAACCAGCATCTGCAGTTCTTTCTGCAAAGTGTTTTACCTGTTAAACTGCTCACTTATTGTGAGCAATCAGTACTTGATGCTTGATTCCTCCCTATCCCACCCCAAATCATGCAAGGAAGAGGTAAACTTTCCATTTAATCCCCCTATTTACAATACCCAATTTGCCTGCATTGCCGACCACAGATTCACTCAGTTGCAAATCATACCCAACTTTGTTTTGGTCAGAATCAGTTGATCCTTCCGATCAAATCAGAACCAAAATAAAGCGTATCATAAAATACAAAAATACAACGTATGTAGTACCATTGATAACTAAGGACATCAGAAGAAGTGTCCCGACCCAAAATGTCACCTACCCATATTCTCCAGAGATGCTGCCTGACCTGCTAAATTACTCCAGCACTTTGTGTTTTTTGCTGACATGGATATCTCCAAATGTACCTTTGCCGTTTATAACACAGGAATCAGAGTTGCGCTAAGGCAGGTACACTAGGAAATTTGCGGACTGAATCTGTACTAGCCTAGCCCAAGATAGGTGACAAGCGCTCCCACCTCTACCACCCACCCACCCAACAACCCCATTCATTGAATGGAGAGGAAAGGCTACAAGGAAGAAGGGTAAATATAATATACTTTACTTTCTGTTGAACTGGGTTTGCTTTAACGCTGGTATTTTTAAAATGCAAAAAATAATTGAAATATTGTTTTAATTTCTTCAACACTCCAAAGACGTACATGTTTGTAGGTTAATTTGGCCAGTAAAAATTGCAAATTGTCCCTAGAGTATAGGAATCACCGGTCGGCGTCAACCCAGTGGACCAAAGGGCCTGTTTCCACCAATTATCTCTGAACTAAACTATAAAAACTACCTTCAGAGATCCCATCCCTTCTTTTTTCCACCTGCTACCTCTGTTCCATAAATCCAAATTCATTCAGGAAGAAATTTCGGCTGGACATGGACAACAACATAGTTCGATTCACCCATCTTTCAGCATTAATACCAGATGTACTAAAGCCACTGGCACTGACTAACATAGAACAGACCCAAAGCTGCAGCAGAAGCCTTCCTGACCCAGAGAATTCAATATCCCACCTGCTGTCTAAAAAAACTAATTTCAGAGATCGCATCAGACACACCAATACAATAGCTGTACACACCAATATAATAGAGCACAGTAAATAACTTCCAAATAATCTATCTTGTTGTTGCTAATTGATTCAAATGCTTGCCTGTCAGTACTCTGGTTTCCCACATGCCCACTGCAAACCTAGGACACACAATAATCAGTATACATTGTGAAACTCGCAGAACAAACCTTGACTAACATGGAAGGAGAGAATAAGTTGCGGAAGATATGCCAAGATATGCTATTATCTTCTAGACAGAACAAGTTTGACGACAGGGTTTAGGTATTTTCTTGTACAACGTGGCTCAAATATTTCACGGCAGGTATCAGTTCATTGCTAAGCACTCCCTCTGAAAGGCACATGTTCCTTGGCCTCCAACAACCAAGGGCAAGACAGTCATTGCTCTTCTGACATCAAGTGTAAAGGCAGCCCAATTGGCTTTGTGTAGGAAGGAACTGCAGATGCTGGTTCCAACCAAAGATAGACACAAAAGCTGGTGTAACTCAGCGGATCAGACAGCATCTCTGGAGAAAAGGAATAGGTGACGTTTCAGGTCTGAAGAAGGATCTCGACCCGAAATGTCACCTATTCCTTTTCTCCAGAGATTCTGTCTGACCCGCCGAGTTCCCCTCATCCATACAATTGAAATACTTGCCATCCTACAAGGCTGTTAAACATCAATACAGTGTGGGTATACAAAAATGCTGGAGAAACTCGGCCCGAAACGTTGCCTATTTCCTTCGCTCCATAGATGCTGCTGCATCCGCTGAGTTTCTCCAGCATTTTTGTGTACCTTCGATTTTCCAGCATCTGCAGTTCCTTCTTAAACACAATACAGTGTGGGCTTGGTTACTATACATGCTACAGGAGGCAGACAGGGTCCCCTCCTGAAAGGGCAACACTGAAAGAATATGTTTTTTTCAACATTAATCTGACAGATTCAACTTTATATTATCTGTTGTCAAAGTGAATTTAAAAACCATGGCATCTCAGGAATACAGTTGAGCGAGTGCTGTGTAAATGACTCATAGGGATTTAAAAAATATATTTTTTTCTTATAAGCACTACATGGAAACAGGCCCTTTGGCCTATCGAGTCCATGCCGACCATCGATCACACCAGTTCTCTGTAATCCCACTTTTGCATCCACCCTTCACAATGGGGATAATTTACAGAGGTTAATTAACCTACAAGCCCACAAGTCTTTGAGGTAGGAGGAAACCCACAGCGTCACAGGGAGAACATGCACACAGGCAGCACTTGTGGTCGGGATCGAACCTGGGACTCTAGTGCTGTGAGGCATCAGCTCCACCAGCTGTGCCACTGTGCTGCCCTTAGCAACTAAAATGCTTAGTTTTTTTGTCAGAAAGTCTCTGCAACACTTTGAATTTGTCAAAAGCATCACAACGGGGCAATCCCAACCAACTAACACTAGGGTGCGATCATTAAAATTCCAACCTTCATTACTCTCTGTACCAAAGGCACAACAAAGCCTTACATTCCAACATGGGGCCCAGGAGAGAGCCTGATACAATTGGTCCATCACACTTGACACAAGTCTGCACTGTGAATGGTTTCAAAGACGCTGCCTGCTGGCACCTTTGAAGAGATAATTGCACATTCCTGTGTGTTTCAACCATTTAAAATGCCTGAGAGGGGGGGGGGGCGAGGTCTCCTTTAAAGCTTTGAGGGTTGATGGACATTGGAGGTGCGGTATTGTATTGTTCCAGAAGCCCAGCGCGTCTAACGAGAGGAAGTCATTGACGAAATTCTGAAGTGATGACTAATTGCACAAAATTATTTAATGCCATAAGAAGTTTTTTTTTTTAAATTCTGACGTTGATAGTGAAGGAGATGTATGTCAGTCACCGCAACTAGCGGAGGGGGGGAAGAGGAAGGGGAGAATTTCATTGTGTAGGAAGGAACTGCAGATATAGATTCTTACAGCGAGGAAACAAGCCCTTCGGCCCAACTTGCCCAAACCAGCCAACATGTCCTATCAACACTAGTCCCACTTGCCTGCATTTGGCCCATATCCCTCTAAATATTCCCTCCTATCCATGTACCCCCCTAAATGTTTCTTAAACGTTGCAATAGATGCTGATTGATAGCGAAGATGGACACAAAATGCTGGAGTAACTCAGCTGGTCAAGCAGCATCTCTGAAGAAAAGGGATAGGAATAGACTTTCCGGATCAGAACCCTTCTTCAGACAAGAAAGGAAGAAGTGATATTTCGGGTGTGACACCTTCTTCAGAATTTCGCTGCACCTGGGTACACCATGTGACAATGAAATAGCATCGAAGACAGCCATGAGCCGGAGTTGAAAGGAAACAAAGCATCAGAGGCAGGCAAGAGTGCGGTGTGTTTGAGGAGAGGGTGTGGAAGCCCCTGGCCTCGGGCAACACTCACCTTGAGCGGGGCGTCCAGCAGCTTGTGGATGCTCGCCACTTGCGCGATGAGTGGGAGAGTGTCGCACAGGTTGTAAACCGGTGGTCTCCGGGGCTCGGGGAAGTTGGTGCAAACGAACGTGTCCACGTCGTCCAGAAACTGCACCCTGCACGCCACGGTCGCCATGGGTGCCGCTCGGTGGGTGATGAGGCGAGAGGGGGGTGGGGGAGAGAGATCTTCACCCTGAAGCTGCCGCCTCCTCCACACACACTCTCTCTCCCCGCGACAAGGCGGGCGCCGAAACCCCCCCCGACTTACTCACGACCCAACACCGCCGCAACCAGGAAGCGCAGTCAGTCAGTGAAGGAGGGCACGGAGGCACCAAGTGTCCCGGTCTCCCGCCTTCCACAACACCCAAGATGTTATTTTTACTCTTTCTTCTTGTGGCGGTGTTATTCTGACCACCGCGTCTCGAAATAAACAAGGGGGGAAGATTGCAGCGACTTGCTGCTTTCCCCGGCGCTGGATGAACTGGGAATGAGTCAGGACCGGCAGAGCGACCTGAAGAATTTCCCCTCAGGGTGTTGCTAGAGTCTCATTTGTTTGTATATAAATGCTGCGATGTCACAATGTTGCCATGTTGCATTTTTAAGGAACAACAAATGTTTTTTTTTTTAAATGGCATAGAGAATACTGCGTGAGTGGGCACAAAACGAGCTGCCAGGATTCTGTATTGACTCAGCCGGACAGTTTCCACGGAAGAGGTGCGAATATTTACAAGTGTTTATCATCATTTGTGCTAACGACGGAATAATGAAATTCTTACTTGCTGCACCATAACATTCTCGTAATTGCAATGCATACAGATTATATATAATTTGTTTTTTAAATTCAATAGCCATAACATTAGTGCAAACAAACACCGCCCTTAGTGTAATGAAAGATAGTTCATAGAAGTTCATAGCTGCTGTTTTATGTCAATGTGATAGTTGTGGGGTATTTCTCCAAGTTAGCTTTCTATAGCAGGACAGTTTCTTGGTTCTTGGTTTCTTGGTCCTCCAAAATATTCCAAATGGAATTTAAACTGGAGGTGGTGAAGGGAGGGATTAAGCCAGAAAGATTTCAGGCATTACTTGTAAAGTATTGGGTATTCTGCCTCGCATCTCCTGATGCTGAGTCATAGAAATATCGAAAAAGGGGAGGGTCAAGTGGCAAACTTCTACAAGTCTCTTCTACTATTCGACATGATCATTGCTAATCCTTCATCTCAGTACAACATTCCTGTTTGCTTTCCGTAGCATTCACTGCATTTTATGTGCAGAAATCTATCCAGATCCTGAAACCACAGATTTGAGGGAGGTGGGGTGGGGGGGCATCAAATTGCTGGAGGAACTCAGTGGACCAGGCGGCATCTGTGAAGGGCAATGGATAGACAATATTTTGGATCAGGAGAAGACACTGAATAATGTAGTTCAGCAGGTCAGGAAGCATCTTTGGGAAGCATCTACCAACAGCAGTGAAAAAAGCTAATGGCATGTAGGTCTTCATTGAGAGAGGATTTGAGTTTAGGAGCAAGGAGGTCCTACTGCAGTTGTACAGGGCCCTCGTGAGACCACACTTGGAGTATTGTGTGCAATTTTGGTCTCCTAATTTGAGGAAGGACATTATTGCTATTGAGGGAGTGCAGCATAGGTTCACCAGGTTAATTCCTGGGATGGCGGGACTGACATATGATGAAAGAATGGGTCGACTGGGCTTGTATTCACAGGAATTTAGAAGGATGAATGGGAATCGTATCGAAACATAGAAAATTCTTAAAGGCTAGATGCAGGAAAAATGTCCCTATGTTGGGGGAGTCGAGAACCAGGGGCCACAGTTTAAGAATAAGGGGTGGGTCATTTAAGACTGAGGTGAGGAAAAACCTTTTCATCCAGAGAGTTGTGAATCTGTGGAATTCTCTGCTACAGAAGGCAGTGGAGGCCAATTCACTGGCTGTTTTCAAGAGAGAGTTAGATTTAGCTCTTTGGGCTAAAGGAATCAAGGGATATGGGGGGGGAAAGCAAGAACGGGGTACTGATTTTAGGTGATTAGCCATGATCATATTGAATGGCAGTGCTGGCTTGAAGGGCCAAATGGCCTACTACTGTACCAATTTTTCTATATTTCAAGAACATGGATAGGTGACATTTCTGAACGGGACACTTCTACAGACTGATTGTAGGGGGTGGGAGGAGAAAGCTGAAAGAGAGGAGGGGCAGGACAAATCCTGGCAGGTAATAGGCCGACACAGGTGAGGAGGGTTATTTGATAGGCAGGTGCTTTGAAAAATGCCAGAGATTTAAAAAAAGACTTGTCAGAATGTTATATATTTCAATGAGATCTCTTCTCATTCTCAACTCTGGTGAATACTGATCTAGTTGACTCAACTTTATCTCATACCATGGTCCTTCCATCCCAGGAATCAGTCTGGCTAACCCTTACATGGAACAGCACTGGAATGGACCCTTCGGCCCACAATATCCATGCTGAACGATGCCAAATTAAACTAATCACTTCTGCCTGCACGTTTTCTTCTTCTTGCATATGGCGTGCACAGCCTAAAGTTGTAGGACAACTTGTTCTATTTGATTGTGCAGGCCAGGTTGATTGCATTCGTTGAAACAGGGCAGACCACGTGAAGGTTGCAATCTCCCACCCCCTGCCTGCACATGAACCATATCCTTCCATTCCCTCCATTCCCAGGCGCTTATCTAAAGTCTCTTAAATGCCACAATCGTATCTGCCCCTACCCCTGGCAACGTGTTTCAGGCACCCACCACACTCTTTGTAAAAAAAGACAACCTTGCCCTGCACATCTCTTTTAAACTTTGCTCCCTTTCACTTTAAAGCCACGCCCTCTAGTCTTTGTCATTTCCACGCTGGGAAAAAAGGTTGTGACTGTCTACCCTATTTATGCTTCTCATATCCTTGTTTCCCTGTCATTAGCACATCTTCCCCAGTCAACAATAGGCCATATTGGAAGTCAATTGTCGCCAGCCTTATTTTGTCGGAGGAAGGGTTCCGACCTGAAACATCACCTATTCATTTCTCCAGAGGTGCTGCCTGACCCGCTGAATTACTCCAGCATTTCGTGCCTATCTTTGGTATAAACCAGCACTGCTGTTCCTTCCTACATACTAATGTTGTATACTTCTATGTTACATTCTGCGGAAGGTATACTGGTTTTTATTGGGGAGGAGAATAAATCTACACAATGTACCACAGGTATGTACTATCCTACCATTAAAAAAAAAATTACAATCAAGGACAATGACCCACCAAACCTCTGAACAATTTGAACTGATAACAGTCATGTGTCACAAAGTTTATATAAAGCAAGTTACATAACTTTAAGTGAAGCGCACATAAAATAAATTACCATGAATAATTTGGAGTGGCACAACAAAAATGCCCCGTTCTCCAGCTGAATCACGAAAAGAGATAAGGGTGCTACAGGAAAGTCTCATACATGCATGAATTTAAGTAGCCTGACTTCCGAATCCAGCTTGCCCTAAAGTCCCTGTGGAAAGAGTGCCACCTACTCTGGCTCCATTTGTTCTGTATGTGACTCTTAATACTACATCATGGGACTGAGGTTTAATGTGATTAAGTGGGCCAATTGAAGGTTTAAAAATAAATAATCCTCCATCTATGGGGAATGAGTGATGGTTAGTACATACACACATGATACCCAGATCCTGATAGCCATTATACTTAGAGTCATAGAGACATGCAGCGTGGAAATAGCCCCTTTGGCCCAACTTGCCCTACAGTGACCAACATGTCCCATCTACATTACTTCAAAACTCATTGAAGACGCATCATTTTAAAAACTTCCATAAATTGTAAGAATTCGGAACTTTACCAATAGTTCACAGAATCTATCCCGTGGCAAGAGACCAGGAAGATGTCAGCTATGATCTCCACTTGATGCTGATCTTAGCACAGTATGGCACTTCATTTAGGCACTTCAAACTGGGATGAGTCAATGGGTTGGAGTTTCTGCTTCAGAGTGCAGTGTCTAGTGACCCCTGCTGGGAGGATATTTGTGGAGCCCTTTGTGTTGCAGGATCCACCATGGGTCAGTGTTATTCTCTATGACAGAAAATGTATGATTCCCAGGTGGGGCAGTTGCCAGACAAACAATACCCTGCAGACCATCGCATAGAGAGGGTACTCAGGAGATTAGTGGTCCCATTGTAGACAAGCCCAGCTAAGTTGCTATAACTTTGGGGATAACATGATTTCAGTACAAAGATTTTTTATTCCAGGCACCCTCACCCACCACGTTAGAAGGCAGTTAAGGTCACGGATGTTGATGTAGATTTGGGTGATGATGAGGACAGCTCTGGTCAGGGCAGATAGACTTTGACATCTTGAACGGCCAGCCTTGGCATAACTAACATTTTGTTTGACAAATTTAAAAAAGTTAGATTCCCAGGTTTTAGGATCTAATTTTACTGAGCTTATTTTATGCAAGAATTTACTTTTAAAGGATGGCAGTCTTCCTATGGTCAGTTTTAGTAGTATTCACTCAACTGAGGTCAGGACAGGATACCCACCTAGGAATGAGGTTTTGCAGCTTTTGATGCTTTCGAAGAGTATTTTGAGAGGGAGCACGTTGCTGTGTCTCTTAGATAAATGGGTTTATTATTGTTACATACAATACAGCAAAAACATTGCAGATAGGTTAATAGGGGCAAGGTGGAAGTTTAGGACAGTACAGTGGTGCAGAGGCAGAGTGGCTGCCTTACAGCGCCAGAGTCCCTCGTTCGATCCTGACTGTAGATGCTGTCTGTGTGGAGTTTGTACATTCTCCTCGTGACCTAAGTGGGTTTTCTCTGGTTGCTCCGGTTTCCTCCCACACTCCAAAGATATACAGGTTTGTAGGCTAATTGGCTTGGTAAAATTGTAAATTGTCCCAAGCGTGAAAGATGGTGTTCGTGTAAGGGGATCGCTGGTCGGTGCGGACTCGGTGGGTCGAAGGGCCTGTTTCCGCGCTGTATCTCTAAACTAAACTAAGCTAAACTTGCTGGAGGGAACAAGTATTTTCAATGTTCTGAGTGTAGGGTGGAGGTTTTGTTCAAAATAGGACGAGCAGCTTGCGAGACATAAACATCCTATTGTATAAAAGCTCTAAAAGGGCACTGGGTAAGCATAGACACAGAGTGCTGGAAAAATTCAGCGGGTCAGGCAGAATGTCTAAAAATTGTGACATTTCGGGTCGGCACCCTTCCTCAGACGTGACCCGGCCCCAAAATGTCACCCATCCTTTTATCTCCAGAGATGCTGCCTGACCTGCTGAGTTACTCCAGAACTGTGTGTCTATCTTCAGTATATACCAGCATCTGCAGTTCCTTTCTACACACGAGGTAAAGATCTCTGTAAATAAGTCAGTGCAGGCAGCTGCCGATGAAGACAGGCCCTTATTAATTTGGACAGAGGATGAAATTGTCAGGTTATCAGAACCAGAGAAAAAATTGAGGGCAAGAAGAATTTTAATATTTTAATAGTCTGTGAGCTTTATTCTAAGGAGGCGTGTGGCATCAAAGGAGAGATTGGTTTAATTTGATGAAGCTTTGGGTGTTAGTAGAGGACAATGTGGTTGTCCCAGTAACTGTCATTGACAGTGTAGTTCCAATTAATAATCATGACAGTGTTAAATGGGTAGCATTAGTATTGTTATAAGCACTGTGCAGCTCAGTGTGTTCAGCAAATCAAAGGTGAGCAAGGCCTTGCTGTCTGATATTCTGAATTTGTTGGTGGAGCAGCCAATATCAATGAGGAGCTCTTACTCTTACTAGAGTCATACAGCATGGAAACAGGCCCTTCCGTCCAACTTGCCCACGCCAACCAAGGTTCCTCATCTACACTTGTTCCACTCGCCTATGTTTGACCCATATCCCTCTAAACCATTCCTATCCATGTACTTGCCTAAATGTATTTTAAATGTTTTTATACTATCTGCCACAATAACCTTCTGTAGCAGCACATTCTATATACCCACCTTTGTAAATAAAATTGTCTTTCAGATTTCTATTAAATCTTTCCCCTCTCACCTTAAACCTAAATCCTCATCAACTATGGCCCACAAACCCCCAAGGGTTTCGGCCCGAAACGTTGCCTATTTCCTTTGCTCCATAGATGCTGCCGCACCCGCTGAGTTTCTCCAGCACTTTTGTCTACCAGTGAAGGGGTGAAACCATTGTTTAAACAGCGAGAATATTATCACTGGGTATATTATCTGATTTGGTTTGCCAGTATGCAAAACTACAATAATAAAACCTAAATCTTGCTCGCTAAATTGCCAGAAGAGAGAGGATGGGATGAATCAGTCTTTGGGAATCAAATGGGGTCTATAAAGTTGAGTTGGGATTCAATAGATTGGATGCTGGGAAACCCTTTTCACTTGTATGACACTTGTATGAACACTGTGAACAGTTTAGATAAATAATCTGTGGAGGATTTCTTGACAAGATGAGTGGTGTAAACGTGAGACTCGCTACCACGTTGAATGCGGTGACATGATAAGTGAAGGCTTGATAAAGGCAATGAATGAAGCGAAGTTAACAGGGTTGGCAGAGGTGATCAGATTGGAAGAATCATTTGTGTGTAATTCATACAATGGTACAGACCTGTTAGGTTTTATTTCCTATTTCTATGCAGTAGCTTTTATTAAAATATGTATAAAAACACTTACGAATGAGGAAAACCACTCAGTTACAACAAATTAATTAATCTACAAGGTCCCTCTGCGATCACATTTCTGCTTTTATTAATACTAAAATTATTTGACACATAATTTACTAGTGGGCTCGAGGATCATGAATCAAAGTAGAATATCTATTTATATTCTCTCTCACTCCTAGCTCAACCATGCTGCTGTAGTTC
Source organism: Amblyraja radiata (assembly GCF_010909765.2). Classification (NCBI taxonomy): domain Eukaryota; kingdom Metazoa; phylum Chordata; class Chondrichthyes; order Rajiformes; family Rajidae; genus Amblyraja; species Amblyraja radiata. Next base: position 37,915,308 of record NC_045972.1, on the reverse strand, counting down.
AAGAGGGAGAGAGTAGAAAATAGGTTAACTGAGGTTGCCGTTTCCAAAGCCAATTTGTTTTCAGTTGACATTTATAGATGTGGGCCAGGTTAGGGTTTAAATGACATCTTTCCAGTGGCGGTTAATACACTGGGCACAGGTCTGAAGAAAGGTCTCGACACGAAAACGTCACCCATCCCTTCTCTCCAGAGATGCTGCCTGTCCTGCTGAGTTACTCCAGCATTTTGTGTCTTATATTCGGTTTAAACCAGCATCTGCAGTTCCTTCCTACACCTTTTTCTCCCTACTTCGATTGACCCTTTGACTCAGTTGTCACCTCCCTTTATGTAACTGGATGGGATCAACAACAACATGTGCATCCAGCATTGAGATCAGCCTTGACATGTTTTGCTAGGATATAAAGGAGTGGGTTGTGAATTAGCAATTTCAGTAAATGCACTGAAACTGAAATGTTTGTAGTAATCGGATTATCTTCTGAACGTTGTGCTCCCTCTCGTATTTCAAATCGCCCTCGACATTCACATCAGACATTTGCCGCCACCTAGTAGCAGGAGAAGTTGGAAGAGACCAGAAATGGAACAAGTTAGCGTGCAAATACTCCGTCCCTGCTGTAGTCTGAGGAGACGCAAGGTCCAAGCATGTGATGGCTTGAGCTTGTTTTGAGTCATGTGGGCTCCTGCCAAATAGAAGTACAACATTCCTCTGGGAAACGGGACCCAGCCCACAGCGGCATTTGAAAGCGATTTGAACGAGTACTATGGCAGCTGTCGCATAACATGTCCTTCGGTCTTGTTTCTCAATACAGAGTGCTTTAAAACCTGCTCCGTGTAAATTCAGGATTACATTTGGCAAATCCCTGATAGTTTACCCGGCCACTGCATTAAGGAGATGTGCGGAAAAGATAGACACGGTGCGGCAATTTAAAATATCCCAAAATCAAATTGTTTGCAGCGTGGAAACAGGCCCTTCGGTCCAACTTGTCCACACCGGCCAACATGTCCCAGCTACACTTGTTCCACCTACCCGCATTTGGCCCATGTCCCCCCAAACCTGTCCTATCCATGTACCTATCTAACAATTTCTTAAACGTTGAGATAGTCCCTGCCTCAACTACCTCCTCTGGCAACTCGCTCTATACACCCACCTGTGTGGATTCTGTGTGAAAATCAGGAGATATTTTATTTTCAGATAAATGTATTTTAACAATTTATTTTTTGTTGGCTGAACTAGACTATTCACAACCTTGTTCTATTTGACTCTGAGATCAGCTTCACATCTATATCAGCCACCGATTCTACTCGTAACACCAAACTCCTGTGCCCCAAATCGTTTGCTGTTGAAACACTCACCCTGGCCTCAGTGTTTTTCCAATTCTCCCTTTCAATCTTTTCTCCATAAACACAAACGTTGTTGCCTGTGCCCAAACTCCCAGCATGTACCGTTTATCTTTCATACCCATGCTTGTTGACTTTTAATAAGAACTAGTTTCAAATCGCTCCCGTTGGCATTTAATTCCTGTACTTCCCCTTCTTCCCCTCCAATATCGTGGCTTCTGAATGGTCATTCCATTCGTTAGCCTACAGCCCGATTATCCTACACCTTATTGCAGACATTGGACTTTGTCTATGGAACTGTTGTGCTACAATGCATTCTGCATTCGGAATCTTCCCCTTCCCTCTAGATATTACACGAGTTTGGCTTGATCATGTTTACATATAGTATTACATGATTTGATTAATAGCATGCAAAACAAAACTTCACTGTAGCTCCATTCACGTGACAATAATAAACCAAAACCTTTCCCTTTTCTCCCGAAATGAGACACAAAATGCTGGAGTAACTCAGCGGGACAGGCAGCATCTCCTGAGAGAAGGAATGGGTGACGTTTCGGGTGGATACCGGTCTGAAGAAAGGTCTCGACCCGAAAACGTCACCCATCCCTTCTCTCTAGAGATGCTGCCTGTCCCGCTGAGTTACGCCAGCATTTTGTGTCTTATATTCGGTTTAAACCAGCATCTGCAGTTCCTCCCTACACGTTTGTCTCCCTACTTTGATTGATCATTTGACTCAGTTGTCATCTCCCTTTATGTAACAGGATGGGATCAACAACAACATGTGCATCCAGCATTGAGATCAGCTTGACATGTTTTGCTAGGATATAAAGGAGTGGGTTGTGAATTAGCAATTTCAGTAAATGCACTGAAACTGAAATGTTTGTAGTAATCGGATTATCTTCTGAACGTTGTGCTCCCTCTCGTATTTCATATCGACCTCGACATTCACATCAGACATTTGCCGCCACCTAGTGGCAGGAGAAGTTGGAAGAGACCAGAAATGTAACCGGTTAGCGTGCAAATACTCCGTCCCTGCTGTAGTCTGAGGAGACGCAAGGTCCAAGCATGTGATGGCTTGAGCTTGTTTGGAGTCATGTGGGCTCCTGCCAAATAGAAGTACAACATTCCTCTGGGAAACGGGACCCAGCCCACAGCAGCATTTGAAAGCGACATGAACGAGTACTATGGCAGCTGTCGCATAACATGTCCTTCAGTCCTGTTTCTCAATACAGAGTGCTTTAAAACCTGCTCCGTGTAAATTTAGGATTAAATTTGGCAAATCCCTGATAGTTTACCCGGCCACTGCATTAAGGAGATGTGCGGAAAAGATAGATACGGTGTGGGAATTTAAAATATCCCAAAATCAAATCGTTTGCAGGGTAAAAACAGGCCCTTCGGTCCAACTTGCCCACACCGGCCAACATGTCCCAGCTAAACTTGTTCCACCTACCCGCATTTGGCCCATGTCCCTCCAAACCTGTCCTATCCATGTACCTGTCTAACAATTTCTTAAACATTGAGATAGTCCCTGCCTCAACTACCTCCTCTGGCAGCTGGTTCCATACACCCACCACCCTCTGTGTGAAAATGTTACCCATCAGATTCCCATTAAATCTTTTCCCCCTCACCTTAAACCCATGTCCTCTAGTCCTCAATTCAGCTACTCTGGGCAAGAGACTCTGTGCATCTACCCGATCTATTCCTCCCATGATTTTATACACCTCTGTGAGATCGCCCCTCATCCTCCATTCTTCCTAATCTCACTCAATTTCAAATGATAATTGAATTCACCTCAAAAGAATTTCACTGTACAGCGGTACAAGTGACAAATAAAGTACCATACCATAATCTCACTTGCCTGTGAAAAATCCATTGAATCGGAGGAACCTTTAATTTTAGCAGCTCACTATGCAAAATGACACGAGCATCTCATCATTGCTCTTCATGTAATCAAATTGTCTGCACTTTGAAGTGCTCAGAATTGTGTGTTTAATGCTCCTTTACAAGCTACTGAGCTGTGGAAGCAGATGCAGTTTATTTTTTGAAAGGAATAAGGTGGTTAATTTTCAATCTGATATGATCTCACCTGCAAAGCCCACATGTATTAATCAGCTCCAGTTGCTCCTCTTGTTTGCATACAATCAAATGGCTTTAATTGTATTTAATTTTAAACCCTTAGTTAACTATGCAACTCACTGCAACTTTCAGATTCATTAAACCCGTTAACTTTCGCTTCCCAACATTGCCCTTCAGATCTCTAATTTCACAGCATATAATGATCTATTTTAGATACACAGCCTCAATCAAAGACAGATCATTAATAGCAATGGATTATCTTCTCATCACCACACTGCCAGCTGTTGTCCCCAGAAGACCCTTCCTTTGCAACCCTCTGCACGCTCTCAAAACAATGTCATTCAACAACATGAAAGTATAAATACATATTTCATCTAAATCTCCAATCATCTCCAAACTCTTACTAGTTGTTTCGTTACTGGTATAAAATTATGATTTCATTGAACATAGAACAGCACAGCACAGGCTCTTTGGCTCACAATGTGTACGCCAAATATGATGCTAAATTAAATTCATCTCTACTGCCTGCACATGATCAATATATCTCTATTTCCTGCATTTCCAAGTACCTATCCAAAAGCCATTTAAATGTCACTATCGTGTTTGCCTCCACCATCAAACCTGGCAGCATTCCAGGAACTCACCATCCTCCGTAAAAAAACATTGGCCCACACATCTCCTTTAAACGTTGTCCCTCTCACCTTAAAGTGTGCCATCTAGTCTTTGACATTTCCATCCTGGAGAAATGGTGCTGACGTATCTATGACTCATAATTTATCCATCAGCTCTCCCCTCAGCCCCCCGAGTGCAGGAATGAGAGGGTTCAACTAAAATCTCCGCAACACTGAATCCCCACTTAGCTCCATTGCCACAAGAGATGTGGCTCAGAGCCCCCGCAGTAACAAACTAACACTGGTTTATCTTTGAATGAAAGAATTGAAATCCAGACCTGATCACAAATCTGGAGCATGGTTGCTGAACATTTCCCAAAAGCCAGACCATCAAAACTCCATGATAAACAAGTTTGTTTACCTTTCAGGCGTCCAGCAGGGAAAAGGTCCGAGAACTATATAAGCATCTGCAAACGATCTAATTAATTAACCAATTGATACCAAATTCCTTAGAATGATTAATCCCCAAACAGCTGCTACATGTTTAACAATGAAGCAAATAACACAAACATTGAATAACTTGCAATGTTAAGCACAACAAATAATCTAGTTCATTGTCATTTTCACAAAGCCTTTATTGTTTAACTTCATATTCTATTACATTCTAAAGCAGGTAGCTCATGCAATACCCACACTATTAAACTGGCTAATTTATTGATAAAGAATCGCAAGAAAATTCTGTTTCAAGCTTACATATTTAATTTTGTACATTCTATTGGGAAAACATACCAATGAAATGCATATTCCATTTAACTAGCTTTTAGCGTGACAGTGAGCTTTGAGATATCATGTCCGTCACGGAATCAGAAAGGTATGATCTGAGCCAAGCAGAAACACGATAGGCTCAGATTATACTGAGGCACCAGCACTTATGGTGGATGAGCTTGATTGCAGCATTATAGAGTCATCGAGTGATACAGTGTGGAAACATGCCCACAATGTCCCTAATTCTCACGCAAACATGCATTGGTTTATTTTTTTGAGGGTCAGTCTGACGGAACAGACTGACTCACACTTTTGCAATGAAAGATATGTAATGTTGCGATGTACAGAAGAGAAAGGAGATGTTTCCTCCCACACTCCAAAGACGTGCAGGTTTGTAGGTTAATTGGCTTGGTAAAATTGCAAATTGTACCTCGTGAGTGTAGGATCGTGCTAGTGTGAGGGGATCGCTAGTCGGCGCAGACTCGATGGGCCAAGGGTCAGTTTCCACGCTGTATCTCTAAAATAAATTGTGCCAATACTGCGCACCTTCATAAACCTTATTGTAATCTAAGTCCCCAATACAATTATCCGTGTCTTCCTGACCATACGTCCTCTGGTTCTCGATTCCCCTACTTTGTCAAGAGGCTGTGCGTCTACCCAATCTATTCCTCTTATGAGGTTATTAAGGAATGGGTGCAGAGTAATTTTTCCCCCACACAGAAAAGAGTGGAACAAAATGGAATTCAGTGAGAGAGTCAGAAGAAGCACTCTTTACCTAGTGAGTGGTGACAATCTGCAACCTGCTCTCACAGGGAGTGTTGTATCAAATGAGTTAAGGGGAGGCTGGGCAGGTCTATGAGAGGGAAAGGTAATGAGGGCTACACTGATAGATTTGGAAAGTCAGGAGAATACTCAAGTTGAGCATTAAGGGCCCTGTGTAATACTTTGTGAATTTGGAGCAAATGTAATTTCATGAAGCATGCTGACTGGTGGTGTCTTAATAAAGCAAGGCAAACTCTATAAAAACTTAGACATAAAGTGCTGGAGTAACTCAGCAGGTCAGGCAGCATCTCTGAGAAGAAAGGATGGGCGATGTTTAGAGTCGGGACCCTTCCGGGACTCTCGACCTGAAACTTCACCCATCCTTTTTCTTCAGAGATGCTGCTTGACCTGCTGTGTTCCTCCAGCACTTTGTGTCTATCTTTGGTATAAACACGCATCTGCAGCTCTTTGTTTCTATAAAAACATAATTTCTGTACAAAATATACCTTCAATTAGCATTTAAATCTATCAAACAAATGTCCTATTGCACCATGTCGAGATTCCGAGCTGATTCTGCATTTAATTTGAAATACCAGTAAAATTACCAGAGCCTGTTTGCTAAGCTCGTCTGACAACAATGTTGGCAAAACCTTTAGCATTACGGAGTCTGTTGCTGTCAAAATCCACAATGAGCTTCCGCAAACCAGTTTTGGTTGGTGTAATAGTTACAGTCACCACAACCTCTTCTCCAAGATTGATGATTAGTTTTCTATATTTATTTAGAGAGAGAAAAATAAAGAAATAGAATCAATAAAAAAAGAAAATATGTTACTTCTAAATGGTTCCTACATGGTCCATTCTAATTAAAATCAAACATCAGGACTAAAGATTGTTAACATAGTGGTCACATTATGGACCTAGTCATTCAGAGGTCTCGATTATATGTCTGGATGTAAAGGTGCAAATGCAACCAAAGCAGCATGGAGACTTAAATTTTGTAAACCAAGGATTAAAACAAAACTGGTATCAGTTAAAGATTTGCATTTCATTATTTCCATCATTGATCGGAATTCAACTTGACCAGCTATAAATAGCACATCATATTAGATTCGTCTCCACCTCCTCCCTTCCATTGACTCTATTTACAACTCACGCTGCCTCGGCAAGGTCACCAGAATAATCAAACACGAGTCACACCCTGGACACTCCCTCATCTCCCCTCTCCCATCAGGCAAGAGATATAGAAGTGTGAAAAGGCTCACCTCCAGATTCAGGGACAGTTTCTTCCCAGCTGTTGTCAGGCAACGGAACCATCCCACCAACAACTAGAGAGTGGTCCGCTATTTCTCCTGGAGTCCATTGACGACTCTGCCTAAAGTGTACTCCTTTCCATGGACGTACTGTTCATTATAATAAGATGCTTCGCTGATCGCACCAACAAGGTTTCATCGGTACTTAAACTAAACTTAAACTCAAAGCTCATTGCATGAATAAGTGCAGCATCCGGGACAAAGCATCATGCTTTTGTGAAATACCATCAACAGCCCAAAGCATTTACTCCCTTCTCCACTGTTGCACTAGTGGGTAGAGTGTGTGCCATCTACAAAATACACCGTGTTACTCACCCCGACTATTCCGATAGCATCTCCCATACCTGTGACCCCTGCCACCAAGAAGGTCAAGGGAAGCAGGTACATGGGGACACCACCATCTCCTGGTTCCCCTCAAGATGCACGTCATTCTGTTTTGGAAATATTTCACCCTTCCTTCATCGTCATTGCTTAGTTTAGAGATACAGCGTGGAAACAGGCCCTTCGGCCCACCAAGTCTGTGCCAACCAACAATCATCCCGAACATTAGTTCTATTCTACACTCTAGGGATAATTACAGAAGCCAATTAACCTCAGAATTTGCATGTCTTTGGAATGTGGGAGGAAACCGGAGCATCCAGAGAAAACTGATGCTGTCACAGAGAGAGCGTGCAATCTTTGTTCAGAATTGAAGCTGGGTCTTAGAGGTCGTAAGGCAGCAACTCTAACGCTGTGCCACTGTGCCGCACAAACCAGGTAACTAGCACACAGTTCAATGTCTAACAGCCTGGTGACCCACCATTACTCTCTCTTCTTACGCTATTCCTGAATGACTGACCACTTATTTTGCGATAGTTTCTCCCGATTATAGATATCCTAACCAGGGGAGATATTAAAACCACATCCATCCTATTAAAACCCTTTAAGAATGTTGTACATTTCAATGTGACCACCTCACCAACACTCAAGACACAAAAGGGATGTTAATCTTTAACACTGCAGAGGCATGGGGAATTATTTAACCTTTAACATTCTAGAGGCACGAGGAATCATTTAACTTTCAGCATCCCAAAGATGCAGGGAAATGTTTAATCTACAAACCTCAAGAAACACAAGGAAAGGTTCAAAGGTTCAACACCTACATCTCAGATACCCAATGAATACACTGGAACTAATATGCCTGTTACCACCTATGCAGAGGATGGTTAATCTACAGATTTCAGAGAGACATAATAACTCTTAATTTACCACTTAACCTGAAATTTAACTTTGATTTTTTTTGGAGAGAAATGAAGAATGAGCATTAAAGGCAGTGTTTTCCTTAACTGTTACACAGTGTTATGTTCTCTTTTTTTTTTTAAATTCCTTAAATAACTGACTAGGCTCTACATGTTCATGTTCTGTAACATGCCTTCATTTACTGAGATGTTGAGTGTGATACTCACGGCGATTCAATTTCCTGTAGATCTGTGAGTCCACTGCCCTCCACACTGAAGACACCTCTAGTCAATGAGATCGGAAGAGGATTTACAAATTTTATTTGAACAGCCAAATTTTTATGGAGGATTGGTTCACCATCAACCTGGAATGAAAAAAACCCCCAGCATTTATCATATGATTAGGTGCATACAGGGAGAGGAATCCATTTCGCTGGAACCTAGTTGATTACAATTGTTAATATGCAAAAAGGAAATCAACATTAACCAATAAATACATTTGTTGGATTTTTTTTCAGTTCATTTATCCTGCAATTAATTAATTCATGTTGTTGGTAAATGCCGTAAAATAATTCAGAAAATCTATTTGTTTATTTATTCTTTCTCAAAACCGATGTACAATCTTCTCTAGGAATTATGAGTGCATCCTTTATATTACCGCCAGTACTTAATCTCATGTTGAGAAAGAAGAGAGACAAAGTGCTTGAGTTATAGAAACATAGGAACATAGAAAATAGGTGCAGTAGTAGAGCATTCGGCCCTTCGAGCCTGCACCGCCATTCAATATGATCATGGCTGATCATCCAACTCAGTATCCTGTACCTGCCTTCTCTCCATAGCCCCTGATCCCTTTAGCCACAAGGGCCACATCTAACTCCCTCTTAAATATAGCCAATGAACTGGCCTCAACTACTTTCAACTGGTCAGGCAGCATCTCTGGAAGAGATGGATAAGGAATGTTTCAGGTCGGGGCCCCCAAAATGTCACCTAGCCATGTTCTTCATTGCTGCTGCCTGACTCACTGAGTTACTCCAGCACTTTGTGTCTTTTATGGTAAACCAGCATCTGCAGTTATGGTAAACCAACATCTGTCTTACACTAATGTTATTAGAACCCCACCATTGCGGAATGGTACCATTCGGCGCCGCCGTTTCGGGGTGTTAGGGTTAGGGCTAGGGTTAGGGTCGGGGTCGGGGTCAGGGTTGGGGTTAGTACAGATATTATAAACGGAGGCGCCGAAACAGCGGTGCCGAAAAGTACCCGACCCCCACCATTGACTCCATCTACACTTCATGCTGCCTCGGGAAAGCAGCCAACATAATCAAACACCTTTTCCACCTTGGTCATTTCTTCTTCTTCCTACTCCTGTTGGGCAGAAGATACAGATGTTTGAAAGCACGCACCACCAGAAAGCACGCACCACCAGAAAGCACGCACCACCAGAAAGCACGCACCACCAGAAAGCACGCACCACCAGAAAGCACGCACCACCAGAAAGCACGCACCACCAGAAAGCATGCACCACCAGAAAGCACACACCACCAGAAAGCACGCACCACCAGAAAGCACGCACCACCAGAAAGCACGCACCACCAGAAAGCACGCACCACCAGAAAGCAAGCACCACCAGAAAGCACGCACCACCAGAAAGCACGCACCACCAGAAAGCACGCACCACCAGAAAGCACGCACCACCAGAAAGCACGCACCACCAGAAAGCACGCACCACCAGAAAGCACGCACCACCAGAAAGCATGCACCACCAGAAAGCACACACCACCAGAAAGCATGCACCACCAGAAAGCACGCACCACCAGAAAGCACGCACCACCAGAAAGCACGCACCACCAGAAAGCACGCACCACCAGAAAGCACGCACCACCAGAAAGCACGCACCACCAGAAAGCATGCACCACCAGAAAGCACACACCACCAGAAAGCATGCACCACCAGAAAGCACGCACCACCAGAAAGCACGCACCACCAGATTCAGAAACAGCTTCTTCCCCTCTGTTTTCTTGCTTCTGACCGGCCCTTCCATAAGCTACAGTCCAGTCCAATTCCGCTCTACCTCATTGCGTTGCCTCTGGAATTGTTGCACTGTAATGCTGAGCACGATATTCTGCACCTTATCTTTGCACTTGTACTTGAGTTTGGCTTGATTGTGTTTATGTGTAGTATTATCTGATTTGATTGGATAGCAGGTAAAACAAAGCTCGTGTAGGAAGGAACTGCAGGTCCCCTCTCCCCTGACTCTCGGTCTGAAGAAGGGTCTCGACCCGAAACGTCACCTATTCTCCAGAGATGCGGTCTGACCCGTTGAGTCACTCCAGCTTTTTGTGTCTATCTTCGTTTTAAACCAGCATCAGCTGTTCCTTCCGACACATTCAACCATTGATCATATTTTCAACCCAAAGGTTCATTTTTTATTTAATTAAAAAAAAATAGTTTCCCATCCAATTCATGCATTTACCTTCACAGCAAGCTGAGGCACTTTAAGTACTACTTCCTTCTCCTTAAGGCTTACTTCAGACATATCCTCAGTAAGAAGCATGGCCGTCAATCGAATTAAATTGTGCTCAGAGAGATGTTCACCGTAATCTTCATATCGCAGTCTCAGAACTTCTTTTTTTTCTAATAAACACAAAAAAAGTCAAACAGAATGAATCCACCTGAAACCCGTGCACCTCGCAAAAATGGAGAACAATTTAAATTAAAAAAAATTAAAATTATGTTTTTCATGCCATTAGCTCTCCCACCTAATAGTGGAGGGGGATAATAGTATGGTTTTAAACTGGAAAGCAGGAGGTGGAGGAGAGCAATCAGTGATAGTGGCATCATCTCCCTCTAACATGGGCATCTGTCTGGTCCCTTCTCCATTCTGCCATAACACCACAACTATATAGTAGACTAAAGGGTAGAGTTTATACTGTTCACACGGGCATAATTCCACATTCTACTCGCATGGGAGGTTTTTTGTCCAGTCTCTTGTAACACTTATAGATCACATCTGACAGTTTACCTAACAGTTGGTAACGATCGGACCAATGGTCAATGGTGCGTTATTGCCACATGTGCAAATGCACGGTGAGATTCTTATTTTCTGCAGACAATTCCGTAAAGTATCACCAAACCAAAGCACAATCCCTGATTAGTGGGTTGTACTGAAATAGTTCACTGGTTTTTGCCGCCATTTTCCAAGTCTAGTTCTTATGAGGGGCACGCGATCCAGTCAAGCTGCAGGCTGCTACATGGCCTCCAGCCATTGCCTTGCTTGGACAGCTGAATGGTCCAGCAGACTGACGTCCCTCTCTTCGCCCATCCACCTTTGTGCCCGGGGGGGGGGGAGCCGCCCACAGCCGACTTTGAGGGCGTGGAAGGCAAGGCGAGAACAGTCCATTTAAGACCCATCTGTTCAAATGGCGATGGCAGTAGAGCCTTCATATATTGTTACGTCAAACTGTTCCAGGTTAATTGAAGGATGATGTTAATCTAAAAGGATTTACTTTATATTTTATCAAAGGAGACGCTCGGTAAATTCATAATACGCTGCATCTTCTGAAACCCGAGGGCTGTTGCACCCTAATACAAGATAAATCAGTATTTCTTACATCAATATTCATGCCATACTAAAAAAAAAATCAGGAACATTTCACATTCAATTCAGCCTTAGCATCTCCTGGCTAGGAAAGTTTTAAAAAGAAATACCCAGCCTCATAGCAAAACCTGGAAAGGTTGCAGATCAAGATAATGATTATTTCCCCTCAAATTTGAGTATCATCTTCCCTCACTGTTGCAGGGCCTGAGATTCTGGTAATCCCAATGCTTGTTTTGTTTGGGAGATTGGACTATAATTGCCATTTAAGAATGTTATAACCTGTCAAATGCAAAAAAACTGCATTTTCACCAATGAAAAATATTCTGTCTGTGGTTTGGTCAGATGAACATCAATTATAGCAGAGTGGTACAATTCCGTTTCAAATTGTGCCCAAGATCTCTCTTGGGGCAGCAGTACTTATACTACCTCATCAATCCATTCTTCTATTTCTTCTTGTGAAGATACATTGTCCAGCACTCAATAACCCACTCACATTAAAAAAAATACTAAATCCATGTCCTTCTAACTTTGTAAGAGGTGTGGTTAGCAGACCAACCCAATGAAAGAATCCAGGAGTTTTAGCGCAATGAACCAACATGGAAATACAGGTCTTCGTGTGGAATTACCTGAGGCCGCTTTTAACATAAATTTAGTTGACCTCTTGCAGAATTCTTTTAAAATGGCCCCAGAATAAGTTACAGCGGTTGCAGATAGAACCATATGGATGTCTTTGTCGGCAAAGCCACAATTAGCTATTTCAAAGTAGACACTAAAGTCACTTCCAAGCACTGCATAAACTTGCTTGATTTTGACCATTAAACTTTGATACTGTGTGTTGGTGGGTTGGATTGTCTTTCCTGCTTGGCTGTAGATATCCCGTTCCTCTTTGGAACCTGTGAAGAGGAGGATATTATTAACATTTATGATAACACTTGGGGCTTCTATAACAGAACCTGTCCCTACGTAAACCAGTAACATTCTCAATGATGCTCTGGAAACTGTGATATTGCAACCCTCAAAATATGATTTTGATTTTGTGATGTACTAAGAAACTATACCTTATTTATACCCAGATCATTTACAGCAATTAATCATTTTCCTTATTGTGTTTAGGCTTCAAACTACCAGGCCTAATTGACACAATGGGATAAGCAGCACAATTAATCCAATATTATCTTCTGCAAACACTTTGATTACCTTGTAACTTTGTAGAAGATCACCAGTGAATCAGTGATTACAAGCACAAAACTCATTCCAGTTGCTATGTCTGGATACAAGATACTCAGAAAAATTTAGAGAGAAGATCTTCAATCAGTGTCAACCGAACTACATGAATGAACCTCACTTCTTTTAGATTCTACTAGATTCAGAATTTCCCACTATTATGCAGTTTATATCATACATGAGCAAGAAATTGTAGCAAGGACATCTATTAAACTAGCTGGCTGATCTGGTCAGAGCTCGAGCAATACTACAGCAGCGATCACTCAAAATGAGGAGAGGTCATCAACTAAACATAAATGCAACTCACCATCTATTCTTTAAAAACTGTAACAAGGCTACTTGTTCAGAGGAGGTTTACGAGAATGATCCCGGAGATGATTGGTTCAACATCTAAGGAGCCTTTGTTGGTTCTGGGCCTGTACTCACTGGAGTTTGGAAGGATGTGTGGGGATGTCATTAAAACTTACCAAATAATGAAAGGCCTGGATAGAGTAGATGTGGAAAGGATGTTTCCAGCAGTGGGCGAGTCTAGGACCAGAGGGCACAGCCTCAGAATAAAAGGAGGTACCTTTACTATGGAGATGAGGAGGAATTTATTTAGACAAAGGGTGGTGAATCTGTAAAATTCATTGTCACTGACGTCTGACGAGACCAAGTCATTATGTATTTTTGAAGCAGAGGTTGTTGATTAACAAGGGCATCAAAGATTATGCAGAGAAGGCAGGAGAATCGGGTTGGGAAGGAAAAATAGATCAGCCATGATCAAATGGCAGAGCAGACTCAATGGGCCGAATGGCCTAATTCTGCTCCTATGTCTTATAGCCTTATGGTCTATTACTACTTGGTAGACTACTTGTTTAGAGGAGATTTATGAGAATGATAATGGGGATGATTGGCTTGACGTTTGCAGATTGACAGACGTTTGCAGATTACAGATAGTGGATCACAGCATCAACATCATTGATTCATAAAATTGTCATCTCATCAGGCATCTGAATACATTCATGCACATTTGCCTTGCACTTGGTCCACAAGGATCAGTAGTGTCCTAGATCTGATTTGTCATGCAGATTAATTTAGTGACATCCGCAGCTAATGAGGAAGAACAATGAGCCATTGCAAATTGGTCTCAAGCGTCTTCGAAGAGTTAAAACAATAAGCATGTTTTATTGTTTGCTATTGAAAGTACGCTTACGGGTTAGAATAAACACTAATCTTTACTGCTGCCAAATCAAATGCAATAACATTACAAACTAACATTTGTATTTCATTATTAATGAAAGTAGTATAAATCCTTACCCTCTGGGTATTTATAATTCAATGTGATATATTCTCTTTTGTCTGAGAATGCACTTTTAGTAACAATCTGTGTTCCCACTTGGTTTTGTTTGACTGACAGCTCCCTCTTTGTTCCATCTTTGTTAACAAACCAGTAAACCACATCTGCATTGACCTCGGCAAAGATGAACACGGCATCATAATTGATATCCAAGTGCCCTTCTTTGATTGCTTTGACAGGGCAAGGACCACAGCAGAATATCCCTAGTGAGAAAAAAAAAAACCAGCGTTGTAGCTGATTCCACAGATACATTTTTGTAGCTTTATCCTACTCCTCTAATGGGAACAGTAGATCTTTCTTCATGCATGGATGTTATTTCATATATATGAGGTACTCAGATGAGGCTTGCTGGTGCAATGGGCCAGTACGTTATATTTATCTTCAAAGGAAAAAATACATAAGTATCAAACCATACACGTTACACTTCAAATTACACCTTTTCCTACCTCGTCTCTCTCTAGCTTCCTTCTTCCCCCCCCCCCCCCCCCCCCCCCCCCCCCCCCACCACCACCACCACCCTGAAATCAGTCTGAAAAAAGGTCTGGACCCGAAACGTCACCCGTCCACGTTGTCCAGAGATGTTGCTTGATCTGCAGAGTTACTCCAGCAATTTTGGTCCTTTTTGTATAATATAGATGACACTCATTATCTGCTGATTTTCTATTAGTGGATATGGTTATTTGCAAAGATTGTCCAGACTAAGATTTTTTTTAAATAAATACATCTGTATACAAATGCACACCGAGGCATTAATTATCATCTATATAAAGGTTGAAGGCCACATACATCAAATCGCATCCTATAGTATGCTGTTCTTCCCATCTCTCTCAGAAGCTAACACTGACTAGCATGGAATCAGCATGGATAACGTTAATTAAATATATATTCTTAAGGCCACAATATATTAAATTATTATAATTCAGTCCTAATGTTACCATCACTCCTTTCTTGGGGAGTAGGGTCCAACACCTGCCATCCGTCAAAGCCAGAGGGAAGGTCAGGACGGGTCATCCATGATTCTACCCAACAGTGGTAGTTCCTGTGTACAGAAGTACCAGTGTTTAATAGTTGCAAATTAAACCACTCGTTCCAATCAACCAGACTCACAGTATTGATTCATAGATGCAGTACTGCTCATAGATTAAAATGCGAGACAATGTCAATCAATAAACTTATTGAAGCAGATCAGAGCTCTGGATTAGTCTACCTGCAGCAGTTCATCAAAGATATATGGTGTTTGTAAAGTCAGGTGCAAGCATGTACAGTGTCCCCAAGAGAGACAACATCTACCAAGGGAGATAGACTCAAAAAGGTGGAGGAACTCAGCGGGTCAGACAACATCTCTGGAGAAAAAGAATAGGTGATGTGTCGGGTTGAGACCCTTCTTTACCAAGGGAGATTCTACAATACCAACATGGCACCAAAGACCAAAGTGAACAGTTATCTAGTGTCAAAGCCAAGAGTTTCTTTCAAATAACAAGGAAATAAAAGTATGGTGAAGTTTCTCCCATGTCAAGGTACATGAGAATCCTCTCCAACACGATGTACCCCAGGAGGATCTTGGAGATAAGCCTCTATGACACCAGGACAAGGGTGGTTGGAGGGGTTGGATAAAGAAAATCACCATGACACCTAAAATGAAATGTTGATCCTCTGACCTAAAGGCGCTAGATGGGAATAGGGTTGGCGAGAAGATGAAAAGGGAAGTTTCCCCAAACTGATGTAACAAGAAGTCTTTTAAAAGTGATCAAAACAGTCAGAGATTTTCCTCTGCCAGGGACGAAGGAATCAGTCCAATAGAAAGACAGGTATCAAATCCAGACATGCAGGTTGGTACATTAATTGGCAACTGTAAATTGTCTCCAGTGTGTAGTAAAGAACTGGGGGGGGGGGGGGGGGTACAGTGGCACAGCATTGGAGTTGCTACCTCAGTGCCAGAGACCCGTGTTCGATCCTGACTATGGTTGTTGTCTGTATCGAGTTTGTACGTTCTCCCTGTGACCACATGGGTTTTCTCCGGGTGCTCTGGTTTCCTCCCACACTCCAAGGAGGTAAAGGTTTGTAGGTAAATTGGCTTTAGGAAGTTATCCTTAGTGTGTAGGATGGTGTTAGTGTACGGGGTGATTGCTGGCCGAAGGATGTGTTTCTGGGCTGTACCTCGAAAGTTTAAAAGTAAAATGTAAAGTCTAAAAAAAACTGTATGGGTGTTTGCTGGCTGGCGTGAACTGGGTGGGCCAAAGGGCCAGTTTCACACCCTGTATCTCTAAATTAAACTAAACTAAACGGTAGAGACTCCCCTAGCACTCAAACCAGAGATATCTCGGACACATTTGCCAAACACATCGCCCTCACTATTTTCAGAGTAAACGCCTAAGTATCAGCACACCAAATCCTGCTTAAGAACCACCATGAAATAACCGTTTTGAGGTCAATCTGTAGCATCTCTGGTGACCATAATGAACACGAGTCAGAATCAAGGGAAAAGTAAATAATGTTCTGAAAAAACAGCTTCCAATTTATGGAAATTTGCTTTAAAGTCAATCATTTTGGGAACCATGCCACTGTCATGAATAAATACGATATCCATAAACATATTACATAGAATAATAATTACCTATACATACCATACTGAGTCCTTCCTTGATGGAAGCGTACGTGTACAATCGTCACTCTTAAAGTAATGATCCACTTTCAGATTGCCATCACAGTCATGAGCAGAGGAATAGTTGGTAACACAACGAGTTGGGATTCCTAAACATCTCAAAACTGGAAAAGAAGATATGGCGACAATATATGAACTTACTTCAAATTACCAATTTGAACGATTGAAAGATACAGCATGGAAAGTGGCCCTTCGGCCCACCATGTCCCACACTAGGGGCAATATACAGAGGCCAATTTACCTACAAACGCACATGTTTTTGTGAATGTGGGAAGGAACCAGAGCACCCAGAGGAAACCTATGCAGTCAGAGGGAGAAAGTGCAAACTCCACACAGACAGCGTCCAAGGTCAGGATTGAACCTGGTCTCTGGCGCTGTGAAGTAGCAGCTCTAGCAGCTGCACATCTTCACTGCTTCGTCATGTTTTTACCACCTTATTCAGGTTTCATCTTCTAACTTATTCAGTAAATCCACTGCCAGTGAATATTTTGGCTATGATTTCACCGACACCCCACATTAGATGGTTAGATTAGGCGTTGCTCTTTTTTAAATTTTTGTCTTGGATATGACCAATACTAGCATTTATTGAGTATCTTTAAATGCATGCTTTGTTTAGTGTAGTTTAGTTTAGTTTAAGTCAGCAGAAAGACTATACCCTACAATGAACATTAAAAAGATCTCAGTGGAGCAGGCAAGGAAACTAGCAGGATCTTACCTGTACAAGCTACAGCTGCAAAGACCCAGCACTGCCCATATCGGACTCTCTCAGCCCCAGTACTGCTCCACTTGCGTAAAATCGGGAGACTCCCATTCCATTTGGTGGGGGGTGTCCCATCATCGTATTCACCATCCCACCTTCCCGAAAGTACACCCTTGTCATCATTTGAATTCACCTTTGGAGGAGAAAATAAAGTATCTGGTTTCACTTCATAAATAAATGAACTAAAAGATAAGCACATGCAATCTGCTGCTGGGGGGAAGACCTCTTTCAGAGGGTCGAGTCTTTCGTAAAGCAAAGTTAATATCCAAATCATCTTGACAAAGACAATTTTTGGCTCTCTTAATCTCCTCCTCCCCAAACACGTTCTCTTCTCGTCCCCTCTCTAAAATGTATATCATTTTGATAAAAGGTTATCAATCTGAAACATTAACTCATTGTCCCTCTCTGCCTGAAACATCAACTCTTCTTCTCGGCACGGTGG
The DNA here is from genome assembly GCF_010909765.2 of Amblyraja radiata. Taxonomy (NCBI): domain Eukaryota; kingdom Metazoa; phylum Chordata; class Chondrichthyes; order Rajiformes; family Rajidae; genus Amblyraja; species Amblyraja radiata. The sequence goes on along the minus strand of NC_045972.1, from coordinate 37,897,208 downwards.
CACAATGGTAGAGTTGCTGCCTCACAGCTCCAGCGACCCGGGTTTGATCCTGACCATGGGCGCTGTCTGTATAGAGCTGTACGTGTGGGTTTTCCCCAGGTGCTCTGGTTTCCTCCCACATTCCAAAGACACTGTAAATTGTCTCTAGTCAATAGGATAGGACTAGTGTATGGGTGATCACTGGTCAGCGTGGACCCAGTGGGTCAAAGGGCTTGTTTCCATGCTGTATCTCTAAATTAAATTAAACTCTACATACACTGCCTGAAGAGTGGGATGTTTCCAGCATTTTCTGACATTACTACCTTGACAGAGCAGCACGCTGAATGAATGGAATCTGAAGGAAGATATATTGTCATCGTTTACACAGTGATAATGCAGAAGTAACTTGTATTCAAGAAGCAAAAACCAGCCTGGCTGACCACTTCTGTACTGGGCAGGTGTTGGGTAATATTTAACGCCAACTGGTCTTGGCTCCCTTCAGTCTCAGCTTGTGTACAGTGTGCGATTCCTGCCAAACTTCAGATAAGCCTTTGGGTCATTTAAAAGGGTCTTTTATATTTAAAGATTTTGGCTTCCTTCGTGTCAGCAACTTAATGTGGTGTTTAACGATGAAGAAATGTTTATTAATTCTAGGATTGTATCAGACAATTTGTACCTTATTTTGCAGTTGGTGGAGGCCAGAGTTGGCAGACTCATTTGTTTGTGAATGAAATAACTAAGAGATCAACATTCCTCTAGGCGGAATGCCTGAGGAGTTGTTTTCTCTTCAGAATAAATACAAATTGCTGTAGTAACTCAGCAGGACAGGCAGCATCTGTGGAGAGAATGAATGGGATACGTTTCGAGTCTCGACCTGTAACATCATCCATTCCTTCTCTCCAGAGATGCTGCCTGTCCCACTGAGTACCTCCAGCATGCGCGTACATTTTCGGTGTAAACCAGCATCTGTAGTTCATTCCTACACACGTCTCTTTAGAATAGTTGGTTTCAAAGTTACCACCGTGAAAACTGCAAGATACCCATCGGGAACAACAACCAAAAGGTCTATCCCTAACCCCATAGCCTGACCCACCATTCAACATGATCATTGCTCTTCTTCCCCTGGCCTCATCTCTTATTCTGTTCCAATTCCACGTGTTCTTCGGTTTCCTGATCATTTAAACATGTATTATTCATTATCCCAACGATCTAGCCTCCACAACCCTCTCAGGTAGACAATTCCAGATATTCACCAGCATTTTCATGGATGTAACATAAGATGTAATTAATTTTCTTCCAGCCAACTTAAATCAAGATTATACCTCTTTTAGTAGAAACGAGGAGCCAGAGATGCTGGTTTATACCAACGATAGACATAAAAGTGCCATGGTAAGTCAGCTGATCAGGCAGCATCTCTGGAGAAAAAGAATAGGTGATGTTTTAGGTTTGAAGAAATGTTCTGACCCAAAACATCACCTATTCTTTTTCTCCAGAGATGCTGCCTGACCCACTGTGTTACTCCTGCACTTTGTGTCTATCTTTGTTATAATTCTTTTGTTGGTTTGAATGTAATAATACCGTGCTCCCAATACAATGTCTACAACTACAGCATTTACATAAACTAGCTTGCAATTTACCAGATAACGCTTGTTAAAACGCATTTAGAAAACATGAGATGCCTTGGAGCTCACCATAGCAGTCAGAATTCTGCTGATGTAGCTAGGGTCACATCTCTTCAAAGCATCAGACGAAGGCTCTTTCAGAGCAGATAGACTATTATCCAAAATTTCAAAGCAAATATCGATGACATCTTTTTCAAACTGTAAAAACATAAATCAAAATGGTGACAAGTCTCAGAGCAATGATGCTGAAAAGAAAAAGCAACAGTGGGTAGATTGTGGAGAATGGATGATACTTTACCTGTCCAAAGTTCCATAACAATGGGAGACAGAAGGAACGGTAGACGATTCCATTCTCGTTCAGAACGTACTCCTCCAGGAGATCCTTATCTGCCAGGTACACAGAATCCTCTGGAGGTTCGAGAAGGAGGGGACGATAGTAAATAAATTCCTTTTAAACACTTCAATTCATTTACACCTTATTGTGAACAAACACCTATTAATAATGTAGGAAGGAACTGCAGATGCTGGTTAGATAGACACAAAGTGCTGGAGTAACTCAACAGGTCAGAGAGCATCTCTGGAGAAAAGGAATAGGTGACGCTTCGGGCTGAGACCCTTCCTCAGTCTGTGGAAGGGGCTCGACTGAAAGCGTCACCTATTCCTTTTCTCCAGGGATGATGCCTGACTCGCTGCGTTTTGTGTCAAGATTGATAGCACGCAACAAAAAAGCTTTTCACTGCAGTTCGCAACATGTGACATTAAACTAAACTATCACCTTCTCAGAAGCTAAACCTGACAAATGAATTACCCAACATTGCAAGAGAGCTGGACCCTTGTCTGTCCTGTCCTCACCTGCGGATTGTCACGAAAGGTCCTCTGGTCAACAGAACAAACCTGAGTGATGTAGAAGAAATATCACCAGTACGCTTCACCATCATGACAACAGTCTTGTGTCTCTGGCTGCAAGGTGTTTCTGATATCCAACAAGTACATTTAAAAATTGTGTGTGCAACCAGTCCCCACATGCCTCCACTAGCTTGCTTTTACCCATGTCTCATTGTTTCCCTACTCCAGCTCAAGTTCATCATCTGCTTTGGCAATCACCCCGAGAAGTTTGCTGTATAAGTGGGACACACAAATGCATCTTGCTGTTGTTGCATTGGTTGATTAAAAACTAAAATCGGCTGGGTATTTAATCCTAATCAATATTGTTTGTCATAAACGTTTGTTCCTGAGGTTACTAGTTTATCACCACATCCTTTACATACAAGTAATACAGAGTAGATTTAAAGTACTTGATATTTCCAAAATAATGATGATTTGCTAAATATCATTTTTTTCTGTCCACTGATTACAATCATTAATAGAATCATGATAATAAAAAGATTGATGCAGAACCATAAAAGCGCTTTGAACACATATTCAGAAAATGTAAAGTGGCATTAATACCATCGAGGCTCATTGGGTATCTTGATTAAAATGCAAGGAAAATTAGCAGATATTTTGAAAATAAAACCTTTAAGTTAATCAGGGACTAAAAGGTACATGTGAATCACAAATAGACTAAATATCCCACTGCTCTGTGTTGTTGCAGAAGATATCCGAGGAGATAGTAAAATGAATACCAGGGTCATTTTCTTTTTGTCATCAATCAATAATTTTTATCAATTAAATCTTTTAAATTTCAATGTGTGAATAGGTGTATTATGCACGTTTGTTTGTGGGTACTTTTAGAATTTAATATGTTACTGCAAACAGTGAAGCTCTGTCCAACGATTAGATGTGTTTTCCAGAGCTATTTAACAGCACACAGTGAACAGTGAACACCTCCATTCCCCACAGAAACGCACAGAGATGCTAAATAACTGAATTGTGCTTCCCATCTCGCAATAATGTTATCAATGAAAAAGAAAAACTCCCTTTTTTAGATTTAGATATCATGAAACTATTATTTCACACAGTGTTCGGGAGCATAGCTGTTATGTGTTCAACTGGCACTCCACAATTTTCTCTCAATTTCAATATCCTTGATTATCAGTATAAACAGGGGCCAAGGGAAGAGCGTTCACGTTCACGTTTCAACCAATCTTTCCACCACCACGCACAAGAAGCACAAGAAGCGCAAGACAGACACCATTGTGCAGATGCCGAGAAGTGTGTTCAGCTCTGGCTGAACAACTTCTAATCTTGTGTGTGGACTCGATAAGAAGAAGAAGAAGTATAAACAAACTTACTACATCTCAAAGAAATGTAGACTTTGGGAATATAATGTGGTTGTGTTGACAGTTTGTTTAAACTAATTCAGTTTAAGGGCAAACATGCTTAATGCCACATAATATGCGAGAACTGAACTAGATTAAGTGTGACGACTTGGTTTTTTTTCCTCAGTGAGTTGTGGGACAGGCTGCATGACCAGCAAGTCTTTTCCCTTCACTCAATGATTATATACTTGTATTCACTGGGGAATCTGCAGACCAGAGAATGTTCCAGTAACAACCAAGCAGTGTGCTTTTTTGGAGAAGAGTTCTGGTTACTTGACAAAAGAACGTTATTTCATTGAGTGCATCTTCCGACAAACTTAGGGTGAATTTAACAACAGGAAGTCTAAACTAAAAAGTCTTGAGTGAATTAACGAATTCCAGTATCCTTGATTTTAGTTCTCTTTTTTATAATTTCCTAAGTGTTTCCTAATTAAATTCCCACATTCACATTTACAATACAAATTACCTGCGTGAAAATGTAATAGCTGCCTCTCCTATCAAGAGAGTCACTATAGCACATTCATAAAGAGGTAATTAACGTGACAAAAGACTGCAGAGAATTTGCATTGTAGAAATCAATGTGTGATCTGAATAACAGATAAGATTGTCAGTATGACGACACGGGTGCAGAATTCTACGATGATCAAAATGTGATCAGACATGGGCAGCACTGTGGCACAGCAGTAGAGTTGCAGCCTTACAGCACCAGAGAACCGGGGTTGATTCTGACTACGGGTGCTGTCTGTATGGAGTTTGTACCTTCTCCATGGGTTTTCTCCGAGGAGCTCCTGTTTCCTCCCACTCATAATTGGGAGTGTGTAGGTCTTTGGAGGCCAAACAGATTTGTTGGCTAATTGGCTTGGTAAAATTGTAAATTGTCCCTAGTGTCTAGGATAGTGTTAGTGTACGGGGATTGCTGGTCAGCGCGGACTTGGTGAGCCAAAGGTCCTGTTTCTACACTGTTACCCTAAACTAAACTAAATGTCATGCTGCAGCAAGGAAAAGGTAACACCACTGATCAGTTCAAAGTAATGATTATGTACAACATGTAAGCTGCAATCCAAAGAATGGGCCAGTCAGGTCATCTGATTTATAAGGATATCATAAATATCAGAAAACTCAAGCTGACAAGAACAGAGGTGGGCTTCAATTAAAAAAAACAATGAACTATTTCTTATTGCATGAAGTGTAGTCTACAGACTTGCATTTCGTTGTTGAATGCATTTCGTTGTCTCTGTACTGTACACTGACAATGACAATTAAAATTGAATCTGAATCTGAATCTGTACAGACTTCTACATGCAATGCATCAAGACACATCAAAGGGAAAATAATTTGGGACAAATTATCTGCTGTTGGGGTTAAACACAAGATGGTCAATAAATAAACATTAGTAAAAATAAATAATGTTTTGCCTCTTTTTCCAGTTATTTTTTCCTTATTGGTTCTTTCTCTGTATTTGATCTGTTCATATTTTGAATCATAGATGTCTAACTGATTGATAACTTAGCAAGTGTGAAGATGGGACTAGTGTCCACAAGATTTGAGATTACTAAAGACAACTTTTACTTATTCTGACCAGTATTCACTCCTGCCGGCACTGTTACAATGACAGAAAAGCCTAATAGGATCATGCCACAAGTCAGTTTGCGCACCATATGTTATGATAGAACTTTATTTATCCCAGGAGGGAAATTAATTTGCCAACAGTCATAAAAAAACACAAAATACATGAAATTAAAGTGACGAGTGGAAAGGTTTTGTGGATGTGCAAAGATTAAGGAGGTGTGTGTGTGGGAGGGGGTGTGGGGGGGGGGGGGGTCAGTCTCAGTCTACCCCACGACAGAAGGACGGGGTGTTGTAGAGTTTGATAGCCACAGGGAAGAAGGATCTCCTGTCTCTTGGTGGAGCCAGTCTGTTGCTGAGGTACTCCTCAGGAGGGGGAGGTGTCATGGAGGGGGTGAGCTGTATAGTCCAGGATGCTCTGCAGTTTGAGGAACATCCTCCCCTCCAAGACCACCTCCTATGAATTCAACTCCGTTCCCAGGATGGAGCCAGCCTTCCTGAAGAGTTTGTTGATCCTATTGGCGTCCGCAGCCTTCGCTCCTCTGCCCCAGCACACGGCAGCGAAGAAGATGGCACTGGCTACCACCGATTGCTAGAACATCTGCAGCATCTCACTGCAGATGTTGAAGGAGCGGAGCCTCCTCAAAAAGTACAGGTAGCTCAGTTCCTCTAACAATGGCACCAGTTCCTTCAAGAATTGGTCAATTCACCCACCTAGGCACAGCAGGTCTTGCCCACTGCAGCAAACTCTGCACCTTCGCATTTAGCAAAGCTTCTTCCAACAGTAGTTCAACATTGGGGAGCACTCATTTACAAACAGAGGAAGGACAGTAGATGGTCATCAGGAGGATGTGCCTTGCTCATCATTCGACCCGATGCTCTGAGACTTGGCGAAATCTCCTCTTTCTCTGGCCTAAACACCACATAAGAGGCAGGGCATAGAGGGGATTTGGGAAAGGTTTAGTTCACAGAGGGTGGCTGAAATTTGGAAATGCACTGCCTGAAGGGCGGTGAAGGCAGGCACTCTCACAACATTTAAGAAGCATTCAGATAGCATTTGAACTCCATGGCATGGATGTCCACATATGGAATACTTCAAAATGGGTTTAGTGCGGATAGGTACTCGATGGTGGACATGGACAGGATGGGCCGAAGGGCCCGCCACTCCTGTTGTATGTGTGGGAAGGAACTGCAGATGCTCGTTTATGCAGAAGACACAAAATGCTGGAGTAACTCAGCTGGTCGGGCAGCAACTTTGAGGAAAAGGAATATGACTCTATGATGTACGGAGAAATAGCATGAGAACAGGCGGTGAATGGTTAAAAATGTTACACTTTTTAACAATTGATCTGCCTTGGAGATAAATATACCACATCAATAACACTCAGAATTTACCCGAACCGAATACAAACAAGAGCCAAGACGCGACAGCAAATTACCTTTACACCAGGGGTTGAAGAGAAGGTAGAAGGTCCCTGCAACAACCTGTTGCAAACCTTCCCCTCCACTCGGGTAGAAGAGCAGCTGCATTGTGTAGAGGCCGATGCATGCATTAGCCGGGCTGCGCACCGTCAGGTGAAGGATGCCCCGGGCGGGTTCCACATTGTACGTCCACTTACCCCGCTTGGCCGTCGACTTGACGGCTTCTATGCGGATTCTCCCGGCTTCGGACGACGAGGGTCCTGTACAAAGAACTAGATATCTTCAGACAAGTACAATCTACAAGAGAGTCGCGTAATGCACGAGGCAACGTGAAGTGAAAACCTTTGCGCTTGCATTCAGCCGGAGTTGTTGTTGTTTTTAAATAAATCTAACATTGCGGGACACATTCAAACAAACATCTGTGGAAAGAGAAACAATGTTTCAGGTCTGTTTGAGTTTCAGACTTCTGACGGAGAGCGCTGGACCTGAAACGCGAATTGCTTCTCGTTCTAGAGATGCTGCCTGCAGTGTTGAATATTCCCAGCATATTTTGTTTGAATTTCAAATTTCCAGCCTGTATTTAAAATATTATATTATTTAGAGTCATATAGTGAGGAAACAGGCCCTTCGGCCCAACTCGCCCACACCGACCAACATGTCCCATCTATGCTAGTTCCACCTGCCTGCTTTTGGCCAATATCCCTCTAAACTTACCCTATCCATATACCTGCCTATATGTTTCCTAAACGTTGCCTCAACTACCTCCTCCTCCATACACCCACCGCCCTTTGTATAAAAACATCACCTCTCAGGTTCCCATTAAATCTTTCCCCCCTCACCTTAAATCTATGTCCTCTGGTTCTCGATTCCCTTATTCCGGGCAAAAGACTGTGCGTTTACCCGATCTATTCCTCTCATGATTGTGTACACCTCTATAAGATTTACTAGATGGTCAGAGTTGGATTCAATATTAAATTGATCCATTCATTTGACGCGTGCATTGTTTGAACGCATCCGATTCACCTTAATATTCTGCCTGAGTTTGGTTACTTAAATATTAAATATATCCAATTCTCTATTTTCAATTCACAAGAATTGCTGGGTCAACAGATAAACCAGGTTACTCTAGTACAGGAAATATAGTTATAAAGTCACACAAGTCAAAGGAAGGTAATACACCTCTTAAACCAGAACCCTGCATTAAATCAAACGTCCAGCCTGTAATATAAACCAGTTGGCATTGGCCTTGAGCTGTGAATAAACAAGCTGGTCACGAAATTTCGTTCCAGTTTCTCCCCAGCTGTTATCAGACAACTGGAGCATCCTACCACAACCCGAGAGCAGTGCTGAACCACTATCTACCTCTTTGTTGACCCTCGGACTATCCTTGATCGGACTTTTTTGGCGTTACCTTACACTTAACGTTATTCCCTTATGTATCCATGCACTGTGAATGGATCGATTGTAATCTATAGGATCTTTGATCACGTGTAGAAGGAACAGCAGGTACCGATTTAAACCGAAGATCGACACAAAAAGCTGGAGTAACTCAGCGGGACAGGCAGCATCTCTGGAGAGAAGGAATGGATGACGTTTCGGGTCGAGTCCCTTCTTCTGAAATGACCCGAGACGCCACCCATTCCTTCTCCCCAGAGATGTTGCCTGTCCCGCTAAATTACTCCAGCTTTTTGTGTCTATCTTCGATTGTAATCATGTATTGTCTTTCTGCTGACTGGACAGATAGCACGCGACAATAAGAGCTTTTCATTGTACCTCGGTACACGTGACAATAAACTAAACTGAACCGAGCTCTGATGCTAAATCAGACCTGTATCCAGGAAGAGTTTGAGCTGGTCTTTGTCCTCCACGAACGCTGGGCGCTTGAACTCCACGGACAGGCGAAACGCTTGCCCTCTTCGGACGATCAGCCTTTCCGTGCCAATTTCCTCGGTGTGATGCTCCGTGTTGTTGGGCTCACAGTGCAGGTCCACCGCCCCCAGGTGCGCGCTTCCTACCGGGAACCAAGAACACTCTACCGTCCCATTCATGTCAAAAACCAACGCGCGAAATAAAGTGCAACGCTGCAGCGCCACAAGAGTTTTAATTTGAATTAATCAGCATCCATTCTTTAAATAAATAATCGGTGAATCGTTTCCCTTTCATAAGCAATTCCCCAAGTTAATTTTAAGTTGCATTCGAGGTTTTGCAACTACATCTTACCGGTTGTGGCCATGTCTTCTCCGGCCGCTGTAGAAATAAAGCTCTCGGGTCTTCGAGGAAACAGCTGCTCGCCTCTCTTCACTGGAGGGTTGGACTGCGGGTGGGATTTCATGGCCACCACTATATATACACACAGACACATAAGCTCCAAACGACAACGCTCTCAAAATAGATACCCACCACTCACGTATTGAACCAATGCATCGCTCTGATTCGAATGGTAATTTCTCCCAGAGGATGAAGCTAGTGCACGCTATTTCGCACCCTCCTAACTTAATCCATAAATCAACATTGGGAGCCAAAAAGGTGAAATAACTCTCAAAGGAAACTATCTGACCTCCCTCTCTTTCCCATCCCTCGCACACACACACACACACACACACAAGGCGAGGGAGAGCAAGGAACCAGTCCTTTATTTGCATCTATTTAATTCCTATTTATTTTGTATTTTTCGGTTAGTTAGTTAGTTAGTTAGTTTATTGCACCATGTTGTGGCGGGGGGAACTTGTTGTCCCTTTCCTCTTTGGGGAGATACTTTTTCGTGGGTGGACTGAGATTGACTCCCCTCCCCACTCTTTGCACATCCCCAATCCTTTCCACTCGTCACTTTAATTTCATGTTTCATATGTTTTGTATTTTTATGACTGTTAGCAGAACAATTTTCCTCCTGGGATAAATAAAGTTCTATTGTATCGTATCGTAGGATAAAACATAGCGAGCAATCTTTCCATCTCACTCACCTGTACGAGCGGCAAGGGCGCGTTGTTTAAAGGGTCTGTCCCACTTGGGCGACCTAATTGGCGAATTTGCCCTCGATTCATACTCGCAGCATGGTCGACACAAGGTCGTAAGAGGTCTTCGTAACTCTCCTTCATGCTCGAGAGTGGTCTCCGCCTTGAGGCCTCAGCTAGGTCGGCGTTTTTTTTCAATATGTTAAAAAATGCTCGCGAGTAAACGCCATGGAAAAAAATCGCGGGTAGCTTGGACCACTGCATATGACACTAATGATTCAATGAACATATAGACGCTGAGAATGTCCGAAGAATTTTGGCACTGTTCTTGTTTTGTATATATTTTTAAAAACCTGAATAAAGTTTATTTTGGAAAATAAAAAGAAATGAAGTCAAACACCCAGTAAATCACACATTTTAATATCACTTGTGTTTAGATATATATCAAGTCAAGGAAATGTTTGACGTTTATGTGTCTCATGTATTACATATGGTTTCTTTTACAGCAGGGGACCATAAGGCTCACTGAGTCTATCTATGCCAGCTCTTTCAGTAAGGACAGGACAACAGACCTTCATTGTCAGACCTGGAACCATTCACTGACAACTGGATGAAAATGGTGTCAAATAGTACTGCTATACACTTGTTCAGAGATACTTATCCAAGAGGTATCCAAGTGCTTATGTATGAACTGCATACTAAAAAATAATTTCACTGTTGTACCTCGGTACATATATCTAAGTACTTATATACTGAACTGTGTACAAAAAGATAATTTCACTGTGCCTCAGTGCAAGTGGCAATAAAGCACCATTGAACCAATGTCATTCCTCACTGTAATTCTTCCTCGTGTCCCCGTTCAGACCCACCCAACGCAATTCTACCCATCACCCACTTACAGTATGTGTAATTTACAATTGTTCAAGTTCAAGTTCAAGTGAGTTTATTGTCATGTGTCCCTGTATAGGACAATGAAATTCTTGCTTTGCTTAAACACACAGAAAATCGTAGGCATTTACTACAAAACAGATAAATGTGTCCATATACCATGATATAAATATATACACACATGAATAAATAAACTGGTAGTGCAAATAACAGAAAGTGGTTGCTAATAATCAGAGTTTTGTCCGAGCCAGGTTTAATAGCCTGATGGCTGAGGGGAAGTAGCTATTCCTGAACCTGGTTGTTGCAGTCTTCAGGCTCCTGTACCTTCTACCTGAAGGTAGCAGGGAGATGAGTGTGTGGCCAGGATGGTGTGGGTCTTTGATGATACTGCCAGCCTTTTTGAGGCAGCGACTGCGATAAATCCCCTCGATGGAAGGAAGGTCAAAGCCGATGATGGACTGGGCAGTGTTTACTACTTTTTGTAGTCTTTTCCTCTCCAGGGCGCTCAAATTGCCGAACCAAGCCACTAATTGTCAACTAACTTGTTAACTGGAACAGCCTTGCTCCGGGAGGAAACCAGAACCCATAGTCACAGGAAGGATGTGCAAACTCCACACAGATGGATCTAGAGATGAAGACTACGCCCAGGTAACTGGAGTGGAGAGGCAGCTGAAAGGTAACTGACTCCCTGCCTTCAGTTGGGAAGGACAGTTATGGACTCCTACAAACGTCATTGCTCCCATGGCAGAGCAACTCCACTCTCTTTAAACCCCAACCTGCACCCTCCCTCAGCCAATGTTGCAGCACGCATGCAAAGGCCTCTCAGGTTCGAATCTGGATAGTTAAGATAGGTTTGACACTGTGATCAACAGACATACAGCCTGGGTCTCCTATGTCCAGGAAAGACGGCAAGGGTGATGTAAAATTTCTCTTTTGTCAATAGAAATAGGAAATCGTCATTCACACGATCATCTGCTCAGTCTTTCGTTGATGTGCAAATATATCTCTCCTGTTACAGTATGAAGTTAGAATGAACAGCTGCATGCCACTCAAACACTTATGTGAAATGATAACCTGACCAGTGCAACCTGATTAATTCAAAGACACTCACACCATTTGCTATCAGGTTTTTACTCTGGCACATTAATACTTGAAACGCCAGGATTTAAAATCCTCTCAGTCATCGTTCTACTGCCTAAACCACACAGTTCCCTAAAAAGTGCACTTTTCTTTTTGTAAAAGGGTGTTGGGTAACTCACAGCCTTGCCTTATCAAGGGAAGAAAAGCTGTCATCCATTGTGCTAGAAGACTCTTTACTGTAGAAACAGTTAACTGCAGATGTTGGAGTAAATCAGCGGGACAGGCAGCATCTTTGGAGAACATGGCCAGGTGACAATTCGGGTTCAAAGCCTTCTTCAGAGGGACTTTTCGAGGGGAAAAAGCAGGAAGAGAGGAGAGGAAGGACAAAGACTGGCAAGTAATGTGGATAAAGGTGAGAGGGGCAGATGACTGGTCAAAGGACAGAGATGAAAACACAGGTGTGAGGCAAAAAGATTGATGAGGTGCGAATTGTGAAGCTAGAGGAAGGAATGTGGGTGATGGGGGGAGGGGAGAAATGGGTGGGGGGGGGGGAGAACTTGGTAGTTACCTAGAATTAGATAAGTCAATGTTCATACCATTGGGTTGAAAGGTGGAGGCCCAGGACAGAGATTTCTACATGGTAATGGGAAGTTGAGGTAAAATGATTAGCAAATGGGACTTGGGTTGGCACCTACTGCATCTGGTGTTCCCAATGTGGTCTCATGTATATCAGCACGACCAAGCGTAGACTCAGCGACCGTTTCGCCGAACTCTTGCGCTCAGTCTGCCAAGGCCCACTGGATCCCCCAGCTGCTAAACATTAACTCCTGTTCCCATTCCCATATTGACAGCACCTCATATTCCACAGGTAGATTACAATGCAATTTGAGGTAACTACAACCCCCCCCCCCCCCTTCCTTCTCCCCATTTCCTGTGTCCATCTGGACTCACACCTCCTTCTTCCTTCCTCCTATCCACCCACCTACATTCCTTCCTCCAGTTTCACTATTCACAAGTCTTCAATTCTTTTATCTCAAACCTTCTGTCCTTTCACCTCTGTCCTTTGTTCCATCATCTGCCTATCAAATACTCCCATCACCTGTATCCATCTATTACATGCCAGGGTAGACACAAAATGCTGGACTAACTCAGCAGGAAAGGCAGCATCTCTGGAGAGAAGGAATGGGTGACGTTTTGGGTCGAGACCCTTCTTCAGACTCATTATTAGTTGCCAGGTTTGTCCTGCCCCTCCTCTCTTCCAGCTTTCTCCCTACCTCCCCCCACTACAATCAATCTGAATCCCAAAACATCACCTATCCATGTTCCCGAGAGATGCTGCCTGACCCGCTGAGTTACTCCAGCACTTGATGTTTTTTATTTTATAACCAACATCTGCAGTATCTTGTTTCTAGTCAAGAGTCACGTGTAGACCAGTCGGAGCAAAGATGACAGCTTGTCTTCCCTTGATAAGGTAATGTTGTGCCTTACCCAACAATCTTTTACGAGGGGAAAAGTGCAGCGTATTTTAAGGGTATTGTGGTGTTTTAGGCAGTACAAAGATGACTGAGGATACCGAATCCTGATATTTCGAGTATCAATGTGCCAGAATAAAAACCCAAAGTCAAATTATTTGAGTATCTTTGGATTCATCCCGTTGCACTAGTTGGGTTATCATTTCACACAAGTATTTGTGTGAGGTGTAGCTGTTCATTCTAACCCACCGTGTGTCTTATTGTGACTCTTATCTGTTTCCTCATTTGAGGGGAGCTGAAGGATGGACAATAAATGTTGCGATGCCTGCAAGGTCCACACCCTGCGAATAAATCATTTACTAATATTTTATTTGCACACTGTTCAGACTTCTCAAATATCCAAGATTGCTAAGTAGGTAATGACATTTATTTAGGAAACAGAAAATACTGCTTAGTTTTGATAGAGAACATTTATTCATCTTTAAAAAGATTCCACAGATTAAAACACTCACAAGTTTTGTTGAACATATTTGGTTCCTGATTTAGCTGGACAGTATTTCAGAACCAGTTTTTACATTTAACAAACGTAACCTTGTATTTGGCAAAAACATTCGACAGTGCCAGGTTCTTGCTATGCCCAATAATTAAGTCAAGTCTGTTTATTCTATTTTCCTTACATTGCATAAAAGGCAATCTGTGTTCTGTACCTATTTGGGAATGATGAACAAGGAGTAAAGGGAAATTTAAGAAAACAAAGACACAAATGTTTATTCACTATCACGAGTTTGAAGTGCAATATAGTCGAAACTGAGGATTCATTGCTACCAAAGTGTCTCTCGTCAACGGTTGCAATAACCATTTTCTAATGAAAGGTGTAACATCCAAAATATTCACCCACCTTTTTCTTTAGTGTGCATTCCAACATTTTCTATTTACTTTCTTAGATTTGCAGACCTGTTTCCTTTTTCAAAATAGCATGTTTTTTTGCAATAACCTCAGCTTTAGTTGAGATGTTGAAAGTTACAAAATGTATTTGTGTACTCTTAATTCAAATCAGCTGTTAATTACTTTGTTGACTAGTTTCCCATTTTGATCAGTTAATTCAAACTGATTCAAGCATTTATTAAGAAATGATTTGAAGTGACTAGGACCGACTGGATTGGAATACTCATTTTATTTTCTATAGCTTGGCCCAGTTGCTAAAGGTTTGTTTTAAATTTCTATATTCAGATAACTGAATTCATGTTTTCACACACTTACTGCCGATAGTTGCGGAACCAAGCAACTGCATTCTCCTTCACACAGCAACAGTGATATGGGCCTGTCCCACTTACGCGACTTTTTCTGTGACTGCCGGCACCCATCATAGGTCGTTGCAGGTCGGCGAAAATTTTCAACATGTTGAAAATTCAGCGGCAACCAGAAAGACGCTACGGGACTGAGGAGACTACTCACGACCAAACAGGAGACACCCTGACGACACGTCGCAGGGTGAAGCCTGTAGGATCATGAGTAGTCGCCCATAGAGTCGTACCTTGTTCTGGTCGCCGCTGGATTTTCAACATGTTGAAAATTTTCGGCGACTTGCAACGACCTATGACAGGTGCCGGCAGTCGCCGAAAAAGACACATAAGTGGGACAGGTCCTATAACCATCTTAACAATGATGACAATGCTCCTCAAAACTGAAAGAATAATAAAATATTACTGCCTTTTACAGCAAGGAAGCGCAATATGTGTTACGTTAAGATGATATCACAAGGAATGACCAAGAGATTGCAATATACTCAAAGTATATAAAATCAACACTGATCAATGGAAGTCAAATCAAGAGAAGAGGAATAGTCTCTCTAGTATTTATAGACCAGCCATTCTTAAACAATGCAGTAATTAACATTGCATCACATAGATGGGTTTATAGAATCAGCAACAATTTAAGGCATTAATAAACCAGTAATAATTGTAGTACTTTTGACAAATATCAAACGTACACAAAATTCACAAACAAAAATATTTTTGATTTAGAATTCAATGGCGGTCAGGAAAGTGAGAATAAAACCTCTTTAAGATAACTAGGTACAGACACTCCGTGACTTACGCAATAGGCGACTTGCGTAAACTTGCATTTATATAAATAGTAAGTCTGGCAGTCAGTCATTTAAACACACTGTACGATCACTCAAGTTTACATTGGAAACTAGCTGGCAATGGCGGTGTTGCTTACCCAGAAGGCCATGCGCTGCAGAAAGTGCCCTAACGGCGAGACCAAAGATCTTTGGCGAGACAGAACTCAAGCCGGCAATGCTTACCCAGAAGGCTGCAGAAAGTGCCCCTGATGAAGCCAGACGCCGCTGAGAGAGCTAATACTTCCAGTGCCGGACACAAAGTGCTGGACTAATTTAGCAGGCAAGCCAGCATCTCTGGAGAACATGGATAGGTGACGATTCGGATCGAGATCCTTCTTCAAACTCATTGAGTTATTTCGGGCAGGTGATGGGGATTCCAACTTTCATAAATTCTGACTTGCATATTGGTTCACGGAACATAACCCTTAGGCAAGACAGGGGTGTCCTTAATGAATATTTTCCACTTATTCTTCAGCAGGGTTTCTCTGGACATTGGATTGCGAGAAGGCGATTTGTATACAGAATCTTTCACTTAATGACTTGCAGGAGTCATCATGCTGTTATGGATGTATGAAGTGGCTGTAGAGTCTATGATCCCCAAATGATCAGCACAGAAGGACAGGAGACACCCCCAGTAGGGCAGATCATAATTTATACCCAAGGACCACAGAGAGTGGGCAAACAAACAATTGTAAACTCCATAAGGACTGCCACAAACCTTTACTCTGCACCTGTAGTCTTACAAGGGATCAAGTCATTCGAAATATATACTTTGATCTCTTCAAAACAGTACATTGATGGCTCCTCAGTAATCAGTCAATTAAATTAATTACCTGGGTAACACAAGAGTCTGCAGATGCTGGAATCTTGAGCAAAACACAGAGCAAGGCAGTGAAGAAAGCTAATGACTCGACAGCCACTTCAAGCTAATGGCCTTCATTACAAGGATATTTGAGTATAGGACTAACAGGGCCCTGGTGAAACCACATCTGGAGTATTGTGTGCTGTGCTGTGTTGGTCTCCTGATTTGAGGAAGGACATCTTTGCTATTGAGGGAGTGCAGCTTAGGTTCATGAGGTCAATCCCCGGGATGGCGGGGCTGTCATATGAGGAAAGATTGGAAAAACTGGGTTTGTATTTGCTGGAATTTAGAAGGATGAGAGGGCATCTCATAGAAACATATACAATTATAAAAGGACTGGACTTGCTAGATGCAGGAAAAATGTTCCTAATATTGGGGGAGTCCAGAACCAGGGGCCACGGTCTAAGAATAAAGGGGAGGCCATTTAAAACTGAGATGAGAATAAAACTTTTTCACCCTGAGAGTTGTGAGTTTGTGGAATTCTCTGCCACAGTAGGCAGTGGAGGTCAATTAACTGGATGAATTTAAAAGAGCGTTAGATAGAGCTCTTGGGGCTAATTGAATCAAGGAGTATGGAGAGAAGGCAGTTACAGGTTAGATTGTGGATTATCAGCCATGATCACAATGAATGGCAGTGCAGGCTCGAAGGGCCGAATGGCCTCCTCCTGCACCTATTTTCTATGTTTCTATCTGAGGAGAGAATAGGCAGGTGATATTTCTTCTTCAGACTCAAATTCGACATATTCTTTACATGTGCCACAAACATAACATTCATTGCTCACAAATGGAGATGCTAGAAGCAAGAGAGTAATGTCACTCAGTCTTAAAAATGAGTTCTGTTATTTCTGCTCTGCTTCCTAGTCTCATTGGAATGCCGTAGTAAATTGTCCCAGGAGTTACATACACAAAATTGTTCTGAGCGGTTTTATAAAGACCTTCAAAGTATGGATTCAAGAAATAGGCAGCAATTGCTAGAGGAAAGATCTGTCCACCATGGGTATGACCTGTTGAAATAATAAAATACATTAGATGTTGGATTTGTAATGATAATCATCAACATCAAGCTACTTCTAAATTAAAAAAGATTTAAACTCGTACGAGTAATGGTAGGTACACGGGAAATCCGGTAAACCCGTGACGTTTTTTCCAACACTGTGAAAAATGTCCACGAGTAAAAAAATAATCTCGTGATGAAAACATTTGTTGCTTTTCACTCGTACGAGCCGCTACGAGACATCCATGAACTCCTACGGACCCCCTACGGACATTTGCCGAGTTCGAATCAGGGGGAAAACTCGGGAGAACTCTTGAATTACCTCGTACAGTGGGACAGGCCCTTAACGTTTGGTGTCTTTTCTTCACATACTATGCATTTGAGCAAAGGTCACTGCTGGGAATGTAGAATCAATTAAGTAGTATAAACATTGACACTCTGTCACACTGCCTGCCAAAAAGTTATGTTTCTGCCCTATACTAATTACTTCCAGGACTGAAATGGGAGAGCATCTGAAGACTGATCATCAGTTACCAAACCTACATAAACAAATAGAAACAAGGGTCATTTTGGTTAACCTACACATATGGAGTCAAGAATGAGAAAGCTCTATGTCCGAGCATGTTTCTGTCAGAAGTGGAACTCTTCAGATAATAATAAGATGGGAACCCAGGCTCAATTTTTAACATTAGTTAGATTGTTGAGCATCTTTATCATTATCCTAGTCAAGGTAAAATAATGCAGGAGTCCAGGGATTGAAGATGAGACCCCCAAGGTTCTACAGTTCATTACTTCACAATGCAGCACAACTTTCATAAGTAGATCATAAGTGATGAGTAGAATTAGGCCATTCAGCCCATCAAGTCTACTCCGCCATTGAATCATGGCTGATCTATCTCTCCCTCCTTACTCCAACTTTCTTTGTTTCACAACATTATTAGGCAGGACCTCAGAAGGGTATATTGGACCCAGCGGTTATTGGGCAAGTCCACATTTGACACGTGGAAGTCACTTAACGGATAATTGATCAAAGTTCACGACTGGCTAGTTCCAGCAAGGAGGAAGGACAATGATGGCAAAGTTAGGGAAACTTGGATGATCAAAGAGATGGTGAAAAACAAAAAAGGAAGATCATGCAAGGTTTAAGAGGATGAAATCAGATGGGACCTTTGAGAAATATAAAGCAAGGAGGAAGAACTCAACTGGGCGATTGGAAGGGCAAAATTGACATTCTTCACACATTAAACCCCTTCGCATACCCAGTGCCCACACACATCAGCAGTTTGCTTTGCAAAGATAATGTGTAAATCTACAACACTTCCCATAAACCTGAACCATTTTGTTTTATGTGCTAACTGCGCAATGACATAAACCGAAGCAATAAGTCAACATCTTTATCAAATGGAGTAGAGGCTATTAAATAACACATTTTAGTTGCATAAATCCTTTAGCCCAGATGGAAACATAATTAATATCGACCGGGAGGGCAGACACCACGGCAGTTCCTCAAAATATTTTTAGCTCAATAGTCATTTGACGCTGGTATCCAACTGTTGACAACTACAGAGAAATCACCATGTTAATAGTTGGGAAATCATTGTGAGGAGTGTACCCACAAACTAGTGCCACACCAATACTAATATATCGTGTCTATTACATCTTGCTGCACAGACATGTTGTGACATTATCACACTATCACTCAAACTGCCGGCCAGTCATACTGTCAGCATATTCCATCATCAACACTGATACTTGCAGTGGTCTGGTACATGATCAGTCATTTGTATGGAATGTAGTTAGGGAATATTAGCTGGTGTGGAGGAGTATAGATTGGATAGTTTTAGGTTAAGGATTAACACCAAGTTTAATATTAGCTCTGAGGAACTTTGTATGTCCATGATGTTGTTCAGACACTTATTCAAGTTACTTAGATACTTTTTTCCCCACTAAAGGATAAAATTAAACAGATAATAATAAGGTATTTCATACCAGAGAGAATCAGGCTGATATCTGGCCTGCTTTGAAGAGCACGTTTGGCGGCTACTGGCTGGTGCGCTAACAGCACGATAGCATCTTCTGTACTACAGCCATCCAATGCTTTCTTCAAGTCCATACCATGTCCAGGATACCTACACAGGAAGCAGCAAAAGTCAAGCCAAGAGATCAATATTACCTGGTATACTGACTGGCGAGCTTGTGCCCACATTCCTCTTATAGAACGTTCTGATGAATTTAATGAATGGGTTAATGTATGATGAGGGTTTGACAGCTCTGGGCCCGTACTTGCTGGAGTTTAGTAGGATGAAGGGGGACCTCGCTGAAACCTACCAAATAGTGAAAGGCCTGGATAGAGTGGACATGCAGAAGATGTTTGCACAAGTGGGAGAGTGTAGGACCATAGGGCACAGTCTCAGAAAAAAGGATGTACCTTTGCAAAGGAGATGGTGAGAAATATCTTTTGTCAGAGGATGGTAAATCTGTAGAATTTGTTGCCACAGATGGCTGTGGAGGCCAAGTCATTGGGTATTTTTAAAGCAGAGATTGACAGATTCTTGATTAGTAAGGGGGTGAAGGCAGGAGAATTGGAGTTGAGAGGGAAAGATAGATCAGCCATGATCGTATGGCAGAGTAGACTCGGTGGGACGCATAGCCTACTTCTGTTCCTATGAATTATGAACTTATGCTTATTGTATTTTAGCTCTTCCAAGGCTAATTTTAGACCCTCTGCCTTCCAACTCTTTTGAAATGAAACTTTGGCTTAAACTCTCAAAATTTGCCTGCAAATATCATTTTATGTTTTAAAGGAAAGCAATGACCTTTCTGTGATATCTTGCTATTTGACAGCATTCTAAACCAGTTTATAGTCCTCAGTTAACATTAAGACACTACAAACAATTTAAGACTTGAATCATACAAAATGGCACCAGAAACGTGGCAACTCTTGTGTACTGTCTCAGTGTTCAGTGGCGGACTGGCCAGGATGTCAGCTTGCCCGATGGCAAGTGGGCCCCTGATGAAGTGGGCCCCCTATATCAAGTGGGCCCCCTTTGTCTCCTGGCAACCAATATTTTTAGACCCAGTCCGCCACTGTCAGTGTTCCTATTCTACTATTCCTATATTCTTGTACTTGGCTGATTGTGCCTATGTACAGAACGATTTTACTGAACTGTATGCAAAATAGGAATGTCACTGTACTAGGTACATGTGATAATAAAGTACCATTGAACATCTGTGAATCGAAGGCCAACCCTGGTGACTTCACTGCCATTTCATCTGTCTAATGGCAGCACAGCCATCTTCAGAAAGGATCAAACCTCAAGCTTCCAAAGTCCCTTCTAGTGCATAAACCGAAATTGATAGAAACGTAATCATCTCACCTGTTATTGCCACATTAGTCAGGAAATATGGAATATATTAAAAGTGTGGCTGAATCATCTACAGCATGTAAATACATAGAAAATGAATATCTGCATTTGCATTAAAGATTAAGCCACCCTCTGGCTGGCTGCCTGCTGTATGATGGGAAATGAAAACTCCTATGTTTACTGTGTTAATCACTTCCTTAGGAGCAACATTTTGTATTATTTATTGTTGTTCTGTATTTGTTTTACAACATTTATATTCATTTAACACTAATGTAATTAATATACACACACACACACATATATAGAAAAATAAATATAGAAGCCTGTACCTTATACTTCAATGGTCGAGAAAAACAAGTCCACCAAGCAGCACTTTAACAAAATCTGTGGTGATTATCCTATTGAAATCCAGCACTGGAATTTACTGAACACATGGCTGCTTATGGGCTAGAGAGAAAACATAAAAACTTCCCATTTGTTTTTCAAAAGTCATCCTTTCATTGATTTGAGGAGGAAGGAGAAAAGCAGGTGTATTTGTTTTTCTCAGAAAGGCTACAGCATTCCACATCTCTGGAACACATTCCGCAAGGCGCAGTGTACACGGAGAAAACTTATAAAGATGAACTTACCGTAACATTTCTGCTTCAACATCATCGACCCCAGCCAGGCAGAACCAGTCATTGTTGCCACTGGGGCTGTAAATCTTGACGTGTTCATTGTGGAGAGGCTGAACATTCAACGACTGTAGGTGCGTAAACCAGTTGCTGACATCAGCACTGTAGTAGTCATGGTTACCTGAGATTCACCCAGAAAGATGGCACAAAGTTCATTACTTTGCCTCCTAAACTGCTTCCCAATATAGTTGGTCAGAATGGCATGCATAAAAGAGGGACAAAAATATCAATAATTTCAAAAAAAAATCTGAGATAATTAATAAAGGTGGGAATTTGCAAGTTGAACAACATTGGGGTGGGGGGGGGGGGGGGGGGTTATTTTGGTGAAAACTACTCCTCCATTCTAATAAGATGTTCCACATAAAATGCCAACTTCTATTGTTCTGAACTTTTATTAACTAAGCTGCTGTGCTTTATCTTGAAATTGCACATTGCCACACCAGGGGCGGTCACCTTTTATACTTGCTGGCTATTTACAAGGATGCTGCCAGGATTCAAGAGGTTGAGCTATTGGGAGCGGTTGAGGAATTTAGAACTTACTTCCTTGGAGCACAGGAGGTTGAGGAATGATCTTATAGAGACGTATGACATCATGAGTGGAATAGACAGAGTGAATGCACAATATCTTTCGCCAAAGGAAGGGAATAAAGAATAAGGGCATATGTTAAGGTAAGAGGAGAAAGATGTAATAAGAACCCAAGGGGCAACCTTTTCCACAGAGATTGGTGGGAATGTGGAACTAACTGCAAAGCAAATAATTGAGGTTGGTACAATAAATAACATTTAAAAGACATTTAGACAGGTGCATGGATAGGAAAGGTTCAGAAGGATGTGTTCCAAACACAGACAAATGGGACTAGCCAAGATGGGGCATATTGGAAAACATGGATGATTTGGACAGAAGAACCTATTTCTTTGCTCTATGACTCTCTTAAGAGTGTGACTATAGGTAGATTGGACATAAAGGAGAAAAATGCTAGGTCGTTAGTTGAGGTGAAAAATATTATGAGAATAGGACCTGTTTTGCTTAACAAATAGTGTAGGAAGGAATTGCAGATGCTGGTTTAAACTGAAGATAGACACTAAAAACTAGAAAAACTCAGCAGGACAGGCAGCATCTCTGGAGAGAAAGAATGGGTGATGTTTCGGGTCGAGAACTTCAGACTGAAGAGATTGAAAACCAGCCATGAAACACAATGACTGGAGATGTGTGTTATCCAACTAAGGGCAGAAATCAGAATCATGTGTTCATCTTTATTGACGTGACACCATAATAAATATATTACAGAAAAAATAATTTAATGGGGTGGCACGGTGGTGCAGCGATAGAGTTGCTGCCTTACTACCACATGGGGTTTCTCTGGATATTCCGGTTTCTCCCACATCCAAAAGAAGCGCAGGTTTGTAGGTTAATTGGCTTCTGCAAATTGTCCCTGGCATGATGGATGGAACTGGTATATGATAAATTGCTGGTCGGTGTGGACTTGGTGGACTGAAGGGCCTGTTTCCACATATATGTTTTACATATATATCTTAATTTAATTGAACCATATATGATTGAATATGTGGCATTATTTTCGTCTTGTTTCTATATTCAAAGGGTAAGGTTGATTGATTTATTTGTGCAGAACAGTGATGGAAGTGATTTGCCTTATATCTGTGTTTTTCTCTATATATATGCATAACAGCATGAATATAATCTGATTTACATACATGAATATAGTCATTCATGTGCTGCATCTGTTAATCAGAGCCTGGCTCTATTGTGGAATGTAATTAGGAATGTAATTTAGCCTAACCTTATTCATACTTAATCCAATTTAAAGCATAATTGTTGCATTCAAGTGTAAGTTAAAAGACTCGCTACAGTATGCACCAGATTGCACAATTTCAACGGAAAAATTCGAAAGCTCCCTACCATGGGAGGGGGTACACCGCCCTCCCACACCCAGCCCCCCTCGGCTGCTACGTTCCCTCGAAATTTCTCACTCTCAACTCTCACCCAATGTTGTCAGCCCTGTCCTATTTACTTTTCTATTCAAATGAAAGACATAAACAGCTCAGACGAGTTGGAGCAAGAATGGTTTCCCTTAAAACAAAATTAAGCATTTCCATTGAATGCAAAGGGCAATGCACTGCTGGTACTTCCAGCGAGTTGAAAGGGCAGTGCCGACCTTTATTTCTGCAAGGAAGCCAAATGGAATTTTCACATCAAATTGATGAAATGCAGAACTTCCCCTCTTTGCCCTTTGTAAGCATTCCGTTAATATTAGGAATTCACAGAAGAGGCATCTACAATGGGGCAAACTAGCAATATGCAAAAACTGAAATGAATGTAGTCATTCTTATATTGATGCCGAATAATTTTAGCTGCACCTTATTGAAAATAGCACAAATTCAACAGCACTGAGCCGTGATGGCTGCTTTGCCAAAATTTGGAATACCAACTAATTACTGTAATTGTGGATCCATGATAGAACAGGTAGTTAGTAAAGCACATTACTTTAATCACGAGTGCTGACATTAATCAGAGGCTATACGTGGCTCACTGTAAACCCAAATGCTTTACTGATTAACAAAAACAGTGAGGAATTGTTAATATCCTTAGGTATATAATCTCTGTAATCATTTTATGATTTATCCATATGATTAATCCTTAGGTGCATTTGTTAGTAAAATACAAAGCGGCGGTTTTCATTGTCTCCAGAGTCTAGAGAGTTGATGCAAAAGTGGATAACATGAAACTAGCGTGAATGGATGATTGATGGTCAGCATGGACATGTAGGGCCGAAGGGCCTGTTTCCATGTTGTACCTTTCAATCAATTTCTTTACATCTGGGCAGCTGCATTTAAACTTTCACTCATCCCTTATCTTGTTCAACCCATCTCATTTTGTACTTCATATCAGACATTCACACCTTCTCTCTCCGACAAGATATTGCAAACAGTCCCTAAAATAATTAACTATACAAAGCTATTTGCTATGCCAGATGCAAATCCACAGACTAACTAGGCTTACTGTCTGACAATCAGGGGCATGAAAACATTCTGAGCAATAGTCTTTTCAATTTTTATTTCACAACCTTCTATTTACCAGCAGTAATTGGCAAAAAATTTACGGTGAACGACAAACATTTCTCAGTTGGATTAAAATGTTTGCTGGAGATAGTAACATGGAAAAAAAATTGATAACAAGCAACTCGAGATTCATGCCAGCTGTTGTGAACTAGGAGGCCAAAATAATCTTTTCGGGCATACAAGGTGATTTCAAGGTCATCGGCCACAACATATATGCAGAAACAGCAATGCAAAGCGAAGGCATTCCTACTGTGGAAAGACACATGGGGTTATATTATCTTTAGTTTTCCAGCTGAATCCTATAGCTGCCCATTATCTACAAGTAATATTTCTACCATAATAAAAATCTACACTAGCTATTGGCACTATGGGTATGAATTTAAGTTGTGTCTTCCGTACTATGAGCTGTTTTCTTAGATGGTTGGCAGATTCACCAATCATTCTGCCTTCCTAAACTGGCTGATTTTGCAATTATCCTTTTGCATACCTCATTAGTTCATGAGTTCTGGGAGCAGAATTAGGCCATTTGGCCCATTCAAGTCTACTCCGCCATCCAATCATGTCTGATCTATCTTTCCCTCTCAACCCCATTCTCCTGACTTTTCCCCATAACCCTGATATCCTTACTAATCAAGAATCTGTCAATCTCTGCCTTAAAAATATCCATTGACTTGGTCTCCACAACCATCTGTGACAATGAATTCCACAGATTCACCACCCTCTGACTAAAGAAATGCCTCTTCATCTCCTTTCTAAAGGTACGTGCTTTTATTCTGAGGCTATGGCCTCTGGTCCTCGACTCTCCCTCGAATGGAAACATCCTCTCCACATTCACTCTACGCAGGCATACTGGGACTTTGAAGTCAATAACCTATGTATTTAGCTTCTACTCCTCCAAAGAGTGTAGTGGTTAAATCTATAGTTTATTCTGTGGAAACATTTCTGTAGAAGTTAAACAGATGGGTTTATCTGTACCATTTCTATAACTGCCTTGCTGCCGCATATCCAATATAGTGAAACTTTACCTGTAACAAAGTACGTTCCTAATTTTGGCATCAGCTTTCTCAGAGGCTCAGAGGCTGTTCTGAGATTGACCACCTGGGAGTCAGTCAGGTCACCGACTATCACGATGACATCTGAAAAAGGTGCAGTTATTTTTTCAACTGGTTTACAAAGACAGCAGTTTTAAATCACAATTAGATCAGCCTCCATCAGTCACAACTGGAGGACATAAAGACAGCAATCTGTCGCTAATGGATTGGGATACATTGCACCTCATATAGTTTTACATCATGTGTAACCAGAAGTCTCGTACATCTAACTGACATGTGGTATTTAGCTTAAATCTTGAATCGTTTATGCATGTGACTTACCTGCATTTAGTTCATTGACCATTTTCACAACCGTTTCAAGTTGGGTCCTTCCCACTGTGGGCCCTAAATGAATGTCAGCCAACAATACTATCTTCAAATTGTGGAATGACCGAGGTAGCTTGGGGAGAGATAACTCCACCTGTTTGATCATTGGAGGCTGGCGTGCATTGAGGAGGCCCATGACAGTGCAAGCAAACGTAAACAGGAGGGCCAGGGCCACGGAAATAACATTCCGGTTTTGGATGGACGAGGGAGCCCGTCTAAAACTGATCAATCTCTGGGCCTTTTCCAACAGCCCTAATACAAACAGACTGAAAATGAGGAAAATGTAGATTCCTAGGCAGGAGTAGGAGACCATGGAAAAGATGTGAGGCTCCTCTGAAACCAAAGTCAGCAAAGAAACGAAACTGGAATGTGTCAGGAATAGAAAAACCACAATTGTGATTTTCCAGAGGGTAAAACACTTGACATGATTGCAGGAGGCTGTACATAAAGTGTGCAGGTTGGTGACAATCTTCTTCCAGATGTACCGCGAACCGATTGACATGAGGATGTTGACAAAGAGCAGAAACTGCACGCGGAACAACTTCAGCAGTGTGGGTTGATCAATGTAGTCTCTTAAACTCCTGGAGATGACCATGGACAGAAACACAACGGCAGCGCACAACGACACTCGGATCTCCCAAGCCAACCTGCCGATAATCAACATTTCCCCGAGCCCCTTTTTTAAAATCTCCGGTGTGTTTCTCTTCTCTATAAATGTCTTCCGCCGGTTGCATAAATCGGTTGCAATTATTTAGAGGGTTGCTTATCCGATGCCTACTTCCTCATCCACGGGTCAGGAGCATGAAAGATTTGCAGAGCAAGAGAGCCTTTCGTCCACCCAGGAAGTGCGGGAGCGCCTCGCGGCCGATGAAGGAGCTGGCGCGCGGGCCGCGCTTTGCAACAATGTCCAGGGAGCGTTCCATTGGAACGTTGCACCGGGACCTTCACGTTCCAAAGTGTTGCCACCGGGATCCCTGGGCGCCGGCTGCAGCGCGGCCGATCGCAGATTTTCCAGATGAAAAACGTAATTTAAACCTTAAACCTTCAAAAAAATACCCAGCAGCGCCCCCTTTCCTTTCACTTTGCAAAATAGCAGACGTGCTGTACAGAAAGCTCCCTAAATACCCGTTATTCGGCGGACGAAAGCATTGTATTGCATTAACAGAGCACGGTTACAAAAGATTAATGGTTACAAAAGATTAATGGTTACAAAAAGTAAACACATGCACGCACAGAATGGAAATATTAAGTAGGAGCTCCGGATGATGATTTACAGAAATAAAACACAAAGTGCTGGAGTAACTCAGCGGGTCAGGTAGCATCTCTGGAAGACATTGATAGGTAACATTTCGGGACCCTTCACATTTTGCAGTAGGGGGGAACAAAGCTGGAAAACAGGTGAAGGCGGAATAAAGCCTGGCAAGTGATAGGCGGATACAAACAAGGCTCGGGAGATTTTGTACTTACGTGAGCTCATGAACTGCGAGCAGTTACATTTAGCGCGTTTTAGCGAAAGGTATTAGCGATTAGGTTAACTTTTAGGGAACATTTAAATCTCGTATGAAGATTGAAAGTCACAAATTCAGTTTCCTCCATTTCATTTACATCGCTCCATCGACAAGTCAGGATGGCCGAGCGGTCTAAGGCGCTGCGTTCAGGTCGCAGTCTCCTCTGGAGGCGTGGGTTCGAATCCCACTCCTGACACATTTTGTTTTAAACTCGCGTTTAAATGGAATTGACGTATTTACCATTACATAGAAACATAGGAAATAGGTGCAGGAGTAGGCCATTCGGCCCTTCGAGCCTGCACCGCCATTCAATATGATCATGGCTGATCATCCAACTCAGTATCCTGTACCTGCCTTCTCTCCATACCCCCTGATCCCTTTAGCCACAAGGGCCACATCTAACTCCCTCTTAAATATAGCCAATCAACTGGCCTCAACTACCTTCTGCGGGAGAGAATTCCACAGATTCACCACTCTCTGTGTGAAAAATCGTCCTGCATCTAGCCTGTCCAACCCCTTAAGAATTTTGTACGTTGCTATAAGATCCCCCCTCAATCTTCTAAATTCTAGCGAGTACAAACCGAGTCTATCCAGTCTTTCTTCATATGAAAGTCCTGACATCCCAGGAATCAGTCTGGTGAACCTTCTCTGTACTCCCTCTATGGCAAGAATGTCTTTCCTCAGATTAGGAGACCAAAACTGTACGCAATACTCCAGGTGTGGCCTCACCAAGACCCTGTACAACTGCAGTAGAACCTCCCTGCTCCTATACTCAAATCCTTTTGCTATGAATGCTAACATACCATTCGCCTTCTTCACTGCCTGCTGCACCTAAATGCCTACTTTTAATGACTGGTGTACCATGACACCCAGGTCTCGTTGCATCTCCCCCTTTCCTAATCGGCCACCATTCAGATAATAATCTACTTTCCTGTTTTTGCCACCAAAGTGGATAACCTCACATTTATCCACATTATACTGCATCTGCCATGCATTTGCCCACTCACCCAGCCTACCTTGCAGCCTCCTAGCATCCTCCTCACAGCTAACACTGCCCCCCAGCTTCGTGTCATCCGCAAACTTGGAGATGTTGCATTCAATTCCCTCGTCCAAATCATTAATATATATCGTAAATAGCTGGGGTCCCAGAACTGAGCCTTGTGGTACCCCACTAGTCACTGCCTGCCATTGTGAAAAGGACCCGTTTACTCCTGCTCTTTGCTTCCTGTCTGCCAGCCAGTTCTCTATCCACATCAATACTGAACCCCCAATACCGTATGCTTTAAGTTTGTATACTAATCTCTTATGTGGGACCTTGTCGAAAGCCTTCTGAAAGTCCAGATATAACACATCCACTGGTTCTCCCTTATCCACTCTACTAGTTACATCCTCGAAAAATTCTATAAGATTCTTCAGACATGATTTACCCTTCATAAATCCATGCTGACTTTGTCCAATGATTTCACCACTTTCCAAATGTGCTGCTATCCCATCTTTAATAACTGCTTCTAGCAGTTTCCCCACTACTGACGTTAGACTAACTGGTCTGTAATTCCCCGTTTTCTCTCTCCCTCCCTTTTTAAAAAGTGGTGTTACATTAGCTACCCTCCAATCCTCAAGAACTACTCCAGAATCTAAAGAGTTTTGAAAAATTATCACTAATGCATCCACTATTTCTGGGGCTACTTCCTTAAGTACTCTGGGATGCAGCCTATCTGGCCCTGGGGATTTATCGGCCTTTAATCCATTCAATTTACCTAACACCACTTCCCGGCTAACCTGGATTTCACTCAGTTCCTCCATCTCATTTGACCCCCGGTCCCCTGCTATTTCCGGCAGATTATTTATGTCTTCCTTAGTGAAGACAGACCCAAAGTAGTTATTCAATTGGTCTGCCATGTCCTTGTTCCCCATGATCAATTCACCCGTTTCTGACTGCAAGGGACCTACATTTGTTTTAACTAATCTTTTTCTCTTCACATATCTATAAAAGCTTTTGCAGTCAGTTTTTATGTTACCTGCCAGTTTTCTTTCATAATCTATTTTCCCTTTCCTAATTAAGCCCTTTGTCCTCCTCTGCTGGTCTCTGAATTTCTCCCAGTCCTCTGGTAGGCTGCATTTTCTGGCTAATTTGTACGCTTCATCTTTTGTTTTGATACTATCCCTGATTTCCCTTGTTATCCACGGATGCACTACCTTCCCTGATTTATTTTTTTGCCAAACTGGGATGAACAATTGTTGTAGTTCATCTAGCAGTCTTTAAATGCCTTCCATTGCATATCCACCGTCAACCCATTAAGAATCAATCGCCAGTCTATCTTGAACAATTCACGTCTCATACCCTCAAAGTTACATTTCTTTAAGTTCAGGACCCTTGTTTCTGAATTAACGATGTCACTCTCCATCCTAATGAAGAACTCAACCATATTATGGTCACTCTTGCCCAAGGGGCCACGCACAACAAGACTGCTAACTAACCCTTCCTCATTACTCAATACCCAGTCTAGAATAGCCTGCTCTCTCGTTGGTTCCTCTACATGTTGGTTTAGAAAACTATCCCGCATACATTCCAAGAAATCCTCTTCCTTAGCACCCTTGCCAATTTGATTCACCCAATCTATATGTAGATTGAAGTCACCCATTATAACTGTTTTACCTTTGTTGCACGCATTTCTAATTTCCTGTTTGATGCCATCCCCAACTCCACTACTACTGTTAGGAGGCCTGTACACAACTCCCACTAGCGTTACAGATAAACAATTTAAAAGTTCATGGGTTATTGATAAATATTGTTTTTAAAAAAAACGAAAAAAGTCAGTTCTGTATTTTATTATGAATTTAGAATCTCTGCTTGAAAGCTGCTTTGAATTAGTAAATTCATTTTCTCACAGTCCTGCTTTAAAAATGGAAAAAAAAAATAGACGAGTATGTTTTAAGACACTGAGATGGGCTGGAAAGGGGTGCCCCTATGACGGTTTGTAAGAGCTTTATCATTTAAAACTTGTATCACTTAATTTTGAGTTTACGTTTCACTTTTTTATGTAATTGTACATTGGGATAAATGATACTGTCCTATTATAAATTCGTAGCCATTTGAGATATAAAAACATGTTATTGTAATTTTTATTGCACAAGGGCAAGAAGGGGCCAGGCGATTGCTCTGGCGGGTAGCATTAAGGACAATCCCAAAAGATTTTATAAATACATACAGGGGGAAAAGGTAACTAGAGAGAGAGTGGGACCTCTCAGGAATCTCTGTGTGGAGCCACAGGAGATGGGCAAGGTCCTAAATTAGTATTTCTCCTCTGTATTTACCGAGGAGAAAGACAGTAAGACAGAGGAAATTGGAGCTGTCACTGGAAGTGTCTTGAGAGCAGTCAGGGTTACTGTCGAAGAAGTACTGAAGGTAGCGTCGTGTTTGAAGGTAGACAATCTCCAGGACCTGATCTGATATATCCGAGGACATTGTGGGAAACTAGAGAGGAGTCCTGGTTGAAATTTACAAGTCGTCCTTAAATCCAGGAGAGGTGCCGGAAGACTGGAGGGTGGCAAATGTTGTACCTCTTTTCAAGAAGGGCTGCAGGGAAAATGCTGGGAACTATAGGCCGGTGAGCTTAACATCTGTAGTTGGCAAGTTACTGCAGAGTATTCTGAGGGATAGGATATACAGGCATTTGGATGGGCAAGGACTGATTAAGGATAGTCAGCATGGTTTTGTATGTGGGAGGTCGTGTCTCACAAATCTGATTGATTTTTTTGAAGACGTGACCAAAAAGGTTAATGTGGGCAGAGCTGTACATGTCGTGTACATGGACTTCAGTAAGGCGTTCTATAAGGTTCCACATGGTAGACTGCTTTGGAATGTTAGATCGCATGGGATCCAAGGAGAGATAGCTGATAGCAAATTGGCTCCATGGAAGGAAGAGGAGGGTAATGGTGGAAGGTTGCTTCTCAGACTGGATGCCTGTAACTAGTGGTGTGCCTCAGGGTTCGGTGCTGTTTGTCATCTACATCAATGATTTGGAAGAGAACATACAGGGTGAGATTAGAACATTTGCTGATGATACAAAAGCTAGTGGTTTTGCGAATGGTGAAAATGGTTGTGAACGATTGCAGCAGGATCTGGATCGATTGACCAGGTGGGCGGAGGAATGGTTGATGGAATTTAATACAGGGAAGTGTTAAGTGTTGCATTTTGGGACGCCTACACAGTAAATGATAGGCCTCTGGGTAGTGTTGTAGAACAGAGGGATCTAGGAATACAGGTGCATGTTTCCTTGAAAGTCGAGTCGCAGGTCGATAAGGTGGTCAAAAAGGCTTTTGCCACTTTGGCCTTCATCAGTCAGAGTATTGAGTATAGAAGTTGGGAGGTCATGTTGCAATTGTATAAGACGTTGGTGAGACCGCATTTAAAATATTGTGTTCATTTCTGGGCACCATGTTATAGGAAACATATTGTCAAGCTTGAAAGGATTCAGAAAAGATTTATGAGGATGTTGCCAGGACTAGAGGGTGTGAGCTGTAGAGAGAGGTTGAGTAGGCTGGGTCTCTATTCCATGGAGCGCAGGAGGATGAGGTGAGATCTTATAGAGGGAAACAATATCATGAGAGGAATAGATCGGGTAGATGCACAGTCTTTTGCCCCGAGTAGAGGAATCGAGGACCAGAGGACATAGGTTCAAGGTGAAGGGGAAAAGATTTAATAGGAATCCGAGGGGTAACTTTTTCACACAAATGGTGGTGGGTGTATGGAACAAGCTGCCAGAGGAGGTAGTTGAGGCTGGGACTATCCCATCGTTTAAGAAACAGTTAGACAGGTACATGGATAGGACAGGTTTGGAGGGATATGGACCAAGCACAGGGAGGTAGGAGTAGGAGCTGGGACATTGTTCGCTGGTGTGGGCGAGTTGAGCTGAATGGCCTGTTTCCACACTGTATCACTCTATCTCCCATGATGAGTTGAATGTGAAAGAAAGTTAAAATCTAACAAAAACTATAGAATTTGTTTATTATTACTCTGCAAATCTCTTACTTTGCAGGTTTCAGAAGATTTGATAATGGAACGTTTAAATGGCCTTCATAACAAGAGGAGTTGAACATAGGAGCAAAGAAGTCCTTCTGCAGTTGTACATGGCCATGGTGAGACCACACCTGGAGTATTGTGTGCAGTTTTGGTCTCTAAATTTGAGGAAGGACATTCTTGCTATTGGGAGAGTGCAGCGTAGGTTCACAAGTTTAATACCCTGGATGGCGGGACTGTCATATGTTGAAAGAATGGAGCGACTGGGCTTGGAATTTAGAAGGATGAGAGGATATCTTATTGAAACATATAACATTATTAAGGGATTGGACACGCTGGAGGCAGGAAACATGTTCCCGATGTTGGGGGAGTTCAGAACCAGGGGCCACAGTTTACGAATAAGGGGTAGGCCATTTAGAACGGAGATGAGGAAAAGCTTTTTCCCCCAGAGAGTTGTGAATCTGTGTGAAGGCAGTGGAGGCCGATTCTCTGGATGCTTTCAAGAGAAAGTTAGTTAGACCTCTTAAAGATAGCAGAGTCAGGCGATATGAGGAGAAGGCAGGAACAGGGTACTGATTGTGGATGATCAGCCATGATCACAGTGAATGGCGGTGCTGGCTGGAAGGCCCGAATGGCCTACTCCTGCACCTATTGTCTTAGTATACAAAACATTGAAATGCAATAAAACACACTTGTTTTATCACATTGCCAATTCCTACGAAGAATCTTTGATCTGAATTGCTATTCTCTTTTACACATCTGCACTTTAGTCTGTTGAACTGTTTCACTGTTCTTTTTACAATCCATGTTCTCGGGATATCTAAATACCTAAATCCAAATTTTATTAGTTATTTATGTTATGACATCGGTTGGAAGCTGCATACCAAATCTCGTTGCGCTTATGTGCAATGACAATAAAAGATATTATTATTACTCCATATTCAGCTCAAATTTGTGTCTCAATTTTGCCATGGTTCTGTATTGCGAAAAAAAAGGAAAGCTGTCAGAAGTGGGATTCGAACCCACGCCTCCAGAGGAGACTGCGACCTGAACGCAGCGCCTTAGACCGCTCGGCCATCCTGACGATGGCTGCACAAGACGCTTCATTCCTCCATGGAGCGTACGGGGGGAGGGGGTGGAAAACGCCGAGCTTGAATTGGGAATGTATCTGTGTTTTATAACTGTGTGTTTATAACAAGTAGATGTGCACGGATCCAAGGCAACGTTGCGGCCGAGGTTAGAGGCTGCGGCCTTGGCTGAACTCTGACCCCCGCTCAGTGATGGAGGCGGCATCATGGCGGCGCGGACGCTGATCCGGGACGAGGTGGAGGATATGGTGGCTCTGGCCCTGCGCTCCGGCCTCACGGAGCGGGACATCGTGCGGCTGCCGTCCGTGAGGAAGCTGCTTGGGGACGGGGCTTGTGTTAGGGCCTGGCCGCCGCGCCAGGGAGTGCGGGGACCGGCGGCGGCCCTGTTGTTGCTGCTGCTGCTGTTGCTGCTCCTAATCCTGGGTCTAGGCCCCTCGGCGCTGCGCCTCTGGTTCCACCTCCACGGATCCTCGCTAGAGACCGAGATGTGCGTGCTGGGCTTCTCCGACTTCCACAACCCTTTCCGCCAGCCCCTGGACTGCCGCGTCTGCAGCAACATCACCGCCGTGGACAGAAAGAGCAACCTGGGCCACGACGAGTTCCTGCGGGACTACGCCTACTCCATGCAGCCGGTGGTGGTGGAGGACGGCCAGAGGAACTGGTCGGCCAAGGACGTCTTCAGCTTCGAGTTCTTCTCCCAGATCTACAGTAACGGCAGCAGTGCCCTGGACAACAGTGGCAGCGAATGTCAGTTCTTCCCCTACGACACGGAGTTTCACAATTTAAGGGATGTTTTCGAGATGGAGGCCGGTCGTGTTGGCATGCACGGCAATGCCAAGCCTTGGTACATTGGATGGTGTGTGTCAAAATTCAGCTCTTTCACTTTATTTATTGTGTGGCCGTGGTGAATTACGGATAGACGATGGGCCACAGGACAGTGAATACCAGCTTATTATTTTAGATGAGTCTAGAAATGGAAAGAGGGAGAGAATGATCTGGTGGAATCGGCTTCTGTCACATTGGTATTGGTTTATTATTGTTCCATGTACCGACATGGAGTAAAACAAACCCATTGTTTTGCGTGCTTTCCAGACAAATCATGCAGTCAAACCATTCACTGGTACGACAGGTAGTGCAAAGAGAAAAATAAACTGTATAGAATATAGTGTTACAATGAATGCACAGATTTTAAAAAAAGTGCAAGTGCGACAGCCAGGTATAGTGAGAGATTGGATCCCTATCCCTCCCTAATGAGAGAAATGTTCAAAAGTCTGATGACAGCTGGGATTTCTGAATCTAGTGGTATGTGCTTTCAAGCTTTTGTATCTTCTGTTTGACAGGAGAGGGCAGAAAAAGGAATGACCCCGTGAAAAAAGGTATTTGATGGCTGCTTTCTCCAGGCAGTGTGGTGCAGATAGAAATTGTGGGGGTGGGGAGGGTGGTTTACATGATGTACTGGGCTGCATTTGTATCTCTGCAGTTTGTTGCGGTCTCGGGCAGAGCAGTTGCCAAACCTAGTTATTTTGCATCTGTATGGAATGTTTTCAATGGTGCATCTGTGGAAACTTATCCAGTACACATGACAATAGCAAACAAAGACCAAATGGAATCATAGAACTATACAGCACACAAACAGGCTCTTCGGCCCAACTTGCCCTTGCTGACCAATATGTCCCATCTACACTAGTCCCACCTGCCTGCATTTGGCCCATATCCCTCTCCTATCCATGCAGCTGTCCAAATGTATTTTAAATGTTGTTATAGTACTTGCCTCAACTACCTCCTCTGGTAGTCGGTTCCATATACACACCTCCCTTTGTGTGTAAAATGTTGTCCCTTGGGTTCCTATTAAATCTTTCCCCTATCTTTTCCCTTAAACCTATGTCCTCTCGTTCTTGATTCCCCTAGTCTGGGTAAAAAAAAATCTGTGCATCTAACCTATCTATTACTGATGTCAAGTAAAAATATGTAACCATAATTTGCAGCATGTCAACCAGTCATATGTGCCATCATGATCTTTGGATTTTTTCACTCTTTATTCTGGAACAGAAGTTAAAGAATGGTCTATAGGGTGATTTCACGAAAGGTCACTGGAGCGTAGATCCGCATCCACGTGACCGAAAATTTTAACTGGGGGACAAGCGTCACTTCCGGTATATGTTAGTGAATGGGAAAACACGCACTTTCACACCCGTTAAAAACATCGAAAACGGCCAGGTTTTGAGCTGCAATTTACTGAGCCAGTCGGGGTGACCGTGAGGCACAGCTACCTAAATTTACAGTTAAAAAAAAAGATAGAAACTAAGGTAAATACAAGAGGGAGCTGAAGGGGCAAAAAAAAGCGGAAGTTGTTAGCGGACATTTTTCGTGGAGATTTAAAGATCCAAAATATCGGGAATTATCGCGTTTGCTCGCTGCATTTCATCAAAAGTAAGGCATTATTGACTTTGTTATCTTTATTCATTTGTTAGATGAAAAGTATTAAAAGTTAGAAATCCTTCAGTAAAATTGCAAAATCGCCCATGGTTCTCGGGTGGGTTTTAACATGCAAAATGAACACGCTTCTGAAGCTACATTCACCATTTAAATATCCGTGAATCATAAATGCGTCTTGAAATAAATTTTACTCAGATGCAAGCTAAGGAATGGTATAATTGTCAGCTGTTAATTTGACAAAATCAGGACATTTTTTGGCTAATTGAATTGAATTGAATTGAATCCTTTATTTGTCATTCAGACCTTTCGGTCTGAACGAAATGCTGTTGCCTGCAGCCATACATGTAATAATAACAAAACACAATAAACACAAATTAACATCCACCACAGTGAGTTCACCAAACACCTCCTCACTGTGATGGAGGCAAAAGTCTTAGAGTTACTGTCTCTTCCCTCCTCTTCTCCCTCTGTGCCGAGGCGATACCCCACCGGGCGATGGCATCAGTATGGCTAATAATAAAATGTCCTGATTTTGTCAAATTAACAGCTGACAATTATACCATTCCTTAGCTTGCATCTGAGTAAAATTTATTTCAAGACGCATTTATGATTCACGGATATTTAAATGGTGAATGTAGCTTCAGAAGCGTGTTCATTTTGCATGTTAAAACCCACCCGAGAACCATGGGCGATTTTGCAATTTTACTGAAGGATTTCTAACTTAATATTTTTCATCTAACAAATGAATAAAGATAACAGTCAATAATGCCTTACTTTTGATGAAATGCAGCGAGCAAACGCGATAATTCCCGATATTTTGGATCTTTAAATCTCCACGAAAAATGTCCGCTAACAACTTCCGCTTTTTTTTGCCCCTTCAGCTCCCTCTTGTATTTACGTTAGTTTCTATCTTTTTTTTTAACTGTAAATTTAGGTAGCTGTGCCTCACGGTCACCCCGATTGGCTCAGTAAATTGCAGCTCAAAACCTGGCCGTTTTCGATGTTTTTAACGGGTGTGAAAGTGCGTGTTTTCCCATTCACTAACATGTACCGGAAGTGACGCTTGTCCCCCAGTTAAAATTTTCGGTCACGTGGATGCGGATCTACGCTCCAGTGACCTTTCGTGAAATCACCCTATACCAGGGGTCAGCAATCTTGTTCTGCATTGGGGCCAGGACGCATATCTGTGAGTGTATGGCGGGCCACATCTATCACGTGTATACATGGATCCCGCCCTGGATGGCAGGCAACAAATCACATGTTCACATAGATGCCGCCCCTTCGAGGACACCACCCGGAGCACTGGCCCCTGGTTATGGGCGCTCACGAACATGGCCCACCTACGGACCATTGCCTTGGCTCTGTCCTGAAGGCGGCGGCTCAAATACTCATACTCACTCGTCCCCGGCAGATTTCCAACCCCGATTCCGACAGTGAAGCCCAGACACAGAAGGTGTCACTCTGATACACAACTAATTACCTCTGCCTTGCATTCGCAGCACATTACTCTTTCAGTCCTGGTGTTTAGTTTTGACCTGAAATGCCAATAGATGTTTCTTGACCTACTGAGATACTCCATCGTTCTACATTTTTTGCTCTAGATTCGTGCATCTGCAGTTTATTTTGTCAACATAGTCATAGGACGTATTGAACTATATATTTTTTAAATGCACAGTGGAACTAGAACAAATCTGGTGTGCCTAGGACTTGTGGGCCTTAGCTCTGATGCTCATGACACTGGTCAGAGTAAGGTATCGGAGGGGAGTTTCTCTGTGTTCCTATTCCTTCAGGTACCAGAACTTTTTTTTAATGCAGCCTCTAAGAATAGAGCAAATAGGTGATGATGGGTGCATTGGAACTCAATTCCATTTTTATAATTATCAATCTATTTTTATTTTCCAGGAGTAACTGTGATTCCAGTGCAGCTAGCATTTTGAGGCAGCACTACAAGCGGCCATATTTTATCCCAGCCATTTCCGAATCTAGTAAAATGGACTGGATATTCATGGGAGTGCCGGGGCATGGAGCCCATATGCATGTAAGAACGATAAATTGAACAGTGACTATTTTTCTTGATCATTATCTAGTTAAGATTATCTCTCCTGATCTGAATTGACTTCTTTAATTTTCTATTCTATTATTCTCGGAGTTATGGTTTAGAGAAAGCACAGATTACACGTGGAGTACTGTATTCTGAATAGTATTTTGCGAAACGATTATTAAGCCACCAGAGAGGGTAAAGAATAAGGTAATGGCAGTTGTGAGGATATAAAGATCAGCAAAGGGAATAGAGGGTGGGAAGTTCTACTAAAAAGCAAAAGTTGAGGGCCAACATGGCGATCTTCAATCATAAAATGTTTTGAAAGAATTTCTTTAATCAGAAAGCGATCATGTGGAATTTACTTCAACAGAGAGTAGTTGTGTGAGTATCATTCATGCATTCCAGGGGAGAAAGAAATAGAATATTATGCTGAAATGTTTGGAAGCGAAGGAATGGTAGAGGACTTGAACATTGCATGAACTGATTGGCCTGTTCCTCTGCTCCATATTCCCTTTATTTCTGGTATAATATTCAGTTAATTGCTGCCTTGAAGATAGGGGGCAATGATTCAGCGCATTTCTGGAATTCGCCACCTTACTTTGTGTTCGTATTGCTTACCCCTGACGAAATCTGAACAGGACATCGGTGAGCAAATTATTGTGTAAGGCACTGCAAAAGTTGCAGATTTGTGGATTTCACAATATTCCCAAAAGTTTTATGCAACATTTTTATAACCCTTTTTTAAATTCTCTCCACAATTCCCCTACTTCCCCCTGCCTTAACCTCGTTCTCGCTGTCTGGTCTTGAAGCTTATGTCAGGGGCAGCATGTGTCAGATATTGGGAAAGAAAGTAACCTGCCTGCAACGACTTCTGGAAATTAGCCCATCCTTCTTGTGAGTTGGGGGTCTGGGACATTTTGTGGATGTGGCAAGCAAAGGGATACTTTCTCCATCCCAGATGTGACCGTGACCTGCCATTTGCCCACTGTCTAGTCCTCACTGACAAAATACAACTGACGGCTGAAAAAGGACAGCAGCTTGCTCTCAACTGGAGTGACGCCAACAAAGTATAGAGGGTTTTAAAAAGCCCAAATTTTTGGAATCCCTCCCCAGCGTCATCACCATACATGCATCTATTGACTTTTGAAATTTGCTGCAGTGCATGGAAAAACCAACGTAACTTTGCTAAACTTTTGTCTGCCTTGTCCACAATAGAACTGTTTTTGCGGCATCGCGCAATTGAGATAGGGTCTTATTGATTGTATACGTGTTGTGTAAAATAACTGTTGAATGTGACTTCTACCATCGTTGTCTACATTTTCCAGCACCATTACTGTATTCAGCTGGATTGAATTTCTTCTAGGATACGATATATCTAGCTATTCTCTACTTTGATGAAAATGTACACTATTGCTGAGGTGAAGCAGCTTGTTGCTAATCTTGTGCATAAATCTATAATGCTACAGCTGAGATATTGTCTGAAGTCACAACATTTGTTATTATCAAGTATGCTTTTCCATTTCTTAAATTGAAATAGACAGAACTGAATTGGCTGAAAACTGATCCCAGTGGTGAGCACATCAAGGTGAATCATCTCCTCTGTACTTTTCTTTTGCTACCACATAATGGTCCAGCGCTGTCAACAATGAGAATGATCACGGAGCCGTATCCTCCCATTACTTTAATGTCACACCATTCACAATTGTAGGTGACAAAACTTTAATCTGATCCGTTGTCCCTGGTATCACTTGACTGTCTATAACATTTTCTTCCACTATTTAGGATGCCTGTTGTAACTTTACCAAGTTGGCATCAACTATGCAGTACCTTTCCTATCAATGGTATCATAGATATAACTGCAGTGGATAAAATGGCACGGGTGAAGTTGTGGGGTTTTCCCCTTCTGATGGTGTTCTCATCACTTACTACATATCCCATCTGCTACCTTTATCCTTCATAATTCTGCCAGTGAGGTAATTTGTGCTGCTTTTGCTGCATTCTTGGTAATGAATGTTCTGGTAAAAACACTCTTTGTTCATGCTATCTCCAGTGCTCCTTTTGTGAGTTCAACAAGGACAACAGCTGAGACAGGGCTGTACATGTTGGTCAACATGTTGGCTTTATGCTTATGGATACAGTAACTGCAGATGCTGGTTCATAAAACAGGACACAAAGTGCTGGAGTAGCTCATGCACGCCAGGCAGCATTTCTAGAGAAGGGTCTCAACCTGAAACATCATCTATACATATTCTCCAGAGATGCTGCCTGACTCGCTGAGATACTCCAGCACTTGTGTCTTGGTATCTGAAGCTTGAGGCTTCCCACTTTCAGGAGGTGCGGGGTCTCTCTTTAGAGCAAGCCACTATGCTGCTGCATCTAGTGGGACTGATTTGCTGTTGATATTGGACAAGTCCAGGGATGATGATGGGAACATCTGGGAAGCTGAATCAAACGCATAAAATGAGATGGAAAATGTTAGTCAAATTACTGTTTCTTATGCAAAGTCAAGCAACGTACCAGAATTTTTAAAAGTCCTGAATAAACAGGAAGTCGTGTGCAGTGGTGTGCTCTGGTAAAATATTAAAATCTGATCTGACCACAGACATTCACCACTAACTTCCATCCGGCACTCAAATACACCTGGACCATTTCCGACATTTCCCTACCATTTCTCAATCTCACTATCTCCATTGTAGGTGATAGACTACTGATCACGAGGTTCTTGGGGTGGAGAGGGGTGATAGCGGTATAAAGGGGAGGGTAGTGTCTTGTGTTCTGTGTCTTGTGTCTATTGTTTGTGGGTAAGTGTGTCTGTTTAGTGTTCAGCCATGAGCGAATGGCGGTGCGGGCTCGACGGACCTGGTGGTCTACTCTCGCACCTACTTTCTATGTTTCTATGTTTCTATGACCCTTCATCCACTATAAACCCACTGACTCCCATGGCTATCTGGACTACACTTCTTCCCACCCTGCTTCCTGAAAGGACTCCATCCCCTACTCCCAATTCCTCCGTCTACACCGCATCTGCACCCAGGATGAGGTGTTCCACACCAGGGCATCCGAGATGTCCTCATTCTTCAGGGAATGGGGGTTCCCCTCTTCTACCATAGATGAGGCTCTCACCAGGGTCTCTTCTGTACCCCATAACTCTGCTCTCACTCCCCATCCCTCCACTCGTAACAAGGGCAGAGTCCCCCTTGACCTCACCTTCCACCCTACCAGCCGTCACATACAACAAATAATCCTCCGACATTTTCGCCACCTCCAACGGGATCCCACCACCGGCCATATCTTCCAATCTCCTCCCCTGTCTGCTTTCTGCTCCCTCCGTAACTCCCTGGTCAATTTGTCCCTTCCCACCCAAACCACCCACTCTCTTGGCACTTTCCCTTGCAACCGCAGGAAATGCTGCACATGTCACTTTACCTCCCCCCTTGACTCCATTCAAGGACCCAAGCAGTCTTTCCAGGTGTGGCAGAGGTTCACCTGCACCTCCTCCAACCTCATCTATTGCATCTGCCACTCTAGGTGTCAGCTGTTCTACATCGGTGAGACCAAGTGTAGGCTTGGCGATCGCTTCGCCCAACACCTCAGCTCGGTTCGTATTAACCTACCTGATCTCCCGGTGGCTCAGCACTTCAACTCCCCCTCCCATTCCGAATCTGACCTTTCTGTCCTGGGCCTCCTCCATGGCCAGAGTGAGGACCACCGTAAGTTGGAGGAGCAGCACCTCATATTTCGCTTGGGCAGTTTACACCCCAGCGGTATGAAAATTGACTTCTCTAATTTCAGGTAGTCCTTGCTTTCTCCTCCCCTTCTCAGCTCTCCCTCAGCCCACTGTCTCGGCTTCTTCCTTTCTTCCTACCACCCCCCCCCCCCCCCCCACCCTCACATCAGTCTGAAGAAGGGTCTCGACTCGAAGCGTTGCCTATTTCATACGCTCCATAGATGCTGCCTTACCCGCTGAGTTTCTCCAGCATTTTTGCCTACAGCCAATCTAAATGTGACTGCAGCCCAGGGACTTGTATTGATATTTGACATGAGCAAACCTGCACATACGGTTAGGTCCTTTGGGCTCGGGTTGAGGGTTCCATGCCAATACTGATGCTTGAGATATAGAAACTGCTTGTGTGATCTCCATTATTGTGGTTTGTTGCCGCAGTCAGTCCTGTGTCACCCGACAGTATGGACCTTTAATATTCTCAAGCCCAGCAACTTCCCGTTTTGATATCTGACCTGAACTTGACTCCAATACTCATTGACAGGGAGTGATCACTCCTGAAGCATTTTACTACGTCAAACTTCATAGTTCAGCGAGATAAAGCCCCAATAATTGTAAACTAGTCAAATTGGCTTCTTAGGATTATTTAAATCAAAGACCAAGCGTTAAAAAAAGTGTTAAGCAAAGCTGTTCTGAAATAAGTTTCAAGCACAAATCATGTTTTCTCTCCCTGTATCGTTTTATTTTCAATGTCAAATACAAAATCATGTGCAAATGTTTTATTGGCTCTGCTTAATTTGTAATGGCCCAATCTGTATGAAAAATATTATTTAGTCCACTTATTTTTAATTCGCCAAACTATAGAAACAAATATAGTATTACCCTCTAAATCCTTCGTGGTAAATTTTTTAAAAGCCTAAAAGTTCCTTCTAAGTTATTTTTAACCTAAAGCAGAAGGGTCAATATTGAGCCCTTCTGCACAAAAAATGTCGTCATGTTAATCAAATGAACTATTGCCGAACTTTTGATAACTGACACTTGTGTACAGAGTACTCTGTATTTCCTAACTATGTCCTGTATGAGTTCAACATAACTTCTTCATTTTTATATTCACTTCCTGTTAATTTTTCTTTGTGGTATTATTACCACACTGGTCTTCCTAAATACGTGCAGCTGGGATAATTGGTTACATTAAAAAGACTACATAGTCTAGATAAGTAGCAAACAGCAATGAAGGGGAATTGTAGGAATGTGAGCGAGAATAAGCTGCACGATTAAAGAGAATCAAGGAGAGGAGGAATGGGTTGAATGGCCTCCTTCAAGCTCAAGTGAGTTTATTGTCATGTGTCCCTGTATAGGACAATGACATTCTTGCTTTGCTTCAGCACACAGAACATAGTAGGCATTTACTACAAAACAGATAAGTGTGTCCATATACCATAATATAAATATATACACACATGAATAAATAAACTGATAAAGTGCAAATAACAGATAATGGGTTATTAATGGGTCCTTTCTCATAATCTCAAGTTTTTAGGCTAACAACAGTAACTTCACATAATGCAATTCACGTGAATGTCTTTTACAATAAGCCTTATTTCACAAAGATTTAGTTTTGTATTTATATTAAATGCCATTTGAAGCAAAACACTGGCAAAGGTGGCTTTCTAAAACAAAAACAAAAAATGCTAAAAAAACACAGCATCTGTGGAGAGAGAAACTTTTCAGGTCTGTGGCATCAGAAGTCATGCTTGGTCCCCAGGCTCTGACCACTTTAAAGGCCTGCCACACTTTGTCCTGCCTCTCTTCTATCCCAGCTTTCTTTCCCGCCCCGTACAATCAGTCTGAAGAAGGGTCTTGACTCGAAACGTCACCTTACCACAAGAGTTTTTTTTTACGGTTGGAGTTTCATGTAGCCAAGCTCCAAAGTCAGTGTGAATGTTACTCCCGATATATTCTCCTGTCTTATATACAACCCAAGTTCATTTAACAACTCTAATTGTGTGCATTATAAATCATAGAAGTTTGTTCCAATGCCTGGTCCTCCAACATTTGATTTGGGGCAACAAAAACTCTACAGGAAGGATGTTATTTTTCTGTTCACCATAGTAAATATGTGATTAAAGTTGAGTGGGTGTACTACCATAATATGAAGTAAAATAGCGAGGAAAATATTCACAAGGATGTTTCCTGGATTACAGTTGAGGTTTAGGAGATGTTAGGTAAGCGGGATCTGTATTATCTGGAGAAAAGGAAGGTGAGAAGTGATATGATAGAGGTATGTAAAATTATGAGAGGTGTAGACAGCCAGAGTTTGTTTCTATTGGTAGGCTGTCTAAAAGTAGCGGGCTTAGGTTTAAGGTAAGAGGAAGGATGTTTCAAGAGGATTTAGGGATTAACATTTTCACTTGATGGAGTTGAATTGATTGGAATGAGCTGGCAGAGAAGGAGGTGGAAATGGGAACACTAAAAACATTTAGGAAATATCTAAACAGTACTTGAATGATCAGGATTTGGTATTATTACGGGCGAGTGGGATTAGTATAAACAGTATATCTTTGGTAAATATCAGCATCTGCAATTGCTTTCTACACATTAGTATAGACAGTAGTTAACAGAGACATGATTGTGGTCCGAAGGGTCTGCTTCATTGCTGTACAAGTTTAGTTTTGCGTTTAGTAATTGTTGGCATAGACATTTTCCTTCCCGATATATAATATGGAAATGTCTTTCAACTTATGTTTTTCTCCTTTTTAGATTGATGATGTAGACAATCCATCCTGGCAGGCACAAATCAGGGGCATCAAACACTGGCATCTGGAGCCCCCAGCAGAATGCTACTACGAATGCTCTTCACTGGAAGCCATCGTGTATCCTGGGCAGATAAGTATGTAGGTTTGGCTAATTTGGGATTATTGTAAATGGGTGATTATTTGTAATCTTAGGTTCGTTTTTTATTTTCAAGATATAGCGCGGAAACACCGAGTCCGCGCTGACTAACGATCCCCGCACACTAACACTTTCCTACACGCGCTAGGGATAATTTACAATTATACCAAGCTAATTAACCGACAAACCTGAGTTGGGGAGGAATCCAGGGATCCAAGAGAAAACCTATGCAGGTCATGGGGGGGAAACATACAAAATCCGTATAGTCAGCACCCATAGTCGGGATCGAACCCGGGTCTTTGGCGCTGTAAGGCAG
The DNA here is from genome assembly GCF_010909765.2 of Amblyraja radiata. NCBI lineage: Eukaryota > Metazoa > Chordata > Chondrichthyes > Rajiformes > Rajidae > Amblyraja > Amblyraja radiata. Next base: position 37,852,429 of record NC_045972.1, on the reverse strand, counting down.
CAACTCTACTGTTGCTCCACCATGCAGCCCCTAGTCATGGACTCAGTGGGCCAACGGGCCTGCTTCTATGTGTAAGAAAGAACTGCAGATGCCAGTTTAAATCGAAGGTAGACACAAAATGCTGGAGTAACTCAGCGGGTGTGGCAGCATTTCTGGAGAGAATGAAAGGATGACGTTTTGGGTCAAGACCCTTCAGACTGATATCAGGGGAGGGGGCGGGACAAGGATAGAATATAGTCGGACATGCTGATTCCTATATTGTAAATTCACCCTTAAATGACCAATTTTTACCTGGATCCAGTGTGCCCACAAGTTTGTACATGTATGTGAATGCATTGAACAGTTCAGGCTTGTCACTACATGCCTGGTGCTGCCTGGAAACAAAACTTTATGATTTGTTATTGTGTGATCGGTTGTTAGATGAAGTTTAATTTCCATGCTGACTCCTGATCACTGTGATTTGACGGTAGCAATGCCGTTTACTGCCACCGTGAGCTTTTCAGCTACAGTCCCAGATAATCCTTAGTTTAATAAAGACAAAGACAGCCTGTCAGTGGGTGTTAGCTGCCCCTGAATACATGATTACATTTGAATTACCCAACAATGAACGGTTTAGAGATCAAATGATCCCAGCCGGCTCGAGTAAAAATAGAAAATACCAGAAATACTCAGCAGATCAAGCAGCATTTATGGAGAGAGAAGCAGAACTAATGTTTCAGGATGATGACCTATCATCAAAACTTAGAAATTTGTAAATCAAACCAATTTACATTGTAGAGAAGGGGCAAAATGGAGAGAACAATGAGAATGGCTGTCAACAACCCCTCACTCATGTGTTTCCTATTACCTGCCATGCTTTGTGCTGCTCCTCCTCTCTTCCAGCTTTACCCCCCTCATAATCAGTCTGAAGAAGGGTCTCAACACAAAATGTCAATTGTCCATGTTCTCCAGGGATACTGCCTGACATGCTGACTTACAATACAATTTATTTGTTATCATTTGAACCCAGAGGCTCAAACGAAATTTGGTTTCTGCAGTCATACAAACAAGAAGAAGAACCAAGACACAACACAATTTACACGAATATCCATCACAGTGAATCTCCTCCTCACTGTGATGGAAGGCAAAGTCTTATCTCTCCCCTGCACTCCTCATTCTCCTCCCGATGTCAGAGTCAAAGCCCCCGGCGGGCAATGGTAAATAAGTCCCGCGGCAATTATAAAGCCGCGCCGGGTGATGCAAGGCCGCGCTCCGGGTCTTGGTGTCGGAGCCCGCGGCGCTAACAAGTCCCGCGGCCATTTAAAGCCGCGCCGGGCGATGTAAGGCTCCGCTCCAGGTCATCCTCAACCCCGCAACTCGGGCGGGAGAAGCCGCCGTTGCGGAAGCCCTGAAAAGCGGTCTCCCACCAGGGACCCGCGGGCTCCCGGTGTCACCGTCCACCGGGCCGGCGGCTAGAGCCCCCGAATCTCCTGGGTCTTGATGAGAATGCCAGTGATAGATTAGATAGTTGAGAGAGATTAAGTGAAACAATGTAATGGAGTGGGCTGAGAAATGGTGGCGAAGGCTTGTTAGGGGATGCAGATATAGAAGTTAGGAAAAGAGTCAGAAGGAGCAGGTGAGTCTGCGAGCACTCTGGGAGTAGCAAGCAAAGGTGATGAAACTTTCAAGTTCTATATATACCAAAGTAAGCGGTACCTAACAAAAATGTTTTAGACGGAAGCAAGGAAACTTTCTCATACCCCACAAAGACTGACATTGTGTGCACCTTTGATTTAGAGAAGTAAGTTAAAGGCAAATGTATTTAATGTGGGAATTTGTTAAACCAGGCAAAAGAGGGTACTGTGGGGGTTGGGTGATAGGGTCTCCTGGTAGGGCTTTTTTTCAAGTAAGAAGTAAGGAACCTTCAGGCCATCTAGGTGTGGGTTGGAAGCTTAGAAGGATTGGGCGTCCATGGTTGCAACTGGGAAATTGGTAACTAAATTTGATAGAGGGGATTAGAGATGTCAGATGTAAGTGGGAAGAAACTGGATACGGAGAAAAATAATAGTCATGGGAAGAAAAATTAGGTTCTGGACTAAAACAACCGGTCTATTAGGAGAGTGCATTTTTGGTATGTAGGGAAGGAGGTGCAGCTGGGCTCCATCTGGGTGGAGGTCTAAGGTGGGAATGAAGATGCCCAGAGCAACTACAGACAGTGACACTGGGGACTGATGTCCTGGAGATCTGACTATATACGCAAAGTAGTTTCAGTTCGATTTTAGCAATACCGTTGAATAGCGCTCTTAAATTCCCCGAGAGATAATGCCGTACATACTCTGATAGCTTCCTTACAGGTAAAATTTCCTTTGCTTAAATTAGCTGATCGCAACCTGATGATTAGGCAAATCCAACAGTTGGAATGGTTGGGTTAGAGTTGGAGAAATAAACGCAGTGAAGAATTCCATTGTCCATTGTTAATTTGTGATCTCTGGATTGGATACGATATGATAGAACTTTATTTATCCCAAAAGGGAAATTGGTCTGCCTACAGTCATAAAACATAACAAGATACGTGAAACATGAAATGAAAGTGATGAGTGGAAAGTACAGGATTGGGGATGAGCAAGGAATGGGGGGGGGGGGGGGGGTAGAGGGGAAAGGGAAGTCAGTCTACCTCCACGACAGAGGGAGAGGTGTAGTACTGTTTGATAGCCGCAGGGAAAAAGGATCTCATGTGGCATTCTGCTGCATTTTGGTGGAACCAGTCTGTTGCTGAAGGTGCTCCTCAAGTTGACCAGTATGTTATGGAGGGGGTGAGCTGTATTGTCCAAGATGCTCTGCAGTTTGAGGACCATCCTGCTCTCCAAGACCTCCTCCAGTGAATCCAACTCCACTCCCAGGACGGAGCCAGCCTTCCTAATCAGATTGTAGATTCTGTTGGCATCCGTGTCCTTTGCCCTGCTGCCCAAGCACACATAAACACAGATAATGGCATTGGCCACTACCGATTGATAGAACATTTGCACCATCTTACTACAGACGTTGAAAGAGCAGAGCCTCCGCAGAAAGCACAGACAGCTCTGTCCCTTCTTATGTAGTGCCTCAGTGTTCCTACAACAGTCCAGTTTACTGGAATAATGGGACTAATGCGTGGGAATTTGAAAATGTGAATAATTTGAAGACTTTTTACGGGAAGTTAATTTAGAAGGACGTGAACATAGAGGAATACACGGAGTTAATTTGTGATGTAATTGTTTTATTTAATTCGTCGTCGGACAGAGGCATTTTGTAAGGACAAATTAGTAGAATATCCAGTTGCCTGTTGTCTCGTCTCACATGAGCAATGTGTGAAGGTTTGTGGGCATTTACTGCAACAACTCCATGGTTTCAATTACTGATTTGATAGAGGAAGCGCTAAATCGAGTGACTGTAGAAGCAGATGAATCTAAATAATTTATATTCATCCAGCTGAATCTTATAAATGGTTGAACGACCAGTGAACCTTAGTAACACACACACACACAGAAAGCCCAACAATGCATTCCTGCTGATGAGGGATTCAGCTCACCGAGGTTGTCCATTCCATACTGAATAGCATAACTACAGCCAAGAGTTTGCTAATACATGATTCATGGTAATAGCAAGTTTTTTTGTTGGTGTCATGAGGATATTTCTTTACTTACTGAAGATGGTATTGCTTTATAGACTACAAGCACCTGCCTTATGCTGCACTGTTTCTGTTTCAAGATATCACATTACTGACTAGTTGCCTTTAATGCCCACAACATCCAAATTAAAAGCACCAATAACAGACTGATAATGAAGCACCATGGTCAGGTAATCAGAGAAGATTCATGACAAGTACTAAGCAGTACTGAACAAATGTTTATGTACAATACCGCACAACGTCAGAATGTAGGATTATGGAACCTCAATCTTTAATGTAATGAATTTCTGCTATATATAGACACGAATTAGACAAGAGAGGAATTACATATATACAAAATCTTTCTCCTGGTTTAGTCGGCCAAATTCAAATATCAATCACCCATCACTTCTACAGATTTGTTGTGATGGATCTGAGGGACATCATATCAAGGTATCCTTGATGTTCCACTATAAACTCCAGGGCAAGGGGGCTCTTCCAGCAAAGGAGTAGAAGTTAATCTTCTGCGATGTTATGTTTTTTTTTTTTAAACTTTCCCTTCCTTCTCTTTCAGTTGTGCTGGACACAAATAAATGGTTTCACGAAACCCACATTTTGGGAGAAGAACTCAGTATTACTATTGGTTCAGAATATGACTGAGCTGCAAGGTTTTAACTTCGAGTAAAACACTCAGCGCCGTGTTATGGCATTAGAGGACGATCGGGGGAAAGCTCACGGGATTGGTAACTGATTCTGGCCTCATTTGGGTGGAACACCATGACCGTATATTGGATAACGATCCGCACTGCCTCAAATGGTGGGTGATTAATGGAAGTGACTATCAGATTGAAATTTGCTCTCAACTGGATGTTTAAAAAAATTATTTGGGGGAATTCCCGATATTTAAATTGGAATACTAGAACCAAATAGGCTTAAAACAAAATTGTCATTTTTTGGCTTTAAAAAAAAAATAGAAATCTCTTCCTGTAGCGATAACATGGTTCTTCAGCACAAAGACGTGTCAATACTTCCTTGGAATCCTCACAGGGTCAGCATTCAAGTTAGAGGTGGTAAAGTGTGTCAACCAAAATCACAGTTTTAGAAATGTTGCCATCTTTCCCCTCCCACCAAGTCCAAGAGGATGGTCTGAATAGTTGAATGAATTTCAGATTGTAATTGTTTCTCCTATTTGGTTGCTAGATTCTAGCATTCGATGTGTATTCATTAGCTGCATACAACACCTTTCTCCCAAACACATTGCTGTGTATCCTCTTTAAAAACAGTTTTCTCAATACTCTGTGCCTAACAGGTCCCCAAATCAAAATTGATTTATTCGCTTCATGTTTTGGCTTCCAGTGAAATGAGTTTGGAGTTATGAGATCTTTGTTTCTTTTTATTTAAAAACATTCTCAAAGTTGTATGATTGAACACGTCCAATATTTGATTCCGTTTCCTCTCTTGCAAGTGTCATATTGAAATCGGAAAGCGGCACATGTAATACCGTGGGCATATTCCTGATGTAATTGGTTGTAACTCATCTTTGTGATTATAAATCAATGTCAGAAATATTTATGAATGTACAGAGTATTAAGATTTTTCTCAGAGTACTTTGTAATTCAATAATGAAAAAACACATGACACTAATAACAGCTTTGATAATAATGGTCTCAGATTTGAGTACTGTACCACATTGGATCTACTGGATGCTGAGCTAGTGTCGCCCAGTCTTTAGTTTCCAGGATTGACTGTTGACTGAAGTAAAGATGGTGAGTTATGGCATTAACTTATGTTTAAAAAATGTGACTTAATTGTAAGATTCGGATGGCCTCCACGAAACACATTGTCATTTCACGTTTGCTTGTCATCTCCTCTGAAACGTATTAAATTATTTAATTACCATCTATATCTAAATTCATTCCATACGACACTCTAAAAGTCTAACCCAAAAGAATTTCTATTCATGGACAGTTTGTGAATAGTATCAATTTCCTCAAGTACACAAGAGCAAGAAAACTGGATGCAGAAAAAAAATAAAACAGAAAAGCTGGAAACAGTCAGCCTATCAGGCAGCAGCACATGTGGAGAGAAAAATAATTAACATTTTATGTTAATAGCTCTTCAGAACATTTATACGTAGTATTCACTGTATAACATGTTTATCTTGTTTACAAATTTGTCCCTAAATTGTTTGGGTTGGCTTCCTCACAGGAATGACACTCGCATTACTGCATTGTTTGTAATAGATAATATGTTTGGTACGTTGCTTGAAAGTTTTTTATTGTTGTTAGAGAGTCAAGTTACTCTCCTGATGTGCAATATTCATGGTTTTTATTGACATGTTAATTTTGCAAGTTACTCATGTAAGATTTGTGGAAATAAAGCATTTTTGATAATGGTACTTTTTACACTTGCGATCTTTGAGGGTGCTTAAAATAATGAAAATGTTGAACAAAAATGTTATCCAGGCCTTGAGCAAATGAAGTTAATTTTGCACACAAATAAAATGTTTTCAAATGTGCTCTGGCAATGCCCAATTCCACTTTGCCCTCATCTTTTCAATTCCTCCCCCACCTCTTGTTTATCATGCTTCCAGAGACAATTGCTGTGTTTACATGGATAAAAAAAATGTCAATTTATCATTCTTAAAATTACTCCGACCATCTGAACATCACCTAGAAATGCAGAAGCCTGGAATAAAATGGGCTAAGTGAGAGTTTGAAAATTAGAGAGTTAGTTAGAAATAAATAACTAACAGGGAGAGTACTTAACTGGATTATTTTTACTGTTTTGCAAGGTATTCCAAGATTCTCATTACTCTGTTTGTCACTGTGCCAGTCAGCAAACCCTAGAACTCAGGACAATATGGTAGAAGGAAGTTACCTTCAACACTGAGTGACTGTCACAGAGAGGAGAGCGGGTAACAGGTGAATACCTGAGTGCAGTTAAAAAACAAAGAGAAGGATTTAACAACTGAGGGGTAGTCAGCCAGTCTGTCTCAAGAGGCAGGACACTCCTGTGCCTTTTATACCTTGCAAGAAACATCAGGTTGGGTGATTTATCACTGAGACAAACAAATGAATATTATTTGATAAGGATAAAGGGGAATTCCTTGAGGACCGAGATGAGAAAAACATTTTTCACACAGAGAGTGGTGAATCTCTGGAACTCTCTGCCGCAGAAGGTAGTTGAGGCCAGTTCATTGGCTATATTTAGTTTTATTGTGGTTGTGTGTTCTTTATTATTGTATCGCTGCAGACAACCCAAATTTCCACCAGCCTGGCTGTGTGGCAATAAATTATATCTAATCTAATCTAATCTAATCTATTTAAGAGGGAGTTAGATGTGGCCCTTGTGGCTAAAGGTCATGGGGTATGGAGAGAAGGCAGGTACAGGATACTGAGTTGGATGATCAGCCATGATCATATTGAATGGCGGTGCAGGCTCGAAGGGCAGAATGGCCTACTCCTGCACCTATTTTCTATGTTGATGGAAAATAAACCAGTGCATGTTCTGGATATTAGCAGATGAATATTAGTTTGCTGCTGAAAACCGACATATTGCAGCAGGAAATACTGTAGAGGCTGCAGTAGTCTGTGAATGATTGGTTTTACCTCGATGAGCTGATTTGCAGCATGCCCCTAAACAGCTGTGTCGATTTTATATACTGGTTGAGCCAAAATCAGCACTTTCATTTCGTACTATGCCCAAGAACATGACCCAAGCACAAGTGACTGGCATTTGGAAGGAATTTTGTGCAGGTGACATCATTATGAACCATTGCATTGCAAGAAACAGAACAAAATAAACTGCAGATTCTGGAAATCTGAAATGAAAAGCAGAAATTACTGAAAACAGACAACAGCTGTGGAAAGATAAACGGAATTAATGTTTGCAATCAAATACTTTTTTTGTCATAACTGGCACCACAGCCTTGTGAGAGAGCAACTCACAACACAGCCTGGGAACAGCCAGCCAACAAAAGCTTTTCATTGTACCTTAGTACACTTGACAATAAACTAAATCTAAAACTAATAAACTGAATTATGTTTAGAGATACAGTGTAGAAACAACTGTATACTAATTCCAGTCTACACACTAGGGACAATTTACAGACGGAAATTAACCTGCAAACCTGAACGTCTTTGGGATGGGGGAGGAAACCGGAGTACCCGGAGAAAGCCCAAACTCTGTACAGACAGGACCCAAGGTCGGGATCGAACCTGGGTCTCTGGCACTGTAAGGCAGCAACCCTACCGCTGTGCTGCCCCTGGCATCCATTGGTCTGAATGGATGGGTAGATATAGGTGCAATGTTTAGCAGATAAGATGGGGGGAGTGTATCACAGTGGTCTGAATTGAAAGTGCTCCCCACTGTGCAAATGTAATATATTTGAAACTATTCCTGTGAATTGTGTGACTTAAACAAACTCAAGTGTAATCACATGCAGAAAAAGAACATTTTAAAAAGTCCTCTCCCTTCATTAGATCCACAGTTTTCATAAGCTAACTGCTGTTGTAATACTGCAACACAGAGTTATGTATCTGAATGATTGCTGTGTCAGCACTATTGAAATCTTCCATTTGTGTGAGATAAAGACTGCCTTGTTCGTAACTGCAAGTGTCTTATTATATTCCTTGGAGATTCATAACTTTCAAAGAGTTTATTGTCAAATGCTGAAAATATTTTCTGTGGAGTGCTTCCATTTTAGAGGTAAAGTCAAATTTTCTCTCCCTCTAAAGTATAGTTTGCAATTGTTTTACTCAACAAATAAATAAAATAAATAAACCAAATAAAAATGTCACACTATATGTCCCTAGAGGGCACAGATTTGTGGTGAGAGGGGCAAAGTCTAAAGGAGATGTGCAGGACAAAAATGATCTTACACAAGAATGGTGGATGTGTGGATTTTGCTGCCAAGGCTGGTGATGGGGGCAAATATACCAGTGGTCTACAATAGGTTTTTGGAAAGGTACACGGATATACAGGAAATGAAAGGATGTGGATCACGTGCAGGCAGACGGGATTGGTTTATATTGGCAGCATTTTCGGCGCAGACATTGTGGGCCAAAGAGCTGTTCCTATGCCGAATAGTGAAAGGCCTGGATAGAGTGAATGTGGAGAGGATGTTCCCACGAGTGGGAGAGTCTAGGATCAGAGGCCATAGCCTCAGAATAAAAGGACATACCAATAGAAAGGAGCCGATGAGGAATTTCTTTAGACAGAGGGTGTTGAATCTGTGGAATTCATTGCCACGGACAGCTGAGGAAGCCAAGACAATTGATATTTTTAAGGTGGAGATTGACAGATTCTTGAATAATCAGGGTGTCAGGGGTTATGGGGTGAAAGCAGGAGAATGGGGTTGAGAAGGAAAAATAGATCAGCCATGGTTGAATGGTGAAGTAGACTTGATGGGCCGAATGCCCCAATGCTGCTCCAAGAACTTATAGAAACATAGAAAATAGGTGCAGGAGTAGGCCATTCGGCCCTTCGGGCCTGCACCGCCATTCAATATGATCATGGCTGATCATCCAACTCAGTATCCTGTACCTGCCTTCTCTCCATACCCCCTGATCCCTTTAGCCACAAGGGCCACATCTAACTCCCTCTTAAATATAGCCAATGAACTGGCCTCAACTACATTCTGTGGCAGAGAATTCCAGAGATTCACCACTCTTTGTGTAAAAAAATGTTTTTCTCATCTCAGTCTTAAAAGATTTCCCCTTTATCCTTAAACTGTGACCCCTTGTTCTGGACTTCCCCAACATCGGGAACAATCTTCCTGCATCTAGCCTGTCCAACCCCTTAAGAATTTTGTAAGTTTCTATAAGATCCCCCCTCAATATTCTAAATTCTAGCGAGATCTTCTAAATTCTAGCGAGAATTTATATTATGAACTTATACTGTTCTATGTTCTAATATTGGAGAGTCTGGTGGTTTAGTACTTATCATGAAAATGTCCAGATAAACAGCTGGGTGAGCACTTTAACCCGGTTTCCAATAGCTGATTCAACAATAACAGGTTTATCTAGTGCTATGCTTGATATCAGGATGTACCACTGCATAATATCCACAATATCCCACAGTACTTGCTTAAACACTGTTCTTAATTTACTCATTATCTGAAATGTCAGTTCTTTAATCTTGTTTTGCGTGTTCCAGTTTACGTTGATTTCACCTGAAGCTTAATGAACTGTTGGAAAATAACCTCTATAAAATACATTTGTAGTATTCCCCAGCAAAGCTTTCAACCAGCGCGCTCAGAACGTGGATGGATGCATTTGGAGTAGGAAGGAACAGCAGATGCTGGTTTAAACCGAAGATAGACACAACATGTTGGAGTAACTCAGCGGGACAGGCAGCGTCTCTGGAGATAAGGAATGGGTGACGTTTCAGGTCGAGACCCTTCTTCGGACTGAAAGTCACGAGAAAGGGAAATGAGAGATGTAGACGATGATATAGAGAGATCTATAACAAATGAAATAAAGATATGCAAAAAAGTAACTATGATAAAAGAAACCACCCATTGTTAGCTGCTTGCTAGGTGACAATGCAAATTGGAGGAACAGCATCTCATATTTTGATTGGGCAGTTTACAACCGAAGGTTATGAATATTGATTTCTCTAACTTCAAGTAACCCCTGCATTCCCTTTCTCTCCCCCACCCAAGTCACACCAGCTTTTCGTTCTCACCTAGCACATGCGTTTGGAGCCAGGGCGTGGAACGTAATGACCGGACTTCAACCAATGGCTCATTTAACAAGCGTGAAATAGAAGGCGAGCGTGGACGCGGAGTATAATATGATACACCATTGAGGATAATTATATGCAGCGGAACAGAGTGGCGATTGGGCGGTAAGGGAATAGGTTTTAAAAAAACTAGCAGGAAGTTAACGTATATTGTTCAGCAGTCAACCGGTTTCACTGTACGTGTTAACCTTTAGCTTTGGTGAGCGGCCTCGTCGGCCTTCAGTTACCAGGCAGGTTGTGAGCAGGTGACACACAGCCCTCTCTCGCCCGGAATGGATCCCCACCGCAGCGCTGGTCTCATTTCGTGTTGAACTCTTTGTTTTAGGCACTGTTTGCAGTCGGTGTCGCGCTATGGCAGACTTTCCTGATAAAGTGAACACCCAGACCAGCACCGGGAGCAACGCGCGCGGAAACTTTCCAATCGGAATCGACACCTATTTCCTTAAATCCTTCTTTGGGATATTGATGATAGTGGAGTTAGTAAGTTCCTCCTTTATTTTGCTTCCCTGACTGTACCAGTATCTCCTCTCTTTGCCTCCGCGGCTCTCTCATTTAAGAGCAAAATGCTCAGATTATATTTAATTAATAGCTTTTATGTTCGGTGATTTTTTTTTTTAATGTTATAGGAACAGAATTAAGCCTTTCAACCCATCAAGTCTACTCCGCCTGTATGATCTATCTTTCACTCCCAACCCCATTCTCCTGCCTTCTCTTAACCCCGTGACACCCCAGACTTTTTTTTCCTCATTATCTCTGTTAGCTGAGAACTTTCATGTCGGCAGTAGACAGTGAAACCAAATACCAAACCACATAATGAAGGAGCGTTTGACTTGCATACGCTTTGTATTGTTAAACATTTCTATATTTTGACAGTCCATGTTAACTTATATTTAGAAGCAGGTTGTACAACAAACGTTTGTTGATAGACTAAAGACTTAAACCAGAAATTGTAAAATCCATCGGGAGCATCATGTTATGCCTATACAAGAAGTTGGCGAGACGGCACTCGGGAGTTTAGTGTGGAGTTGTGGACGTTAAGCTGTAAGAAGGATGTTGTTTAAGTTGCTGAGGAAAACATTCACAAGGATGTTGCCGGAAAGGAGAGACTGGATAGGCTGGAACTGTTTCCCCTGAGGCAACGAAGGCCGAGGGATGAGTTTAATAGAAGTTTACATAATCGTGAGAGACATAGCCAGGTAGATAGTCACACCCTTTGCCACGAGAAGCGAGTCCAAAACGAGAGGGTGCCTGTTTCAGGTGAGAGGGGAAAGATTCAAGGGGTCGTGAGCGGCAAGTTATATGTAGAAATAAACTACAGAATAATAGTTACGTAGAAAGCGCAGATATTTTTTTTAAAAGCGCAAGAGCCACAATCATTAAGAAGGAACTGCAGATGCTGGAACTATCGAAGGTAAAAAAAAGTGCTGGAGAAACTCAGTGGGTGAGGCAGCATCTATGGAGCCACATGAGGTAAGTGGGTTAGTTTATGAGAGGTTAGTTCAATAGACTGATGACAACAGGAGAGAAGCTGGTCCTGAATCTGCTGCTAATTGTTTTCAATCTTTTGCATCTATGCCTGACAGGAGAAGGAGGAATGATCAGCCTGTAAGTGGTTCTTGGTTAAATTGCCTGCTTTCTTGCAGCGATGTGAAAGCTGGTTTGTGTGATGGACTGGGTGATGTCCACACTTCTCTGCAATTTCTTGCAAAACGGGCAGAGCTGTTGCCAAACCTAGCTGCAATGCATTGTGAGAGCCATGATCATATTGAATGGTGGTGCAGGCACGAAGGGCCGAATGGCCTACTCCTGCACCTATTTTCTATGTTTCTATGAGAGGATGTTATCTATGGTGCACCGGTGGAAGTTGGTCAAAGTAGTTGGAGACATGTTTCACTTCCTTGGTCTTCTGAGGAAGTCTCGGTTTGGTGTGCTTTCTTGGCTGCAGCTTCGATATAGTGAATCGAGGACAATTGGCAAAATTTACAGCTAGGAATTTGAAGCTCGTGACTATTTGCACTTCCATGAGTCGCCATTGATGCTGAGTGTGGGGGGGGGGAGGGGGATGTACATTACCTAATTTCTTAGTCATTACTAGCTCCTTTGTCATTGCTGAACATGAGGGAGAGGTCGTTGTCTTGATGCCATGGTTTCTAAGCTCTGTCTCCCTCCTGTACTTTGTCCTGTCATTATTTGAGTTGCGGCCCACCGCGCTGATGTCGTCTGTCAACGTAAATCGAGTTTGAGCAGAGTTTAGTGAGTGTATATAGAGGCTGAGAATGCATTTTTGTACAGCGCCAGTGTTGAGAGTTATCGTGCAGGATGTATTCTTGTTTATCCTCAAAGATTATGATCAATGATTTTCTTATTGATTGATTGATTGTGTTGTGATGTGTTTACCTTGTTTACCAGAGGGACTAAAGATGGAAATTAGCTACTGGCTACAATCTTGCGTATCACATGTAAATGTTTATTAATATGCACTGTCCCTAAATAAATAAATTATAAATTACAAAATTACAAATGGGCTAGGAAGTGCAGTTGTGCTGGCAACTCACTCACGGCTGGTGGGCTGGTAGTTGACTCGCGGCTAATCCTTGAAATTCTATTTCAAGCAGGGTATAAGGCCACCAAATTCAAGTGCAGTTTCTTACCACTTCTAGCAGGGTGCAAGGCCACCAAATTCAAGTGCAGTTTCATACCATTTGAAGTAGGGTGCGAAGTCACTAAAGACAGCGAGTCGTGACCTCTCCCTCCTCCTTCTTGCAGAGACTGAGCCACACCCACATTTCCGGGTTTTATAACCCCTCCCCCCCCACCGGAAAAGGTGTGGCTTTCATGGAGTGATTGACAGGAGAGATTCTCAACATTAAAAAAAAAAACTAATAACACTTTTATTTTTCATTGATGGGAAGAATTCTCTGCACCTGCTCAGCGGAGGGGGACTGAGTAAGATGGCCAAAAATCACAGCCGTAAGTGGTAGCGTTTTATCTAAAATCAATATACAGTGCAAACAGGAAGTAAGCGCATTTACAGTAGTGCCTTTCAACTTCAAGCCATTGCATCCAAGCCACCATTTGCAGTAAGTAGTGCCTTTCAACTTCAAACCACACCCAAGCCACCATTTGCAGTAAGTAGTGCCTTTCAACTTCATGCCACCATTTGCAGTAAGTGGTGTCTTTCAACTTCAAGCCACACCCAAGCCATCATTTGCAGTAAGTAGAGCCTTTCAACTTCAAAGCTCCCAAGACACCATTTGCAGTAAGTGGTGTCTTTCAACTTCAAGCCACACCCAAGCTACCATTTGCAGTAAGTAGTGCCTTTCAACTTCAAGCCAAAGCACCCAAGCCACCATTTGCAGTAAGTAGTGCCTTTCAACTTCAAGCCAATGCACCCACGCCCCCCGTTTGCAGTAAGTAGTGCCTTTCAACTTCAAGCCACACCCACGCCCCCCCATTTGCAGTAAGTGGTGTCTTTCAACTTCGCCACACAGCAAGCCACCATTTGCAGTAAGTAGTGCCTTTCAACTTCAAGCCAAAGCACCCAAGCCACCATTTGCAGTAATAGTGCCTTTCAACTTCAAACCAAAGCTCCCAAGCCACCATTTGCAGTAAGTAGTGCTTTCAACTTCAAGCCAAAGCACCCAAGCCACCATTTGCAGTAAGTAGTGCCTTTCAACTTCAAGCCAATGCACCCACGCCCCCCGTTTGCAGTAAGTAGTGCCTTTCAACTTCAAGCCACACCCACGCCCCCCCATTTGCAGGAAGTAGTGCCTTTCAACTTCAAGCCAAAGCAACCAATTCACCATTTGCAGTAAGTAGTGCATTTCAACTTCATGCCACCATTTGCAGTAAGTGGTGTCTTTCAACTTCAAGCCACACCCAAGCCACCATTTGCAGTAAGTTGAAACAAGTTTATTCATGGATAACCCCTTGAGATGGACAGTCATCTCGTTTTCGAGGGGGTCCAACATAGAACATACAGCACAAGACATAACATACATAGAGGCTCTCATTGACCCACCTACCCACACACCAATCCCAAAACCCCTCCATCCCCACTTGTTATAGTTACCATTTGCAGTAAGTAGTGCCTTTCAACTTCAAGCCACACCCACGCCCCCCATTTGCAGGAAGTAGTGCCTTTCAACTTCATGCCACCATTTGCAGTAAGTAGTGCCTTTCAATTTCAAGACACACCCAAGCCAAGCCAACCAGGGGAGGGCGCTTTCTGGAGCGCTAGTATGAACCATTTTAGAACCAATAGAGACATTTTTTTGGCAAGCTTTAGAACCAATAGACATTTTTTTGCAAGCTTTAGAACCAATAGACACTTTTTTTTGCAAGCTTTAGAACCAATAGACATTTTTTGCAAGCTTTAGAACCAATAGAGACACTTTTTTGCAAGCTTTAGAACCAATAGATATTTTTTGCAAGCTTTAGAACCAATAGACATTTTTTGCAACTCAAGCCACACCCACGCTCCCCATTTGCAGGAAGTAGTGCCTTTCAACTTCATGCCACCATTTGCAGTAAGTAGTGCCTTTCAATTTCAAGACACACCCAAGCCAAGCCAGCCAGGGGAGGGCGCTTTCTGGAGCGCTAGTATGAACCATTTTAGAACCAATAGAGACATTTTTTTGGCAAACTTTAGAACCAATAGACATTTTTTTGCAAGCTTTAGAACCAATAGACATTTTTTTGCAAGCTTTACAACCAATAGAGACACTTTTTGCAAGCTTTAGAACCAATAGACATTTTTTTGCAAGCTTTAGAACCAATAGATACTTTTTTGCAAGCTTTAGAACCAATAGACATTGTTTTGCAAGCTTTAGAACCAATAGAGACACTTTTTGCAAGCTTTAGAACCAATAGACATTTTTTGCAAACTTTAGAACCAATGAGGAATTTTGTAAAAACATTAATATCTCTGTCATTTTTAATCGACGGGAAAAATCCTCGGCACACATGCGGCGGAGGGGGGCTCTGAGCAAGGTGGCCAAAAATGACGGCCGCAGGTGGCGGCGTTCTCTCGGAAATCGCAGCACAGATGGCCAAAACCGGTCAAGAACAGACTTTTAGTAATATAGATATATATTCTGCCATTCAATCATGGCTGACCTATCTCTCCCTCCTAACCTCATTCTCCTGCCTTCTCCCCATAACCGCTGACATGCATACTAATAAAGAAACTATCTATCTGTGCGTTAAATATATCCACTGACTTTGCCTCCACAGCTTCTGTGGCAAAAAAAAGCCACAAATTCACCACCCTCTGACTAAAGACATTTCTCCTCATCTACTTCCTAAAAGAACATCCTTTAATTCTGAGGCTATGACCTCTAGTCCTAGGCTCTCCCACTAGTGGAAACACCCTCTCCTCATCCACTCTAATACAGCATTTTCACCATATAAGACTTCATTCTGTTTGCCTGCAAGATGCAAGATTTGTACTGTATCAACATGATGTCAATATTTCTATCACATTCCTTCAATAAGTTTGGGCCTCTGTACCGTTTGCCTTGGTGTGTAGTGGCAGGAGGACCTTAATCTCCGGCCTTTCCCACAGAGCAATTGTAGTGGCTGCACGAAGTTCCACTGTATTCCTCAGCCCTTTGACCATGGAATGTGCACGGTCTGACGACTGCAGTATTTGGTTCCAAGCAGCTTCCAAGAGCTGGAAGGCCATCAAAATTAAGGGTGATCAAGTTAATGTTCCTCCAACAGTTGTTGTTTGTCTCTGTGCGAAATACTGGGAACAGCAATGGAGCAGAGAATCCCGAGTTATGCAGCCCCATGCAGGTTGAATGAACTACCACAAAGGCCAGTTGAGACCTCTTTTGGGTATGGATGCAGACTCCCCAAGCGGAATGTGAGGTGCTGTTCCTCCAATTTCTGGTGTTGCTCGCTCTGACCATGGAGGAGACCCAGGACAGAGAGGTCGAATGCAGAGTGGGAGTGGGAGTTGAAGTGCTGAGCCACCAGGAGGTCAGGTTGGTTATTGCGGACCGATAGAAGGGTTTTGGCCCGAAACGTTGCCTATTTCCTTCGCTCCATAGATGCTGCTGCACCCGCTGAGTTTCTCCAGCATTTTTGTGTACCTGCCATTGTAGAGTTAGCTGGCTGACAGTTCTCCTCCCTACCTTTAAGGATACCATGTGGTTGTGCTGGGACTCTGTGCATAAATTGATCTGACCAGGTCTTGAGGCTGTTCCATGCAGACCATTCTCTGATCAAAGGTGCTGTTTAATTGAACAGAACGTTCTCTAGCTGCGTGACCATCCTTTCCAACCAGGGGCAAGCAGAACCTCAGCATGTATTGACACAGTGATATTGGCTCTTCATGTAACACCACGGAAAGGCAGCCATAAGCCGTTGAGGTGGAGAAGATGGCAGGTTTAAGGAAAAACTAGTTGGAGCAAAACTTGTTTGCCTTTGATTTAAACAATTCTCCAGGAAGCCTGAGCCATTCTGGTAGCTGATAGCAAAACCCAAAATAAGAGTTTAATGGAGAATAAGGATTTTGATATTTTTGGTTGACATCAATTGGGCGTGGAGTTTCGTAGGAGCAAAGGTTGGAGCCGGAAGGACAATAATATTCAGGTGGAGAGCAAAAGCAGGAAATGTTATCATAATGTTAATGTAATGTTATTTTATCTGTGATTTAACATGACGTGCAGCAAGACTGTGAGAAGTTCTAAAATAACTGGAGCATGAGTCAGCGACAGGAAGATGATAACACTGGTGAGAGAGGTTAATGTCTCCCCCACTGGCACCAAAGCCATTGGAGAGAATAGAACCAAAATATTTTTTTTAAATCTGTAGTCGGAGAGACTTATTTTGTAGACTGTCAGAGAAATCAATTGAGGACCTGGACTTATGGAGAGTGAGAATTTATTACGTGTTAATGTGTGGGGATCGCTGGTTGGTGCAGACTCAGTCAGCCAAAGGGCCTTTTTTGTTGCTGTATCTCTAAACTAAACAATTAAAGATAGATAGATTCTTCATTAGTACAGGTAGTACAGGTTATGGGAAGAAGGCAGGAGACTGGGGTTAAGAGGGAAAGATAGATCAGCCATGATTGACTTGCGGAGTAGACTTGATGGGCTGAATGGCCTAATTGTGCTCCTATTACTTGCGAAGGGGGACGGGAGGAGTGAGATCACAGTTCGCTGGTCGATCCTGACATCCAAGGAAGGCGAAGGCTAGAGGCCTGCAGCAGTCTCGGGATGGCCTGGAGTGGGCAATGCTCATATCAACTAGAGCATGGTCTGAACTTTGGAAATGGCCCCAAAATATCTTGCATTTGGGATCAGTGGGCTATTTCTGTATACTTGCTAATCGGGGATATGCTTGGGTTTGGCAACTCTCTCCTCGACTGCTGTAAGAAAATAATTTCACTGTGCGTTTGCACTTCGCACATCTGACTATAAAAGCACCATTGAACCATTCAGTGACTTGAAGCTATTCACATTGGTAGAAAGGTATTAAAACAGCATATGGTTAGAGCCTCGGCTGCTGGTTCACAATACAAAGTGATCAATGAAATGTGACAAACAATTTGAAAGGCAAATGGTATCATGATCTGTTGTTGTAGAAGGGATGGAGTTCAAATGTGAGATTGTGTTATTTAATCTCTATATTTGAGGAGAGTCAAGTCAAGAGTGTTTTATTGTCATACGTCCCGGATGGGACATTGAAATTGTTACTTGCTGCAGCACAACAGAATATGTGAATATGGAAACCTAGTACATAACGGGGGAAGAGAAAAAAAGGAAAGGTTCAATAAATAATAAATATAGTGCGAATAATAATAGTCTTTTGCAGTTCAGAGCTTATTTGTTGCTGTGTTTAATAGCCTGGTGGCTGTAGGGAAGAAGCTGTCCCTGAACCTGGACGTTACAGTTTTCAGGCTCCTGTACCTTCTTCCTGATGGCAATGGTGAGATGAGTGTGTGGCCAGGATGGTGTGGGTCCTTGATGATTTTGGCTGCATTTTTGAGGCATCGACTACGATAGATCCCTTTGACGGTGGGGAGGTCAATGCCGGTGATGGACTGGGCAGTGGTCACAACTTTTTGTAGTCTTTTTCGCTCCTGGACGTGCAAGTTGCTGAACCAGGCCACGATGCAACCAGTCAGAATGCTCTCTACCATCCCGTGCACCTGTAGAAGTTTAGGAGAATCCTCTTCGGCATGCTGAATCTCCGTAATATTCTTGAGAAGTAGAGGTGCTGATGTGCCTTCTTTATAATTGCATCGGTGTGCTGGGTCCTGGGAAGATCTTCGGAAATATGCACGCCCAGGAATTCGAAGTTATTGACGCTTTCCACCATCGTCCCGTTGACATGAACAGGATTGTGAGTCCTCGTCCTTCCCTTACAAAGTCCACAATCAGTTCCTTGGTCTTAGTGATGTTGAGAGCCAGGTTGTTGTGCTGGCACCATTTGGTCAGTCGTTCGATCTCACTTCTATACTCTGACTCGTCCCCATCTGTGATTGGTCCAACCACAGTGGTGTCGTCGGCGAACTTGATGATGGAGTTCGCATTATGTCCGGCTACGCAGTCATGGGTATAGAGTGAGTACAGCAGGGGGCTGAGCACGCAGCCTTGAGGTGCTCCCGTACTAATTGTTATTGAGGATGAAGTGGTTTCTCCAATTTGAACAGACTGTGGTCTGTGGATGAGGAAGTCGAGGATCCAATTGCAGAGGGATGCGCAGAGGCCCAGTTCCGTGAGCTTGGTAACCAGCTTTTTATTTTATTTTATTTTTAATCAAAATGTTTATTCAATTATTAAAAATAATATTTACACTACAATAAAACAAGCCAGAACCCACCACCATAATACAATACAAACATGTATCCATAATAAACTACTATACAACTATGTTACAATCCTTATTGAGGATACATTCAACACCCTGCGGAGCCCAGTGGTCCTGGAACTCCCTCAGGGTGCCCGTAGACAGAGCGTATTCCCTTTCTAACCCCACCCGGGCACGGACGTAACCTCGGAAAAGGGGCAGGCAGCTGGTTCGGGTAGAGCCCTCCACCGTCTGGCGCCGTGACTCGCGGATGGCCAGCTTGGCCAGGCCCAGGAGCAACCCAACCAGGACATCTTCAGCCCTACCCTCTCCCCTACGCACAGGGTGTCCAAAGATGAGGATGGTGGGTGAAAAATGCAGCCAGAAGGCAAGGAGCAGCCCCTTTAGATATTCAAACAGTGGCAGCAGCCTCACACACTCCATGTACACGTGGTACACAGACGCTTCCAGCCCGCAAAAGTGGCAGGCGGCTGGCGAGTCTGTGAACCGCGAGAGAAACAGGTTGCAGGGAACACCTCGGTGCAATACCCTCCACCCCAGGTCCCCAATGTAGAGGGGGAGAATCCCTGCGTAGAGGGACCCCCACCGAGGGCGTTGGTAACCAGCTTGGAAGGGATGATGGTATTAAACGGCGAGCTGTAGTCTATAAACAACAGACTGACGTAGGTGTTTTTATTGTCCAAGTGGTCCAATGCGGAGTGGAGAGCCAGTGAAATTGCATCCTCCGTTGACCTGTTGTGGCGATATGTGAACTGTAGTTGGTCGAGGTTCTTGTCGAGGTAGGAGTTGATGGGCACCATAACCAACCTCTCAAAGCACTTCATCACCACAGACGTTAGTGCCATGGGTCGAGAGTCATTGAGGCACGTCACCTTACTCTTTTTGGTATTATTGATGCCCTCTTAAAGCAGATGTATTCGCTCGGCGATGGTGTCATGTAGATTGGTCAGATGGAGTTTCCCGTGGCTGGTGAATCTAGAACTCGCAAGTTAGCATTTTATTTAAGACTGAGTTTTTTTCATTTAAGACCAGTGAATCTTTGAGCATTTGAGGTCAGGAATCCCAGTTACTGAGTCCATTTAAGAAGTGAATGACAATTATTTATGGCCGTAGGATTTGAGGATTGGGTTGGAATGTGGATGAGACGGTGGATCTGCCATGATCTTGATGAATGGAGGAGCCTGGTCTTGGTGCTGATCATGCTTCTGTTTTGAATACAGGGTAGCAAGGTGAGGCAGCTGGGGTTGCTGGCAATAAGGAGGCAGTGATGTGTGCCTCAATTTACCCCTTCAGGTGGTGTGAAGGGAGCAGGAGTTAAACAAGAGGGCTTTGTTTGGCCTCATGCCAGAAGAGAAGAAATGTTGAAGAAACTAGGGGCGGCACGGTAGAATTGCTGCCTTGCAGCTCTGGAGATCCGGGTTCGATTCCCACTACGGGTGCTGCCTGTATGGAGTTTGTACGTTCTCCCCGAGACCACATGGGTTTTCTCCGAGATCTTCAGTTTCTTCCACATTCCAGTCAGACGGGTATGTAGGTTTTGTGTATGTGTAAATTGTCCCGAGTGTGTGTAGGACAGTGTTAATGTGCGGGGTAATTGCTGGTTGGCGTGGACTTGGTGGGCCGAAGGGCCTGTTTCCGTGCTGTGTCACCGAACTAAAGTGAGGGTTTCTGAGGGTGAAGTATTTATGCGTAGAGTAATGAATGAATGGCGGAATGGGAACAAGATATAATGGCCTAGGAAGACATAAGAAGAAAGTAGCCATCCCAAGCGGATCTGTTCCTGGTCAATGGCATTTAGATTCCCGGTAGAAAATTTGGAATTCCTTGAGGTGAGGCCTGGGAAACGTGATCGTCATTGAACTGACAGCTCATCAACCATAAATACTATCTTCAAGTCACTGATGTGGACAGCTGGGTGGCATGGTGGCACAGTAGTAGATCTGCTGCCTTACAACGCCAGGGACCTGGGTTTGATTCTGACTGCAGGTGCTGTCTGCGCGGAGTTTGCACGTTTCCCTGTGACTGTGTGGGTTTCTACTGGGTGATCCAGTTTCCTCTCGCACTATAAAAACGTGCAGGTTTGTAGGTTCATTGGCCTCTGTATATTGTCCTTGGTGTGTAGGGAAGCACTAGTGTACGGGGCTGACCCGGTGAGCCGAAGGACCTGTTTCCGTGGCGTTCCTCTGAATTAAAAATTAAGCAGCCTGTATTAATATTGAACCTTTTATAAAGCATTGCCTGGGTTATAAATAGATTTGACATATTTGCTCTGGAAGGAAATATTAGGATGGTTGACTGAAAATATTTTTAGAGGGTAGCTTTTAAGAAGGAAAGAGTAGGAGTTCCAAAGTTTAGGAGCTAGTCGATAGGAGGCCTTGCGTCAGGCTGGGATGAACTTCACTTCAACATAGTTGGATATCCATGCAAGGTGGTGGTTGGAGGATGCTTCCAGTCAGGGAAAGAAGTAATTAATCATAAAAGAAAGACACAAAGTGCTGGAGTAACTTGGCGGTCCAGGCAGCATCTCTGGAGAAAATGGATAGGTGACGTTTCGGGTCAGGGCCCTTGTTCGGACTTTATTATTAAAAGCAATCGTAAAACTAGTTTCCCTTGCGATAGTTAAAAAATCATGCACAATCAAAGAGCTGAACTCTGTCCTATTGCTAGCAAGGGTCCTATATTAGAAAAGCTGTGATAGGGAACCAACGCTTCACTGTTTGCTTCTCTCGGCCCTGCATCCAAATTAAGATCACAGACATCTGATACCCAATTCTAAAAAGGGAAGCAAACCTTCTCGATGTTCACTGTTTTTACTGATTAGCCCACAAGCTGGTGTCAGTTTGGAAACCCCACCTCAAGAAAGCAGTTCTATTTGTTATGTTTAGAGATACAGCACGGAAACGGGCTCTTCAGCCCACTGAATCCGCGCCAATCAGCGATCCCCGTACACTAACACTATCCTTCACACACTAGGGGCAATTTTACCCAGCTAATTAACCTAGAAACTTGTACTTTGGATTATGGGAAGAAACTGCACTCCAAAGCACCCGGAGAAAACCCATGCGGTCACAGGAAGAACATACAAACTCCGTACAGACAGCAGTTGTAGGCGGGATCGAACCCTGGCGTTGTAAGACTGAGCACAATATTTAGATGGCTGCACACTCGATGGCCATTCCTGGTTACAATGCAACTTGTCATTGCCATTTGCTGGGGCATTAATAACCAGCCATATCACCAGGGATTGGACTCTCAAAAAAGCATAATTAATTGAGATGTTAGGTTCAGGGTTTCAAAACAAGACCAGAATCTATGTAGTGCCCATGTATATGATGTGAAACGTATTCCATTAAGTTTTATGGCTTATAATTGTATGGCTAATATATATAGTGCCTTTACAAAATGGGGTTAAAAGGGGAAAATAGATCATCCATGTTCGAATTACAGAGCATATTTAAAGTGTTGAATGGCCTAATTCTGCTCCTATACCTTAGGAAATCGTGCTGAATGTATTTGCACATGAATTTCCTACTATCGTGACCCCTTTGTTGAGTCAGTCTGCCCTCTTTTTACATGGAATACTTGATCAGGCAAGCAGCCAGTTAATATTTTGAATGTCATCTTGTTCTGGGCTACAGGAGATGGGCATGGAGGGGAGGCAGAAACTGCAAATGTAAATCTGAGCACTTCAAGCACAAAAAATGAAGGAATAAATTAAGGTGTCATTTGAATTGTGTTTGGGTGTAGTTGGTTTTGGACTTTGGTTACTGTTTCACCTAAGTAACTGGGTTTGTCGATTACTGTGTTTGAATTATCCTTGTGAGTCAGATCCAGATTTGGATTCTGTGTTGTCACAGTCAGGAAATGTCAGAAATCTATTGTGAAAAGAGGATTGTGTCGGATTGGTGCCTTGCATTTTTTTTCCAGCCAGGCTTTAGGGGGTTTTGCTGGCTTCAGTGATCTTCACAACTTCATGTAAACAACTCGGGGATTGGAAAAGACTTTGGAACATTTGCCCAAGATTAATTATTTACTACATAAGGGGGAAATCATGCTTGACTAATCTTTTGGAATGTACACAAAAATGCTGGAGAAACTCAGCGGGTGCGGCAGCATCTATGGAGCGAAGGAAATCGGCAACGTTTCGGGTCGAAACCCTTCTTCAGACTGATGGGGGGGGTGGCGGGGAGAAGAAAGGTAAAAGGACGAGGAGGCGCCAGAGGGCTGAGGGATGGGAGGAGACAGCAAGGGCTAACAAAATTGGGAGAATTCAATGTTCATGCCCGCAGGATGCAGACTCCCCAAGCGGAATATGAGGTGCTGTTTCTCCAATTTCCGGAGTTGCTCACTCTGGCCATGGAGGAGACCCAGGACAGAGAGGTCGGATGGGGAATGGGAGGGGGAGTTGAAGTGCTGAGCCACCGGGAGGTCAGGTTGATTATTGCGGACCGAGCGGAGGTGTTCGGCGAAACGATCGCCCAACCTTCGCTTGGTCTCACCGATGTGTTTTGAGGATGTAACAGGTAGAATGGTTAAGGACATGGATAAAGAACTGGTTGGCAGACAGGAAGCAAAGGGTAGGGATTAACAGGTCCTTTTCAGAATGGCAGGCAGTGACTAGTGGGGTGCCGCAAGGCTCGGTGCTGGGACCCCAGTTGTTTACAATATATATTAATGATTTAGACGAGGGAATTAAATGCAACGACGAACTGCCTTAGGGGCTCTGACTCCGGATTTTCTTGAGGTTTACTCCTGAAGCCTTTTCCATGATTGGATTATGGCTACAAGTCAGTGGAGGTTTTAAATCAGAATTTTCCCTCTCCTAGATGGACTGCCTTCCCAGGCTGACGAGCCCCATCTGCCTGAGACTCGCGGGGGCAGGAGTGTCTACCTTCCCGTGCAGGTCTATAGCACCTGCCCACTGCCCTATATATGGACATAATTATGTCCAACTTTTCTAAATCTGACTCACAACAGTGAATGATGCACACTCTGATGCACAATGGGCGAGACAGGATATGACTGGTTTACTATTGTGACTTAGCTGACTGAACCTTTCTCTGGTGCAGGTACTGTGGTTGGTTTTGTAAACACTGGTAGTTCCTTATCAGCTTTAGACGTGTTTACACAATTTCACACAATAGCACTCGGATTAATAATTGCTATTGGAAGTCCTTGTGTTCTGTCAAATTAATATAGTTCCTGAGGTATAGTTCCTGTTAACAATTCCATGGGAATTGGTTGTTGACCCTAAGAAACGCATTACTATTTTTTCTTAGTTTGAAGATTCGTAATTTCTCTTCTTTCCCCCCCCAACAACTCCACATATAACCCCCCGCCCCCCCCCCCAACTCCGCGTAAACTCCACATACATGAATACAATCAAGCCGTGCACACTGCATGGATAAAGGGTAAACATTCAGTGCAAATATATTGCATTGAAATCCGGTTATTAAAGATAATTCAAAGGTCTCCAGTGAGGTAGATGGGAGATCTACCATTTGCCTCCCACTCTCTGTGCTACCACCCAACATCAACAGCAGTGTCTACAGCTACCAGTGCTGTAAAGCTATCATGGGAGTTGCTGTACAACTTGCCATAAGCCTCTAACAATGTCCATGTTGCCGTAGGTGGGACCAACAACACCACAAAATGGACATTTCTTGGATGCCACGGGGAATAAAATCCCCACTTGGGTCACGTCAGAATCCACTGTTGTTATCAGGCAACTGAACGATCCTCTCATCAACTAGAGTACGGTCCTGACCTCCCAGCTACCTCATTAGAAACCTTTAATTGGACTTCAATGTTATTATATCTTTGCACTAAATGTTGTACCTTTATCTGTGAACTGAGGACAACTTGATTGACTGGATAGCATGCAAACAAAAGCTTTTCACTGTACCTTGCCACATGGCAATAATGAACCAAACGATACTGTTGCCATTGCCTCTCACTGGTCTCCTTTGTTTCATACCACTGGTGGGTAATGGTTTAACGGCTTCAGACCTCCCAATTGCATGAAACTGTTTAATGGAAAACACTACTTTGATACATGGAGGCAACTGTCCTGCAACAGGGGCAGTCCGAAATATCTTTGAGTGCATTATGAAGAGAAAATTACAGATTCATATCTTGACCTAGGTGGACAGTGAAAGCATGAGAGGGGCAGAACTCCCCCTTCTTGTAGTGACAGGTTTGTTGCAGGAATACTGAGCCCCATGGCCCTTCAATTATCTATGCAAAATATGTGAACCGGGATAATGTGGTGATTGTAGCGGCCGATTTTTATATTGTTCGAGAAATTAACCCTCTAGCTGCTAAATGGACAGCATGGTTAAGGGGAATGTCTTCTATACGCATGCGAGCTCACCATTAGAGACCTTCAGAGCTTCTTCACAGATAAGTCTTCCAAAACAGTCTTTTGATTAATAAATTCTTTATTGTTGATGAAAAACAATAAGGTACATCCAAACCTCGTCTGACTCGTTACTATAATCTTCATCGAACTCCAGCTTATCGCTTTAAACATTAGAAAACTCCTTGTGTCTCCGTTACACTTCGCATGGTCGAAAGGTAAACCTTCTCCATGCTCCTCCAAACTAAAACTAACAACTTAGCTTCTGCGCAAGAATCTTAGCTCCAAACATGTCCAAAAACACGTCCTAAATCCCACCCACAATATAACGGGCAGTCTAAAATTTAAAGATACATGCCATCATCAATTACATGTAAAACAAGCCAAATGGCCACTATGGTGATGCCAGATGTTTTGGTCAAAGGGGGATTTTACCTTCCAGCCATGTTGATTACCACCCGCTCCCTTCCGCACATCATCCCCCAACTCTTTAGTTGGGGGATGATGTGAATTTAGTTGGCTTCCCTGTTTAAAATTTCCAAAATCTTTTGAAGTACAATTGTGCAATGACTTTCAAAACCTCCAAATACTCAGTAACTACAAACTGTTTCGATTGTGTTACCAACTCCTGATATGAGGCTTCGTGGAGTCAATGGCAAATTTGCAGTAAATAGTCCAAGTTTGCCAAGGCCACCTACTGTGGTGATCCTTGCCAAAGAGAAAATGGGGAACACCAAAATTAGCTCTGGGTTTCCATTGGTTGAGCAAGATAGGAGGTCACCAAATTCTTTCTCCTTCTCAACCTCTGATGTTGCGGCACTTTGAATCCAGTCTTCTAGCAGAGAGGACAATCTCACTCTCAACTTGAGCTTGAACACGTAATCTCAGTTGATATCAACGAGTGCAACTGAAACACTGGGGCATGGTGTTTCACTGAGCGATGGGAAAAATCCATGCACTAATGAGAACCCACAAGGTCTCGGGGAGAGTGTGTATGTCAACTCTACACATCCAGCACCTGGATCTGTATTGAACCCAGGTCCCTGGACTGGTGGACCAGCACAGCTGACCACTGTCACCTTTTTGTCAAGTTGTGCACAGTTAGCTGCTCTTGTCCAGCTAATCCTTGGAGCACAGGAGTTGCATTGGGAACGGACTGGCAGACAGACCTGTTTGATGCGTGTATCACTTCCACAGCAGCCAGTTGCTTCATGTCTTTGCTATTGTGACCATTGACTTATTCTACACTTAGAATTGACATGCATGCTTGTAGCAACCTTGAATAGATTTGGTTAAGGAAGCTGCATCCTTGGTACATAGAAATTAATCTCGAGGGTTTGGAGTATGGTTAAACGTCAGTGAACTGGGCTGGTTAGTTATCCTTGCCTCTCAATCAGAAGAGCAGGAGACGCATATAATCCAAACCCCCACCTCTAGGCAAGACTGAAGGAGTGCTGCACTTTCATGAATATAAGGCCCCTCAATTGACATAAAATAAACCACTGTGGTGCTTGAAGAATAATGAATGTTCTCCCTGTTGTTAAAAATAACATTTGACCCTCAATCAATATCAGTTAAAATAAATGCATCTAATCACTGTTTGTGGAACTTGCTGAATGTAAATTGTCAACCTTGTCACAACTATAACTGCATTTCAAAAGCAAAATTTCAGGTCGAAGCTCAAGAAGGGACCCAACCCAAAATGTTGCTGATCCATGATCTCCAGAGATGAGTTACTTTGTGTTTTTTTTTTTTTTTTTGTAAACCAGCATCTTCAGTTCCTTGTGGCTTTTTATGTTTATTCAAGTTGTTTCTAACATGTTATTGTATCCTCCGCAGGTCTTTGGTCTATTGGTGTGGGCACTGATTTCTGGTTCAAGAATCTCAGCTGGCGATGAAGCATTCGGATGGGTGATATTTGTGGCCATCTTCTTGTGGATTTTCACCATTATTTTATTTCTCTTCTACCTGCTGAACCTGACTTCAAAGCTTCCAAAGGTGCCTTGGGACCAGTTGGTAGGTTTCATCAGGGGCAGTGTGTGTCATTCTGGTTCTGCAGGTCTCCAAGGGTCACAGTGAGCAGTTGGCAATCGGCCAGCGGTTTGCGTAGACTTTTCAGATAATCCTTTTTATTCTAAAATGTTGCCCTCACTTTCTGGCATATGGAAGGCTTGTCCAATGAGGAAAGATTTAAATCGGCTAGGGTGCAATTCATTGCCATACAGTTTTGAAGAAAAAGAGGCAATCTCATTGAGACATTTAAGATTCTTTGGGGACTGATCAGGGTAAATGCAGAGATGATACTTCCTCCCCCCCCCCCCCCCCCCCCCCCCCCCCCCCCCCCCCCCCCCATTGGAGAACAGAAGACATAGTCTACAAATAAGGTGACACCCATTTAAGATCGAGATGAGGAAAAATGTCTTCTTACAGAGCGTTGCGAGTCTTTGAACCTCCTGGCTACCGAGACCCTGGGGGGTGGGGGAGGGGATGGGGCGGTGAGGAGGGGGGGAAATGGTGGGTGGGCGGTGAGGGATGGGGGGGCGGAGAAGGATGGGGGGGCGGAGAGGGGTGGGGGGGCGGAGAGGGATGGGGGGGGCGGTGAGGGGGGGGGGGGGGGGGGGGGGGGGGGGGGCAGCAGAGTTCCCGGAGTGTATATTTCCATTCTAAAAGGAATTGTGAGTTATGAGGAACGTAGTCTTGGGGAGTGCCTGATCTATGGCAAACCCACTACATGGCGGGTGGAGTGGGCTGGAGGGACTGAATGAGCAACTGCCATTGCTAATTCATGTGGTCGTAAAACTTCACTGTCACAGGATCCGGGCTGGAGCCATTTGTTTTCCTTTCCTTTATTAAAGTGCGCATTGTTGGCGCAGCAGTAGAGTTGCTGTCTCAGCGCCAGAGACCCGGGTTCCATCCTGACTATGGGTGTTGACTGTACGGTGTTTGTACGTTCTCCCTGTGACCATGTGGGTTGTCTCTGGGTGCTCTGGTTTCCTCCTACACTCCAAAGGCGTACAGATTTGGAGGTTGATTGGCTTCTGTAAATTGTCCCTCGTGTGTAGGATAGAACTATTGTATGGGGTGATCGTGGTCGGTGCGGGAACGATGGGCTGAAGGGCCTGTTTCCCCTCTGTAGCTCTAAAGCTAAAATCAAAAATTACTTTCCACAAGCCTGGGTGAAATGAGAACTTTTTTTTAAATGGCCTGCTTCACCATTCAACTGATCAGACATTCCAAATGTAAGGACTTCATTTTCAGCTCTATTTTTCATTCTGGTGTTAATGGAATAGACCTCGTATTGTGATTTTGTGAGATTTCCTGAAATATTGCTGCTTTAAGTCATCAGACTGGCATCTGACTTTGAGCAAAACAAATAACAAAAGTTGTCTTTCTTATTTAAAAAAAAAAAAAGGAGAATCATTTGATAAGAAAACTGGAGGATCATCTCCCATTTTCAATTGTGCACATTGAGTTCAGTTTGTGCTCAGTTACCAGCTCTGTGTCAGGTAGTCAGTGCCCCCAGTGTGTGCAAGGATAGGATTATGGTTGTTTGTTTGTGCTGGCTGCCCTTTAGTTTCACAGCTTGTCATTGTGCTTCTCTGGGCTAATTCATCGAAGTAGACCCATCCACAATAGGTGCTGGTGAACGCACATCTCCATTCAAGTATAGTCACTTACTGTAAATGGAAAGGAATATTCAGGAGGAATAAGTTTTTTTTGCCAGGCTTTATCAAATAGCCAGAGCTTGAAAATAAGTTCATAGGTTCTTGGAGCAGAATTTGGCCATTCAGCCCATCAAGTCTACTATGCCATTCAATCATGGCTGATCTATCTTTCCCTCTCAATCCCATTTTCCTGCCTTCTCCCCATAACCACATTGGCCTTCATCAGCCAGAGTATTGAGTATAGAAGTTGTGAGATCATGTTGCCGTTGTATAAGATGTTGGTGAGGCCGCATTTAGAATATTGTGTTCCGTTCTGGGCACTGTTATAGGAAATACAATACAATACAAATTTATTATCATTTGAACCTGAGATGTCAAACTGAAAAGGGTACAGAGAAGATTTCCAAGAATGTTGCCAGGACTAGAGGATGTGAGTTATAAGGAAAGGTTGAGTAGGCTGGGACTCTATTCCTTGGAGCACAGGAAGATGAGGGGTGATCTTATGAAGTGTATAAGATCATGAGAGGAATTGATTGGGTAGATGCACAGAGTCTCTTGCCCAGAGTAGGTGAATCGAGGACATGGGTTTAAAGTGAAGGGTAAAAGATTTAATAAGAATCTGAGGTATCACCTTTTCATGCAAAGGGTGGTGGGTGTATGGAACAAGCTGCCAGAGGAGGTAGTTGAGGCAGGGACTATCGCAACATTTAAGAAACAATTAGATGGGTACATGGATAGGACAGATTTGGAGGGATATGGACCAAATGTGGGCAGGTGGGACTAGTACAGCTGGGACATATTGGCCGGTGTGGGCAAGTTGGGCCAAAGGGCCTGTTTCCACCCTGTATCACTCTGTGACTCTATAACCCTTGACACCAAGAACCTATTAATTTCCACCTTAAAACTATCCATTGACTTGGCCTCCACAATCTCATGTGGCAATGAATTCCACAGATTCACCTCCCTGGTTGCATTTCCCTTCATTACAAAGCAGTAAGATCGGGCCATGTGTAAACCTATTTCATTGTGCATTTGCCTTAGTGTCACATAACCTGCTGATGGTGGAGTGTGGTTTGACAAACTGTCTCTTTGTGCTTCTCTCCACAGCGGCTCTATTTTAATTTAGCCGCCACAATCCTCTATTTAACTGCCTTCATCACAAACGCATCGTCAATTGATCCAACATCCATTCGCGGGACCTATAAATACAATAACAGAGCGGCTAGTGCGGTGAGTGTTTCAACATAGATTTTGAAGTGAATTGTATATTAAGGATTGTATAATTAAAATGGTTCATGTTTTTTTTTTTTTAAAAGCTTAATATACTTAGAAATGTTTTGCCAATTACATGAACATTCCAGATGCATAAACACCGGAATAACAAGAGTTTAAGGGGGTAGGAGCATTTGAAATCGTAGGGGACTACTTCAAACCTGGGATATTGGGTACTGGCTCGAATGGCCTCTTCCTGCACCTATTTTCTATTCTATATTTCTATATTGTACCAAACAATGGACCCATGGCCATTCCACAAAGTCCAAATGGTCAGTTTTACTGCCTGAAAGTGTGTAGGATGTAAGGTACTGGTTTACATCAAAGATAGACACAAAATGCTGGAGTAACTCAATGGGTCAGGCAGCATCTCTGGAGAAAAGGAATGGGTGACGTTTCGGGCTGTGACTCTTCTGCCTAAAAGCTGTCGGTCTGTAATTTCAAGAAGGGAGAAAAAACCTAAGAATTTGGTGTTGAATGATGTGCTTTCTTCCCCCCGCCCCCCCCCCCCCCCCACACAGTTCTTTGCAGGTGTGGTGATGATTGCGTACGGACTAAGCACCCTTCTTGCCTTACTATCTCTGCGTGGGGGTCGGGACAATGCGGCAACAAGTCAGGCAACTGGTCATAACTCGGCGTAGTCCTGCTTGTCGAAGCATTCCTCCACCCTCCTTCAAAAGCTCAAGGCGAACGTGTTGTTTCTCTTCCTGAAGCACTCTCCTCTCCAGCTACACGTGGATCTTGGTTACAGGTTGTAAATACTCTGCTGCTACCAAAAACAAAGAAAATGCTTTTATAATGTTATGCTCCTTTCGCTCTTCTCTTTTGGAAATATCGAAACATTTCTCAGTTTGATGTATTTCTCATGCAATATTTCTATGTTGTCTTTATGTGAAAAGTTAAGTGTAGTCCATCTGCACTTGAAGCACTTGCCAAGAGAACTATCCTGAGCATGGTTTGTAAGTGTGTTGTAGAATGGTTAAAGATTGTAGAGTGCTCTACCTACTGGTAAAAAGCCCAAGACTTAATTTCTAGCCTGTGCTGGTTTGGTGGGGTAGTAGTTTATGGTGAACTCTGGTTTGACGCATTTATGTTTGCACAAGTTGCCCGCAATTGGCACTGCAAGTTTTCGCTTAAAATTGCCGCTCCTGCATTAGCACTTTCAGTACATAATGAGAAGAAATTGAAAATTCTAGATTGGATGGTCACAATTATCATTTAAAAAGTTAATGGCACAGTTTAATCATATCCATAATTCCAGCACTGCAGGTTGGAAGTGAAGATGAGGGAGATGTCTACAAAATGTAGTGTCTATGCAATTTTCTTGTCTACGCACAGAAGTGCACAGGGTGGGATTTGAAGTTCAAGTTGCCGAGAGGCATGGAACTCAGTGCATGCTACTTGGGGGTCACCCAGGAAACATCAACAATGGTGGGAATTAAATATCATGGCACTTATATATTTTTTTGCAAGGTGTTTCCCAGGAGTATGATGTTAGCGCAAAGTGAACACTGAAGCATTGACGGTGGTGATGTTGACCAAATCATGGGCCAAGTGAGTGTCTTGACATGAGAAGAGCAGAGTGAAGGAGGAGATGGACTTAGAGAGGGAATTCCAGAGCATGGGATCTTGGCGGTTAAAAATATCTCCAAAAGGGGAAGGCAGAGGAATCGTGAGAGTTCAAAGCATGTTGTAGGCTTCCAGAGGTTTAGAGAGAGCTCGAGACCCAACAGTGCCAGAGTTGTGGGAGAACAAGGAATGTTGATCACGAATTAAATAAACTCCACCCTTGTGCCTTTTCTAACAATTACGATTGGTTAATTAATGGTTTTCCAATAAGGAATTTGGGGATTAGGCGATCTTTCAAAGTTGACTTATTTCCAAATTTTAATTTTGCTTATTGAAAGTGTAAATAAGAGCCATTTTTACCTGAATACAAAACTGAAAATATCAAAGGAGACGCTGTGGATTTTCAAATGGTAGAGATTAGCGATTTTGTGCATTGTTTATAAAACAAACATACAATGTTCTGATTGACCTGTTGCAGTTCCTGGCATGCTGCATTGTGCATCTGTCGCTGCACTAAATATTTTTCTGCATTTTTTTTTTAATGGTTACGCACGATAAATGAAACCCTCATGGTTTTGGTGGTCAAATGATTAAAACTGGAATATTTAAAAAGAAATTTAAAAACAAACGGTACTGTGACATTTTATAATAAACTTGAAATATATTTATATAAAGACTTTTATCTGTTAACGCTGAATATTAAGGAAAAAAATGATCTGTACCATTCTTCTAATAAATGGAATTCGACACTGACATATGCTTGTGTTTGTTCATACTGAGCAGTGATGAAGCAAGCTGAGTTTGCGAGTTTTGCCTTGCTTATATTCAGTTGAAGGCATCGTGTTGTTAAGTGCTGCCATCCCACCGGGAGCTCCTTAATCACACAATTTAAACCAAGCAGAATCAGTCAAGCTTGGATCTGTTATCATCCAAGGCATGTGCTGCATAGAATTTGATCATGAATGTGATCCTTGGCTAAATGATGGTGTCAGCACCTCGGGTGTTTATGGAGCTGCACTTGGCTTGTAAAATGGAGAGCATTCTGTCACCATCCTGATAAAATAACTCCAATGTTTATGAATATAGATGGTAGAAAATATGCCTAATAATAATAATAATGGATGGGATTTATATAGCGCCTTTCTAATACTCAAGGCGCTTTACATCGCATTATTCATTCACTCCTCAGTCACACTCGGTGGTGGTAAGCTACTTCTGTAGCCACAGCTGCCCTGGGGCAGACTGACGGAAGCGTGGCTGCCATTCTGCGCCTACGGCCCCTCCGACCACCACCAATCACTCACACACATTCACACACAGGCAAAGGTGGGTGAAGTGTCTTGCCCAAGGACACAACGACAGTATGCACTCCAAGCGGGATTCGAACCGGCTACCTTCCGGTCGCCAGCCGAACACTTAGCCCATTGTGCCATCAGTCGTCCCGAATTGCGCCATCAGTCGTCCCAAGTCGTCAATGCCTACACCATTGAGCTTGCTTAAGAGCCTGTCCCACTTGGACAACCTAATCCACGAGTTTAGAAGGCGCTAGACGAGCTGAAAAAAATGTCACGGTCGTGTTGACTCGCCAAAGTAAAAGACATCCTACGACTATGTCTACGACCTCCTACGACCCCCCTCGACCTCGCTCTTCCACATCTAGAGCCTAGGGACGACAGATGGCACAATGGGCTAAGTGTTCGGCTGGCGACCGGAAGGTGGCCGGTTCGAATCCCGCTTGGAGTGCATACTGTCGTTGTGTCCTTGGGCAAGACATTTCACCCACCTTTGCCTGTGTGTGAATGTGTGTGAATGTGTGTGAGTGATTGGTGGTGGTCGGAGGGGCCGTAGGCGCAGAATGGCAGCCACGCTTCCGTCCGTCTGCCCCAGGGCAGCTGTGGCTACAGAAGTAGCTTACCACCACCGAGTGTGACTGAGGAGTGAATGAATAATGCGATGTAAAGCGCCTTGAGTATTAGAAAGGCGCTATATAAATCCCATCCATTATTATTATTATTAGAGCCAACTACGACTAGCTACGAGTGGAAATTTATCATATGATAAAATGATGTAATGTTTGCATTTTTTTTTCTCGGGCCAGTTAACGACCTACGACTATCTACGACTACCAGTGACGTGCGGTGAGGTCAATGGCTGGGGAGGCACTAGAGAAGGGGGAGAAGAGAGAGAGAGAGAGAGAGAAGGGAGAGAGAGAAGGTGGGACATAGTGGGGGGGGGGGGGGGAAGAGGTGGAATGATTCTAATAGTTCTGCATTTTTTATGTTTCATTGTTTATCATTTAGCAAAATGTATGCAGAAGTAGCTAACCTACAATGCTGATCAATGCTTTCATACACATGTGTGCATATTTTCCAAATTAAAAATGTCAGTCACTAATTTTAGTTGGTGTGTTTTCCAATTGGTTGCATCAGAGGTAAAGTATGTTGTGCTGAATGGCCTGTTTCCACAGTGTTTGACTCTTATTTCACTAAAGGTTTTGCCAGAGGAGAATTGTTGGTCTGATCAGTGCATTTCTTGCATTTATCGTAACAGTCCTACTGTTGAGGCTCAGACTGGTACACCACTTGGCCAGAGCCCTTTGCTCGTCCAGTAGCCCTCGTATATAAAACATCTTGGACTATGGCAATGGAGCTGAAGTACTCTTTGATCAGCTGTGACTCGTTGACTCTGAGCTCTCTGCACCTCCATATTAATGGTGGCACAGCGATGGAGTTGCTGCCTTACAGCGAATGCACCGCCAGAGACCCGGGTTCGATCCCGATTACTGGTGCTGTCTGGACGGAGTTTGGACGTTCTCCCCGTGACCTGCGTGGGTTTTCTCTGAGATCTTCGGTTTCCGCCCACGCTCCAAAGCTGTACATGTTTGTAGGTTAATTGGCTTGGTAAAAGTTTTTTTAAATTGTCCCTCGTGGGTGTAGGATAGTGTTAATGTGTGGGGTTCGCTGGTCTGTGAGGACCCGGTGTGCCGAAGGGCCTGTTACTTAGAGGGCTCTGCATCTCTAAACTAAACTAAATTAACACTTCATTTTCAGAGTTAAGGGAAAACTAAGAGAAAAAATAGAATTATAAAATACAGATTAACAACAGGCTTCGGTATTGCAATTATTTTGATGTTTTTGGACCTGCAACTTAAGGCTGATTAGTCTTGTATTCTTAAGAAATAAAACCATTAGTGTTTCAAAAGTGCATTTCAGCAATCATTTATTCAAAATGTATCCAAATAAAAATATGTACAAATATGAAAAATACAAAGCAAGCACATTCATAACCCACAGTGAAACAAGAGCTAAACAGACAAATTCACTTTTCACGTATAAAACATAATACTCTGCACTTTCCTCAACAAGATCTTCGTTCTTACACTTTGAACTGTAGCAACACAAAGGCTGAGTTTGCATCTATTAACTGGATTTAAAAAAAGTCAATAATATTGTCCAAATTACCAGTCAGATGAACAAGGATAGTACTGGGTGTTTTAACTGATACCAAATCCAAATGTTATACTATTCTCTAAGATGCCAAAGACCATGGATACTTAATTTGATATTATGTGTCGGAAGGAACTGCAGATGCTGGTTTACATTGAATATAGACACAAAATGCTGGAGTAACTCAGCGGGGATAGGCAGCATCTCTGGATATAAGGAATGGGTGATGTTTCGGGTCGAGACCCTTCTTCAGACTGTTTCGGCCCGAACCGTCATCCATTCCTTCTATCCAGAGATGCTGCCAATCCCGCTGAGTTACTCCAGCATTTTGTGTCTATGATATTATGTTAGTTGTATGCACTATTATTAAGGCAAAATGTATTTTGTTAAATTATTCCACTGAAATCATTTTTTTCAGCGTGGGAAATATTGGAGTGTTACAACAAGCTTGGGTATAATTTGGATTTAAGCACAGGAGGTACCATAACCTGATTCAACCTATGCTTAAAGGTTCCATTTGTCTCTGGGCCGAAGAGCAACCGAGCTCCAGGGTTCAATGTTAATCTTGTCCGTGTGGAGTCTGTATATTCGCTTTGCCAATATGGGTTACCTTTTAGTTGCTCCCATTTCTTCCCATATATCAAGCCATGCTGGTAGCTTAATTACATTGTAGTGTAGGTTAAGGTAAAAAAGAATCAAAATAATTGATGGGCATGTGACTGAAAATAAGTTTCAGGGCAAAAGAAAAGTGAGAAGAAGCATTGGACAATGGGATTACTTCCCCTGGGAGCTAGAAAAGAATCTACACTGACTTGCCAGCCAGGTTATTAAAAACAAGATAATAGTTCGCGGTTAACGAAGCTACATTTAAATCAACAACTTCAATGAAGTCTATAGTTAATTCTCCTATAAGGTAATGGCATCTACCCCCTGTTATAATGTCTTTGCAGCTCCTAAAAACTCTGGAAAATTGACCTAAACATAACATTTGGACTGTATCTGATGTTACCTTGAATTTTTGGATGTTGGATTCTGCAAAAAGTGTTGAAGACTTTTGAGCTTTAGATTGTGTCTGTAGAACCTTCCCAGGAGAATATTGTAACATATCAAACTGTTTCATCGTGGCTGGAATATGTGACTGTACAGGAATAAATGCAGAACTCGACAGCTGTACAGCAACACTATTAGAAATGTCGAAGATTATTTGAAGCTGGAGACAATGAAGAGGATTTTGATAAGGCTGTCACTATGAGATCTCCACTAAAGTCCAGGCCGTGCCCTTCTTTTTCCTGAAAAGGGAAGATTAGGAAGTCAATATTTTAACCGTTTTGGCGTAATTCAGGCATGAATCACAGGCACGTGCACTCACAAACAAACAAGGTGAGTTTTAGTTTTATATATCTGTGTGTGTGTGTAGGTGTGGGCATACACACAATACCATACGAACAAATCAGCTTTAGTTAACCTGCCATGTTGCCGATACAATAAGATAATCAGTTGCTTGGCTCCATTTCTTCCTCCACCCCTAAACCACACAAAAAGACACCTGGGATACCTTAACGGTTCCCAGTTATTGAATTCAGTAGCAAGAGTTTTTCCCTTCAACAGGTAGGATTTTTTCTGTAGGCTATCTGTTGGCAGGGGAAAAAATGATACTGAACATTAAAGTTTCTTTGAGAACATTAAAATGTTTGTGGACTTTAACGTTATAAGAAAGTCAGTATATTTTACGTTATCGTCAACGATGGTCAATGAAGGTCAACTGTAGTGCAACATATAACCATATAACAATTACAGCACGGAAACAGGCCATCTCGGCCCTACAAGTCCGTGCCGAACAACTTTTTTCCCTTAGTCCCACCTGCCTGCACTCATACCATAACCCTCCATTCCCTTCTCATCCATATGCCTATCCAATTTATTTTTAAATGATACCAACGAACCTGCCGCCACCACTTCCACTGGAAGCTCATTCCACACCGCTACCACTCTCTGAGTAAAGAAGTTCCCCATCATGTTACCCCTAAACTTCTGTCCCTTAATTCTGAAGTCATGTCCTCTTGTTTGAATCTTCCCTATTCTCAAAGGGAAAAGCTTGATCACATCAACTCTGTCTATCCCTCTCATCATTTTAAAGACCTCTATCAAGTCCCCCCTTAACCTTCTGCGCTCCAGAGAATAAAGACCTAACTTATTCAACCTATCTCTGTAACTTAGTTGTTGAAACCCAGGCAACATTCTAGTAAATCTCCTCTGTACTCTCTCTATTTTGTTGACATCCTTCCTATAATTGGGCGACCAAAATTGTACACTATACTCCAGATTTGGTCTCACCAATGCCTTGTACAATTTTAACATTACATCCCAGCTTCTATACTCAATGCTCTGATTTATAAAGGCTAGCATACCAAAAGCTTTCTTTACCACCCTATCTATATGAGATTCCACCTTCAAGGAACTATGCACGGTTATTCCCAGATCCCTCTGTTCAACTGTATTCTTCAATTCCCTACCATTTATCATGTACGTCCTATTTTGATTTGTCCTGCCAAGGTGTAACACCTCACATTTATCAGCATTAAACTCCATCTGCCATCTTTCAGCCCATTTTTCCAAATGGCCTAAATCACTCTGTAGACTTTGGAAATCCTCTTCATTATCCACAACACCCCCTATCTTGGTATCATCTGCATACTTACTAATCCAATTTACCACCCCTTCATCCAGATCATTGATGTACATGACAAACAACAAAGGACCCAACACAGATCCCTGAGGCACCCCACTAGTCACCTGCCTCCAACCCGACAAACAGCCATCCACCATTACCCTCTGGCTTTACCCATTCAGCCACTGCTGAATCCATCTTGCTATTCCTACATTTATACCCAACAGTTTAACCTTCTTAACCAACCTTCCATGAGGAACCTTGTCAAAGGCCTTACTAAAGTCCATATAGACAACATCCACTGCTTTACCCTCGTCAATTTCCCTAGTAACCTCTTCAAAAAATTCAAGAAGATTAGTCAAACATGACCTTCCAGGCACAAATCCATGTTGACTGTTCCTAATCAGACCCTGTTTATCCAGATGCTTATATATATTATCTCTAAGTATCTTTTCCATTAATTTGCCCACCACTGAAGTCAAACTAACAGGTCTATAATTGCTAGGTTTACTCTTAGAACCCTTTTTAAACAATGGAACAACATGCGCAGTACGCCAATCCTCGGGTACTATTCCCGTTTCTAATGACATTTGAAATATTTCTGTCATAGCCCCGGCTATTTCTACACTAACTTCCCTCAATGTCCTAGGGAATATCCTGTCAGGACCTGGCGACTTATCCACTTTTATATTTTTCAAAAGTGTCAGTACTTCTTTTACTTTGAAACTCATAGTATCCATAACTACTCTACTCGTTTCCCTTACCTCACATAATTCAATATCCTTCTCCTTGGTGAATACCGAAGAAAAGAAATTGTTCAATATCTCCCCCATCTCTTTTGGCTCTGCAGATAGCTGCCCACTCTGTTTCTCCAATGGACCAATTTTATCCCTCGTTATCCTTTTGCTATTAATATAGCTGTAGAAACCCTTTGGATTTACTTTCACCTTACTTGCCAAAGCAACCTCATATCTTCTTTTAGCTTTTCTAATTTCTTTCTTAAGATTCTTTTTACATTCCTTATACTCCACAAGCACCTCATTTACTTCATGCTGCCTATAATTATTGTAGATCTCCCTCTTTTTCCGAACAAGATGTCCAATTTCCCTTGAAAACCAGGGCTCTTTCCAATTTTTACTGTTTCCTTTCAACCGAACAGGAACATAAAGATTCTGTACTCTTAAAATTTCCCCTTTAAATGTCCACCATTTCTCTTCTACATCTTTCCCATAAAACAAAATGTCCCAGTCCACTCCTTTTAAATCATCTCGCATCTCATCAAAGTTAGCCTTTCTCCAATCAAAAATCTCAACCCTAGGTCCAGTTCTGACCTTCTCCATAATTATATTGAAACTAATGGTATTGTGATCACTGGACCCGAAGTGCCTTGGTAAACCAATTTCTGATGCCTGTCTATTTTATTCTCTCAGGACAAGAACTCAAATAGCCTATGGGCTTATATGAAGCTGATTATGAGGCCATGTCTGTCCCTTCTAAGCAGCAAACATAAAATCCAATGGCTGTATTATTGCATTCCGTTTAGTCTGGGATCAATTAATTTAGGAAAAATCATGGTTTGAACATTATACTGATGTTTTTAATTCCATATAAAACAACACCACATACCATTCTGTAGTCAAGGAACATTTCTTTGAAAGCCAGGAAATCTGTGAAGGTCAGCAACATGTCAAATATATCTCCAGATATCTCGTCTTTATGTTGCCTGCAATAAACCATAATGGCATCGTTGATATATTTGGAGATCTTCAAGGGTAAATTATATTCATCTATCAACTCAAATATTTCAATCTGACCTTCTGAAATATTTTCCAAAAGAAGTGGAAATATTGAGGGAGGATTTCAAGATAGGTACAAATTACGTGCAGTATTGATGGTAAAATCAAGAATAGGATTGTCTCGAGGCTAGAACCTCTTTCAGGTGGGCAGAAAATATACGTGTGAATTGTGGATGATCTATCAACAATTGGCAATTTGTTGTGGCAAAAATTCAAATAGCTTTTGTATGAAATTTGCAAGTCGAAATTATGAAAGATTTCCTGCTCACTTTGAGAACCAGATGAAAGGCAGCGGAGCAGAGGAACAACGGAAAAAAATGGGATGAACATGCCAACTTTATACAACTGG
The DNA here is from genome assembly GCF_010909765.2 of Amblyraja radiata. NCBI lineage: Eukaryota > Metazoa > Chordata > Chondrichthyes > Rajiformes > Rajidae > Amblyraja > Amblyraja radiata. The sequence continues at coordinate 37,812,111 of NC_045972.1, read as the reverse complement.
AGAAACTCAGCGGGTGCAGCAGCATCTATGGAGCGAAGGAAATAGGCAACGTTTTGGCCCGAAACGTTGCCTATTTCCTTCGCTCCATAGATGCTGCTGCACCCGCTGAGTTTCTCCAGCTCTTTTGCAGCATCTGCAGTTCCTTCTTGAAAACTTTATACAACTACTTGATCCTATGTGAAAATTGGAATAGAGATCCCACAACAGTGAAGAATCCTGATTTACATATTTAAAATCTTGCTGGATTATTTTGGATGGGAGCTTCGGGCAGCCATTTAAAAACGGAATTGGTTGGTAAAATGACAGCTGAATGATTTTCATGTAGGAAATAGTAAGCATTGGAAATCTCATTCATATTGCTCCTTCATTGTGCCATTGTGAATGTATGAAGAGAAAGAGAAAAAGATATTCTGCCCGGGGTATTTACAGTCACAGCATCTCTCATCAGCAGATGTAAGGAGGCAGCTGAAGAGAAAGCGAAGAGAAAAAAACTTCCAGGAACCAACGAGGTCGATTCGGGAATTTTCATCTGAAAAGTCTGTTCAAGAGGCTGGTAGAAGGGGAACGTCATTGATCTTGATGGGGCGATTCATAAGCCTACTCTTCCCCTTTAAAAAAGGACGGGACAAATTAGCTGCTAATTTCTTTGTACATTGCTGCCTCAGAGACTTCAAGATGCCAATGTAGATTTGTGGCAATCAAACAACTAGTTATTTTCTTGACTGCTGGGGAATCCATCTATTTAAGCAGCACGGTGGTGCAGCTGGCCGAGGTACTGTCTCACAGCGCTAGAGACCCGGGTTCCACTCTGAGCTTGGGTGCTGTCTGTGTGGAGTTTGCATGTCCTCCCTGTGACCATGTGGGTTTCCTCCGGGTGCTCCGGTTTCCTCCCACATCCCAAAGACGTGAGGGTTTGAACGTTGATTGGCCTCTGTAAACATTGTCTCCAGTATGTAGAGTCGATGAGCAAGTGGGATAATATAGAACTAATTGGTGATCAGTGGTCAGCATGAACATGGGGACTGAAGGTCCCGTTTACATGCTACAAGTCTAAAACTAAAAAGAAATAAGATTTAACTGCTCAGCTTTCACTTTTTCATCCAGTTTATTACCAAAGTGTGAATTAAGAGAGAGATTCCAAACTGAAGGTTTTTGGTCAACTGCACATTTTAAATCCTGGTATTTCAACAAAAACAAGGATTTTCACAATTTATAGCTGTGATCTTTCAAAAAGCAAAAATGAAATGGTTTCACAATTCCTCTCTGCAGTTTATAGCACCATCTTGTGATGATATTTTAAACAGCACCAAGTCACACCCATAATAAAGGCAAGGTTAGCCCTGGTTTTCCTGGGAAATGCTGGCAGTGTTTAAGATAGAATGCCCCAATTTCCACACATTCTTTACAACTGTGATTCAGCTCTTGGTCCTTCTCTAGACTGCTGGGGGATCCACCTATGGACTTGGTATGGGAAAACATCTTCACTGTTTTTAAGAGGTGTAAGGCATTTAAGTTAGTCACACTTAAGAATTTTTATTTGTATTAAGCTTTTTTACTTGTTAATTTATAATTATTTAGCACATTTTACATTTTTGATCATTCAAGTCTTTCTGCTCAGGGCAAAGCCTGGCAAGTAACAGGTGGATAGACACAAAAAGCTGGAGTAACTCAATGTTTCTGGAGAGAAGGAATGGGTGACGTTTCAGGATGAGACCCTTCTTCAGATTGGTTGGGGATAAGGGAAACAAGAGATATAGACGGCGATGTGCAGAGATATGATATGATATCTTTTTTCTTTTTATTTCGAACGATTAAAAAAAAAAAAAGAAGAAGAAAAGATGAAAATGAATAAATAAAAGGAAAATTATATATATACATATATATATACATAAATACATATACATGTACATGTACATATATACATACATACATATACACATATACACACATACATAACATATATGTACATACATAAATTAAAAAATCAAAAGCCAATTTCAACATAATATACATTAGACTCGTTCGAAAAGGGATAGGAAGAAGCCTATGCTTGTCAAGTCCTACCCCCATTCTTCACCATTAACAAATGCAAAATTCAATAAAATAAACTAAACAGACAATTCAAATAAAACTACTCCAATCAAACTATTAAGAAAAAAAGAACAAAAAAAGAAAAGAACAAAAAGAACAAGCACCATTAACATCTGTGAGATTTACATTCTCCTTCCTCATTACTGTACTTTTCAAAGATATATCTTTTGTACATTTTTTAAAATTGCATTATATTCATACTTTGTTTAATCGTTTCATCAAGACCATTCCACAAAACCACCCCACAAATGGAAATACACATACTTTTTAAATTGGTCCGAGCATAATGCTGATAAAGAACAATGAATGAGAGATATGCAAAAAACATCAACTTCACCACCAATTTTCATCCTGCACTCAAATTTACTTGAACCATCTCAGACACCACCCTCGCCTTTCTTGATTTCACAGTCTCCATCACAGGAAATAGACTATTGACTGATGTCTATTACAAACCCACTGACTCCCACAACTATCTTGATTACACTTCTTCCCACACTGCTTCCTGCAAAGACTCTTTCCCCTAATCCCAATTCCTCCGTCTACACTGCATCTGCGCCCAAGATGAGGTGTTCCATACTAGAACATCCGAGATGTCCTCATTCTTTAGGGAACGGGGGTTCCCCTCTCCCATCATAGATGAGGCCCTCACTCGTGTCTCCTCAGTACCCTGCAGCTCCGCCCTTGTTCCCCTTAGTCGCAACAGAGACAGAGTCCTCCTCGTCCTTACCTTCCACCCCATCACCCGTCGCATATAACGCAGAATCCGCCGAAATTTCCGCCACCTCCAATGGGATCCCAACACTAGCCACATTTTCCCATGTCCACCCCTTTTCACCTTCCGCAGAGACCATTCTCTCCACAACTCCCTGGTTAACTCATCCCTTCCCACCCAAACCATTCCCTCCCTAGGTACCTTCCCCTGCAACCGCAGAAGATGCAACACCTGTCGCTATATCTCCTCCCTCGACACTGTTCAGGGACCTCAACAGTCCTTTCAGGTTAGGCAGAGGTTCACTTGCACCTCATCCAACCTAATTCTCCTTCCCATTCCTACACAGACCTTTCTGTCCTCGGTCTCCTCCGTTGTCAGAGTGAGGCTAAATGCACATTGGAGGAACAGCATCTCATATTTAGCTTGGGCAGCTTGCAGCCCAGTGGTATTCAGGTAGCCCCGGCATTCCCTCTCTCTCTATCCCTCCCCCACCCAAGTTACACTAGCTTCTCATCTTCACCCTACAGCCCGTTTCCTTTATCATCGTTACTTTTTTGCATATCTTTCATTCATTGTTCTTCATCTCTCCACATCACACCGTCTATATCACTCGTTTCTATTATCCCTAACCAGTCTGAAGAAGGATCTCGACCCGAAACGTCACCCATTTCTTCTCTCCAGACATGCTGCCTGTCCCGCTGAGTTACTCGAGCTTTTGGTGTCTATCTTTGGTTTAAACCAGCATCTGCAGTTCCTTCTTGCACAAGTAACAGGTGGATGCAGTTGAGAAGGTGGGAGGGGAGTTGAAAGGCAGATGGTTGCACTAAAGCCAGAGATGAAAATATGAGAAGGTGCGAGACAAAATGTTTGAAGAGTTGTGAATTGTTAAACTAGAGGATTGAAGTAGGTGGAAGGGAAGGGGGATGGGAGAAATAAAGGCCAATTCAAGTGGGACAGTGGAGAGATGGGGGAGGGATTGCGGTAACTAAGATTGGAGAATTCAATGTTCATACCATAAACTACCCAAGCAAAGCATGAGGCACTGCTCCCCCAGTGTAGGTGGCCTTATTCTGGGAAGAGAGGCAGCCCAGGACAGAAGGGTCAGTATGGGAATGGATAGAGGAGTTAAAATGGTTAGCAATCTGGAGATGCAGCAGGCCTTGGCTGACCGAGCACAAGTGTTCAGCGAAACAGTTGCTGAGTCTACACTGGGTCTTGCCAATGTACAGGAGGCCACATTGTGAATAACGAATGGAGATGAGGTTAGAGGAAGTGCACATGAACCTCTTTCTCACCCGGAAGGACTGCTCGGGGCCCTAGATGGAGGTGTGGGAGGAGATGTGGGGACAGGTGTTATATTGCCTCGGGTTGCGAGGGTTGGGGAGGAGGTGGTTTGGGTGGGAGTGGATGAGTGAACCAAGGAGTTATCGAGGGAGCAATCTTGCAGAAGGCAGAAAGGGGTGGGGGTAGAAAGATGTGATTGGTGAATGCAGAATTTGATACAGATGCCCTATTTGCCATTTAGGCACTAAATCAAAGGCACTTGAGGCCAAACAGGCTGGTATTGCGGTAGATACTGCTGTTTACATTTCTCTGGGAGCTGGCACGCCTTTGTGCCCTTTATGGATGAAGTCCACTCTGTATTAATCCTTTGCTCACGCTTGAGGAGTCCCTGGTAACAACGTTCCTGTAGCAGATAGCAGGAAGTGGCGGCGCTGCCTTGCAGCTGCGGCTCGCCTGCAGTCCATTTGTCTTTTCTGTTTTTTGTTTTCTTTTGTCCCGTTTTTACAGTTTATTTCGGTTTATTTAGCTGTGTATGTGTGGGGGGGGGTGGTGTGTAACATGTTTTTTGACTTCCTTCGGGGGGGATGCGACCTTTCCTGCGGTATCCCCGTCTCCATGTCCGTCTGCGCTGAGGCCTATCGCGGAGCTGGCGGCCTCCAACTGCGACCGACCTTGAGGCTGCGGAGGCAGAGCCAGGACTTACCAAAGCGAGGCTGGTCGACTTCGGGGCTGTGGTTGCGGTGCAACCCAACTTCCGACCCGACTTTGGAGCCTCGGAGGCTCGGCCGCGGGCCAGTGGACGACATCATCGGGAGCTCGAGTTCTGTTTTCCGGAGCTCCTGCAACTACAGCTGCGTCCGCTGGACTGGAGGACAGCAGCTTCGACCGCCCCGGGCCGCGGAGTTTGGCCGCGGGACTTACCTACCATCACCCGGTGGGGTCACAACATCGGAGGCTTGGATTGCCTCAGCGCAGAGGGAGAGCAAGGAGGGAAGAGACAATGACTTTGGGACTTTAAACTGTGCTGAGTGTTTGTTATTTATTCTATGTTATGGCTGCAGGCTAAACCATTTCGTTGCACTGAAAAGTGCAATGACAATAAATTGAATCAAAAAAAAAAAAAATCTGTAAGTTATGTAATTCAATTGCTGTCTTCCTCAAAGATGACCATAATTATAGTGTGGACCCCATCACATACTCTTTCTAGACTTTTGAATGTGAATTATAAAATGCATCACAATTCACCATAGTTCATAGAACTATGATCCTGATTGACATTTTTGCTCATTACTTAACTTACTGTAATGACGTTGTAAATGTAGCCATATTGAAGGCTGGAATCCTCTCTATTAACTGCTGTTCAATGTACTTCTCTAATAAATTAACCTAGGCAAAAAAAGTCAGCATTAATTACAGTTTACAGGAGTAAAATCTTTTAAATACCTTATGTTATGTGGGTGGAAAACGACAACATGCAAGTATTTTTTTAAATAACGTGGCACAGCAGGTTCAGGCTCCACAACACAAAATAAAACTGAATAACATCCATATTGTTTTATTGTGACACCCTTGCAAATTAGTTTCAGTACCTTAATTGGTACACGTGACAATTAAATACCCTTTGAACCCTTTGAAGTAGTGAAATAAATCATTGATCAGCACTCGTCCACAAATCTGGAATAAGAAATATCTATTTTACCCTGAAAAATATAAAAAAGTGCATAAAGGCAGCCCTGTATTATTGCTAACAGTTAGTTAGGCTTTGAAGCAATGTTTTTTGTGGGACTTATTTTATTCATATTTCATAGAATCAGATGTGCAACACAGACCAGGCTCTGTGACCCACCTTGTCCATGCAGAAACAGTGATGCCCACCTGCACTAATCCCATTTACCAGCAGCATTAGGCCAGCATTCCTCCACTCCTTACCCATCCAAGTACCAAGTTTCAGTTTTAAACTGCCTGTTACCAACTCAACTTCATTATAGTACTTATTTCATAACAATGTTTGATGGTCACTAGAATGTTTCACAAAATTACACTTGTAACCTGTGTCAGCACAAAAATTGTAAAACCTCTGCGGTGCTAAGGATACATACAAAGAAATAAAAAGTCAGTAACTCACATATTCTTGGAAAATTGAAGTGTAACTAAGTTTGTTTTCTTCAGTATTCTCAAACTCTAAGTAGTATTTGTCCATAAAATGCCGCTGTAGCATCTGAAATTCTTCATCTGAAGGATGAAGATTAAGAAATTACAGATCACATCGTGCAGCATTGAACATTTGTCATTTATCAATTACATTGGGTAAAATGCACTGTCTTTACTTCAAAACCTTTTATGTCTTTGTTCACATTTAAAGGTAGTGGTGAATGAACAGCATCAAGAAATCAGTACATTTTCCATTTACTTGAAAATTCAAAAGATGCTAATTCTGTAAAAAGCATATTAGACAGGTAACTTAATAGGTCAGATTAACAATTAATGCGCACCATGCTGTTTGGATCTGGAGTGTTGAATACTAAATTCAACATCAAATTGAAAAACATGAATAGGCAGAGAGAAAAATAAAATAAGATAGGCAGACAGAAAAATTAAAAAGTAAAAATAAATTCCATTTCACCACAATATTTAAATGCAGCAGCCTTGCACCGTTCATTGATATTGAACAGCGAGTCTTTTAGCTATTGCACAGCTTTGGACAGCAAGTTTCTAACTCACAAAATAACCAGAAAATTTGCTTCCAATTGCCATTTTTTGTTATATTTATACCGGGAAGGCAGGTGTCCCTTCGAGGCCAGCATTTATTGTCCATTCCTACTAGTGCTTTAGTAAGTGATGACAGGGGTTAGCATCCGTCCAACTGCGAAAGATGATGGTAGGGCTTTGACGTTGTCCTGCTTGTAGAAGGGAAAGTTTCATCTGTGGTTGCATTTCCTGCTGTGACTGACTAGGCTTATCCTTGAGAGCAAGACCCTCCATCCAGTCTCTGACTGTAGTCTCTGTACATTAGATTCACAATTGTCCTTTCGTAGGTGATGACAAATACTGTAAATCACGTCCATAGTGGTGCAAGATAGAAAATTTGAGAATTTTGACCCTGTGAAGATGAAAGGAAGCAATATATTTGTAAGTTAGGTTGATGTGCCACTTGAAGAGGGCTTTGCAGATTTAGGAGATGCTGCAGTGTACATGTAGATAGTACATAATGCATTATGTTGATGCCCTTGTGAAGGACGCAGTAAATGCTGAAGGTGGTGGACGGGTGTAATCATTTGTGGTAAATAAAAATGATATGGCCAAAATGACACGACACCAAGACTACAATAAAACAGATTATTCCAAATGTTCAGAGTGACATAAAACTTCATAGTAATTTAGAGTAAATAGATGTGAAAATGTTGGTATCTTCAAATCAAAGTTTAGAAAGAGGGATTTAGATGGTTTAAACTTACTCCTATAATATTGTCTCCACTTACCCATAATAATATCTTCTATGTGCCCAATGACTGTATCAAACTCAGCATCAACATCAGATGAACTGGAAAAGAGATTACAATGAGCTGAATAGTAATTCACACATACTTATACAATACTGCAGTTTCTTAGAATATATATATCCAATTGTCAGAAATAGGGAGGGAATTAATCATCTTTGTGTTAATTGGTAATGCACCTTCTCTGGCCCAGGCAAGCTGCAACTGTTAACGGGGGATATTTCTGTGGTGTTCTTTGAAATCCTTAAACTCCTGGCTGTTTGAAACATACAATCCCTGAGTGGCTTGAAGTCATTTGAGCAAATTGAACATGTTTCATTTTATTCATCCTATTTTTTAAATTAACAGACTGAAACCTGTCATTTTCTGGACCTACAAAACATTCTTGCTTAGAAGAGAGGTGCAATAGGATAATTATTACGTTTTGGAACTTCCACTTCAGAAAACCAAGTTCTGTTGGCATCTTCTTACAACTCCCCTTGAACTATTTCTATATCCAGATCCTTTCCGAAAACTCTCTTGGTCTGTCTATTACATTGAAACTTCACACAATACAATCAAATTCTGTTACTTCCTTCTCAGTGCTCCCAAACACCAACACTATCCCTTTCCCAGTGTTCTTGCAAAACCCCCTTCATGTTCTCCTCGACCTTTGCATTCCTGAATACTTCCACATCAAATGAACCATGTACCCACATTTTAGGATAACCTCCTAAATTTTGCTATATGAATTTCCTGAATTTAAAAAAACAAATAGTGCACAGTTATTGTTTTGCATTTATACTGAATCTTAAAAATAGGATAAAATCAATGCCAAATAACTGGTAGTAATTTCATGTAAAAATTTTATGATTGCAAAGGATAAGAGCGTTAACAATAAAGCACAATTTGACATACACTCAATGCGAATCATATAATCATACAGGAGACCTTATTCTATCTTCTTGAAAAAGCCATACAGACACTCCCAGTTTCATGCGCTCTTCCTTGGTCCTGTAAATCCTTTTTGAAATGTATTAATAATATTTACTTTCAACAACACCAGTTATTCTCAACTTTCCCAGTTAACTGAAATACCCACATCCAAAACAATAACTGTGAACATCCTTTTTACACCATATTATCTGAATCGTGGCCGATTAGGAAAAGGGGAGATGCAACGATACCTGGGTGTCATGGTACACCAGTCATTGAAATTAGGCATGCAGGTGCAGCAAGCAGTGAAGAAAGCGAATGGTATGTTATCATTCATAGCAAAAGGATTTGAGTATAGGAGCAGAGAGGTTCTACTGCAGTTGTACCTCTTGGTGAGACCACACCTGGAGTATTGCGTACAGTTTTGGTCTCCTAATCTGAGGAAAGACATTCTTGCCATAGAGGGAGTACAGAGAAGGTTCACCAGACTGATTCCTGGGATGTCAGGACTTTCGTATGAAGAAAGACTGGATAGACTCGGCTTGTACTCGCTAGAAATTAGAAGGTTGAGGGGGGATCTTATAGAAACTTACACAATTCTTAGGGGGTTGGACAGGCTAGATGCAGGAAGATTGTTCCCGATGTTGGGGAATTCCAGAACAAGGGGTCACAGTTTAAGAATAAGGGGGAAATCTTTTTGGACCAAGATGAGAAAAACATTTTTCACACAGAGAGTGGTGAATCTCTGGAATTCTCTGCCACAGAATGTAGTTGAGGCCAGTTCATTGGCTATATTTAAGAGGGAGTTAGATGTGGCCCTTGTGGCTAAAGGGATCAGGGGGTATGGAGAGAAGGCAGGTACAGGATACTGAGTTGGATGATCAGCCATGATCATATTGAATGGCGGTGCAGGCTCGAAGGGCCGAATGGCCTACACCTGCACCTATTTTCTATGTTTCTATGTTTCTAAAGACCAGGCCACATTTCCTAAAAGGTGATGCCCAAAAATGGACACAATACTCCAGATGGATTCAGGAAAGAAATTCAACTTCCATGCCTTTGCAGCCTATTCCACTATTTGAAAAAGGAAGCATCATGTCTGTATTTATAATGCTTTTAACTTGTCGTACCACCTTCATAGACTTGTGTAGATACATGCAACCTGTTCCTGCCAGCCAGCATCTTTGTATCTGAATTCTCTTCAAAATTATCTTCAGAACAGTGTAATGAACATCTAATAGCCATTCTTGACCACTGTTATGTAAAAAATATTTTAAATATTTTGAATCTAGGACTCATAGTTTGTCCAGTGATTGACAGAATCTTACTTACATAGATGTGGCAAGATTTTCGACTTCTGAATCTTCCATTTCTACAACTCGATCTCCAGTACCAAAATGAACTATAGGAACAAAAGAATCGTCAGGCTGCCATCCTCTCATTTCTTGCACATTTACAGGTGAACAAAAGACCCAGATGGTGCAAGGTCAGAAAAAAATTATATCCATCTGCTGGGACGTGCAAACGTCACTATAGCCACGATAGCAGATTAGATGGGAATTAACAGCAGGTAATCTGTTTAAATACTGCAAAACGCCGATCATCAGCATTCCAAATAGAAACACAAACTATCCAGACCATTAAACCAAGCAGATAATGTACATATACATTTATCTGTTAATATAATTATATTTACTAATATAATTGTTTTAACAGAAAGCACATTAAAGAAACATGGGGCAGCAGTACATGTTTCATTAGAGGTCAAAATTTATATTTGGCTGAAATTAGTTCCTAGTTTCAGAATTTCACTGTGTCAATGGTTATTTGAGTTAGTATGCACTTTTAAGAGAAAGAATAAGAAATCTCAACAGCTTCTGGTAAAAAAAATGTTAATTGAATTTGAACCAGACATTTTTCTTGTCTTGATTTGGGCTAGTGCAGTATTTTTTACAATACATTACTCCTTACTCAGAAAGGTATTTAGTTCAATTGCAACATCTTAATTGTTTCCATATACTCACGACAGTGTGGCCAACTTTGGATCAAACTCCATCCACAAGTTTGCAGATGACACAATGCTGGATTACGAACAATGACAAAACTGAGTACAGGATGGAGATAGAAAACATGGTGTCAGGTCAACAATCACTCCCTCGATGGCAGCAAGATGAAGGAATTAATTATCGACTTTAGGAAATGTGGTGGAGTACATGCTCCAATCAGCATAGGTACAGAAGTGGAAATGGTTGAGAGCTTCAAGTTGTTTGGTACAAATATTACCAATGATCTATCGTGGATCAGATGTTTCCAATGACAATAGACAGTAGACAGTAGGTGCAGGTGTAGGCCATTCGGCCCTTCCAGCCAGCACCGCCATTCACTGTGATCATGGCTGATCATCCACAATCAGTACCCCATTCCTGCCTTCTCCACATATCCCCTATCTTGTAAAATCACTTTTACAAACTTCTACAGATGCACCATAGAAAGCACACTGTAAAGTTACATTACAGCTTGGTTTAGCACAGTACTGCTCAAAACCCAAATAAATTGCAGAGTCATGAATGTAAGCCAGTCCATCACACAGACCTGACTCCCCACCATTTACTCCTTCTACACTTCACGCTGCATCAAGAAAACAGCCAATAATTTCCCATCCTGGTTATCCCTTCTGCTCCCCACTCCTGTCATGTAGAAAATACAGGCGCTTGAAAGCGAGTAACACCAGCCTCGGGAACAGCTTCTTCCCCTTAGTTATGATGTCTCTGAACAGTTCATCCATGAGCATGGGTACAGTCCAATTCTCTTCAATCATTTTGCAGACATTCGAAGTGTTGGATGTGTTGATGACAGACATTCAAAGTGTTGGAGTAACATAACGAGTCAGGTAGCATTTCTGCAGAACACATTTCGGGTCACGATCCTTCTGCAGACTGATTGTAGTAAGGGGAAGAAAACTGCAATGGTATTCTTGGCTGTCGCATCAACGTGGTTGATCCACGACAGATCGTTGGTAATATTAATGCCAGGGAACTTGAAGCTCTCAGCCATTTCCACTTTGGCACCAATGATGCTGGCTCGGGCATGCTTCCTGAAGTCGAAAACTAGCTCCTGCGTCTTGGTGACATTGAGGGAGAAGTTGCTGTCCTAGCACTATGTTATTAAGTTCTTTATCCCCCTTCCTGTACTTCAACTTCTCTCCTTATCTCACGGCCTTGTGTCTCCTTTTCATCTCTGCCCTTTGTGCACACCTCTGACCTGTATCTTCCTATCACTTGCCTGGCTTTGTCCCACCCCCATCTCTTCCAGTCTTATCTCCCCCGACTACTACAATATCACAAGATATTGTCCCTACCCGAAACGTCGCCTATCCATATCCTCCAGAGATACTGCCTGACCCGCTGAGTAACCCAACACTCAATGTACAGACTAATGGAGCAGAGCTAACGCATTACACCCGCTGCATGGAGCAAGAATCATATATTTAAACCAGAAAGACCCAATGCATAGAACGTGACTGGCCTGGGCTTTTCCGACAGGTTGTCCGCTATCGTTCGCCATTCAACCAGCACCTTCAGTGAACACAGGAAGGAACTGCTTGTGTATGAGCCGCTTTACACCGAAGACAGAGACAAAATGCTGGAGTAACTCAGTGGGTCAAACAACATCTCTGGAGAAGTCTGAAGACAATTCTTGACCCTATTCCTTTTCTCCAGAGAAGAGACGCTGCCTGTCCCAACTGAGCGACTCCAGCATTTTATGTGCCTGTGTTTTATAATATTTAGTGCAAATCAAAACGGAAGCAGTGGCTGTGATGTTCACGGAGGTGCTGGTGGAAAAGGGCAGCCGACATTTCCCGGGATGTGAGGATCCAGGGCGTTCGCTCCCACCTGGCGACATCCACGCCATTGTTGAGGGGATCCTCTCCACAGCAACGGAACTGACAGGTCCCGTCCCACCCGGGTACCGTCCCCCACTGCAACCGCGGTCCCCACCCGGGCATCGTCCCCACTGCCACAGCAGCCGCGCCGCCGGGTTCCGGGATCCGACCCTAGTGCGGGATGAAGGGCGGCGGCAGACGGTAGATCAGCCACTTACTGCCAGGGTCGAGAGCGATCGGCTCCTTCTCCGGCCCTGGAGATATTTACCCGGAGCCCGGCTTCACCCAGCATCGCCCGGACTCTGGCACCAAGGACCGGTGTAAAAATAAGGAAGAGACGGGGAGTTAAGAGGGTAGAATTAGCAGGAGGGGGAGAAGGAAACGAGAGAGGAGGGAAACGGGAGCAGGGGGATAAGAATGAGAAGAGGAGAATTGGGGGGGGGGGGGAGAGATGAATGAAGAAGGGGATAAGGAACGAGGGAGGGAGGAATGAGGGAATGGAGAGGAACAGAGTATTGGGAAGAGAGGAGTGAGGGGATGGCGAAGGAGGAGAAAGGGCAAGGAGAATGGGAAGAGTGTGGGGATGAAGAAAGAGTAAGTGAGGAGGAGGTGGGGAAGGGGGAATGAAGGGTTGGGGAAATACAGGGTGAGGAAGAGAATGTAAGGAGGGGAGGAAGGGAACTTGGAGTGGGGATGATTGGATGGCTAGGATAGAGAGGATGTAGAGAGAAGGGGTGGGAAGAGGCATGAGGACTAGGGGGGGTGATGATGGTTGGTGGGGGGGGTGGAGTGTCAAGTGGAGGTAGGATGTGGATAGTGAGGACAAAGTTGGGGAAGAGGGCCAAGAGATGGTGAGGGTTAGTACGAGAGAGGAATAGATGGAGGTCAGGGAGGATTGTTGAGGGGAGGTGGATAAGTGAAGTAGAGGTGTGGGTTATTTTAGATAGTAACCTCTAGTTTGCTCTGGAACTGTGGGCTGATGTAGCATGTAATATTGACACATCCAACAGCCCTTCACTCGATCTTCAATATCCTGCTCAATCATAGGACAGGGCACACAGCCTCCGACCTCCGAATGATTCTCATAGATATCTTCAGTCAATGAAAAATCAAAATAGAAACATAGAAAATAGGTGCAGGGGTAGGCCATTCAACACCGCCATTCAATATGATCATGGCTGATCATCCAAAATCAGCACCCCCATTCCTGCATTCTCTCCATATCCCTTGATTCATTTGGCTCTAAGAGCCATATCGAACTCTCTTGAATACATCAAGAGAGAAATAATAACAAGATGCTGTAGGTAGCAAAAGAAATAGCTTTGTGGATCAGAACAAAAAAGAGAAAAAAAAAACTGCTGTAGGAACTCTGGATTAGGTGAGATTTGTTTGGAGGGGGGAAGAAAATAAATGGACCAATGCATTTCAGGTTGGGATCCGTCAAGACTTTGTGATTTGTGTACAAGTAAACAAGAACCCTATGAACATCAACACTACCCAATCTTTCACCATTCCACTTTTGTATTATTAGCTCTAAAGTGGATAAACACCCATTTTCTACATTCCATTTGCCAGCCTAGTCATTTTCCCTGACATTGTGATCCATTTAATACAGCTGAGCATTATATTATGTTTTAATTATGGATATGGGGAGAAGGCAGGAACGGGCTACTGATTGGGGATGATCAGCCATGATCACAGTGAATGGCGGTGCTGGATCGAAGTGCCGAATGGCCTACTCCTCCTCCAATAAAGAGGACAAAGTTTCAGAATTCTGCAGTAAATCATTGACAAGTGTCCAAGTAGAATTGGAATTGCTTTTTTTGTATGAGCAGCAGAAGACAATTCAGGCATTCAATATGCTGAGTCAACAAAAATGTTGGAATTGATAAATGACTGCATTTTAAACAATTATGTAAGGTTATTCAATACTGTGAATACCAATTTCAGGTTACTCAATTGTATACTTTATATGCAAAGCATGAAAAAGTATACATGAAATTGATGGTTGTAAATAGAAGGTAAATTGGACATATGAGCACATTTGTCAGAATTTAAATACATATATAGCTTGTACAAGTGTCCAAAACATTAATCTACAGTTTACTTAGTGCCAATAAACGCATAAAGTCTTTAAATATTCAAATTTTATTATGCAAATAATTCTGAAACACCAATTGTTCTGGTGTTTGATACTGGGCAAAGAATACCATTTTTATTTTGTGTGTTTTTGTACAGCAGTAAATAGGAATGTAGTGAGATTTTCCACAGTACTTTTAATGCAGTACAGTATGATCAGGTCACCATTTAAAACATGACCGATCAAATCATTTCAAAGTAGCATTGGTGCTGTTTTCAAGCCCAATAATTCAACAATTACTTCCAAACTGCTTCATATAAACTTTGTAGCACATGTTGATTTATCCAGTTGTGAGAATCCTTTCAACTACACCAAATTCAAAATACCAAAGTTTCATAATTAAGTCATCAGCACGTGCATTTCTGGTCCGATACAAAATTAGGAGGAGAAGGCGGAAATCTATTGCATTACAAAATGTGGTTAATGCAATCATTAAGGACAAAGGTGGATGACAACATCTTGGATCTGTAAAACATGTACTGTATTAAATAAATAATTTATAATCTTGCTATCCACGAGGCTTGGTTTTTGTGGATGGATTACAAATGCGTTCAAAACAAAATTTGTGAAATATGTTAATTACTAAAGATGTTTTGTTTAAAAAAAAAATGTTCTTTGGAATCATCGTATCGCAGATTCTACCAACTAATTTGGCAAATCAGAGTTGAGTAGTTCAGTTTCCTCTGTATTATTTATCCAGCGAATGTTGATATTGTTACTCTTGTCATGCCTGGGCCCTCATGAAACACTGCCTACAAAAGTAAACATTTCTGCCTACAGGTAATAGTGTAAAGATGAAAATTCCATTATTCAAACATTGTTGCATATATCCTTCGGAATCTTCCGTAGCCCGAGAGCTACAGATGCTGAATAAAAATACAGCGTAGAAAGCATTATCGTCTTGCAGCCAGAAGGGGGAAAAAAAACAACAAATAAACCTCTTAATTCTTGAAACAAGCTGGAACTTGCATCTTGAAAATCAATTTTGTTTTGGACATGAAGATGAGGGATGTTCATTGCTGATGTCCATGTCAAGCATTCAGGCCAGATATGTTAAAAACAGTATAGATTTCTCTACACAGATCCAACAATGTCCCTCTTCCTTAACAAATGTACTTCATCCCAACTTCATAGTAACACGCTACTGTTGTCGTATACCATTTCATCATTTCCCTCATTGGCCAACCTGTGTCACCAATGCAGTGCTATAATTCAGCCACGTAGGTGCAATATATTCATGCACATAATCAACCTTGTTGAAGTTGTTCCACTGAAGTTGTGCCAAGTTAGGCTCCTTCAACTAATACGATCATCCACACCCATTGCATTTTGTAAGGTTCATGTCCCAGCTCGATAGCACGTGGTATTAATGATGATGGTAATGATGATGGTGATCAGAACAATTCTGAAAGTGAAAAATTCAGGAGATGTGCGAGATCAGCCTGGCACGGGTCTTTATTTCTTGACGGCACAAGGGACAGGTGTCCAGCTGCAAGGCACATTCCATGCAAAGGTCACTGGTGAAAACAATAACATGTTAAAAGTTTTTAAAATATCCAGCTGACTATTGTACAACCACACAATTAATCCAGTGTACATATTTTGGGTATTTGCACGACCCATCTCCCCATTTTGCGTTTTAATAATTTCTCTGCAGTTTCATCTGAAGAAACCAAGGAATAAATCTATGTGAATTTAGAGGCTTCCTTAGACTCAGAGTTTGACAGCTTTACAATCATCAAATCATGCTAATGATAAGAGGTCACATTAGACTAAATATTGTACCACTCCTACTGGTCAATGAAGCACATGTGCACAGTATAGAAGTCTTTATTGATAAGGCCAACCTGAGATGTCTAGAACCAGGGCTGAGTCTCCAAAAGGCTTGGCCATTCAATACAGAAGGAAATCTCAGCCAGAGACCAGATGGTCTTTGGAATTCTTCATTCAAGACGGCTCAGAGTCAGAGCTGCACAGCCCAATTTGTCCACACTGACTGCAGCATTTAGATACAATAATCCCCATTTGTCCTCATTAGACCCATATCTCTTCTTTTCTATCCAAGTACCCATCCAAACACCTTTTAAAAGTTGTAATTAATCTGAAAATACAATGAATCATTGATAATATTTGGGAGAGATTGATAGATTCTTGGATATAATTATTTAGGGAAATTATTAATTTTGATAGATGATACTGATACAGTGAGGAAACAGGCCATTCAACCCAACTTGCCCACACGTCTCAGCTACAGTAGTCCCACCTGCCAGCATTTGGTCCATATCCCTCCAAACCTGTCTTATCCATGTGCCTGTCTAACTGCTTCTTAAATGTTAACTGTTGGGATATTCCCTGCCTCAACTACCTTCTCTGGCAGCTTGTTCCATACATCTACTACCCTTTGTGTGAAAAAGTTACCCCTCAGATTCCTATTAAATCTTTTCCCCTTCACCTTAAACCTATGTCCTCTGGTCCTCGATTCACCTACTCTGGGCAATAGACTCTGTGCATCTACCCGATCTATTCCTCTCATGATCTTATACACCTCTACAAGATCATCACTTCCTCTTGTGCTCCAACAAATAGAGTCCCAGCCTACTCAACCTCTGCCTATAGCTCAGACCCTCTAATCCTGGCAACATCCACGTAAATCTTCACCGTATATTTTCCAACTTTTTGACAACATCTTTCCTATAACACGGTGCCCAGAACTGAACACTATACTCTAAATGTGGCCTCACCAATGTCTTATACAACTGCAACATGACCTCCTAACTTCTATACTCAATACTCTGGCTAATGAAGGTCAATGTGCCAAAAGCCTTTTTGACCACCCAATGTACCTGCGACTCCACCTTCAGGGAGATATGCACCTTCACTCCGAGATCCCTCTGCTCTACAACACTACCCAGAGCCCAACCATTCACTGTGTCAATCCTGCCCATGTTAGATGTCCCAAAATCCAACACCTCACATTTCTCTGCATTAAATTCCATCAACCATTCCTCAGCCCACTTGGCCAATTGATCAAGATCCTGCTACATTTTTTCACAACCATCTTCACTATCTGCAAAACCACCCACTTTCTGTAAACTGGCTCATCTTGCCGTGTATGTTCTCATCCAAATCATTGATACCGATGACAAACAGTAATGGGCATAGCACCGTTCCCTGAGGCACGCCACTAGTCACAGGTGTGCCTGATGTTAGTACAGGAAAACTGTGCTGAGGTCAAAGATCATACCAAATGCTCAACCACTCATGGCTACACATGGCTGAATGCCCTAGTCCTGCTATTTCTACGAGAAAGATAAGAAAGGGGAATAGCAGTAAACTGTTTGGAAAAGTCCACAAAGCTATAAGAACTGTACTGAAACTACTGGAAGGCTGATAACTTAAATTAAATTCTTCAAGGTCAATGTGCTTCAAAATGTTGACAGGGTAGGAAATATGGAGAGAGGTGAAGATCACCCTGAACAGAACACTGCAGATTAGAACATCAATTTGCTTTAACTAAAACAAGACTGTTACATACCTATGTCCACAAGGTTTCAGTTCTGTGTCAGCCATCTCATCACAGCAGAGGGTGCAGCAGTTTTCCCTTATGCTCACTTGTTTCAATAAAGCAAGTCGTCTGTGCCTTAAATACAACCAAATGTCAAATTTTGTAAACTATTATGCCATATCTGGCAATTCATTCACATTTCTAATCACCTCTCCCACACATATGTATATACTCAGATTGGTTGTAGAAAAACAACTTGATTAAAAAAATATAGCATAATGCAATTGGTTTGCTTCTTACTGAATGTACTCACCTTGGAAGTATTATTTTCTCTTCTGGACTCAAACAGGCATATTCATTAAATGTGCTTAATTTGACATTTGGAGGATACTTAAATGGTTTTGCTCCAAAATTAAACTCACACTGTTGATAGGACATGAAACTAGCAGCAGCAAAAAAGCCCGATCTGCAATGAAATAAATGGAAAAAAACGAAACCATATTCAGGATTTGATCTTACTATAGAATGTTTTTTTCAAAATTATATGAAACCAGTGAAAAATGTACATAGCAAGCAATATTTAAACTTGGGTGTTGAAAGGACAATAGCTTATTAAAACTGAAAAGAGGCGTAATATATTTATTAGTGCCCTGACACCCACAACACTGACCTCGAAATTCATAGTACTTTATTCACTTTTGTTAGCTTACAAATGCAATATCGACAGGCTGCAAGTTTTTACTGGTGTTCGAGATATAACTCCCCTTCTTTAAAAACTCATTTAAAGGATTGCGATTTGAGTATTACAATTAATACAAGCTTAGTACAAAATATTTGAATGGACCATTTTAATTGTCCCAATCAAGTAATTGTACACAGAATACCAAGTAATTTACAAAATGCCTCGTGGGCACAATGATTTTTAAAATATTCCCTACACTATTGCAGTTTTCAAAAATAAGATGGAAATCAGTTATACGACTCATACAAATTAGAGTAAAACACCGACAAAAAGGATTGTTCAAGATATAAAATGTAAGAATAAAAATTGAAGATTTAAAGTGACTAAATTGAAAAATTACATTTTATTTCTATCGGAAATATTTTCATCAAGGTATTAACCATGGAAGAACATTTTCAGCTTATTTTCAAGTTTTGCCATTCATTGGCAAGTGGGTTTTATCAGTATCAATTCAAATCATTCTTTCTAATATCTACTACTTACGTGGCAGACGAAAAGACTTGCTTTTCTGGGGGTAGTTGGTTTCCATTAAGATAGAAAATCATCAACTTCTTATTTAAATCCAAGAGAAATCCTATTGTGTCCCCTGCATGGAAAAAGCAAATGCATTCTTAGGTGATAGCAACACAACAAAATACTGAGCCAAAGACAAAAGGCTGGAGTAACTCAGCAGGTCAGACAGCATCTGTGGAGCGAATGGATAGACAATGTGTCAAGTCAGGTCCCTTCCTCCAATCTAATTGTTTAGATACTACAGTACACTATATCGTATTTACATAAACAAATATTACATTCGCACCAGGCTCAAGTATCCACATCACATTTTTAATAAACCCATTCAAATGTTAAATGACAAAATAATCTCCCATTTTATTTAAGGGAAGAAAGGAGGTTGTGATGTTGAATTATAGCAACTATTCCATTATGAGATGCGTGTCAAATATCTGAAGACTGAGCCACATAATCAAATTAATTTTAGTTGTGGAAGACCAGAACTCTCCCCACAGGCGAGGTCTCAGAAGACTAGTGAGAAGCTAATGTTGTCCCTTTAGTTAAGAAGGGAAGTAGAGAGAATCCAGGGAATTATAGGCCACTGAGCATCAAATCAGTGGTAGGGACGCTATTGGAGAGGAATCACTCCCATTTGGAAGAGAATAGGTTAATTATGGACAGTCATCATGACTTCGTACACAGCAGATCATCTTACTAACTTGATCGGGTTTTTTGAGGAGCTGACAAAAGTGATCGATAAGGGTAGGGCAGTGGATAATGTCAACATGGCATTTCATGAAGTCCCCCATGGTAGGTGAATCCGAAGATTTGCATGGGATTAGGTGACTTGGTTGTATGGATTCCGAATTGGCCTGATAGAAGACGGACAATATTTACGCTGGAGGTCTGTGACCAGTGGAGCTCTGCAGGGATCTATGCTGGGACTTCTGCCATTTGTAATATATATAAATGACTTAAGATGTAAGCGTAGACTGGTTGGTTAGCAAGTTTGTAGATTACACCATCATTGTTGAGGTCATGGACTACAGCGAGATACAGATCAGCTACAGAAATGGGCAAAGTAATAGCAGGCTGAGTTTAATCCGAGCAAGTGTGAGGTGTTGCACTTTGGGAGGGCAAATGTAGTGGTTAAATATACAACTAATGGCACGATCCTAAACAGCATTGATGTGCAGAGATATTGGGGTACAAGCCCATAACTCCTTGAAAGTGGCAACACAATTAGATAGAGTGGTAAAGAACAAACATTGTTAAATACAATCACATTTTCAAAAATATTTGCTTACTTTAAGTAAAAAAGCTGAATTTACATTAAATCCTTTTACTTCTATATTTCTCACACAGCATTTACAGCATAGGCAAGCCATCTGGCCCAAAAGCTTCACTTCCCTATTTAGTTTAGTTTAGAGATACAGCGCGGTAACAGGCCCTTCGGCCGACCAAGTCCACGCCGCCCAGCGACCCCCGTACACTAGCACTATCCGACAAACTAGGGGCAATTCACAATTTTACCAAGCTAATTAACCTACAAAGCTGTACATCTTTGGACTGCAGGAGGAAACCGGAGATCCCGGAGAAAATCCATGCAGGTCAGAGGGAAAACGTACAAATTCCGTGCATACAAGCACCCGTAGTCAGGATCAATCCAATCTCTGGAGCTTTAAGGCAGCAACTCTACCTCTCTGCCATCATGCTGTCCATACTTCAAAATGATCTTTCTCTCAGTACATCTTTCTACTCCTTTCCTTATCATTCGTTTTTACCTTCGCCTTAAAATGCCACATGCAAGAAATAGACAAAACAAATTGGGAGCTCCACATTTGAACAATTCCTGTATATCCCAAGATTCACTGTTTCTCCTTTAAAAAATGTGGCCTGACCTACTGAGCATTCCTGCATTTTCTATTTTTACGTGCAGTTTTCTTTCACCCTCGTAGTTTCATTGGCAACTCCCATTCCAAAGCGATTCCCAGTCCTTGTCTCCTCCGCAGTCCCCTGATATATTGAGGCACATTATACAAAAGCAGCTATACATAATAGCTCAGAATTGCAGAGAATGGACTGATGTTTTGGGTCTAGACCCCTCTCCAGACTCACCATTCTGAAGGGTCACAATCCAAAACATCGTCTGCCCATTGCCTCCATAGTGTTGCCTGACCTAGTCAATTTTTCCGATATTTGCTCAAGATTGGTACATATACAGTTTCTTGTGTCTCCACATATGAATAACTTCACATTTTCAACTTTGCCAGCCATTAATGGGGGCACCAAAAGGATCAATACTGGAAGTTTAAAATATTCAGCTTTGATTAAAAAATAGAGTACAAAATTCACAATGAAGCAAAAATGATGGGCAAAGGAGCTGTGAAAATAACAAAAGATTATCTACAGGTGAAGAGAAAAGTTAAACAAGTGGGCTAGATGCCAGTCCCTTGACCAATCATGGGACACAACGATTGGGAAGGAAGACAGATGTGAAAAAGAGAACTTGATGGTTCATATGGCCTATTCCTGCTCGTCTTATGTTAAACTGGATAGTTCATTCATTAAATCAACTGCCTTCATGTTTTCTTCTACCAAGGCAATGGCAACAGCACCACTTAAATCGATCGAATTGTTTGAATATATTTCTCCTTCAATATTATTCAAAAATAACTCTGGTTCATTAAGTTTATAGGATTTTCCTTCCCCTGCAAATAAACATATTCATTTCCTGATTGTTATAGCTGTGTTAGCAGATTTCAACGAGCAAATGGTAATTATTGCTAAATTCATGACAAATAGTGGAGTTGTTCCACCAAGAATCTTTAAGATACCACCTCTTTCCCCCCCGACCGTCAGTCACTTCCACTTGGTCAATACAATTTCATTTTTAAACACACACACACAACTTTAGCTTAGTGAAATATTGCAAGTCATTTTAGAAGTACTTCAACAAAATTTGTCACTAAATCACACTGTAAATCTCTGATAATCTGCTACTCGAGTATTCAGAAATCCAAATGGTGCAGCATCTGGCTCACCGTCCAAAATTGTGACGGTTCAACATTTGGCTTTGGCGAACGAAATGAGCAAGGCAAATAAGTTCAGAAGACATAGGAGCAGAATTCAGCCATTCAGACCATTGAGTCCGCTCCACCATTCAATCATGGCTGATCCATCTTTCCCTCTCAACCCCATTCTCCTGCCTTCACCCTGCAACCTTTAACACCCTTACTAATCAAGAAGCTACAGGAATATACAGCTACATCTACCCAAAAGGTCATTTATAAAGGCACCATTTATTACCTATGATTCCCAAGTGTTGTTTGTCGTGCTCACCTACTTGTTGGGGAGCCAGTCTCTTTAAACTCATCTGATTACATTGGCTGCTCTTCCTTGAAACGTAGCTGGCTCTGTTTCTGTGGTCTCCTCAAACTTTACATTCAACCCCAAGTTTATCATTTTACAGAGAGTGAATTAAATATGAAGAGGCATTAGCGCACAAAAAAAGTCTGGAAATATCTGTTAGTCCAGCAAAGTTTTGAACCAGCAGGATTAAAAGGGGTTTTAAGGAAGGCACAGAAAATAAACCAGAGGTTCATTGAGACAATTTCCGAGGCAAAGCAGCAGATGGCTCAGATGCTAATCGGGAGTGATCGGGGGGCAAGTGAATAGATTTGGAGCACAATGATCTGAAGGCTGCAGATGTGGGGACGGTGAATCTAACAAGTCTGTGAAACATTAGAATTATGGCAGGAAGGTTGTGGAATAGGAGCCAAAATGTATCAGCAGGCATTAGATAACAGTCAACAAGAAAGACCTCAAATGCCATTTTACTTCCTTACCCAGTAATCAGCATAATGCAAAGATCGGGAACCATGTTCAAGACATGGTGTCTGGATAATTCAGTTAATTATTGGGCTGCCAAGAAACAAACCAATTATATTTCACATTTATCACTAGCCATTGAGGCACATCAAATTCAACTGTTTGCTGCAATCAAGTTTAAAACTGCAATAAAGTTATGATGGGCGAGTAAATGTCAACACTTGCCTTCTTTCCAACATGGGTGTATGTGTGGTTCACTTCTGGCATTGTACCAAATTAGCTGCCGGCAGCCATCATATGCACAAGAGTATTCATCATCTCCAATTCCATAACCCTCCTTTAAAAAAAGGAAAATAAATCATAAATATTCCACAAAATAGTTTTGACGAATTGTCATTGATCTGATAATTCAATCATTTCACCACAGATGCTATCTCAGCTAAGCTGGCAAAACGATTACCCCAAATTAATGAACTGTTTCTTGGAACTAAAAATTTAAGAAACAATTTATGAAATGTAAAAATAATTCATTTTTAAACCAAGTTTTTGACAACTTACATGATTAAGAAATTTGCTATCCTTAGTTGCCCAACCAATCTGCATTACACCAGAGGTAATTACAGTAACTTCATAGTACCATACGCCAGAGTCCACACAGAAAGTACACCGGACACTCTCAAATGAGGATGCATCACAGCGAGCCTGCAAGAGCACAAACAGACTAAATCCTCAATGCTTGTAATAATGTTTTTTTTTAAATAAAAGCCAGATAATGGACTTTTTGACTGAAATTCAATGTTTAAAAATTACATAACTTGTTTTCCCATCAAACAAGCTAATGTGGCTCTGAGATTGTCTGAAATGTTGGATTGCAATGTTTAAAAACAATCAAATTCACTTAAGTAACATTAATTTCACGGAAATAGTCCCGAGATACATACTCACCTCTAGTCCATCTGGTGATATTTTGAGGTATTCACTAACATCGTTGCTATTCAACATGGCATTAATGTGGCTGAGATTTACCTTCTCATAAGTGAATTGCCTTTTCGATTTCAAAACTAGATTTAAAAACAAAAGTTATGAGCTGAACACATGGCATTAAGAGCAATAGTACCTACAATCATGCTTTTAGATTAGCAGCAAGAGAGAACTCTCATCAATTTTGCACTGGGATTATTTTGTGTGCCAAAATTACACCATTAACTCTGCTAATACATAATTGGTCACATCTTATTTGTGCTTTAAAAAGTACTTCCACATTAAAGGTTGCACCAGGTGAAAGTAAAATGAACCGTGGGTGGGGGGGCGGAAGAGGAAAATTTTATCCCCCAAAAAAACCTCTGATTGGCAGCATGATTGCAAACCAATAGTTATTTACATAGCTCAAAATTTAAAAAAAAGTTCCTAATCATGACTTTGCCAGGAATCGAGGGCCTGAGTTATAGGGAGTGGTTGAGCAGGCTAAGACTCTACTCCTTGGAGCGAAGAAGGACAAGAGGTATCTTATAGAGGTGTACAAAATAGACAGGAATGGATTGGGTAAATGCAGTCTTTTGCCGAGAGTAGGGAGAATCAAGAATCAGAGGACAAAGGTTTAAGGTGAGGGGGAAAAGATTTAATGAACCCAAGGGGTAACACAAAGGGTGGTGGGTGTACAGAATGAACTGCCAGAGGAAGTAGTTGAGACAGGTACTTTCAAATCGTTTAAACCAAATTGGGTCAGGTACATGGTAATGATAGGTTTAAAGGGATATGGGCCAAATGCTGGAAGGTGGGACTAATTTAGATGGAGCATGTTGGTCGGCATGGGAAAGTTGGGCCAAAGGGCCTGTTCCAACACTGTATGACTATGAAAGATTACCACAAGTGGACAATAATGGAAACTCTAGATTTTGATCAGCTCAGCTATGATCTTATATAGCTAAATAGACTTTAAGGCTATTCCTGCTCCCGATGCCATATTCATATACCTATCTGCAGATTTCAAAATCTCTTGATACTATAGTTTTTTTTTGTTGTTTTTTTTAAAAATCACACCCCCATGTTAAATTTGGAATTATTTGGATGCAGCAATTGGGCACGTCATCTAGGAACCAGGTAAATTTATTTATTCATGTTTGATATATACTGTACATCAATCCCAGTGGTATATTAAGCACAAATTAAAAACTTACATAAATTATCCAGACTCCACTGTGCACAGAAGCCAACTTGGCGTTTAAGGTAATCTCTGTGATTTACCCATGACTCCAACAAAAGTAGTTGATCACTAATATACGATTCAGAGACGGTTAATTTATTTTCACCTATGATTAAAATTGCATTATTTTAGTTCTCATTCCTGGTGCATACTCACATAAATACTTACATTTGAGAATGTTTTCAGATGAATAAATATAATTTTTTATTACAGGTGCAAAGAATTACAGTTTGCAACTTCAAAATAAATCCTATTACGTCAGTTCAAATATTTATACTGGAACATTGAAACCAGGATAAATTCACTATCAAAACTTTGTCTTGCACTTTATGTCATCAATGACCAAGGGTCAAAAGTGGTATTAAATTTGTACTGAAATATTATACAGAAATTACAGTGGATAATTCTGGTCTACATTTTACTAACAGTGTTGCAATCTGGTACACGACACAAACAGCATCTGTTGTGGCATAATGCAAGACTGACTGAACAAGTGATCAAATAATAAGACATCAAAATGTATAGAGGTTTTTGATGAGGTAGCCAATATATTTGTTAGGGGAGGGTGGGGGGAATTAGGTACCCTAAGTAGTCACTAATTTATTCAATTAGGATTTGAAGTGCAAATGCAGGACATGTTGCTACATGGTAGAATTGAGGGTTGAAGGAAATCAGGGGCGGAATTCTGGGGGGGGGGGGAACCTTGTGCGATGATTGGGGAAGGGAGGTGTTGGTCAGAGGCGGAAGTAGTGGGGTGGAACTGAGGATAGAGCGCGGTGATTGGAGGAGGGGGTTGTCCTGGTGGATCGGCCCGTTCGCTGAGCTTTTCATCGCCCGGCCCGGCGCAACTTAAAATCGACCTCGGGATCTTCCACTACCCCACAGTCAAATTGCTGCGTCGAGGCGATTGAGGCTCCCGATGTTGAATCCCCTGCCGGGCGATGACAGGCCCTGCGAACAGGCCGATTTAATCCCCACAATTCAGGGCAGACGAAGCTGCTGTTGCCGGAGTAGGTCAATTGCTGATGTTACCGTCCATAGGGCCCACCGCACGCGCGAGTGAGCGCGTGTGCGCGCGGGGCCAACAATAAATTGTGTCCCCCCCCACATGTTTTGACAGCGATTTCTGTGCCTGAAGGAAATAGTTGATCAAAACTTTCATTAGATTTCTTTCGATAATTAAGTAGTTTAACTTTTCTAAGATGAATTCAGCCACAATACGTTATACATTTCTATTGATATATCTACAGTATAAGAATTTTTAAA
Organism: Amblyraja radiata; assembly: GCF_010909765.2. Taxonomy (NCBI): domain Eukaryota; kingdom Metazoa; phylum Chordata; class Chondrichthyes; order Rajiformes; family Rajidae; genus Amblyraja; species Amblyraja radiata. The sequence goes on along the minus strand of NC_045972.1, from coordinate 37,785,547 downwards.
GAAATATTTGGAACTTCAGTGAAAATCCTTGTCTTTTGGATGGATACGAAATAACACTACTTATTTTTCTGGTACTCTCATGGGTTGTATCACTGATTGATTGGAGACCATGCTGCCACACAAAATATTCTCACTTCTCAACCATGCTGTTAGGTTGCATCAGTTAGTGCAAGAGAATTGCACAATGAATCATTCATGCACCCCAGCAACCAGTGAAACAATAATGTAAATATAGGAAAAATATTTATACTGAACATTTTCACTCATGGATTCATACATTATCAAAAACTTACTTGTTTGTGCAAACTTTTCCAAGGCAATAAGAGAGAAAAGCATGACCATGGGGTGAGACTGTACACTCTGCAATATTAAGAGTCACACAATAAATACAATGCCACAGATGTATTAGTTGTAGAGTTTTTGAGTCTTGAATTAGATCATGTAAATAATAATTTTGGATTATTTCCTGGATGTACAAGCACACACGATTTTAATGCTTCATTTGTGAATGGGTGAACACAAACGATAGTTCCACAATTGCTTGTGTACACTGCTTAACATTTAGCAGTAATTTATTGGTAGGGAATCATTTGAAGGCATTTCAAATATATAACAGGCACCTTAAGGCAAATTAGTCAAATGATTAAGTGTGATACTAATCAGCTTAATTACATGCATTCATATTGTAAAATAGTTTGGAACTCTTACCCTCAAGAACACATCCTCAAATACCATTGTCAACTCATCCACAAGGGTAAAAACCCTGTGACAGATTATCGAGTCGCCAAGCAGCTCCTCAGGGAGCCGGGAATCATGAGGAAAAATAGGCAAAATAACATTGGAAGGCAAAATATCCACTCCTATTTCTGCATTAAAATATAACCATTTTTTTCTCTTACTTCCATCATGTGTGCCAAAGGCCAAGTGAAAGTAAGAATGTGTATTTCAAATTAACAATTTTCCAATTGATATGCAAAGCACAACAGGGCAAGTTTTTTGGCACACAAGATTTGATGTTCCTCAGCAATATCCCTGTCATTCTTGCACAAGTAGGTTTACAAAATACTTTCCTTTCAACTATTTGAGTCACTGCTTTTCAAAAAGACATCACAAGAGAACACAAACTTACTACTTGTTACAAAGAACAATTAGAATTAGTCATTTATCTAGAGGCAACCTCTATATTATGGATAACAAAAAACCGGACTAACTCTCTTCTAAAGAAAAATCCGGACAACTCTCTTCTAAAGAAAAATCCACATGCAGAGTAAGAATAGCTCTTACAGAACTTAAATTGAAAAAAATAAATAAAAAATGAACAGCTAAATATATTCTCAAATCAAATAAGCAGCTCCCAAGTGACATTGAGTGGGGAGGAATTTCACGGGCACCTAGAAGATAAAACTGAATAGATTATTGTGACAAAGTAAGAGGACAGCTAATGTGAAACATCAGAATAGACTGCCTGCAGTGGATTTAAGAGCAGACAATGAGTATATAAAGCAAATGAGCGAAAATTGAGATATAATTAAACAGTTAAACCTTTAAATGTGTCCATTTTAATGTCTCAAAATGAAACCGAGTTGCACCTGTAATTTCCCAATGCTCCAGTTCAACTGGAGTCAGTGTCCTAATGAACACAGATCACATTATCTGCCCTTATCTTTCAGTCAATCTTCACCACCCAAGAATCAAGTTATTTTGCTGAATGCATTCAATCATATGGCAGACATAACCAACAAAGTAATCTTCCGGTTACACCCATTAACTATGATGCATCTGAGATATGTCTTGATTACTTCCTCCATTTTCGTAACACCACCTCATTCATACTGTTCATAGTTCACCACCATACAGAAAGTAATAGCAACAGATCTTTACCCATGCACCTCTTATTACAAAGTATTTTATAACACCTTTTATGGCTGTAGAAACCATGGAATACTCATCCCACTTGCCTTCTATCAAGCCAAACTCCATGGCGTCACTTTTACTGCAGTCAATTCTTCAATTTCAAAAGTGTTTTCAAACCATCTGTATGGTTGCTACAGTAACATGCTGGGCATGTGAAAAACTCACATATTCTGCACAGAATGAAAGATTTCCACAGTAACACCAAGCACAATGACATACTTGCTGCAGTTTTGTGTTGCTGAGTGGGCAGAATTCAATCATTGGATTTAAAAACACTGGATCCAATGTCAAATTTAATACCCACTTCAGTGGATTAAGACACAAGATTGTTTTGCTTCCAAATATCTAAACAACTTTAAATGCGAGATAAATATTTGGCTCGTAGACAAAATACCATGTTTAAGCTACAGAAATGTGTGTAGAAATAACCTCTGTTAAAGTGGAGAAATGTTTAAATGTTTAAATCTCCAAAATTAAATTTTTAGAGATTTAAAAATCTCAGACTTGAGAAGGTAGCCTGTTCACTATTTTCATTAATTCATAAACTCTACATCTGGTGTCATCCTTGTAAAGTTTATCTATAATATCTTTAGTGTCTCTACATCCTTTTCCAATATGGAAATCGAGTACAACATCAAAGTTCTAAGGCTTAATTATCAGTTTTCATTTCTGCAGTCTGATCTAGTCCTGCCTCATTTTATGACATCTGCCATCTTTTGTAAATCATCTCCAGCTGGAAGTAATACCTTCATTTAGCAAAACAAAATCTCCCGTAAACAAAGTTGATGCCAAGCCGCATAGAGAAGCTGGTCAAAGGATTGGTCAAAACAAAAGATTTTGGCTGAGATAATAGATTTCTGAATGAACGGTTATTGCAACCTAGCAGTGAAGTTTATCCCAACAAAAGGATCAGCCACAACCTTATTGAATGGCTTTGCAAGCTCCAATGTTGTATGTTCCTGTTTTAATGGGATTCTCAAAATAAGAGAGATGGGGACAAGTCTAGACGTCTAAGACTGTGGCAGCTGAAACTACAGCCACAAATGGTGGATGGTCAAATTGTGGTGCAATCATGGTCAGAATTACAGAAGCCCAGATATCTGAAATTATTTGGCCTGGTGAAAATTACAGAATGGATGTCAGAGTTTTAAGAAATAAGTTTCAACATTGAAACTTGGTTTTAACAGGAGCCAGTGTAGGTCTACAAATGGAGGCGACAATGAATGAATAGAACTTTGCAAGTTAGCAGTATTAAGTACGGTAACTTCAAGTGAAAGGCATAGACGAAGGATTTCATGCAGCAAGTGAATTATGGAAGGGGCAACTTAAAGGTAGAAATAAGACATAGCAATAGCACCGATGTGTGCTCTAAGGTGCCAGGCTCCTTGTGGCAATGAAGTTTTAACCAAGATTGAACAAACTGTCTGGTTTGCTAGAGAGAGAGGTAGGGGTGATGTCAAATAAGCAGAGTCTGTGACTGGTACTGATAATGATAACTTGAGTCCGTCAAATACATGGTTGGAGAAAATTTCAGCTTAACCAGACAATATACAGAAAGCCAAGAACTAATGATATAAAAGTTAGATATCATGAGCATTGTTGAAAATTGAGTGATTGGATGAGTTCATGAGATAATAAAATAGATGGCCAAGGATAAATTCTTTGGAGATAAAGGAGGCAATGACAGATGCAGAGAAGAGGTTTGTGCTTATGATTTGCAGCATAACTTACACCAGTTAAGATCGGTTAATTGATGCTATAGGTTTTAAATTGCCCAAGAAACTAATGACCATGTTGATGATGCTGGTGAATTTATTTGAACTTGAATCATTTACTTTTCATTCTACAATAGTCATGCATTATCCCAACTTGGGTAAACATCATTGTCGTATGAATCTCCCAAAATTGTATACTTGGCTTAATAAGGATTCTAACAGATCAGTGGCATAACACCAAACAGACAAGCGGTCATTAATAATTGATCTGGCTTGATCTACAACCCTCCAAGAACATTGGCCTCATTTAATTTACCCAAACATTGGCATATGCGCCCTGAGAGCTGGAATACCACTTTAAAACCTTTCAAATCAAATCTTTGGTTATCTGTCTTAACATCTTCTCCATTAGTTTGGTCAGGAACTGTAACATTTTGACCAAAATTGCAGCTTATTGACATCATCTGTGCAGTTTTGAATAAAATACAATATATAAATCAGACAAAAACACCAAGATTGGTACCAATTATAAGATGTATGAAGTAGAAGAAATTCCAATTTTTCCATTCTGAGTTTTGGCAATAGATTAGCTATGAGATCGTTTGGTTTTTAAAAAGCTAATACATCATTTACACTCACCAAACTTTCCAGTAAATATTCTAAGGTGCCTGGGCTGAGAAGACCAATGCTGGCAGGACCTATAAATATTGGAAGTTTAATTAAAGAAGCAGTTTCATCACAAAAATCTAAGAGATTGTCATTGGGTATTAGCCATAATTGTGATTAAAAATGAAAATTAATTCATTCATTGCATTTAAAAAAAAATGGCACACGTTCACAAATCTACTAATTAAATTAAAGCACCGCATGAGAATCAAACTATTTTAGGTAGCATTAAACTATTTCTTTACCTAGCCATAATTCTGATTAATAAGGTAACCAATAAACCCAGAAATTATGTTTTCAACTCTTCAAAAAGCTTTTGCAATACCCATTGCAGCCTCTCATGGGTCAATTCAAGAGAAACTCCAAAATACTTAATAGTACATACACATAAAAGAGAAGTTTTCAATTTGGAAAGGGCTTATGCAGTATTTTTTCCACATGAGCAATGGTGAAAACAGAAAATACACCTTTGAGAAAACAAATCAGATGTTTTTCTTCCACAACGCTCTCGAAGCACAATACATTGCATCACAGATGTTGAAAGACATTTATTGCCCCATCTGTGCCTTAACAAGAATGCAAACTGCAACGGTTAACCAGTTTTCACTAGGCAAGAACCATTGTAGCTTTCCAGGCTATTTCACAGATCATTTAATGAATTAATCATATTGATGTTGTAACTATGATAGTTGGTGATGGGAGGGTGGTGACCAAGTAATTATATTACAATGGGTTTCTAAACTGGCTTACCCATAGAAGACAGAGGGTAGTGGTGGAAGGGTACTATTTTGGCCATGGATCTGTGATTTGTGGTGTTCTGCAGGGATCAATATTGGGATATCTGTTTTGATATATAGATATTAATGAAAATGTAGATGGGTTGATAACTCATTAGACACACAGTATGGGATGACAGTCAAATTCCTTTTCGCGGAGAGAAAATGTCAAATGCCACAAGACAAAGTTTTGAGGTGAGAGAAAGTAGGTTTAAAAAGATGTGCGGGGCATGTTTATTTTTTTCTTACAGAGTGGTCGGTGCCTGAAACATTCTGCCGAAGGTGGTGGTTAAAGCAGATACAATGGTGGTGTGAAAGAGGATTTTTATATAGGCACATGAATATTAGGGAATAGAGGGATATAGGTCATGTGAAGCTAGAAGGGTCAGCTTAATTTGGCATCATGATAAGCACAGACTTTGTGGTCTGAAGGTCCTGTGCTATACTGTCTTATGTTCTAAATATGCCACTAAGCAGTGACCCTATCTGAAAACATAAGCAGTTGAATTTTTTTATAACCAGCTTTTTAAAACTTAGAATTTTATTTAAACAGAACTCAAACAAAGAAGCCATGGTGAAGACTGAAGGTAGACAAAAATGCTGGAGAAACTCAGCGGGTGAGGCAGCATCTATGGAGCAAAGGAATAGGTGACGCTTCGGGTCAAGACCCTTCTTCAGACTAATGTGGGGGGGGGGGGGGGTGGAGGGGAGAAGAAGAAAAGAGGTGCAGACAGTAGGCTGGGAAGGGGAGGGGAAGGAGGGAGAAAGCAAGGACTGCCTGAAATTGGAGAAGTCAATGTTCATATTGCTGGGGTGTAAACTACCCAAGCGAAATATGAGATGCTCCATTTGCGGTGGAACTCACTCTGGCCAAGGAGGCCAAGGACAGAAAGGTCGGATTCGGAGGGGGAGGAGGAGTTGAAGTGCTGAGCCACCGGGAGATCAGGTTGGTCAATGCGAATTGAGCGGAGGTGTTGGGCGAAGTGATCGCGAAACCTGTGCTTGGTCTCACCGATGCAGAGCAGTTGACACCTAGAACAGCGGATGCAATAGATGAGTTTGGAGGAGGTGCCTCACCCGGAAAGACTGCTTGGGTCCTTGGATGGAGTCGAGGGGGGAGGTAAAGCGACAAGTGTGGCATTTCCTGTGGTTGCAAGGGAAAGTGCCAGGGGAGGGCGTGGTTTGGGTGGGAAGGGACGAATTAACCAAGAAGTTACAGAGGGAGCGGTCTCTGCGGAAAGCCAACAGTTCACCAACACAACCATTTTGGAACATATTAACATATGCAATATGAGTACATCCCTGTGGCGGAGTGTCCCTACAAATATTGTGTACATAATATCAAACATCATCAGTATGTGACATTATATACTATTGTGCAGTAAAAAGCATTAGGCCAGATAATGATGACAACTTGTAATCATTACTTTAAATGGTGCAAGTACAGGATAACATTAGTATCCATTCTACAGTAATAACCAACAATCAATTTGCTCTACATCTACTCTCACTCTTACCCTCTTCATAAAGGCAAATAATGAATAAAGATATGATTTCATAAAGTTCAATTTAGTACTCCGATCATGGCTAATCCATAAGATGAAAGCTTAAGGCTATCCCAACGCACAGTGAATTGCTGATATCTGGCATTTGGTTCCTTTACAATTTACTCTTTCCTTCCACCGTTGGATGGCACTAATCTCCACACATTCTGGATTTCACAGTGATAGGGTCAGCACAACTCTACTATTGTGTCAATGGAAGAGAGCCGAGTAACAATCCAAGTTGTGGACTTCGTGCATCCCTGCTGAGCACCATCCACACTCTCCACCACATGCAAAAACGATTAAAAATGGCATCCATACCTGCAAGCTTTTCAGCCAGACATCCCAGTACGGCAGTGGTGTTGCGATGTTTAGCTGGATTGCAAGCATCCTGTTTTGCTAAAGATGCACTTAAATTCAACATTTCTGATAGTTTTTGTAATGCATCCTAGTAAAAAGATATGTAAATATCGTGATATTGTTCAATTTTGGATCATTTAAATAAATCAACAAAATAATTTCCAAGGAATGCTTTGCTATTGTGAATATAATCATTAAAAAAAAAATCTCAAGTCTCCTCAAACAAGTCATTGCCAATTTGCGCCTGATAAATTTATAGGAAGGAATGTGGAGGTGGTCGCGATTATGGAGGCAAGGGATTGCAGATGTTTGGAAGCCGAAGCAAAAAACACGAGATACTAGAGGAACTCAATAGGTCAGGCAGCATCTGTGGTGTGATCAGAGAGAGATAAATGGTCTCTTGAAACATCAACTGTCTGTCGATTGAAGCCCAGATCCAGGGTTGACCTGAAAATGCTGACTGCTCATTTTCCTCCACAGATGCTTCCTGACCTACTGAGTACACAGCTTGTTTTCTCTGTTGCATCTTATTTATTCATGTTAGTCTAGTTTGCATGTTATTTGATACATTTTTTCCACCATGCTGTTTACTTTTAAAATTGTCAACTTTCAGGAATACACATTGCAAACAGTAGTTACATACCAACTGAGGTGGAAAGAGAATGATTATCCCAATCACCTAGAGTACTACTGTACACATGAAAATTTGGTAACAGGCAATTCATGTCACATTATAGACAGGCATTATTTACAGGTAATATTAATATCAGCGCCAATATTTGAAAAAAGATCCAAAGAGGTTTGCTGGCCACAGCAGTGTGGCCTCGCACTGGCGATTTCTTCAGGGCAGCCAGCATGATGCCGCCTGCCAGCAACAAGATGGCCTTGATCATAATGGGGCTCCTCTCCATTTGCAACACTGTGACACCCGCTGATGCTGCTGCCTCTTCCTGTCGGCTGTCGCTTTGTCCACTCTGCCACTTCCCCCCTCCACCTGCCCCTCTTCCATCCCCGGAGTTGCCAACATCTTCTACCTTGTAGTTCTCAGCCATGGCGAGCCTGCTGGAAGTCGATCTCCCCCGCCTCTCTCCTTCTTGCTTGCCCGCCCAGTGTCATACTAACAGTGGACAAGCAGCGAGTCTGGACATCGCTTTTATATCTATGAAGTGACGGGAAGCCCTCACCATCCTCCTGTTGCTAAACTTGTGTTTCTCATTTTATTAAACCCTCGGATCATGGCAAAACCTGCCCGCCCCACTTCTCTAAACATGCTGGGTCCTGACTTAACGGCTGCAAACGGCAGTAGCACACCGCTCGGAAATTCCGCAGTGGGCTTAAAAAACTGTTTACATATGTGCGAATTTACACAAGTCGGGAAGTGGCTGCACATAGTTTCCTTTAGAAACTGGAATCAAAGTTTATTAACTTAGATTTGGTTAATTACGATTTCATGAAATGTCATTGTATACACCAAATTACTTTCAAATCAAATCTTCCACACAGAACATGGTAGAGGATATTCAAATTGATCGGGAACTACTTACTTTGGTTGGCAGTGGACACTCATCAAGCAGCAATGTAATGACAGCTGGCCCTAATGGATCTTCTAGAGGGATAACTCTGATTAGCGACTGCACCACTTCCAGCCAGCCTTCATCTGTCAGTAAAACAAAACCCAACTCAGTCCACGTAAATGAAATGATTGCATGTTTTAACAAAGCCTATTTTCAACTTTTTTTCTTAATTACTCAATGGGCGATGGGAGACTTTGTTCAATTACATATCCCAAAAACAGACATTTAAGGTTTTTTTTACAATTTAAATGGTTAGAAACACAGAAAATGTTTATTACAAAAATCTCAACATTGCTCAAATTACAGCATTAACTCAAATTACAGCATTAACTCAAATTAAAGCCGCATTAACCATCTGAGTAACTAATTACAATATCATCTACCTCAAATCTACACCATTTATTGAACGATAGCAACATAAGGATAACATTTAATGCCAAACAAATGAAAGGATGTAGAAAAGCGATTAAGGATAGTGCTCAGAAGGAAATTTCAACTTGCACTCCAAACCCCAGAACACATTACAGTTCATCAGTTGTAACACACATCCGTAAAATACTAAGACAAAAATTGCATTTATAGTTTGCTATAACTTGACAGTTGTGTTCACAAGAAACCTTGTGTGATAGAAAAATCGCATTAGAAAAACAGTTGTGCATGGGGGCCCTTGGTTTTCAGAGTTACCATGGTTGAGAATCCAGGCTCACAGTGGACCAATTGGGACAGGGCCCTCTTCGAAAGGACAGGACAGTCCTTCACTTTCTGCCAAAACATAGCGAGCTCTTGTTCCATGAAGTCACTCTTGAGCTGCGCATCTTCACGAATTCGATAAAATTCAACCTTTGCAGCCACGTCAGTATTGCTGATGGCAACATCTTCAACGGAAAAGGGTCGGACGATCCACTCATAACGAGAGCTGTCGTCCAGTCCATGAAGTAATGTTCGATGGCTTCACTAATTGCCAGAAGGTGGGTTGAGATCGCCTCGTGGAAGTGGCATTCAGCATCTGGCATAGCATCCAGGAGAGTTATCATCTCAGGGGAGTTAGTCGTGTCATCGACCTGGACTCTTCTCTAGTAAAGATGAATCTTCCTCCTGAACGCTGCCACTTTGTTACGAGCAGTGTGTAGCATTGGGAAGTTTCCTTGAAGTGACAGGGTCAAGAAGTTCACCTCAGCGAGGAAGTCAGCTAAGTAAACACCTTCATCACAAACAGTTCATCCTGCATCTTTTCATGAAGCTGATTCTCCTCTCGGTACACCCTTTCTCCAAGAACAGCGCTATTTCTTCTCGAAGTTGAATCACATGATTGAGAACTTTACCATGCGAAAGCCAGCGCACGTCTGTGTGGAATATCAGAACAGTGAAATCGGCGCCCATTTCTTCACACATCACTTTGAAGATTCTTGCGTTTGTTGCGCTTCCTCGGATGTGGTTCACAAACTTCACCACATCTGGAAACACTTCTCGAAGACCAGGAGGGAGAGTCTTCATTGCTAAAGCATGGCGATGTATCATGCAGTGGGTGAAGGAGACATGGGGAGCGACATCCTTCACGAAGGCTTTGAAGCTGGATCTGCATCCGACCATGGAAGGTTCCCATCTGTACACACCCCGACAAGTCGTTCCCAGCCAAGCTCATGTTTGATGAGGAAGGCTTCCAGCATTCTGAACACATCTTCTCCTCGAGTGGTAGTGGCCAATGGCTCCGAGAAAAGGTACTCCTCCTTCATGGCTTCTCCGTGGAGGTAACGAACGTAGACTAGCAGTTGGGAACATGAAGCAACATCTGTTGACTCGTCCAGTTGCAGTGAATACACTGGACTGCTCTTCACAGCGCTCACTACTTGCAGCAGAATATCATTACTCATATCTGAGATTCTAATTTTGACTGTGTCATTCGAAAGGGAAATCTGCCTGAACTTGTTTGACTGCTGTTCCCCCAGCACCAACATCGCTGCTTCGAGAAGGCATGGCTTGATAAGCTCTTCACCGATGGTGTGAGGTTTCTTAGTCTGTGTGATTCGATAAGCAATCCGGTATGAAGCCTCCAGCGCTGCTTCATTTTGACGATGCAGTGAGTGACCCGTCGAATCGATGCGGGAACCCTTGAGTGCGGCTTCTTTTAGTTTGAAATAGTCCACGCCCTTCCCCGCCAGGTCGAAGTGACAAAACTCCAAATGGATCTTCAGTTTGCTCGACTTCATGCTCTCGTGGTTCAAAACCTTGCCGCAGATAACACATTGCGGCTTGACCACGGATTTTTGAACAATGCTTTTGAAGCCGGACTTGAGAAATGCTTCACTATGCGTGCGCTTCTTGGCAGACATGGTTGACAACACACAGTTTGTGTGCGTATAAGTAATCACATATGTGAACAAAATACTGTGTGTGGTATGTACCTAAAAATAGGCTCAACAAGTTGATATGTTATTTTTTTTTTTTTTTTTTTTTGAAAATATTTTTTATTGGAGATAGGTACATAACCAAATTACATCATTACAGTCTTACATTTTTAAATTGATAATATTGTCAATTATTATTACATTGTCTCCAATACTTTTTGCCTTTTTTTTTTTTTAAACTAGATAGAACTAAAGAGATAGATGAAGTAAAGAAAGAAAAGAAAGAGAAGAAAAACAAAAAACAAAAACAACAAAAAAAAAAGGTAGTTAAAGAAGAATGGAAAAATTTGTTAAAATAAAAAAGACTTCATTCGAGATATATTCGTACATTTCAGAGTATAGTATTTCATCCATTCTTTAGCCCGCGTGCTAGTCAGGTTCCTGTGCTGAACCATTCTGACCCTTTAAGTAATCAATAAAAGGAGACCATGTTCCAACGAATAATTCCTGTTTGTCCAACAGGGAAAATCTGATTCTTTCCACGTTTAAGGTCTCCGTCATTTCTATAATCCACATTTTGATTGTGGGGGCCGTAGGGCCTTTCCAAAATTTTAGAATTAATTTTTTTCCTGTTATTAAACTATAATCAATAAAGTTTCTTTGTGTTGTTCTAAGTGTTTGATTTAATTCTAATATTCCGAGTATTATTAATTTTGGATCTGGGTCCAATTGTGTGCTGGTTACTTTAGATATTATACTAAAAATATTTACCCAGAATTTTTTAATTTTTATACAGTTTGCAAACATATGAGATAATGTAGCTTCTAAATGTTGACATTTATCACATATAGGTGAGATATGTTGAAAAATTTTATGTAGTTTTGTTTTTGAATAATGTAACCTATGTATTACTTTAAATTGTATTAGAGAATGTCTGGCGTTTAGTGAACACTGATGTATGTGTTGCAAACTTTCTTCCCAAGTATCTTTCGTTATTACTTGATTTAATTCTTTTTCCCATGTTTGTCTGTGTAAGTCCGTCGAGGGAATGTCACTGTCTAATAAGATATTGTATATATAAGATATTAATTTTTCTGTATTAGGATGTTTGTTCCAACATTCATCAAGAATTTCTGAATTTCTAATTCGAAAATTTTGGGAGTTCGATTTTACATAATCTCTAAGTTGAAGATATCTGAAATAATCATTTCCTCGAAGTCCATAAGTCTGTTGCAATTCCTGAAATGTCAGAAAAGTGCCTTCCTTGTAAAGTTGTCCCATATTTTTAATTCCATAATTCTTCCATTGTGTAAAACCCCCGTCCAACCATGAAGGCTTAAACAAAGGATTATTCACAATTGGAAGAAAAAGTGATAAATTATCTAATTTTAATGTCTTTTTTAATTGTTTCCAGATTCGTATAGCACTAAATATTATAGGGTTTTCCCTATAAATTTTTTTGTTTAATTTAGACGTAGCAAATAATATCGAACCGATATCAAAAGGTAAACAATCTTCCTTTTCCATTTTTAACCAGTCTGGTTGATGATCTATTTCTTCCAACCAGAAATTCATATTTTTAATGTTAACTGCCCAGAAATAAAACAAAAAATTGGGTAAAACCAAGCCTCCATTTATTTTTGATTTACACAAGTGTCTTTTGTTTATCCTATGATTCTTATAATCCCAGATAAAATCATTAACAATAGAGTCCAATTTAAAAAAAAAGTTTTTTGCCAGATATATCGGAATTGTCTGAAAAAGATATAATATTTGCGGTAAAAAAATCATTTTTATGGCATTGATTTTGCCTACCATTGAGATAGGAAGTGTTTTCCAGTATTGAATATTCTTATGTAGTTTGTTCAGTAATGGGGGGAAATTTGCTTTAAATAATGATGTATATATCTTAGTTACATAAATACCTAGATATTTAAATTTTTCATTTACTATTTTAAATGGAAATTGTTGTATTGTCTGTTTGTTATGTTCCCTTATTGGCATAATTTCACTTTTATTCCAATTTATTCTGTATCCTGAAAGTGAACCAAATTGGGTTATTAGCTTTAATAAGTTTGGAATACTAATTTCTGGTTTTGTAATGTAAATTAATACATCATCTGCGTATAGAGAAATTTTATTCACCGTGTCCTTTGTGTTATACCCATGTATTTCCGGATGCCCCCTAACTCTTTCTGCCAGTGGCTCAATAGCAAGCGCAAATAATAATGGAGATAATGGGCATCCTTGTCTACAACCTCTAGATAGGCTAAATTTAGGTGACAACCTTTGGTTTGTAAATATTCTAGCCGTGGGATTTGTATATAACAGTTTTATCCATGTACAGAATTTCTCCCCTAGCTGCATATTTTCCATCACCGAAAATAAATAAGGCCATTCGACCTGATCAAATGCTTTTTCAGCGTCAAGTGAAATTATTGCTAGATCTTCATTAATAATTCTCTTAGAATATATAATATTAAATAATCTTCTTAGATTATAATATGAGTACCGTTTCTGAATAAAGCCTGTTTGGTCAGGGTGTATTAATTTATTCATCACTGTACCTAATCTATGCGCTAGTATTTTAGTTAAAATTTTCTGATCTGTATTTAAAAGTGCAATTGCTCTGTATGATCCCGGGTCTTCCAGATCTTTATCAGCTTTAGGAATAAGTGTTATTATTGATTCATTTAAAGTGTCTGGAAGTTTCTGTTGAGTATATATATACTCATACAGTCTTTGTTAACGTGGGCTAAGCAAATCATAAATTTTTTTATAAAATTCGGAACCTAAACCATCTGGTCCTACTGCTTTACCATTTTTTAAAGAGCCAATAGACTCCTCAATATCCTTTATCGTAATCTCCCTTTCTAATAATTCTCTATCGTTTGAATCTAAACCTTTTAAATTACATTTTATTAAAAAATCTGCTATTCCTTCTGATTGTGCTACGGTTTTAGTTGAATAAAGGTTATGATAGTATTGGAGAAATCTATCATTTATATCCTTGGGCATTTTTAATAATTCTCCTGTCTCTGTTCTAATTTTATGAATTGTTTTTTCCCCTTCCATTTTTCGTAACTGACGTGCTAATAATTTTTGTGGTTTGTCTCCAAATTCAAAATGTAGTTGTTTGGTTTTTTGATAAAGTTTTATTACTTGTTCTGAATACATTTTATTTAATTTATATTTCAATACAGCAATTTTATTATGTTTTAAAATAGATGGCATTCTCGCATTTTCTATATCTAGTTGCTTGATTTCAATTTCCAATGTTTGTTGCTTAATCCTGTTCTCTTTATTATAAAATGCTTGAGCAGAAATTAATGTACCTCGAACATACGCTTTAAACGTTTCCCACATAAGAGAAGTAGGTGTGTCAGGGTTGTCATTTACCTCAAAAAATATTTGAATCTGTTTAATAATATATTCCTGGCATGATCTTTCGTTCAAAATTTGTGGGTTAAATCTCCAATATGCTTGTTTCTCGGACATTCCATTTAATTTAATCATGAATGTTACAGGTGCGTGATCTGAGATTATAATGTTATGGTATTTTGAATTATAAATAAATGGGATAAACGTAGAGTCAACTAAAAAATAATCTATTCTTGAGTATGTTTTGTGTACTGGTGAGTAAAATGAATATTCCCGTCCCGTTGGGTTTTCTATTCTCCAGATATCCTTAATATTAGTGGTATTAATAAATGAATTTAGAAATACACTTGATTGAGATTTTACTTTTTTTTGCCTTGATGATCTGTCTAAGTATGGATCTAATGTACAATTGAAGTCTCCTCCAATTATTAATTTATATTGTGTAAATTCAGGAATTTTATTAAATGTTTTATTAAAAAACTTGGGGTTATCAAAATTAGGCCCATAAACATTAAGAAGAATCACTTTTTCTCCATTTAACTCTCCAACTAATATAATATATCTACCATCAATATCCACTATTGTTGAAGAGTTCTTAAAAGGTATTCCTTTACGAATTAATATTGCAACTCCTCTGGACTTACGGGAAAAGGAGGAATGATATGATTCAGCGATCCACTTAGCTTTAAGTCTATGTTGAGATTCCTTTTTAAGGTGTGTTTCTTGTAGAAATATTATATCTGTTTTGATTAAATTTAGATGTGCCAAAACTTTACCTCTCTTAATTGGTTCATTAATTCCCTTGACATTCCAACTACAAAATGTTATTCCCTGACCCCCTCTTATCATATTAACATCTTGCATATTGTTTCTAAGGTGGTCTATAACCGAGCAGAAGGTACAACACATAGAACCTGACCCTGCTCCCGAACCTCAAATAGATGAATTTAAAATCATATACATCGCTCTTCCGAACACATCTCCTTGTATTAGTCTTATTTTTCCATTCAAACATTAAATTATAAAAATATTTAAAGTGAAAAAAGTGATAGAGTTGGTTAGTATAGGGTGAAAGAAAAAGAACTACATCTACAATTAGTGTAGTTAGTGATAGCCACACTAACGTGGCTAGAATTCTAAAGACTTCCGTAGCCTTTGTAAAAAAAAAAATTTCCAGCTCCGTGCCCGAAGAAAAAAAAGATTATTTCTAACATTCAAATAACTTCTTTGGGAGTAACAAACTTATTTACATATCCATACGTACACACACACAATATGCACACATATATATATATATATATATACATATACATATACATATACATATACATATATACATACACATATATACCCATATGTATACATACATAAACACGTGACCCTGCAGAAAAGTTCAAAAACAGCAAAAATTCCCAACGTTATTATTCTCACATATATTAATTTTTTCGCTAAATCTATAAATTTAATTTTAAATCGAAAAATAAAGAGAAAAACCGTTAAACTTTTTTAATGACGTAATCTAATTTACCTCTTGCATATCTTCCTATATAATATAAGTATGTAATTCATTTCTACGTTAATCGAAGACTATTAATTATTAATCATTGTTATCAATCATATACAGTATTAAATTTTTATGAGAAATGTTAATGTTAATAATTTTAGTGGTAATATAGATATTTAATAAGTATTAGTTGTTACATATATAGTTAGGTATGAATATACAGATAATAATATTGATTAATAAACAAAAATACAAAGATCACGGTTTTATCCAATGTCCTCCGTCCATTTCAGTTTCCGAATGTCCTTAAAGCTCTTAAAAGAACTTTAAAGGTCCTTTTAGATCTGGCTTGACTCCTAAGGAGTAATGTAAATTCTTCAGTCTATGGTCATGTTATTGACTTTTTTGGCATATTCCAGTGCTTTTTCATGGTCTGTAAAAAAGTGCTCCTTGGACTTGTAGAGGACTCTTAGTCTTGCGGGGTAAAACAAGCTGTATTTCAGATCAGGTACATCCTTCAGTATTCTCTTTGTCTCAGTGAACAGCGCTCTTTTCTTGAAGACTTCTGCCGGATAATCTCGATAAATACTGAATCTCGCACCTTCAAAAAGGAGCTGTCCGCCTCGAACAATTTTCTTCATTATATCATCAAATTCATGATCCAATTGTACCTTTACGATAATTTGTCTTGGACGGCCATCATCTTGTATACGACGTCCCTGCGCTCTATGAGCTCGACCGAGTGAAGGTTTGTGATCCAATTTTAAGGCTTTTTGTAATAGGTCTGCCACAAAATCCCGCGTACCCATTTCCTTCTCACTTCCTTCTTTCACCCCTACAATTCTTAGATTCTTACGTCTTTGACGCCCCTCCAAATCAATACACTTATCATTTAATTTGATCACCATATCGGAGAGGCGTTGGTTTTCAATAAGGAGTCGACTTACAGTTTCCGCACTTGTCGACACCGAATTCTCAAGTTCGGTTATCGCTGTTCTATGCTGATCAAGTATGTGATAAATGGGGTCCACCTTCGTTTCCACCGAAACAAGCCTGGTTTCCAGCACTTCCATCTGATCCTTGATCTCTTCCTCCCTCGTCTTCTTCCAGATTTCCAGCATTTGTTGAACGGTAGAAAGCATTTCTGCTTTAAAATCTACCTTAAAAGAGTCAAGTTCCTCTTTAAACTTCTCTCCAAACTTCTCTCCAAAGGTTTTCATTTCGGCAGAGAGAAAAATTTTAAGATCCTCCATTTCAGACTTTTTCGGTTTCGTTTTCTTCGAAGGGTCTTCCTGGGCCGTCGTTGTAACTGAGGTCGAGGCCTCTGTAAGGCCTTCCTCTTCCTTCTGCTGTCTCCCTTTACCGACTTTTTTTTGTGTCCCACGGGGGGGGGGGGTATGTTGTACCGACGACATATCTTAAAGTCGCGCGCCTGATGACGTCACGCAGGCAGCCGTTCAGATCGCGATCGCTGCAGGTAAGACCCGATTTTCTCCCGTTTTAAATTTCTTCGGCACGGAGCTAGTTGGCGCTGGACTCAAGCCTCCATAGCGCCACTGGAAGTCCTCCGATATGTTATTTTTGACCCCTTCATGACCCCCGGACAAACCCCAAACGACCCCCCATGGGGGGGTCACGACCCCCAGGTTAAGAACTGCTGTGTTAGAGACATCAACCAAACCTTAGGCTTACCAAAATCAACTGTTTGGAACATCATTATGAAGAAAGAGAGCACTGGTGAGCTTACTAATCGCAAAGGAACTGGCAGGCCAAGGAAGACCTCCACAGCTGATGACAGAAGAATTCTCTCTATAATAAAGAAAAATCCCCAAATACCTGTCCGGATCAGAAACACTCTTCAGGAGTCAGATGTGGATTTGTCAATGACCACTGTCCACAGAAGACTTCATGAACAGAAATACAGAGGCTACACTGCAAGATGCAAACCACTGGCTAGCTGCAAAAATAGGATGGCCCAGTTACAATTTGCCAAGAAGTACTTAAAAGAGCAACCACATTTCTGGAAAAAAGATCTTGTGGACAGATGAGACGAAGATTAACTTATATCAGAGTGATGGTAAGAGCAAAGTATGGAGGAGAGAAGGATTCTGCTTCCACAGATTCACACAGAGAGTGGTGAATCTGTGGAATTCGCTGCCACAGAAGGTAGTTGAGGCCAGTTCATTGGCTATATTTAAGAGGGAGTTAGATGAGGCCCTTGTGACAAAAGGGATCAGGGGGTATGGAGAGTAGGCAGGTACAGGATACTGAGTTGGATGATCAGCCATGATCATATTGAATGGCGGTGCAGGCTTGAAGGGCTAAATGGCCTACTCCTGCACCTATTTTCTATGTTTCTATGCTCAAGATCCAAAGCATACCACCTCATCTGTGAAACACAGTGGTGGGGGTGTTGTGGCCTGGGCATGTATGGCTGCTGAAGGTACTGGCTCATTTATCTTTACTGATGATACAACTGCTGATGGTAGTAGCATAATGAATTCTGAAGTGTGTAGACACATCCTATTTGCTCAAGTTCAAACAAATGCCTCAAAACTCATTGGTCAGTAGTTCATTCTATAGCAAGATAATGATCCCAAACCTACTTCTAAAGCAACAAAGGAGTTTTTCAAAGCAAAAAAATGGTCAATGCTTGAGTGGCCAAGTCAATCACCTGATCTGAACCCAATTGAGCATGCCTTTTATATGCTGAAGAGAGGCATGCAATACAGGCCTGGAAGAGCATCACCAGAGAAGACACTCAGCAACTGGTAATGTCCATGAATCACAGACTTCAAGCAGTCACTGCATGCAAAGGATATGCAACAAAATACTAAACATGACTACTTTCATTGACATGACATTGCTGAGTCCTAAACATTGTGGTGCCCTAAAATGGGGGACTATGCATAAACACTGTTGTAATTTCTATATGGTGAAACCAAAATGTATAAAAATTGCCTTTATTAAATTCTGACAAGGTGCACTTTAACGACATGTGATTTTTTTTCTATTACAAATCTCAAATTGTTGAATACAGAGGCAAATAAATAAATGATGGGTCTTTGTCCCAAACATTATGAAGGGCACAGTATACTGTTGAATCGTATCTACTGTGCATATGACTAAATCTCCAGCATGACCATCATTCAGAACCAAGTTAACATAATTGGGCAGTTTGAAAGCATTTTGAAGTTTATATATTTTGTTAAATCTCATGTATCAAATTTATGTTACAAGCTGAATGCTCTACAGTTTCAATTCTATTTTTGCGGGAAAAAACTATTTTATTACTGAAGTGAAACCACAAGCAGCATTAATGCCCCTGTCCAACGAGGAGGGAAAAGGAGAGGTATTTATGAAAATTGAGAATGCATTCAAATAATGCGTGTTGAGAGACATTGATTGATCCATGTGTTTTATTTGGGTTCATAGCAATAATTGCGATTGTCACCTAGAATTTTGAACTTAATAGTTTTATTTTGTGTACTTAGCAATAAGCAATTAAATGAGCTATTTCATTTTCAACTCAGCTGGCATGAAGTTAGTGACTTATTTAGTTAAGTTCAGTACTTACCTGTTTCTGCCATTTCATGCAAGGTGATCATTGAATATGGAGGCTCTTGATCACTAAAAGAAATAAAAAAAAGTTACTCAGCATATTGTACCAAAAGTCACAATCTGCAGGAATTATCGAAAGCCAGAAACAAATCTTAACGGAAGCTCTTTTGGTTACACATAATTTTTTATTGACTGTACTGTACAATGTACTGTACAATGTACTGATTAAATTAACAATGTACTGTACAATGTACTGATTAAATTAACAATGAATCATCTGCATTTTACAATACATAGACTTTATTTGATCAAATGCAATCAACTCTTTGTCACTAACCATGTATTTTCAGCAAGACGGTGACTATATTGGCTCTCAGGAAAAAAATCAACAAGGTGCATCCCAAATCATGACTAACCATTTGCATTTTACAGATAGCCACAATGAAAATTGTTGTAATGCAAATTGATGCAATGGAAATGAAAACACAAAATAACTGGGAACTGGAGCATTTAGCCAGCATTACACTTTCAAATGTCACAGATGAAATGCATTTCATATTTAAAGATGTACATAACTAAATATTTTTTTAATATATTTACTTATCTTTCCAGACAGCCCAGATTTCACAACTCTGCTTACGAATTCATCCCCAATTTAATTACATGAATCATCCTTCTACTTTCAAGAATAAACATGTCAGATCTTCTAATCATCAGCATATGTTTTTTTACACCTAATGTACATCATATACTTTATGATCTGAAAAGACACCATCCAATGTCAATGAGATCACAAGTTTGACTATTGATACATGTGGTAGCTTTGTAGATAGACACAAAATGGAATAACTCAGCGGGCCAGGAAGCATCTCTGGATAGAAGGAATGGTCGATGCTTCGGGTCAAAACCCTTCTTATGTTCAGTTGCTGGAGAGAGCACCTGGATCAATGGGAAGTAGGTTTTAATTTTACTGAACAGAATCAACACCAAAATCTTGGAGCAGTGCAATATCACAGAGTTAATTCACATCCTAAAATATGAACCTCTATTTAATGGGCAAGTCTGTTTCATAGCAAGGCTTATACATATTGTATGTGCTTCATTTCTTCCCCTTCCCTTTAAACTAGAAAGGGACATGGTTTTCTCATTATTATCATCACTGCACCAAAGACCCAGTTATAATCCTGACCTCAGGTGCTGTCCATATGATTTGCATATTCCCCATGACCATGAGGATTTCATCCCATATCCCAAAGATGTGCAAGTTGAATGTTCATTGGCCACTATAAATTGCAGCTGGTGTGTAGGCGAAGACTGGAATCTAGAGGTGGCATTGCTCATTTGTAAATAGGGCAAAAATAAAAAGGGGATTAAAAGGCAGGATTAGTGTAAATAAGTGGCTGCTGCTCAGTGTAGATATTTTGTGCTGTATGTTTATGATCATCTATGCTGCAGGTAATCAAAATAACAAGAGCAAACTATATTCAAGCATAGTTATGTTTAAGCAAACTATTGGCTAAACTGTGAGGAAGGCAAATCACCTGCACAAGTCTTGTACTACATAACACAACCAGTTTCCCTTCATTCTTTCCATTAACATCCCGAGCTGCATGGGAGCGTGCTGACAATAAAGTTATTGCCCTCAATAACTTCTCTTTTAAGTTTTCCCACTTTCTACGAAGGTGCAGGCATGCACACTTGCATGTTGTTTTGTTGGCTATGTGAAAGGGTCCCAGAGTAGGTTAATTCCAAATCTACTCTGGCATCCTTTGCCTACCGTTCCCCTGCTACACGTCCTCACCTGACATCCCATTAACTTCCACATCCAACATATGATCCTTCACTTTTGCCCGCTCCAAAGGCATCCTGCCACCAGTCATATCTCCGCTAGTCTTCGCCCCTCTTTCTGCAGGGACAATTTGTTCCATGACTCCAAGGTCTGCTCAAACCTTACACCACCCCCTACAGTTTTGCCCCGCACTTTCAGTTGCAACCATAAGTGCTATACTTGTTCCCTTCCACTTATCCAGGGACATAACAGCACTTCCAAACAAGACAGAAATTCACTTGCCTAATCTATTACATTCATTGGTTATTCCACATTGATGTAGAATGCCTGTAACGGCTATCTTGAGCAAGTTTTACATTATTTATATCAAGGCTGTTGGGTGTATGGAATGAGCTGCTGGAGGAGGTAGTTGAGGCAGGTATTATCGCAACATTTAAGAAACATTTAGTGGTACACAGATTGGATAGGTTTAGAAGGATATGGGCCACTTGCAGGCAGGTGGGATTAGTGTAGTTGGGGCTTTTTGGTTGGCGTGGGCGAGTTGGGCCAGTGGGCCTGTTTCCACGCTGTATGGCTCTATAATTTCACAAAGATAATGGTTGGGACAAATGAGCAGAGGTTTTCTTGCATTATGGTAGAGAATCATTCTCACTGATTTAAAAACATATTTCATGGAGGTTTTTGATCTGGAAGAATGCTTCCTTTTTTTGTTTATCGCTTAATGTCTATTATTTTGTGTTTCACTGTTTTAAATTAAATGACATTTAAAAATGGAAAATTTAAATGCATTGAAGAGAAACAAAAATTCTCTCAGCAAACTCAAAATATCAGCCATCTCTGTTGGTTTGTTCAAGATGTGGGGTCTCAGCAGTGTGCCCCCCAAGGCCTATTACCAAGTGAACTGAGCAATAATATGCTTCTTCCCTTGCAGTAATATGTCCCTCTTCCCTTAACCATGGAAAGTTTGGCTCTAACCCCCTAGTCATTCCTTCTTTTCCTCGCTCTTGTCTACAGAAGACACAAAAGCTTGAAAGTGTGCATCATCAGACTCATTCTCAGTGCATCATCAGACTCATTGAAAGTGTATCAGACGCATCATCAGTGCATCATCAGACTCATTGAAAGTGTGCATCATCAGAGCTTATTCCCCTCTGTTATCAGGCTTCTGAATGGTCGTTCCACAAGCTAGGGTACTGTCCGATTCACCTCCACCCAATTGTGGACATTGGACTTTGTCTAAGGAAATTATGTGCTACAATGCCAAACTATATTCAGCATTCTGTAACTTCCCCTTTGCTCGACCTAATGCACTGCAGTTTGATTTGTATTTATGTATGGTATAACTGATCTGTTTGGACAGCATTCAAAACAATGCATTTCACTATACTTTGGCACACATGACAATGATAAACCCAAAACTCAGCTTTGATAAGCTAACGTTAAAAAACAATGTTGTCTTGGCAACTCAGTGACACATTCAAGTTTGCTTTCACATTGTTTGATGTGTGCTAATTCTTCACTTTAAATCAGTTGCTTATAGTTATTTAGGAAAGTACTGCAGATGCTGGTTTAAATCAAAGGTAGACACAAAATGCTGGAGTAACTCAGCGGGACAAGCAGCATCTCTGTGGAGAGAAGGAATCAGATGCTGCCTGTCCCGCTGAGTTACTCCAGCATTTTGTGTCTACCTTGCTTATAGTTGTTGGTTGGCATAGCCAGAGCATCCCAAATTTCTTAGTAAACAAAGTGGTTTGTTTGCTCGGCATTTTGTGTTGGCTAGCTGTGTTAGTGGGTGTGGTATAATGCAATGGTAATGATAATGCACCTCAATCCTTAAAAAGACATTAGTGAGACAAGCAGATTTAAAAACATATTCCACTGCTACTGACACAAGCTTTTTATTCAATTTGGTATCTTCAAATTTCCTCAGATGCCCCACAGAAACTAATTGCTTGATGCTGTATACAATGTTCCACCCTGCATGATAATATCACTATTGTAAGATACCAGAGATTCCCTACAATAGAAAAGCTTTGCTAATGCATCACTAATCATATCACTTGGGGACATCCGGAAAGAGCTTGCCCACCAATTAAATATTATTCCCGCGTAGCACACATGTAATGTTGCAAGTTCTTCAACTAATTGGTCAAGACTCCAGGTAATATGTGCTCTTTTTTTGAAAGAATATCATAGGGTTACATACTTCAACCCAATAGCTGACAATACCTCCATTTAAAAATTTCAGCTGCAAAGACTCTACCTCAGAAACAAGAGCTACCTATTGATTTAAACAACATATCATTAATTTGATTGCTTTTACAAATGAGATAGGCCAGCAAAAACAGTACATCTGATATATGCATTCCCCGAGTGATCTGATAGATTTACTTTCATTATTTACTAGTTTATTGAAGCCCCTTGCTCATTCTAATGTGCGTTAGAATCTGTTTGGCGGCGCGACTCACCCGTTGCAGCGGCCCCTACAGCCTGTCTGTCTTTTTTTTTTTTTGTCTAGTTAAATGTAGTGTTGGTGTTTTTTTAATACTGGTTTTAAATGTGTATATGTGGGGGGCGGGGGAAACTGTTTAAAATCTCTTCCCTGTCCGGGAGACCCGACCTTTTCCCTGTCGAGTCTCCGTTGTCGTTGGGGCCTAGCACCGTGGAGCGGCCTCCAACCTGAACGACCCGGGGGCTCGGGAGACTGCGGAGCTGCGGACTACTCACCATCGTGGGGCTGGCCGGCCTCGGAGCGTGGGGAGCGGTGGTGACTCGCTGCTGCGACTCGACTCCTGGGGCTCGGAGGCTCCAGCAACGCAGCCGCAGGTCCGGTGGACTGGGACATCGAGAGCTCGCAGGTCCGGGTGGAGAGACCGCTTCCCGGAGCTCCCGCAACGCGACTTCTCCAGCCCGTGTCGTGGGGTTGGAACGACCCGGAGCGGGGACGTACGTCGCCCGGCACGGCTTCTTGGCCGTGGGACATTACAGCGCCCGCCGGGGGCTCCAACATTGTGACTTTTAGACCGGGAGCGGGGCCGTACATCGCCCGGCACGGCCTAAAATGGCCGTGGGACTTAGCATCGCCCGCCTGGGGCTTGGATATCGGGAGAGAAATGGAGAACAGGGGAGAGAAAAGAACCCACTGTGATGGATGTTTGTGTGAATTAAATTGTGTGTATGTCTGTAGGAAATTGTCTTTGTTTGTATGGCTGTGGAAACGGAATTTCGTTTGAGCCTCACTGAGGCTCAAATGACAATAAATGGTATTGTATTGTATTGTATTGTTAATGTCTTGGGAACATTGCAGAAAACTTTGACATGTGCAATGACATAATTTGGAGCATTGTAAATATTGAGAGAATAGTAATAGACTCAAGGGGTGGGGGAGGGGGGGAAGAGGAAGAAACTGGAGGGGTAGAAAATGCAGACAGTCGATGAAATTCAATGCTGGAAAAAGGTAGCACAAACTTGTTAGAAAAATATGAAAGATTAGGCAAGGTAAATGCAACATTTCAAAGGTAAAGCAGGAAGAAAACAAATCCAAGGTTGTCCAATCTCTCCTCACAGCTAATCCTGTCTAATCCAGACAGTATTGTGGTAAACCTCTTATGCATCTTATCAAAAGCCTCCACATTCTTGTTCTAATAGGGCAACCAAAACGGCATAAAATAGTCCAAATATAGCCTAAGAAGAGCCCTAGAAAGCTGCCATATAACTTCCTGACATACACAATGCCCCAACCTATCCTGGCAAGGATATCATATGCCTTTTTTTATCACGGAAAAACAAAGAACTGCAGGCTCTTGTTTACTAAAAAAAAGTGACAAAAGTGTTGGAGTGAAACAGCTGGTCTGGTAGCATCTTTGGAGAACATGATAGATGATATTTCAGGTTTGGGACCTTTATGGAATATCTCTTGTGTCCTAAAGGGTCCCGGCTCAAAACCCCACTTTATCCATGTTCTCCAGAGATGCTGCCCGACCTGCTGAGTTACTCCAGCATTGCAGACCATTGGGAAGTGTGGGTGGGGGGGGGGGTGGGGGGGGGAAATTACTGTTATTGCGGCTCATGGTGTAGCCCCCGAAGACAGCACTTTCTTCAGGCCGCCACCACCGATAGGATGTGCTTGGTCACCGTGGAACTCCCTCGCC
This sequence comes from Amblyraja radiata, assembly GCF_010909765.2. Taxonomy (NCBI): domain Eukaryota; kingdom Metazoa; phylum Chordata; class Chondrichthyes; order Rajiformes; family Rajidae; genus Amblyraja; species Amblyraja radiata. The sequence goes on along the minus strand of NC_045972.1, from coordinate 37,760,267 downwards.
GCTCATCAGCTGCCACTTCTACCCGTCGACCGTCGCTTTGTCTGTTCCCCATTCCACCTCAACCTCCTCCTCTTCTTCCTTTCCCATAGTCGCCAACATCTTTCAGGGTGGAGTGGGGTCATCGGTGAGATGGAGGGGGTAGCAGGAGAAGGGGGGGGGGGGGGAAGGGAAGAGGAGGTATCCAGATGGACAGAGAGACGGGAGGTCTCTACATGGTTCTGTCTGCAAAGTTATTAACCAACCCATTTACAATTATGTCCAAATCATTACATCTTTAGTGAGAATAACTTCGCAATCCTGCCTTCTATGAATTACCCTTGCTAAATCCAAACAACCAAGTCACCATGTATCCAACTCATCATAATCTTCTGGATCAGTCAACTTGAAGGATTTCATCAAACTCCTCAATATAAAAACAGACATCCACCAGATATCTTCACCACCTGTTCAAAAAACTCCAAGTTCGTGAGATATGACCTGGCACAGGCAATGGCCATGCTCACTGTCCCTAATTATATCATTCTCTAACAAAGCAACGAAATCCTATTCGGAAGACTCCTTCCTCTCCAGTAGCTTCCCAACTAATGACGCGAGGCTCACCTGTCTATAATTTCTCGATTCTATCTATTTCATTGCTTCAACAAAGTAACAATATTGGCTACTCTCCAATAACAATATTGGCAAGTCCACCAGGAGCTTGTCTGTGGCTAGAGAAGATAAAGATCTTCAAGGACCCTGCAGCCCCCTCCCTCTCTCAATAACCTGGGATAGATCCCATCAGGCTCTGAAGATTGTTCAAAAGGGAACTGCAGATGCTGGAATATCGAAGGTACACAAAATTGCTGGGGAAACTCAGCGGGTGCAGCAGCATCTATGGAGCGAAGGAAATAGGCGACGTTTCGGGCCGAAACCCTTCTTCAGACTGATGGGGGGTGGGGGAAAGAAAGAAGGAAAAGGGGAGGAGGAGGAGGAGCCCGAGGGCGGGCGGATGGGAGGGTGGGAGGAGACAGCTAGAGGGTTAAGGAAGGGGAGGAGACAGCAAGGGCTAGCCAAATTGGGAGAATTCTATGTTAATGCCATAAGGACGCAAGGTCCCCAGACGGAATATGAGGTGCTGTTCCTCCAATTTCCGCTGTTGCTCACTCTGGCAATGGAGGAGACCCAGGACAGAGAGGTCGGACTGGGAATGGGAGGGGGAGTTGAAGTGCTGAGCCACCGGGAGGTCAGGTAGGTTATTGCGGACTGAGCGGAGGTGTTCGGCGAAACGATCGCCCAACCTACGCTTGGTCTCACCGATGTAAATCAGCTGACATCTAGAGCAGCGGATGCAGTAGATGAGGTTGGAGGAGATACAGGTGAACCTTTGTCGCACCTGGAACGACTGCTTGGGACCTTGGATGGAGTCGAGGGGGGAGGTGAAGGGACAGGTGTTGCATTTCTTGCGGTTGCAGGCTCTGAAAATTATCCACCTTAATGCTCTTCAGGAGCCCCAACACCACCATCATGATTTATTAACTCCCTACTAGACGGAGCTTTTGAGACAACTTCTGCAGATTCTTTCAATTGCATCTTGTGAAATACGTGGCAGAACAGAAGAGGAAAAATAAAAAATATGGATGCTGGAAATCTGAAATAAAACAAATAAATTCTGCAAGTTAATAAAGTTTTAAGATGTAGAAGACAAGGAAGGCAGGAAAATAGAAAAGAGCAGCGAAAGATATCTGGGGTGATAATAGGATTAATTAGGAAATTAAAGTCTTGGGAAATGAAAATATTTTTTTTAATCTCAAGTAGTTGAAGTTTGTGTAAAAGTGTCCAGCTCAAAATATTTCATTGTTTTGCAGCTACATTAGAACAAAGCAAGATTCCAGGGTCAGAGTGTGAAAAAGAAATAAAGTGACCTACAAAAGCTCAAGTTCTTGAGAATGAATGGATGTTTTCCACAACTCAGTCGAACAATTTGTACCAGATCGCCACATTGCAAAATGTACATCATAACATTAAATGCAGCACAGTCAATTGTAAACAATGCATACTAAATGGCAAGTACTAGAGGAAACTGTTATTTTATTTGAAGATGCTTTGGAAAAGGAAGAAATAAAAAGGCAGGTGTTACGTCTCTTGCAGCTGCAAAGGATGTGAAAAGGGGAGCAAATGTCATTTAAGTAAATGAGAAAAGCACAAGGACTACAGTTGTAGCAAAAGAATACTTTCACAATAGTTAAACATAAGGATATGTGTGTATTGGTGATATTGTAATAGAAAATATGGGAACTCGTGATTGAGTTTCGTGTTTGGGTGGAGAAAAGCAAGGTCCAGGGAACACTATTCCAGTTTTGGAAGGCTTGAGAGAAGTGCAGGTATAAGTTCTACGTAATCATTTCATCTTTCACAGATGCCACCTGGCCTGTTATGCACTTCCAGAACATGCTCTATTTCACATTTCCAGCCAACATTTCGCTTTTACTTGAAAGTTATTTTAATTTCACACAAACTCTTTCACATGCTCAAAGTAAGTGTTGGATTATGCCCTTGTGAAAAACATTCTGATGAAGCTAGCCTTTGAATATCTGTCATACAAGTTAACTATAATCTGTAAACCAGTATTAGATCATTCAGACTAAAATATTTGCATACCCCTGTACTCCTAAATATCCATCTCCTTTTCCAATTCATCTCTTTAATATGACATCTAGTTTCACCTTTGTGCACACATTGACCTTTAAAAAAAAAAGAGCTGCCAGAGGAAGCAGTTGAAGCAGATGCAAAAGCATGCAAAAGACATTTTGACGGATACTTGAATAGGAAAGGTTTATAGGGATTTAGGACTGGGTTTTGAGATGGTCATTTTGGCCGAGGGGCTATTACTGTGCTGCATGACTCTACATATTTTCAAATTTGTAAATAAATAATAAACTATTTAAGTCTGCATTCATAATAAAATTCTGTTAACTCAAGTAGAAATTCAACAAAAATCTGCATGTGCTGAAACTCTGATTAAAAAGAAAATATTGAATCTGATGAAGAATCATTGACTTTACATGTTTCTCGCTTTGCCTGACCTACTGGGCAAAAGGCACAAATTCACAAATGCCAAATTGGCAATGGGGGTCACTAAAATCATGAAGAATGCCACAATTTGCATAACAATAAGTTTTAAATTTCTTTATTATTACTGTCCTATCAGAAATTAAAAAGATCCAAAGAAGAGTACCGATCCGAAACATCCCCTGTTCAACCTGCTGGGTTCTTCCACAATTTGCATTTTCACAAATAAAATGGACTTGGAGAACATACCAGTGCAGATGCGAGTTTGATCAGATCCGAGTTCACTCATGTACACAGTTGGGTGGAGCCTTTTACTCATCATTAATGAATCATAACTCCATTAAAGTTCCCATAAAGCATTTCTGAGAAATCGAAAACTGTGGCTCCTACATCAGAGAAAATGACTTTCACCTCTTCAATTATCCCTTTCTCAATTATTCTAAACTGCACTTGGGTAAACCTGGGCTGTGTTGTATTGCCATTGCCAACCCGATACAGTAAAGTTAAAACTTAAAATTGACAATAGAAGTTTGACAGGCGGCTCAATCCTTCCGGGTGTAAAGACAGAACTCCCGTCTGTCCCAACCCTAAAGTTAGACATAGAAGATGTGTGGAAAAACTTCAAGGCAGTCAGACTTCCCCAAATTCGACCCAAATACAGTACTTGGAACTTCTTACGTTTTGTTCCACCTCCTCAGGGCCGTTGATCACCCTCGAGATGCAAAATAAGGTGGCGGGATGGGGAGGGGTTGAGAAGAAGTGGGAGCCCGACTGCAGGCAGATAAGAGAGAGAGAGAGCGAAGCAACTTACTTATCCACCAGTGTGCGAATGACAGCCAGCGTGTCCAGCACCAGGCAGTCCACGTTCTGCTTCTTCCTGCGAGGTTCGTGGGGCCCCCGACCCCTCCTGGGCGGCCTCGCCGGCTCCCGGGAGCGGCTCCTAGGCTCGCCCTCGGCGTTGTTGTGATGCTGGTGAAGGGGGTGGTGATGTTGGCGATGATGAGAAGAGGACGAGGATGGCGGCGGAGGAGGGGGCGGCTGGTGACAGCGCTGGGCCGGGGGCGCCGCGTTCTCGCCGGCGTCGCTGTCCTCCCGACACACGCAGCTGTTCCCCATGCGGCCTGCAGCGCCGGGCGGCTCTCGGGAAAGGAGAAACCCTCGCACCAGGCTCCGAGTGGCGTGGAATATGGTCCAGGCCGCTACGATCATCTAGGAAGGCAGCCGCCTCGACAGCGTCACCATCCTGTCCCGGGCGCCGGCCTGTCAGTGCGGCTCTAGCGGCGGACTCCCGCTCCGGGGCACCAGGCCGCCCGCCATCTTAGCTCCGACACCGACACCGACGGCCCGGGCGCCGCCGTAGCCGCCATCGCTTTAATTGTTTTAAATATAAAGAATCACCAGCTGCAACAGCCGCCGCCGCTGCCCCGCCCCGCTGGAGTCTGAGGAAACGCCTCCACCCACCGCTTTACGGTGATCAACAAGCCGCCGTGTCGCTTCCCTTTGGTCTCCAGCGGACGCCCACAAGCGGGAAACTCAGTGTCGTCGTCTCCGCCGCCCACAAGCGGGAAGCCCGGTGTCGCCGCCACCGTTCGCCGTCTATTTGTAAAAGGCCCGCGCCGTGCCCCGAGCTCCAGCCCCCTCCGATTGGCTTTCTCTCGCCACGCCCGCCCCAGCCCGCCATTCATTCAATCCCATCCTTTGAAGGTGTCTTACACACACAACTGGAAGAAGATGAGTGATGGGGGAAGAAAAAAGAAATGTACTGCAAAAAAAGTGACACAAAGTGCTGGAGTCACATCACTCCAATAGTCAGCGTCAGCCATCCAAATATGACTACTTCCTTCTGTTTATTTCCAATTCTCAATATATGATAACATAGTTTATTGTAAGCAACTGTAGATGCTGATTTACACTGAAGTATTTGCACAAATGCGGGAATCTTCGGTGCCTATGCTAATAATATCCCACGAGGGACACCAACTGCATTGTACTTTATCACTTACCGCACTACATACCTTAGTTCCACTTTATCTGCTGCTTGCACCGTTAAAATAACTCAATATACAATTGTTAAGCCGAATTTCCCTTCCATGCAATCATGTTGTCTTTGCTTAATAATATTGTGATTTCCTTTCCATCCTTTTTGCCACTTATAAATATAATTTTATATATATATATTTTCCATACTGATTTGAGGTATCTTTACTGTAATTCATTGCTCCCCCCCATTGAGTAGTTGGAAAATGCCTTTGCTATCTTCCAATCCATCATCACCTCTGCAAAACTACCTTGATCCAGCTATTAATTTTTGAACCCAAGGCATTTAAAATTATCTTATTTGTGCTACCAATTACTTCATCTCCACACAACTATTGACGCATCTATCTTCTCCCATCCTGCTTTGGCTCCTAGCTTTGCTCCTGCATGTAAAATTATGCAGACCTGACCATATTTAGATAATTATTCATCCATCAGTACATGCTCCAAGTCAACTATATTAAGCACTAGACTAAGTCACACAGGAGGGCTTGTCCCCCAACGCAACATTCCACCTCTCCACCAATTTTTCTTCGATGGGAAAAATCCTCGGTAGGAGGGGGACTGAGTAAGATGTCCATAAATCACAGCCGTACGTGATAGTGTTTTTTTTCTAAAATCAATATAAAGCGCAAGGCAAGGCAAGGCAACTTTAATTAGGCAACACAGCTTTAGCATTTCCAAACCAAAGGCAACACAGCTTTAGCATTTCCAAACCAAAGGCAACACAGCTTTAGCATTTCCAAACCAAAGGCAACACAGCTTTAGCATTTCCAAACCAAAGGCGACACAGCTTTAAGTAGGTAAGTAAGTAAGTTTATTGGCCAAGTATTCACATACAAGGAATTTTCCTTGGTGCTCTGCCCACAAGTAACAACAATGACAGTTACGAATGACTCAGAAAACACTAAACATTAATAATAATAAGACATTAATGATAAAACACCATTGATCAAGCATGTGAACCAACAAAATACCAGATCAAAGGGAGGCTACAAATCTTTGCTTGTTGAGTAGAGCAACTACTCGTGGATAAAAACAGTTTTTATGTCTGGCTGTGGCAGCTTTGACAGTCCGGAGTCGTCTTCCAGAAGGAAGTTATTCAAAGAGTTTGTGGCCAGGGTGCGAGGGGTCAGAGATGATCTTGCCCGCTCGCTTCCTGGCCCTTCCAGTGTACAGTTCATCAATGGAGGGAAGGTTGCAGCCAATAATCTTCTCTGCTGATCAGACGATTCGCTGCAGCCTCCAGGTGTCGTGCTTGGTGGCTGAGCCAAACCAGACCATGATGGAGAAGGTGAGAACAGACTCTACGATGGCCGTGTAGAATTGGACCATTAATGCGTGTGGCAGATTGTGCTTCCTCAGCTGCCGCAGGAAGTACATCCTCTGTTGTGCCTTTTTGACTTTAGCATTTCCAAACCAAAGGCGACACAGCTTTAGCATTTCCAAACCAAAGGCGACACAGCTTTAGCATTTCCAAACCAAAGGCAACACAGCTTTAGCATTTAGTCTATGCTTAGACTATGCATAGACCAGGCGACCATTTCACTGAACACTTGCGCTCGGTTCGTCAAGGTCTGTTGGATATCCCAGTTGCTAACCATTTTATCTCCTCTTCCATATTTACCTTTCTGTCCTGGGCTCCTCCACCATTGCCGTAGTGAGGCCACATGCAAACTGGAGGAACTATTCTGTTGGGTAGCTTGCAACCCAACGGTATGAACATTGGATTCTCCAATTTTTGGTAACCAACCTACAAACTTGAAAGAGTGGGTTTATGGGAACTAATTTTAACCTCATGTAAAAGACCAAATCTAATCAATACTTCACTCCCACAGCACCGCGTTGAATTGCAAGCCAAGATTTTGCTCACGTCCTCAAGTGGAATTTGAGGCCAGACTTAGTTTAATGGGAAGTCGATCAATAAAAGAGTTAAAGTAACATCAATACATTTTGCTAACCATTTTAACATGTCTTCCCATTCCCGTACTGATCTTTCTGTCCTGGGACTCCTCCATTACCAGACTGAGGCCACTTGCAAACTGGAGGAAAAACACATATTCTGCTTGAGTAGCTTACAACCCAACGTTATAAACATTGAATTCTCCAATTTTAGGTAACAACAAAACCCTCCCCCTCTCCATACTTCCTCCGCATTCTCCTCGCTTCAGGAATACGGAGAGAAAATAAATGAGCAGAAGGAGAAGGGGAATTGCTGAATGGGTGCATGAGAAGTTTGGTGTAGCCTCACTCTCAGTGGGGGAGTCCAAGGGCAGACAGGTAGGTATCGGAATAGGAAGGGAAATTAAAATGTTCAGCAACCGAGCTCCAGCAGATCCTTGTGAACAGATCGCAAGTGTTTATCAAAGTGGTTGTCTAGTCTATGCACATCGACGTACAAGAGGCCACATCATGTTCTAGGAGCAGAATTAGGCCATTTGGCCCATCAAGTCTACTGTGCCATTCAGTCATGGCTGATCTATCTTTCCCTCTCAACCCCATTCTCCTGCCTTTGCCCCATTACCCCTGACATCCTTACTAATCAAAAGCTGTCACCAATAGACCAGGTCGGAAAAGGTGCAAGTAAACCCCTCTCCCCTGTAAGCCCGGAGGTGAGGGAGGAGGTTAGGGACAGGCAATGGTGCCTTCAATGTAGTCCCACCACCAGTCGCATCTTCCCATCTCCACCACTTTCAACACAGACCACGCTCTCCAAGATTCCTTGGTTCACTCATCTCTCCCATCCTGAGGCACTTTACCAACTACCTACGTAAAGGCACTATCATCCTGAACTTCTTCTAAAGTAAATGATATTCAAAGAAAAAAATAATGAAAACTGACTGCAGTATTATACAGTTGTATCTGCAGAGTTTATAATAAATATATGAGATACATAAGAGATCTCAAACATTCACATTCAACATTCACATGGAAAGAAACCTATATTCCGTAAATGTTTTATCTCTTGTGGTTGCATGAAACTTGCCTCTTTCTGTGCTGACTCTGGATATTTTGGAGGTAAATACAATTTAACCAATTCATTGAAAAAAAAAGTACAATTATATTTTTCTGGGTACAACTAAAACAGTTGAATGGGCTTCATGTGGGAGATTTCAAGACTACCAAGAATATATATATTAAAAATATTAGTCTCAATAGAACTGAGCAGAGACAATGAGGGGGATATGATAATTGGTGTCATTGGGTGGGAACAAAAAGATTCAGTTAAAATCCTCATTCACGGTTACTTTCCTGTTACTCTCATTGCAGGAAGGAACTTCCCAATCATTTGGTTCTATTAACTGGGAATTAGTGGCAAAAACAAACATTTCTCAGTTATGTTTGCCCAAATCTGATGTGAAGCAGATCAACGAAGCATTGCATGCATCGCAGGTAGAATCATTTATAATGCAAACCCCATATTAAATCAATCTATTATCTGCAGAGTTCTATATAATTAAATAATATGTTAAAGGGATGTAGAAGACAAAAAAAATGCAGAAAAAAGCATTCAGATATAATGAGAAATATATAGTATGTGATAAGACCAGGGACGATTGCTATAGATACATGTTTAAAGCTAGTCACATTTTACAACAATTACTTAAAATATAGTAAGAAGCGATAGTAAAATTAACAACGGTTGAATTGAGTTTTACTATCTTTGGTGTAAACCAGTATCTGCAGTTCCTTCCTACACTGTTTCAGTTTTAATGGGCATTACGGAAAAGTTCCAGTTGAATTTCATGTCACTGTGAGCACAGCCACACAGATAAGAGTTTATCAGCCAGACTTTAAAGACACACATTCTCAACAGCACCACACCCCGAACTGCTGCAGTTTTGGGAGCAACAGCAGCAGGAGGTTAGCAAGAGATACGACTGATTGGCTCTAGCCCAAGTGGGAGGAGAGAAGTGAGTCAGAGCTGGGAAAACAGTTGAAAACTGAGGAATTTGGTTTGTAAATTGGTAAATCAGGCAATTTATCAGTCAATTTAAGCAAGACGGCTCTTAGCGAGCGGCCCTGTGAGAAAAGTGTGAGTCTTTGGCTCGAGAGTCTTCGGCGAGGAGGCTGAGGAGAGGAGACCACGCAATACGCTTGAGAGGTAGAGATGAAAGAAGGAGATGTCAGGCAAGCTGATTCAGTGCGATGCTTGCAGTATGTGGGAGGTCAAGGACACCGCTGGTGCCTCTGGCTGCTACAAATGCGAGAAGTGCATCCAGGTAGAGCTCCTGAAGGGCCGCGTTGAGGAACTGGAGAAGCAAGTGGATGACCTCCGGTTCGTCCGAGAAACTGAGTCGTTCCTCGACAAGTCCTACAGTACGATTGTTACACCTAAGGTACTGGAAGAGAGAAGGTGGGAGCCAGTGAGAACGGGAGGGAAGCATGGAATGCCAACGTCCCCGGGTGTTGTACCTCTTGTGAACAGGTTCACCCACTTAGAAGCTGTCGGGACAGAAGAGGTGTTTACACTGGGCGGCGGACTGGCTTGTGATGCGAATAGGGCTGTTGAGCCAAAACCAAAAAGGCCTAAGGCAGGCAATGCCATTGTAGTGGGAGACTCCATTGTGAGAGGTACGGACAGAGGTTTCTGCGGCAACAGACGGGATGCGAGGATGGTGTGCTGCCTTCCTGGTGCCAGGATCCAGGATGTCACGGACAGAATGCAGAAAATCCTCAAGGGCGAAGGTGAACATCCGGAAGTGCTAGTGCATGTTGGCACAAACGATGTCGGAAAGAAGGGGATGAATATTCTGCAGCGTGACTTTAGAGAGCTCGGAAAAATGCTGAAAAGCAGGACCTCCAGGGTTGTTATCTCCGGTTTGCTTCCAGTTCCTCGTGCTGGCGAGAGCAGGAACAGGGAGATACGGGACCTGAACGTGTGGCTGAGGAACTGGTGCACGGGGCAGGGATTTAGATTCTTAGATCACTGGGATCTGTTTTGGGGTATGGGGGAACTGTACAAAAGGGACGGATTGCATCTTAACAGGTGTGGGACCAGCATTCTGGCAGGCAGGTTTGCCACTGCTACACGGGTGGTTTTAAACTGAATAAGGGGGGTGGGGTGTCGAATGGGATAGTGGAGGATGGAGTTAAAGGGAAAGGGTTTCTTAAATGTGTGAGCGTAGAGACAGGGGTGTAAAATGAGGGTAGAAGCAATAGGTAGAAAGGCGAAAAGTAAAAGTGGCAGGCAGACAAAACCAGGGCAAAAATCAAAAAGGGCCACTTTTCAACATAATTGTATAAGGGGTAAGAATGTTGTAAAAACAAGCCTGAAGGCTTTGTGTCTCAATGCAAGGAGCATTCGTAATAAGGTGGATGAGTTGAATGTGCAGATAGCTATTAATGACTATGATATAGTTGGGATCACGGAGACATGGCTCCAGGGTGACCAAGGCTGGGAGCTGAACATCCAGGGATATTCAATATTCAGGAGGGATAGACAGAAAGGAAAAGGAGGTGGGGTAGCATTGCTGGTTAGAGAGGAGATTAACGCAATGGAAAGGAAGAACATTAGTTTGGAGGATGTGGAATCGGTATGGGTAGAGCTGCGAAACACTAAGGGGCAGAAAACGCTGGTGGGTGTTGTGTACAGGCCACCTAACAGTAGTAGTGAAGTTGGAGATGGTATCAAACAGGAAATTAAAAATGCGTGCGACAAAGGCAAAACCGTTATAATGGGTGACTTCAATCTACATATAGATTGGGTGAATCAAATTGGCAGGGGTGCTGAGGAAGAGGATTTCTTGGAATGTATGTGGGATAGTTATCTAAATCAACATGTAGAGGAACCAACGAGAGAGCAGGCTATTTTAGACTGGGTATTGAGTAATGAGGAAGGGTTAGTTAGCAGTCTTGTTGTACGTGCCCCCTTGGGCAAGAGTGACCATAATATGGTTGAGTTCTTCATTAGGATGGAGAGTGACATTGTTAATTCAGAAACCATGGTTCTGAACTTAAAGAAAGGTAACTTTGAGGGTATGAGACGTGAATTGGCCAAGATTGACTGGCAATTAATTCTAAAAGGGTTGACGGTGGATATGCAATGGAAGACATTTAAAGACTGCATGGATGAACTACAAAAATTGTTCATCCCAGTTTGGCAAAAGAATAAATCAGGGAAGGTAGTACATCCGTGGATAACAAGGGAAATCAGGGATAGTATCAAAGCGAAGGATGATGCGTACAAATTAGCCAGAAAAAGCAGCATACCGGAGGACTGGGAGAAATTCAGAGACCAGCAGAGGAGGACAAAGGGCTTAATTAGGAAAGGAAAAATAGATTATGAAAGAAAACTGGCAGGGAACATAAAAACTGACTGCAAAAGTTTTTATCGATATGTGAAAAGAAAGAGATTAGTTAAAACAAATGTAGGTCCCTTGCAGTCAGAAACAGGTTAGTTGATCATGGGGAACAAGGATATGGCGGACCAATTGAATAACTACTTTGGTTCCGTCTTCACTAAGGAAGACATAAATAATCTGCCGGAAATAGCAGGGGACCAAAAGGATTTGGAGGAATTGAGTGAAATCCAGGTTAGCCGGGAAGTGGTGTTGGGTAAATTGAATGGATTAAAGGCCGATAAATCCCTAGGGCCAGATAGGCTGCATCCCAGAGTACTTAAGGAAGTAGCTCTTGAAAGGCGCCCATAAATAAAAAATAAATAAATAAAATAAAAATAAATTTATTATTAGTAATAATCTTTCAAAACGCTTTAGATTCTGGAGTAGTTCCTGAGGATTGGCGGGTAGCAAACGTAACCCCACTTTTTAAGAAGGGAGGGAGAGAGAAAACGGGGAATTACGGACCAGTTAGTCTAACATCGGTAGTGGGGAAACTGCTAGAGTCAGTTATTAAAGATGGGATAGCAGCACATTTGGAAAGTGGTGAAATCATTGGACAAAGTCAGCATGGATTTACAAAAGGTAAATCATGTCTGACGAATCTTATAGAATTTTTCGAGGATGTAACTAGTAGCGTGGATAAGGGAGAACCAGTGGATGTGGTGTATCTGGACTTCCAGAAGGCTTTCGACAAGGTCCCACATAAGAGATTAGTATACAAACTTAAAGCACACGGCATTGGGGGTTCAGTATTGATGTGGATAGAGAACTGGCTGGCAAACAGGAAGCAAAGAGTAGGAGTAAACGGGTCCTTTTCACAATGGCAGGCAGTGACTAGTGGGGTACCGCAAGGCTCAGTGCTGGGACCCCAGCTATTTACAATATATATTAATGATCTGGATGAGGGAATTGAAAGCAATATCTCCAAGTTTGCGGATGACACTAAGCTGTGGGGCAGTGTTAGCTGTGAGGAGGATGCTAGGAGACTGCAAGGTGACTTGGATAGGCTGGGTGAGTGGGCAAATGTTTGGCAGATGCAGTATAATGTGGATAAATGTGAGGTTATCCATTTTGGTGGCAAAAACAGGAAAGCAGACTATTATCTAAATGGTGGCCGACTAGGAAAAGGGGAGATGCAGCGAGACCTGGGTGTCATGGTACACCAGTCATTGAAAGTAGGCATGCAGGTGCAGCAGGCAGTGAAGAAAGCGAATGGTATGTTAGCTTTCATAGCAAAAGGATTTGAGTATAGGAGCAGGGAGGTTCTACTGCAGTTGTACAGAGTCTTGGTGAGACCACACTTGGAGTATTGCGTACAGTTTTGGTCTCCAAATCTGAGGAAGGACATTATTGCCATAGAGGGAGTGCAGAGAAGGTTCACCAGACTGATTCCTGGGATGTCAGGATTGTCTTATGAAGAAAGACTGGATAGACTTGGTTTATACTCTCTAGAATTTAGGAGATTGAGAAGGGATCTTATAGAAACTTATAAAATTCTTAAGGGGTTGGACAGGCTAGATGCAGGAAGATTGCTCCCGATGTTGGGGAAGTCCAGGACAAGGGGTCACAGCTTAAGGATAAGGGGGAAATCCTTTAAAACCGAGATGAGAAGAACTTTTTTCACACAGAGAGTGGTGAATCTCTGGAACTCTCTGCCACAGAGGGTAGTCGAGGCCAGTTCATTGGCTATATTTAAGAGGGAGTTAGATGTGGCCCTTGTGGCTAAGGGGATCAGAGGGTATGGAGAGAAGGCAGGTACGGGATACTGAGTTGGATGATCAGCCATGATCATATTGAATGGCGGTGCAGGCTCGAAGGGCCGAATGGCCTACTCCTGCACCTAATTTCTATGTTTCTATGGCTACTGGAATGTTGATGACAAAGATGTGGCTGCCCCTGTTCTGCAAGAGAAGAGGAAATGTGCTTCCAAGTTCAGTGAAACGTAGTTGGAGAAGCTGATAAACAACGGCACCCACAAGGACAATAGTTAAACCTCCGGGTGAGGCAACATCTATGGAGAGAAGGAATGGGCGACGTTTTGGGTCGAGGCCCTTCTTCAGTTTCTCCAGCATTATTTGAGTTTCTCCAGCATTATTTGAGTTTCTCCAGCATTTTTTGTCTACCTTCGATTTTTCCAGCATCTGCAGTTCTTTGATCTGATCCACTGATTTTGGCAAACATGCCTCAGTTCTGCTTGGTTTGGCCATTGAATACAAACATAGAAAATAGATGCAAGAGAAGGTCATTCGGCCCTTCGAGCCAGCACCGCCATTCATTGTGATCATCCACGATCAGTAACCCGTGTCTGCTTTCTCCCCATATCCCTTGATTCTGCTAGCCCCAAGAGCTCTATCTAACTCTCTTTAAAATTAATCTAGTGAATTGGCCTCCACTGCCTTCCGTGGCAGAGAATTCCACAAATTCACAACTCTATGGGTGAAAAAGTTTTTTCTCATCTCAGTTTTAAATGTCCTCCCCTTTACTCTTAGACTGTGGCCCCTGCTTCTGGACTCCCCAAAAAATTAAGAGATAAAGCGCGGGAACTGGCCCTTCGGCCCACCGAGTCCGTACCGACCAGCGATCCCCGTACATTAACACATCCTACACACACTAAGGACAATTTATAAATATACCAAGCCAATTAACCTACAAACCTGCACGTCTTTGGAGTGTGGGAGGAAACCGAAGATCTCGGAGAAAACCCACGCGGTCAAGGGGAAAATGTACAAATTCCATACAGACAGCACCTGTAGTCAGGTTCGAACCCAGATCTCTGGCGCTGCAAGCGCTGTAAGGCAGCAAATCTACCGTTGCGCCACCATGCCGCCCTTATGCCCATCACTCCCACCAATTCACTAGATTAATGAAAACAAGTGCTTGAGAAGACTTCCCATGGCTACCTACAGGAGATTGCCACGGAGGTTTCTGTCAGGGACAACATAGACTACAGTAGAAACCAATTTTGCAAGAGCAGTCATGCTGAGTTCCCACCTTCATACTCATTCTTCGGTTCTACAACTCTTGCCTTTGTTTCTGCTTCCACTTTCTCTTTTCATTGTCCTAACTATTTTCCATGAGTCATTTTTTTCTTTGACTGTCCTTACTGTTCTATCAGTATTCTTCCTTCCTCTCAGAACCTGGTTCTTCCTTGTCTCTCGCTTGTTCAGTCTCATGTCTGTTTCGTTCCATGCTCTTGGATTCACTGTCAGATGTGAGGTCGCGGTCCGTGCATATTGTTTCAGCGTTTCCAACAAACGCACACATTCTGGGTCAAGTAGCATACACCAGTCATGGCACACAAAACAGCCAGTAGCCTGCAGCTGGATTGGGAGAGGGGATAGTGGTCAGTGGGGCAACATGGACAGAGGACATATCAGAAGTCACAGCAGAAGCCATAAGGTGGGGTTGTGAAGGGCTTCGGAGGTTAAACGATTCTCACAACATTGAGGGAAGAACCTTCACTGTTGATAATGCTATTTAATTTCTCAAACATTCTTTGAGAAACCCTCTCATTCTCCTCCTGTATCCTCCAACCTTAGGATTGGAGCTTGCTAAATCACTCCCTCTTTGTCCCTCTTGCACTGTTTGTTCTCTCATTCACGCATACAACCTACTTATGATGTGCCTTCATTCTCCACAAAGTACTGCCCTTCTCAATGCATTTTCCCATTCAACTATAGTTGAGCAACACCTGCCTTTTTACCTCTTGTCCCATTTTCCAGGAACCCATACAGTCCTTCCAGGTGAAGCAGCGATTAACTTATACTTCTCTCAATTTAGTGCATATGAAGCTCACAGTATGGTTTCATTTACATTGGAGATATCAAATGCCAATTGGTGACAGCTTATGCGTTGGAAGGAACTGCAGATGCTGGTTCATACCGAAGATAGACACAATGTGCTGGAGTAACTTAGCGGGTCAGGCACCATCTCTGGAGAAAAAGGATGGGTGATATTTCGGGTCGGAATCCTTCTTCAGACTGAAAGTTAGTCTGACTTTCTTGAAAGTTCTTGACTTTCAGTCTACAGAAGGGTTCCGACCCAAATTGTAATCCATCCTTTTTCTCCAGAGATGCTACCCGACTACCTGAGTTACTCCAGCACTTCGTGTCTATCTTGCGTGACAGCTTAGCTGAGCATGGTCTGCCTCAGTGAGTGGTGAGCTGATTGTTATCACTCTTTCCCTATCTCTGTTTATTTGCACTGACAATATGGTCCTTAAAGGCAGCTCTTCCCTTCATAAGTGGCAAGCCCCATCTCCGGAATTGTTTTCTCAGCCAATCTGAGCTTTCAGCCAACAATCAGAGTAATTCTCCATACTAGTTCCACTTTGATCTCTCCGTCTTCATTCTTCTCCTTTGCTCGACAAAGTTCAAGGTCAAATTTCTTGTCACATGGGATACATGTACAATGTGCAGCGGGGTACAAGTACAATGTAAAATCTTGCTTGCAGCAGCATCACAGACACATAGACTCAGACAAAGACACAAAAACAAATTATACATAAGTTACACATAAATTACAGAATTTAAAAAAAAAGAAAGACATATGGCAAAAACATAATTAGAAAAAGAAGCAAGTCCATAGTGGTGCAAGAGATGTCCCATAATGTTCCATAGTCGTGGTAGAATTATGGCTGTGTAGGTTGCATCAAGAATTGGATTGTTGTACGTATATAGCTGTTCCTTAATCTGGTGGTGTAGGTCTTCAGTCTTCTGAACCTCTTTGCCTGATGGTAGCAGTGAGAAGAGTGCATGGCCCGGATCATGGGGATCCTTGATACACAGACAATAGGTGCAGGAGTAGGCCATTCGGCCCTTCGAGCCAGCACCGCCATTCAATGTGATCATGGCTGATCATCCACAATCAGTACCCCGTTCCTGCCTTCTTCCCATATCCCCTTGATTCCGCTAGCCCCAAGAGCTCTATCTAACTCTCTTTTGAATGCATCCAAGTAATCCGAAACATTAACACCCAGGAATTTGGAGTTTCTAACTCTCTACACCCACTGATCCATCAATAAATAACTGGGGCATGGTCTCCCGACAACTCCTTTCTGAAATCCGCACAATGGCAATGTCCATCTTCAGTCATCCAGCAACAACAGTACTATAATAATCTTGAATGGATTCACTCGGATTCACTTTGAGAAGCCTGTGCTGTCGTTCCATTATCCAAATACGTGTGGGTTTGTAGGTTAATTGGCTTCTGTAAATTGCTTCTAATGTGTAGGAAGTGGGTGTGAAAATGGGATAACATAGAATTAGTGTGAACGGGTGATTGATGGTCGGCATGGACTCGGTGGGGCAAAGGGCTTGCTTCCAAGCTGCATCTCAAAACCAAACCACTGAGAAGTGAGGAAACTCACCCAGTACAATGTTTTAATATCGTCACTCATTTAATACCTTTACATGCTGGTTTATGGGCATTTTTTTTCAAAGCAAGGAAAAAATGTAATGGTTGTCTGATATCTATGGAACTTCCGATGGTCTTGGCATTTTGTAATTAATTGTCAAAATAAAACCCTCCAAAAGTCGCCAAAAAATCCAATATGATTTGCTTGATGTGGGGAAGTAGTAGTATGTCCTAATCTCGCTTTTTTTTCCTATGTTTCTCTACAGTTGGAACTGGTCTCATCTGTAATTTTGTTTATTTTTATGACTTAAAATCTTACAAGAATAGTTTTATTTTGTTAATACTTTTAAAAGAAAGGTGTTAAAAAAGGGGGGGTCTTTAGCAAGATACTGCGTTAACAGGCAGCTAACTCTGGCTGGTGGACAGCGTTCTGGGCAGGGATGCTGTATTGGAACGATGCTCTCTAACAAGCAGCCAATGCTTGGGCATGCATGAGCACCAGCCCTGATGTTTTGCATTAAGATCCAACAGGATAATTTCTTACCCTGACCTGGACTGGAGTACCTCGGCGGATCAGGCAGCATCTCAGGAGAACATGGATAGGTGAACTTTCGAGCCCGGACCCTTCTTCAAACTGTGTCTACACCCACCCTCTGTTTTATAAACGTGGATAAAACCCAAATGCCAAGTAAATCCATTTATAACCCACAGTTCGTTCATCGACAGGCGAATCGACTCCTCTTTTTGTTCCCGATGGAAGGTAAGAAAATAATAGTTAACGAAGAAAAGAGATAGAAGGGCGTGACATCAAATCGATGAGCGTTTGTTTACCTTTGTTTCGATCGAAACCGCGATTAGGTGAAAAGTATATTTCCAGAAAAAGTAGCGACTGTTGGAGAGCAAGCGCCATTCGCCGTGCAGCATGAGATTATTTTCGACCAGGTTGTTCCCGAGTGTGTGAAAACTACACTTGTCCCTCTCATTTTTGTCCGCACCCATCACCACGCTCTCGCCTTTAAATGACACTTCATCCGCCCCGCTTCTAAGCTTAGCATTGCCATAACATCAAACCCCCAAATAAAATTATTTGCACAGGAAAGAAATAAAGAAATGACTGAAAAAAACCCCACAACGCACCCTGATAAAACGGAAAGCAATTACTGCACCACTAAGAAGTTTGCATGCAGCCCCCGTGATGGTATGAGATGGGAGTAACGTAGATATTCTGGAACAACTGTTGGAAACAATCAGTCATCTGGATCATGGAACATTAGTGTTATGTGCTCGGTTCCAATATATCAGATAACAACGAGTGTACAAAATAGGGACCTAGCTTCTTACTACACTCCAGTGCGGTTATCAGGAAGGACAACCGGCCTTTATGGTCAAGTTAAGACATAATATTTTTAACAACTTTCAACTTAAAGGATATAAAAAGTGTGATGCTAGAAACGTGGCGACTCTTGTGTACTGCCTCAGTGTAATCTACTATTCTCACACTCCCGTACTTGAGTACTTGCTTATAGTACAGTGAGATCTTTACAGAACTGTGTGCAGGAAATTTCACTGTACCTAGTAACAATAAAGTACCATTGAACACAACTCATTCAACAGAAAAAAAGAGGATGAGTGGGTAACAGTGTAAACTACTGACATAGGCTACAACTATTTTATTTATTGTATAACTATTACAAGAATGGGCAGTGCATCAATAAGGTTTAAAGAATGGCGATCGCCGTTCCTTGTTTGAATCAAGGTAGAACTAGCCACCTTCCGGGGGATAGCCCTGAGGAAGTGCATAAAACCTTACTGAACAAAATGAGATACAGTACCATGTAGTTGAGTGTGCTGTTGACAGCCACCACTTATTACCCAGAACAACCGATATAAATATCACCAGCAACCGCCTGCCAGGGAAAAAATAGCAAAGATAAAACTGCTTATAGTGATGACCCTATGGGCAGCCAGAGTGGAGATGATTGGGTAATTCTCCTGCAAATCAAGCATGTTGCTCATGCAGCTAGAAATAATTTTATGCAAACGCCAAATTTGTAACTTATCTCCCTACATTTTTCTGCTGAATTTACCCCATTTTTATTAGAAAGTGCTGATGTAGTTTATTTTATGTTCATATGTTCTGATTTTCAGTATGAATTAACTTTGCTATACATAAGGATGCTGATTCACACTGTCCCATCTTCAAATTCCTTGGCTGCACAAGATGTCAACAAACTAAATGAACAGAATTAAATGCTGCCATTTATTTAACACCCTTCAGGTCCAAAATTGCACAAAGCAAAACCACACGAAAAGCTATGAGATATATGGTGAGATGTTCTTAATTAGTGATGTTGAGATAAGTATTAACCAAAGTACTTCATCTACTCACCTTCAAAATAATGCTGTGATATCATGTACATCGATCTGAGAGGGATTCTGTTTTAAAGTGATCCAAAAGATGGTTCTTATGATTCTCTTGCACTGTCCTGCTACTGCATTGAAGAGTCAGTTTAGCTTTTGTGCACCAGTTGCTTGAGTTGGACTTGAACCCCAAACTCTGTCGGTGCATCATCAAATCATGGTGAGTACCTTAATAAAATACGTCAATTTTTTGTTCACATGTGTGCTGACCACAGCACCAACAACTTGCATATGTGTTTTTCCAAATATAGTAAGACCTCGCAGGAGCCTGCACATGGACTTTGTGAGATTGTCTGTAAAGGTAGGGATACGGAGAAAGATTTTAAACATGATTACAAAGTAAAAAATTGGGTAAGGAATACCAGAAGGCAGGAGCATAATGGCAGAGAGAGCTGCGGAACCAAATTCCATTCAAGTTGAGATGGAATCCACCTTAAAAATGTAGATGGTAGGAGGAGAACCTCATCAAGATCCGTTGCTGGAAGGCTATGGAAGGGGAGTCACAAGGAATTAATGAGGTAAAGCTGGATGGCATGGACAAATCTGGAAACGACAGTATGTTTGCAAAATGTCACAACAGTGATGACAGTAAAATTAATGTGGCTATTGCTTCATATGCGAGTGTCGTCTTCCTAAATAATTCCAGTCTAGTTTATTAAATTAACTTATTAAGGAGATGGGTCTGTTCTCTTTTGAATACTACCAGTTACTAAGTAACTTGGAAATATGGTCAAAGCCGACTGTTTGATAATTTTGAAATTCAGACTAACTTCCCTCCCTAGCTCAGGTGTTCTGTTGCAACTGAAACGGTCTTGCTGCAATTCTGTCTGAGATGGCTAACTCAGTGCAGCTAGCAAATTTTATTCATACGGTGTTTTGGACCAAATATTTGATGTGCCATAGAGAGTCCACATGCTGGAAACATATCCTGTGGTGAAACCCCTCCTAATATTTTTTTTCCTTTGGAGTTCCAGTAAACTTTATGTTACATGAATAAAGTACATTAAGGATGGATTATATTGCTGTCCATAAACCTAGGAAGGAATAGAGCAGTCACCATCGCTCGATCAATAGTTTTCAAAGATGGAGGTTAGCTACAATAACTTTAAAATCAGGAGCAATGGGTGAAACGATAATGAATTATTGTTTGGAATTATGGCAAGGGAATGGTACCCAGATAGAACAGACCGCTCTGAAATGTCACTCAGCAAAATATATTTTGGAGCCACTGGCTTTTATATTTAGTTCATGTAGATGTCACTGAGTTGGTGATTCCGATATATTTTTAGATTTGACTTTGTGCCAGCTGAATCAATTGGACATAGATGTTTGGTTATGTTATAGTGTTGTACGTGGCAACAACCATCACAGAAAGATTAAAGATCCCATCTCCTCAGCAGATCTTTACCGATATCCAGAAATGTGATCTTGCTGGATAATGAGCCTATGATTGCAATGTGAAAAGAATTTGATCTGGAGGAATGAAAAATATCTTTGCCTTATTTCTTTTAACATTGGGAGGGTGTTAAACAGCAGCTACGAAACGGACATGCCAAAGTGAGAAATTGATCCATTGCCAAAGAGGCTCTGCTGCATGAGCTTGGAGCATACTTTGTAATGGACAGAACTGAATGTGTGCTCTTTCCCCACATTTACAGGCAGACATTAAACACGCAGCCTGAGGTCAGCCAAGTACAGAAATCCAAGATGAACCAGATGCAGACACTTTTAACCTCGCGCTTCACCATTGGTTCCACCACGGGAGTAATGGAAGAGACTGATTTGCTGAGAGACATTTTTTATTATTTTTGCCTCTTACTCTTACAAGGGCGGCTGACTTTGAACTCATACAGTCTAGCTTTTAACCATCTCCCATTTAACCAAGGAACTGAGCGGGTCAGGGGGGAGGAAAAGAGGGGGGATAAAATATAAATGAGGGACGCGGATGGAAGATCAGATGTTGTTTTCCCCTCTAGAAGCTGCTCCCCAACTACTTCCGCCAAATCTTGCCTTACACTATCAAAATTTGTCTTTCCTTAGTTTAGGGATCTAACTTGAGTACTAACTTCATATTTTTCTACCTTCAAGAGGTCCATCATATAAATGTGATTTATTTTCTACCCCCTGAGGAGGTGACTAATTTGAATTTTCTAAATCTTCTTGCTTTACAGATGGGTGGAAAGGTTTAGAGGGATATGGGCCAAACATGGGCAAGTGTGTCTAGTGTAGATGAGGCATCTTGGTTGGCATGGAGAAGTTGGGTGCAGTTGCAGGTGCAGTCACAGGACAAGATACTAAACTGAGGCCTTGTCAGCTCTCCCAAATAATTGTAAAATATCCCATGCAATAATGTTGAAGAAGAGTAGGGAAGTTTACTCTGTTAACCTGACCAACTTTTAACCTTCAGTCAATGTTAAAAACAGGCTACCTTGTCAGTACTATATGTTGATTCTGGGAGATTACCAAGCAAACTGCCGCATTGCAACAATGACTACATTTCATTTCAAGAATTCTTTTTGACTATTATATTTAAACTATGCTTTAAAATGATTTCTAAAAGTGAATAGAAAGACACAATGTAAATGCAGAATTTCATTGTTTATTTTCATTCCATAATTGCAGGTTATGTGAAATCCTTTGTGGAACAAAAACAGGACGTGAGAAATCTATAACAGACTCTGCAAAAAGGAGAAAATTCCTCCCTAATTCCCTCAGATAATCTAACAAGGTCCAGAAATCAGGGGGGTACCCATGAGGCATTATTAGACATTCTCAACTATTTGCCCCTACCCTGTTTGTCGCAATGACTGCAGGATCAAGAGCAGCTGGGAATATTTCTGTCCTTCAGGCTAATCTCAGCGCTCCTGGATTACATACTTTGCATTATTTTCATATCTTGCAATAACCCTGTCTGCCAAAAAGGGTATCTAATAACCTTGTGAAACATATAATATTGCCTGCCCCATTGCTGCATTGAGTAGTTTAAAACTGTTTGTCTTTTTAATGCTTTAATCTGTAGCCCTTTGAATGAGAGCTCCTGTTAATATTAAGCACTGCCAAGGGATCAAGCTTTTTTTCATTCATTTTAAGCTGTTAAATATCCCAACTATAACCTGCAAATAAAATATCCTTTAAATCTGTAATTGTCTCCCCAAGCCGGGTTACTAATTTTCAGTAATTAACTTAATTACTTGTCTTTGTAACTCCAAGATCTGGATATCCCTTTGCGGTACAATTCCGGGAGTGTAATCAGTGCAAGAGCCATAATTCGTGAAAATTAATTATTACTTTTGGTTACTTTAGTTCCATCTCTCATAATATGAGTCCTTCGATTGATTTCTCTGGAATGTCAGAGTTGTGGGGAGTCCTGATATAAGTATATAATATTATAAGAGGCAGAAATAGGGTACACAGTCAGAACCTTTTTCCAAGGATGGAAATATCAAATACTAGAGGGCATGGCTTTAAGGTGAGAAGGGCAAAGTTTAAAGGAGATGTGCGGGGCAATTTAAAAAAAAATTTTTTTACACATTGGGTGATTAGCCCTGGAGCATGCCACTGGGGATGGTTGTGGAGAGAATTTTGAATAGGCACGTGGATATGCAGAGAATGGAGAGATATGGATCATGTCCAGTCAGGTAAGAGTTGGTCTTGGCATAATGTTTAATACTAATGTTGTGGGCTGAAGGGCCAGTTCTTGTGCTGCGCTATTCTATGCTCTATATGTCTTGCCAAAACTGAACTCCTTGTAAAATCCCACAGTGAGTTTGACATCTCTGTTGAAGGTCCATGCAGGGGACATTCTACATGTAGTCATGCTCTTATTCTGCACTGTACCCCTGAATTATTCCATGCTACTGTCGGGATTTAAATCACACAATAAAATATCTGTATTTATTTGCCGATTTCCAATGTATTTCAACCTTGGTCCAGAATTTTCTTGAAAAATACTGCATGTTCAATGGACTATATTCCCCCTGTGGCAGTAACTCCAATGAGGAAGTGAGAGCCTATAAATCATCACAGAAGGCTGATGATTAATGTTGCTACACCACATACCTCAAAAAAACACCATCGGTCATTCAAAATTTCAAGAATTTCTGCATTAGGCACAGTTAAAACCACATGACCTTGAAATTCTTCAGCATGATTGAAAGGACTTCAGTTTTGCGTCTAAGGCACAATGTGTTGTTATGATCTGGGAAGGTGGTGGAATTAGTGTCATAGAGTCATACTGCACGGAAACAGACACTTTGGCCCAACTTATCCATGCCAACCAAGATGCCCCATCTGGCTCATCACATTTGCCCACGTTTGGCTGATATCCCCCGAACCCTTTCCTATCCATGTAACTCTCCAACTTCTGTTAACATATCTGCCTTAACTACCTCCTCAGGCAGCTCATTCCATTTATCCACCACTCTCTGAGTGAAAAAGTTGACCCTTAGATTTCTATTAAATCTTTCCCCTCTCACATTAAACCTATGTCCTCTGGTTTTTGATTCCCCTATCCTGGGTAAAAGACTCTGTACATTCACCCTACTTGTCTTGTGTCTTCCTCGTACTCAACTGTGCATTATTTGGTTATTCCACTATTGTACTTGATAATTATTTTGCAGTACTCAGATTCTACACTATGATATTGCACCATTCTGTTGCACTTGTTTTATTTATTGTTGTATTAATCACTCCTATATGTATTCTGTGTACTCTGTGGGCATCACGTGAACAAGGAATTTCATTGCACCCTGGTGTATAATCACGATAAAATAATCCAATACTTATGAAAAATGAAAGGCAAGAAATATTAAACTATAATCACAAAAGTAAAAATGCATTTTCAGACAAATAGTTCAATGGTCCTTTATTGTCACGTGTACCATTTAAGGTACAGTGAAATTTGATTTACCATACAGTCATACCAGAAAAAAAAGCAACAAGATACACAACTACATAAAAGTTAACATAAACATCCACCACAGCAGATCCCACACATTCCTCACAGTGATGGAAGGTAATAACGTCTTATCTTCATTTATCCCACCAATGTCTCTGCTTCAATTCAAATTCCCAAAACAAGCATCCTTCAAAATATATCTGCATTCTTCCTTTTACAGTTCTGAATAACATAATTGGCAACATTGAAACGGTTCAACCAAAGAGGAATTGGAGATCACCTTCAACATCTCACATTTTTAGCATTCATTTTTTTCATTCGCCTCTCCTGGTTTTCCTTCATTTTTCACAACTTGCATCAATTCCAGAGATATATATTTTTATTTACTAGCCATCACCATCCACATGCAGCTAACACCACCACCTGTATACATTGCTCTATCATGGTCTTTTAATTTGTTCTTTTTGCCTCTTTTCCCTTTAACTTAAAACGTGTTTTATTTGTACTTTTCTCCAGTTCTGATGAAAGTTATTTACCTGAAACGTTACCTCAGTTTCTCGCGCCACAGATGCTGTATGACCTGCTGAGCAGCACTCCAGCATTTTCTATTTCATATTACCAGCAGTATTTTCCTCTTAAGAAAAAACACTCTTACCTTTGTCTCTTGCCTCACCTTTGACTTGCCATCCCTCCACCTCTCCAAGATACCTGTGCCCCATCATTGGCAGCCCTGACTTCAAGGGCCAAAATCTTTAAAGATACTCCCTCATCTGGCTTTAGTTATTCGTAATAATATCTGCCTTAGAGACTGGATGTCAACTTTGTTTGATGACAGCTTACTACCTTGATGGTGCTGCTACATAAACACACGTTGTTGTTATTGACTGACGTTGCTCCAGATTGCGTCTGCCCGCCCTCCCGCAGCAGCAGTAGCTGCAGCTCCTTCCGGAACCTTCGCAAGGGGCATCAGCAGCGGAGGGAAGGAGTTGTGGAAGCGACGTGGAAGCGGTGCCAGACAGGTGAGGGTCCGGAGTGTCTCCCTGCGGCCTGGGGGCGTTCGGATGCTGGTCGGAGCCTAACTTTCGGCCCCTTCGTTTGGGCTCGGGCCTTCCTTCTTGGCATGTCAGCTGCGCCCGGGCTCAGGCCGGCCCCATTCTCCGGGTTACTTGCGGCGGGGATGCTCCTGGTCCCGATGCCGGCTCCTGAGCTCGGTGTGAGGTCGAGTTGTTGAGCTGGCGCAGTTCTGCCCCCGCAACCCATCCCCGGCTTCAATGTTCGCCCACTGTGAAATCCAGGTGAGGGGAGGTCATGCCAGGCGAACAAGGTCAATGTGTCTCACACCCACCAAAGGATGGGCCTCGCGTCCTTGCCAACAGTATCGATGGGCTGAACTCTCGTATCCCATGTCAATGTCTTCCCGCACCATCCCGCAATCCAGCAGCTACACCAGGTCTTAGTATATTATGTAGTAGGATACTGGAGACAACCCAGATCTTGTTTTAACGGAGGGAGTCTAAGCAAGGTGATGTAATTGTAAACGGAGCCAGATCATTCGAGTGTGTATTGGGAAACACTTGCACTCAAACGTAGATCATTTAAAAGTGAAATCCATAGATTCTTGAGGTAATAAAGGCACTGAAAGTTCTGCACCCAAGATAGGTGGATAGAATTGTTAGATCACCCATTGCATGGTGTAACGGACTTGGCTGGCCTGTTTGTATATTCCTGGGGCCGTGTGATCTTTTGTATCCACGTTGAAGAGATTAGCAACACCCATTACTGTAGTGGACATGTCTTCAAATATGGTCTAGGTGTTAAACCTTTAACACTTCTAACATGGGAACAAATATGCTGCCTCAGAACTATTGTTTTATTGAGATGCACCAGTTTCCTCTGCACCATGAAGGTACAGTGAAATCAAAATGATGAGATGAATTACCATGTAAATGTAAATTGGATTTGTGCTCTTTCTGAGTAACAGTAAATTGTTTATTTGTGTAATCTTATTTGTTACTGTTTTATCAACAAACATTCATTTCCCAAATAAAATATATTTTAAGGAGAGGAAAATGTAGCAGGGCAGGGGAATGAATTGCTTTATAAAGAAGGAGATTTGAACATCATATCCTGTGTATTTTTATTTATAATTTGTCGATGAATCTAGTAATCTGTTTAGTGTTCAGATTTTATCTAGTGGCTGTTTTTTATTGAATATTATTCAATTACTTTATTATTGATAAGTTACTTAAAGTGAAGCAACATATTGCAGTGTTTCGTTACATGTGATTCTATATCCTTGGAATTTGTTGTCAATAAAAGCAAATACATTAGCTCTACTTTAAGGGCGGCACAGTGGCACTGCTGGTACAGTCGCTGTCTCACAGTGCCAGAGGTCTCCTTGCATGGGTTTCCTCCAGGGACCCCAAAGACGTGTGGGTTTGTAGGCTAATTGGCCCCTGTAAATTGCCCCGAGTGTGTAGGGAGTGGACACGAAAGTGGGATAGCATGTGGGAACAGTTGATTGATGGTCGGCTTGGACTTGGGCCAGAATCCATACTGTGTCAACTAAGTTGCAATTTATTTTGTTATTTTCTATAAATTCTGTTGTGGAAATGGAAACATCGGTGGATTCTCTAGCCTCCCTCTACAAGGCCACAAGTGCAGATATTGTTGCAGTGATATTTTGTTACAGTGTAACCTGTCGCTCTGTGTGATGCATTTATAAATTATTTAGTTGAAGCTTTGAGTGCTTTAGGGCTTTCAAAAATACTTTGGAGTATCAGTATATAGCTGTGTGTATATATATATATATATATATATATATATAGCAGTATATAACTCTCTGTTGTGAGGTTTGTCCATTATTTTGTACTTGAGCTAAAAATAACAGATTCTTGAAACAACCCTTTGCCATAATTTATTTAGCTAACAACTGAACAAAGGTTTTTGTTGACAAATTGTAAGTAACTTTTTTTCTGGAGACTAGATTAGTAACTTGCGTTTATTATTTGACAATATTTTGAGGAAAATGTTATGAATATTAAATAATACCTGGGAAATGTCACGCGTTTTTATGTGCACTGTATTTCTATGTTCACTTGTTTATGAACAATTGTCACTATTAAGCTTCCCTGGTTCCAGTGCTGTACCCTGCCTATTTAAAAAGTAGATCTTTGAAGTAAGGATGAATTGGGGAACATAACACTTTGAATGTTAAAACACTGACAATGGCTCATGTATGTTCTAACGATGACCTGAATTTAAAAAAAAATCATGAACTTTCTAAAGTAATTTTGGATGCTGACATATGTCTGGCCAAATTACTTTTTACAAATGTTATTGTTAAAATTTAGTTTAATCCACACTAGGGTATGCAAGTATCATAATTCTCATTACGATACTTGCATTTTATGACAAAGAAGGAGTTTTTTTTAGTTTATCAAGTCTTTGACAAGGAGTAAACATTTCTAGTGACTAAAGGGCAGGTAACGATTGAGATGAAGAAGCAAGGACAGTTTTCACAATCTAGAATGCACTCATCAAAATAATAGAGGAAGCACATTGAAAATTAACGTTCAGAATGAATTTGGATTAAACTGTTGACGAATAATTTGGAGGAAGATGAAGAATGACTGGGGAAATGGACTGATGTGATGGCTTCTCTAAAATAACTAGTCAGACATGATTTTGTTTAGGAAGGAACTGCAGATGCTGGAAAATCGAAGGTAGACATAAATGCTGGAGAAACTCAGCGGGTGAGGAAGCATCTGTGAAGCGAAGGAATTAGGCAACATTTCGGGTCTGAAGAAGGTGCTCGACCCGAAACGTTGCCTATTTCCTTCGCTCCATAGATGCTGCCTCACCTGCTGAGTTCCTCCAGCATTTTGTTTACCAAGTAAGACATGATTGATTGAATGGTCATTTGCTGCCCTGTATCACTCTCTGCTCCTGGTTTTTTAACACATTGTCAATAACAGAATCACTGAAAAGTGACAGTGTGACAGGAAGGTCTTTGACTCTGTACTGGTTCTGTGCAAGAACAATCTATCTTGCTCCATTCCACTGCTTCTCCTCATTGCCCTAAAATCATATCGCCTATGAAAGTAAGCATGCAGGTACAGCAGGCAGTGAAGAAAGCGAATGGCATGTTGGCCTTTATAACAAGAGGAATCGAATATAGGAGCAATGAGGTCCTTTTGCAGTTGTACAGAGCCCTAGTGAGACCACACCTGGAGTATTGTGTGCAGTTTTGGTCCCCTAATTTGAGAAAGGACATTCTTGCTATTGAGGGAGTGCAGCGTAGGTTTACAAGGTTAAATCCCGGGATGGCGGGACTGTCATATGCTGAGAGAATGGAGCAGCTGGGCTTGTACACTCTGGAGTTTCGAAGGATGAGAGGGCATCTTATTGAAACATATAAGATTGTTAAGGGTTTGGACACGCTCGAGGCAGGAAACATGTTCCCGATGTTGGGGGAGTCCAGAACCAGGGGCCACAGTTTAAGAATAAGGAGTAAGCCATTTGGAACGGAGACGAGGAAATACTTTTTCTCACAGAGAGTGGCGAGTCTGTGGAATTCTCTGCCTCAGGCAGGTTCTCAATTATTCATCATGTTTTGTTTTATGTCACATTTGTTTCTTCAGGCAATCATTTTTTTTAAATAGAGACAGAACATGTTAGAAATATTCACCAAGTATAGGTTCTCTGCAGATGCTGGCTGACTTACTGAGTCTTCCGAGCTTTTTTCTTATTATTTCAAATTTCTAGCACCTGCAATGTTTTTTTGGGTTATTTTTACATCTTCTCTTTATATCCTTTACTTATTGACCCTAATACCAATAGAATTAGTTTCTTTCTATATGTTCCTTCATAATTTACAGTTACTTGTATCCTTTCACAACCTCCGCACTCCTGATGAAATCAATCCCTTCTTCTATCTATTCCCTGTAACTGAAGTCTTGTGCCTGAAATCTTTACATTTGCTGAAAATGACACTAGCATAGATGGGTATGGACGAGTCGGGCCACAGGGTCTGTATGTGTGCCGTATGACTCAATGATTCCGAATGCTTTGATTATTTCTGGCATTCATTAAAAAAAAATAAACATTCATAAA
Organism: Amblyraja radiata; assembly: GCF_010909765.2. Classification (NCBI taxonomy): domain Eukaryota; kingdom Metazoa; phylum Chordata; class Chondrichthyes; order Rajiformes; family Rajidae; genus Amblyraja; species Amblyraja radiata. Next base: position 37,731,050 of record NC_045972.1, on the reverse strand, counting down.
AATCTGGAGGTTTATGAACAATACTATCTTTTTGAATGTTTGAAAATATTTTAGAATGGAAATAAAGTTAAGAAACAACATAATAATGCAAACCTTTGCCTAAATCCCAGTGGCAGATTGGTGGCAAGTTGGTAAATTGATTCCGGATGGGAAACGCATGGAATTTGCCACAAATGGCTAGAAGGTGTTTTGGCATTTTCATGTTTGCATGTGCATAAATCCCTAATTTTCTGTGATTTACATGGGGAATCTGAATTTCTGAGAGTTGCAAGCTGAACTGCCTGCATTTTCCTGCAATATTTTCATATTATGGTACTGTTACTTGTGAAGGGTGTGTAAGATGTATTTGCAAACACAGTATCTTAGTTTGAAACAATGTTGTTCAAAGTTCATCTAAAGACTAACAAGGTGATGGTATTGAATGAGTGAGAAGGTTTTGGGACGATCATAAGTGGTAGGAGCAGAATTAGGCCATTCGGCCCATCAATTCTACTCCGCCATTCACTGATCTATCTCTCCCTCTTAACCCCATTTTCCTGTCTTCTCCCCATAACCTCTGACACCTGATGAGCTGCTGCTTCTGGTAGGAAGCGGTTGGTCCATGCAAATCATGACGTTCATTGCTGTTGGATGGTCTTACCTAGGGAAGCAGTAATAATAGCAGCTATGTTCATTGCTTGAGGTAGAAAATCTTCCAACACCAGCAGAAACTAGATGATGACGGGTTTGACTTTGCGGCTTTTGAAAATACCTCACTTCCATTTCATTTCAAGTCAAAATATCTGTGGCTATTCATTGGTTGCCCAAGAAATAATCACCCCTGAAGGATGTCAATGTCATCACAAAAGGAGAGGAAATTGTTGGTAGACCAGAAATTCATGTGGACGAATTGCTGGATCACATATGTACGATACGATACAATACGATACGATAGAATTTTATTTATTCCGGGGGGGAAATTGATCTGCCAACAGTCATAAAAACACAAAATACATGAAATATGAAATTAAAGTGACGAGTGGAAAGGATTGGGGATGTGCAAAGATTGGGTGGGGGGGGGGGGCAAAGGGAATCAGTCTCGGTCTACCCAATGACAGAAGGGGGAGAAGTTGTACAGCTCGACAGAAGGGGGTGAAGTTAGTAATAATAGTTAGTAATAAACTAATTTGAAGTTAGTAATAAACAATTAAAAAAAATAACCAGGAGCTTAATATTTTCACATAAGAGCGTGATGGCATTAGCGATGCTCCTCATGCCGTAGATGTAAATTGTAATTTGAAAAAATCAGCAGCCCAACTAATTCTCAGTTCCCAGATAACAAAATATGCCATTACTCACTGATAAATTAGAATAACAAGTGTTTTGGAGAAACAAGGAACTGCAGATGCTGCTTTCCAAAAAATGGCACAAAGTCAGGAGTACAGGTTGGGCAGCATTTGTGGAGAACATGGATAGGTGACGTTTTGGATCGGCACTAACAAGCGCTTTGCATGTTTAAACATCACTGTAACACTGCCATATTGTTCTCCGTTAGATGAAGTACACAATAGTTGTTGAATGTGGTGCAAGTGAAGCTAGTTACAGAAGAGGGAAAGGTGGAGCTAACACAATGTCATGTTTTTGTCCTAAAAATGTTTTGAAATTCTGGGTGGTCAGATCACCAAGTTGTTGTGGTAGCATCAGGTTTGCCCACTAGGTGGCGCTCGGTCAATGTCTTTTCTAGCAACTTTTCGAAAAGCTGGATATCACCAATCTAATTTATATGCAGCAGCAGCCTCCATGGAACTAGAGTGCGATGATTTTTAATGAATTCATTAGTTGTTGATTTTATTTAGCTTTTGTTTCTGTTATGACACAGCAATAACCAACGTGATCCTTGTGTTCTTTTACCTTTGACTAACTATCAAACATTTACACTTGACAACATTTGATTCATATTTTTAACATTTTTGGCATTTCAATACATTTATTTTGATTTTTCTCTGTCTTTTTAGCATTGCACAAAATTAAGGGTAGCAACAAAAACAGGACCAAAATTCCTGCAATTTTGCCAGCTATTGTGACAAACATATCTGTTTGTGATGGTATTTCCCAATTTCGACAAGAGCATAGTGTATTCTTGAATGTCACAGAGAATAAATTGTTTGTGGTTCCAACCTGGTCCAGGCAGATCTACTCGTCCACATGAGTTTCTGGTTAATGGTGACCTCCAGAATATTGATGGTGGGGGTTTTGACGATGGCAAAACCATTGAATGTCAAGGGTAGATGATTAGATGCCCTCTTTTTGGAGTCGGTCATGGTTGGGAACACCTTTGCACCACACCTTAATCCATCTATGTCTTGCTACAAGCTGAGGAGTTGCGAAAGGAAGTGAACATTGTCCACTCATCAAGAAATATATCCGCTGTGTAAGACTCCAACCTTGATGTGTTTTCCCTTTGATAAGTATCGACCAGTTCACGAGGGTTACAATTACATATTTAGTTAAATACTGGTCTCTAGCTGGGAAAGTTGCTCTTTCCTCAATGCTGGAGTCCAACTCTTTAGTTCATATTTGAATCAAGCCAGTAATGAGATATGGAGCTGAGTGGCCCTGGTAAAATCCCAATTTCTGCATGAGTGAGTAAGTTATTGGTGAGTCAGTGCTGCTTAGTAGCATTGTGACAACAGCTCCATCACTTTGCTGAAGATTAAAATCCGACTGATTGGACAGTAATTAGCCAGATTGCATTTGTTCAGTTTGTGTGAATGGAATATACCTGGGCAATTTTCCACATTATTGGGTAAATGCCAATGCTGTAACTACACAGTTTTTTTTGGCTCAAGGAACAGTTAGTTCTGGAGGACAGGTTTACAGTACTACAGATGGGATGTTGCCTGGTCTCTTATCTTTGCTTATGGTGATGAACAGCCTAGATGAACTAATTTTAAAGTCCTTTGAGCTTCAACTTGTATGTGACATGGCACTTTTACTTTCCTGCGCACTGAGTCAATGAGTAATTACTCACCCATTCCCAGTAGTTCTATGTTATCCCACTTTTTCATTCATTCCCTTCACAAAGACAAATTTACAGAGACCAATTAACCTACAAACTGGCACGCCTTTGTGTTGTGGGTGAAAACCGGAACACCTGGAGGAAACCCACGTGGTTATATGAAGATCGTGCAAACCCCACATAGATAGCATCAAAGGTCAGGATTGAATCTGGTGCTGTGAGACAGCAGCGCTACCGGCTGCACCACTGTGCTGCAACTTCTGAACATTTTGGGTAGCATTAGGTAGCATTGGCTCATTCCTACATGGGGTAGAAACGTTGTGCCTCGTGAAATTATATTTTACACGTACAACTATTGAATTGAAAAAAATATTTAATCTATTTTCCAATGTCATTATTTCACTAACCTAAGTACATTTCTGATAGGAATTGAGTTTAATCCCCCAATTTGCTGCCCAAAGCAGTCATCTTCTATTTAGAGAACAGGATATTTATTCTCTCATCATTCAAACCTTCTCCTTTATTACCCCAGCATGAATTTGAGAGGACCTTCTAAGCTCCAAGCAACAATTATGTAATTTTAATTATTGCTTGCCATCTTGCTTACTAAGTGGCAGACATTTGGAAGTAATGGATGCTTAGTCTCCAACAGATATTAGCAAGACTCCCACTTACATATGTTTCAAGTCACCCCCTGTACCTCTCTTCGTCTCCTCTGTCAAGCCGTCCATCATTGTGAACAGTAATCTCGGCCTCCTTCTTGTTTGTTAACATAAAGGATTTGTTAACATGAATGACCAGAAGACCAGCAAAGGTAGTAAGTGGATGAATGTAAGCATTATATTACAGTTGGTAGTATATTTGACAAATATAAGTGCATTGAACAGCTGCTATGATGTTTCGGAAAGTGAAAAGCTGTAGAAAATGGCCAATGAGATATATTGGCGAACTTGGCCATTGTGTTGTCATTTATACCACGCCTTGCATCCCTAACCAGTCAAGCCAGACGATACCATCCACAGCACATTCTAAGTTAGTTTGGATGGTTCTCATTCTGTTGGTGAGCAGAGTTATTTTGCTTATGGCACAGCAGAAAGCAATGCCTTGTTTATGGATAATTGCTGTGGTCATTTAATGTGGCAGCAAACAGCTTCTTGATTCTCATGGTTACATGTCACTATGTCTCCAGGCTCAGTATAATTATCAATGATTCACTCAAATAATAATGGCTTAATAGAGACGCTTGATAGACAAAAAAAGAATTAGATAATATGAAAATTCCTTATGATAATCATAATAATCGAAATCAAATAGTAATTTATTAGCCAAGTATGTTTTGCAACATATACGAGGAATTTGGTTTGCCGTACAGTCATACCAAAAAAAAGCAACAAGACACACAACTACGTAAAAAATTGACATAAACCTCCACCACAGCGGCTCCTCCACATTCCTCACTGTGATGGAAGGCAATAAAGTCTTAACTTCTTTTCTCCTTTTATCCTGCGCTCGGGAGAGTTGAACCATACGCAGTCAGGGCGATTGAAGCTCCTGCAGCCGGCGATCAAAGCTCCCGTGGCTTGGAGTTCCCGAAGCCGGTTGAACTCCACGTTGTTAAAGGTACGCAGGCTTCCGCGGTTGGAGCCTCGAGGTCCCAGCAAGAGGCCGCCATCTCCACGATGTTAGGCCTCTGTGAAGACAGAGATACAACACGGAAAAAGTTGCATCTCCGTCGAGGAAAGAGATTAAAAAAAGTTTCCCCCACCACCCCCACATAATACAAAACTAAAACAGACATTTTACAACAAACTAAAAACACAAAGAAGGAAAAAGAAGAGACAGACCGTTGGCGGGGCAGCCATCGTATGGCGCCCCCTTTTTAAATGCTTGAGTGAAGTTAATATGAGAAAATATGTACTTTGTATTTGTGTCCCCTAAAATATGAAATTTAACCAGTCATATAAATGAAAATGTAAGGGTGTTTCAGCTTTCAATTCTTCAAAATAGCAAGCAAGATATAATGATCCCGTTTCTTGATATCTATGACAAAGTAGACATTGATAAAACTAATTGATTTTCTTTATTGTTTTTATCTCTATTGAGACCCTAGTTTTAATTTTGCCGAAATGGCAGCTTGTAAAACATTAACCTTCATTAAGCTTTTAAATTTGTTTCAACTTTCAGCAGAAATTTCCCAGTGATACTTTCTTCTGGTAATGATAAAGTATTTGCATGTCAGTCTCCTGCTGTGCTTTATTTTTGTTTTCCTTTGATACTGAAATATGCCCTCAATTTATGGGAGCAGCCCACAGTAGGTTGCCTTTTTTTTCCTATCTTTCCTCTTTTTTTTTCTCCACATCCCTCCACGGAGATAGATTTTCTTGGCTTGCCTCTCTAATATTAGTTATGTTAATTAGTGCCTGATACCTGTGCAAGACAGGATTTCCCCCCCCCCACCAATTTGGTTTTAATTGTGAAGGCTAATCCCCAATCAGTAAATGTTTAATTAATTTGGCGCAAGGTCAGGAATGTTTGCCTTCACAAATTATTGACGATTCAAGCATGTTCACAATGGCCTATGTGTACTTTAAAGGTATCCTGAAGAGTTTCACAATCAACAAATATAGTGTTGTTCAAATGCAGTCACTGTTGTAATGGAGGAATAATCATGAATAATTTGTTCAATGTTGGATTTTACGAATAAAGATAAAGAACCAGAAAATCATCATCTCCATTAAGTTTGGTTGAGGGGCAAGGTTTCTTATTCCTCTCCAGCTGAGCAAAATGTATTATCCCAGAGGTAGATGACACAGAAAAAAACATAAATGGGAATGAGGGGTTTTTCTTGTTAAATTGCAAAAGGAGGTTTGCATTCTGTACTTATACACTTTTGTTTATGACTAAAATGTCTGATGCAGGATAACCAGATCTGTATGCAATCTTTGTTTCACACCTTACCCTTCCATATCTCCAGACTCCCTCTCCCCTAACTCTCAGCCTGAAGAAGGGTCTTGACCCAAAACATCACCCATTCCTTCTCTCCAGAGATGCTGCCTGACCCGCTTACTCCAGTATTTTGTGTCTATCTTCGGTGTAAACCAGCATGTGCAGTTGCTACCTACACGTGTTCGAAATTTTTTTTTTCATTGCCATTGGATCTAAATCCTTGAGCTACCTGACCAGCAGCACACGGTGAGTATCTTCACCAGAGGTACCACAGCACTTCGAGAAGTGGCTCATCATCACTTTTTTAAAGGCAGTTAGTTCTGGGCAATAAATGCTGATCTTTTAAGTGATATGCAGTGGCAAAAATTTTTTCCATGATTTCAAAGCATGCATGTGAGTAGTTGGGTTAATTTCAAATTTCAAATGGCCTCCTCCTGCACCTATTTTTTTCCATGTTTCTACGTTTCTAAGGATTGAAAGACAGAAGCAATTTAACACAGGAATTGTAGTTTGCCACAAATTCTGGAAACGGCATAAAAGGGAGACTACACTGAATACAATAAATGTAATGTGCAAAGTGGGAAAGCCAGTGTTATTGACAGTATTTATAGTTGTTGGATTGACATATGCTGTGGTGTACGTGCATAGTAGGCCAAGAGAAAGGCAGCAGAAGCAAGGCATATTCATTGTAAGAGGGGTGACTAAGAAGTAGTGAAATAAAGTTGGATAAGAAAGCATTAAACAGCTTTTGAGCGGCCAGGGATGGCGTAGATGGTCACATTCAGTGACGTACAATGCTGTGTCCTTTAAGTGATCCAGAATTACATGGAGTCATGTATCAGAATTAAAGGACGTTCTTTTTGGAAGGAGATGAGAAATGTATTTAGTTGGTGAATCTGTGAATCCTTTACCACAGAAGGCTGTGGAGGCCGTCAGTAGATATTTTTAAGACAGATATTTGTATATGGTCACCATGTTAACACTATAGCCAAAAATCGATTAATAGGAACAGCCCAATTATGATTAATTTTCATATATCCACAAGGAATACCAAAGGATTATCAACTGAGGACATGTTTTAAGAAAAATCGAAGCTATTATATAAACTAAATATTAGCCACAAATATTCAATTCTAATTAAGAAGGAAATTGAATGAAACTAAATGCAATGTAATGGTTACTTATTTGTCAAATAACTATTATTGAAACAATAATTGAACATCTGAGGATATTTATTTAATTCCCCATTGCTTCAAGCCAGTTTCTGTAGTTGACTTCATTGCACATCCCCCATGCATTGCTAAATTGTCATTATAAATAATATGGCAGTTTCAAAGTACAAGTAGTTGTCAGTGGTAATGTTGGCTTGACCTTACACATTTGAACATTACATCTGGATTAGAAGAGCAAAGAAATAATTTGCTAAGATATTGGTAGAAATGGATGGGGAGGAGTTCTTGTACACAAGAGTTCGGGAAAATGACCTAGTTCTAGAGCTTGTGATTGAAAATGTAGTCTGGATGCTCTCAGCCTTTGAGTTTCCAGTATTGAATTCTGTATTGGGGAATTAAATCTGTGGGTTTGGGAACTTCTAACTTCTAACACAATGTATGTTATTTTTTATATCATGTCACCTTTAGTTCTTTTAAGCACACCACATTGGCAGATTGAGGTTGGATAGACAAATGAACAGCATAGATGAATGACAAATTATTTACTTGTTTTGCAGTAACTTCATTGAAGAATGGACAGTGGGACGGAAGGGAGCCTCATTAAGAAACGGTTTGTAACTGAGGCTGAATTAGATGAAAAGCGCAAAGCAAGACAGGAGGAATGGGAAAAGGTTCGAAAGCCTGATGATCCAGAAGGTACAGTACTATGTCCTAAGCCATTCTGGTGTTCCGGATCTTGTGGAGAAAAGAAATAAGGAAAGGATTTGCATCTTTTTAATGGGAATAGAAATGTCCATGTTTTCCTTCTAAATTTAACATCTCATGAGTTTGTAGAGTTTTACGTCGAGGTATAATTGCTCATGAAATTTTTACTGTTTACGCTTTGTTTATCCACCTTGCTTAATTAAATTCCGTGCTGGATTTATCAGAAGAAAATATTTGTTGCAATTATTAAGTTGAATCTGAAAACAAATGTCAAGGTATAAAGTTACAAATTTGAAAAGAATAGATGAAAAATGGATTACATCCTCTTCACAATTAAATGTATATGATAAACAATATGTGTTTCTGCATGCTATTCCTGTATTATAAAATTGTAAATGTTTCTCTGATGCCAACTAAGTGACCTGAGAGGAAGAGAATATCATTCTTGTTATTTCCCTCTTGGAGGAGGGTGCCAGCATCGTAATTAAAATAACCAGTGTTGTTTTCATTAATGCAGTTATAGTGTCATAGAGTCACACAGTGTGGAAACGGGCCTTTCGGCACAACTTGCTCAAACCGACCAACATGCCCCATCTGCTTTTGGCCCAATCCCTTTAAACCTTCCCGGTCCATGTACCTGTCTAAATATTTCTTAAACGTTGCGATAATCAATTGAGGCTGCGACAGTAAATATGATTTGGGGTAGAACATTAATCCAGTTGCCTTAAAGATTATTGATTTTCTTCTCTCTCCGTGGAAGGTGTATAATCTGCTGAATACTTCAAGCAGTTTCTCTCTTTCTTTCATCCAACACTTCAGTTGATGCTATTATTTGTGTACTTCTTGTTCCTTTGACAATGAATGGTATAACTTTTAAACAGCAAGGTACATGCAAATCTTCATGTAAACTAGAATCGCTGCATTGTTGCAATTGACCTCTTTGTTTGGATGGGCTGAATTCAGCACTTGAGAAATCAGATCAAAGTGTGCTGATATTGAAAGCTACACTGCACAAATTATAAAATTGATAAGAGGAGGCAATCAATGCAATTTTATTTTCCCCAGGAAAAGTTTTTGCAGGGACATTTTGATGTAAATTGCACTAAATGATGATAATAAAGGAGATAATAACAGGCAATATTACCCTTTGGTCATGAAATTTTCATTTTACAAGTATGTTAGTTTATAGCTACAGAAGTTAAAGTTGGAGATTCTACTCTTTCTATTACAACTTTCTTTTAAACCCAATTTATTTGTCAATCTGGCCAGTTCTTTTTCCCAACATCTTAACTTGTATCTCTTTGGTGTCATTTGTTTTCTTGTTTTCAAACTTAGTTTAGACCCTGCCGATCAGGTGAGGATTCTTTACATGTTCTTTTGAATGGTCTCACTGTTTCTTCTGCTGCTCATAGATCCCAGTGCTCTTTGAGAGCACCATGCTAGCTCAGAATCTAGGTTATTTCAAATATGTCTGTTATAGTATAGTGAAAGGCTTGGGCAGAGTGAATGTGGAGAGGATGTTTCCACTAGTTGGAGAGTCTAGATCTAGAGGTCATAGCTTCGGAATTAAGGGACGTTCTTTTTGGAAGGAGATGAGGAGGCATTTCTTTAGTCAGAGGGTGGTGAATCTGTGGAATTCTTTGCCACAGAAGTCTGTGGAGGCCGTCAGTGGATATTTTTAAGGCAGAGATAGATAGATTCTTGATTAGTACAGGTGTCAGAGGTTATGGGGAGAAGGCAGGGGAATGGGGTTAGGAGGGAGAGATAGATCAGCCATGATTGAAATGCAGAGTAGACTTGATGGGCCGAATGGCCTAATTCTACTCCTATTCCTTATGACATGACTTTATGCCAAGAAATATGCCAAGAAACAACAATATTCAGGCCAATGTGTTTGGAATATACATTACATTGAACCACCTTATCAGAAGGTAAATAATGTTTGCAATATTTATTTCAAACTAATTATTTTATAATTGGCTTAAATGTAAAGTGTTATCTTTGTAATTTTATTAAATCTTGGTAATTAGCCTAATCTCTCCCTGAAAGAGAACAAATTGATATTTTAAATATTCTCTGCCATAATCAGTTGAATTGTAGTTATGTATGTAAATAATTGTGAGTTAAATTGAAAGAAGTCGCAGTCATTAACATGACAAAACAAATTGCATTGTAGTGACTTTAAATTATGAATTTGTCATCTTTTCTGCTTGGCAGCAGAAAAACCATTTCAGGAATAAAAACACATCATGACCACGTTTAATTTCAAAGTGATCCAAATACTGGTCTTAGTGCTAATAGAATTTGAAAGAATGCCAGGTGTTTATGTAATAGTATCTATGGTGGGGTTTTTTTCCCATTAAATTACTTTTGTGCTGCAGCATGCAACATTGAGACAGCAGATTTTAATATTAGCTATTTACCTTTATGGAAATGTGAGATAGCTTGGCTGGGTAATTGGAATGCCACTCAGTGCTTGCCTGTGTATCTGCTTGCTTAGTTAGTGAAGCTTTAAAAAAAAAAAATTGACACAAAGAACACAGGCCACAATGTTTTCACATGATTTACCTCATTTTTTGGGGTGGGTAACTATCTGTTCAAGGTTTAAATGAGTACTTTATATTTTTTTTTAAATGTTTTTTTTATTATTGATGTCAGATAAAGAATAGTGAATTTGTTGTTAAATGCAGTAATAGCTACCACACACTGAGAGGAGCCTTTTATCCTATTCATTGGGAAAGGTTTCATATCGAGCCATATAGATCAGAATAGAGTCATAACACACTTGATCTCTTTCTTTTTCCTCACGATTTAGCCTTTAATTTGTAACATTTCTTCTGGCGTTAGTAGAGTAGCCTGTCCTAATACAAAATGGGGATATTTTGTTTGACTCTGTCATGATTAGAATGCATTGACAATATTTTAACAATCATTTTTACTGCAGAATTAAATTATTAGTGTAATCATCTTAAATCAAAAGCTAAAATAATTTAAAAACGGTTAATTTTAAAAGCTAAAAGGAGGAATTACTTTAGTCGGAGGGTGGTGAATCTGTGAAACTCATTGCCACAGGCAACTATGGAGGCCAAGTAATTGGGTATTTTTAAAGTGGAGTCTGATAGGTACTTGATTAGTAAAAGTGTCAAAAGTTATGAGGAGAAGGCAGGAGAATGGGTTTTAGAATGAATCAGCTATGATCAAATGGCAGAGCACACTCCATGGGCCGAATGGTCTAATTCTGCTCCTTTGTCTATTGTGTTCTATTAATATGCCTCCGAGGAATTATTCAGATTAAATTAACATCAAACTAATGACTACATTCCATTTTTTTTACTTGCATCAGTACTTCAAATGGTTTTAAAAAAAGACCTTTTGATTTTGAGTCAAAACAACAATAAATGTTTTCAAGAACTTATTATTAATATACTACTTGTTTCCTGACCCCTCATAGACCTTTCTAAATAAGCAATGCAATCCAGGTGGATTACTAAATTGATTATTCCACTTTTTAATCAAATTTAAATGTTTTACAGAGCAAGTCTTACACGAGCATGTATGCACAACCTGATTTTATGTTCAATGTGGCAGGCCATTGCTGCGATTCAGACACTCAGGCCATTGCTGTGATCCAGACACTGCATGTTGCTTTGACAAATACTTGGTTTGATTCACTTCTCTTTGTGGTTGTTCCATTGGGTGCATTACATTCCATTTGCAAGTTGGCTGTCTACTCTGCTGTGCAACATTTGATCTTTTTTTAATTTGCAGACCAGTGAGCTGTATTTTATTCATCATCTTCCGATCTAACATTCTAAATATACTGAACCTCGCAAGAAAATATTAAGGTACTTGCCTAAGGCTGGCGATTATCAAAGTGCAGCTGAACACAGACAATGTTTTCCAATAATCTTGCCAAATACATTATGTGGATTAGAAGTAAAAGGGTATAATGTAGATCCAAGGGAGACTTTGGGGCATACAGTGTGAGAGTGAGCCAATACCTGTTACTACCTGCAAATTAATAGATAGTTAAGGAACCATGTGATCTCATCCAACTGAAAATAAATAGAGGCATTTTCCTGGGGTTCATCTTTAATATGAAATCTTAAATTAGTGACTGACAAGTTTCATATTGTCTATTTGCAATGTTAAATCCAGAAGCTGTGTCAATATAAAGCCCATGAGCCTTTTGTACATATCAGTATGTCTGAGAACCGTGCGCTAAAAAGAATATTGTAACTACGTACTAATTCTAATTTTCTCATTTCAAATATGTGCGAGTACATATGAACATGAAAGTTAGCTCTCTTTTAAGCACAGAAAGGAGTTATAAACCTTTGACCATAATGGGTTTAAAGGACCATTTGGAAGCTACACAGTTATGATTAGCATCACATAATTGATTGGAGCTGGTATGAATCTAATATAGCCCACAGCTAACAGGGAAGTGTTGGGTTGAAGCAGAATTTATGGTGCTATACACAGGCTTATAATGAGTGGATAAGAAATGGGGACCAGATTTGCTGTATAACACATGGTTGCTTTGCTTAAAAGGTTGCAAATAGCAAGAATACTGTTGACTGTAGATCATCAGTTAATTTCTAAGCTTGTTTTACACAGTTGACAACATTTGTCTGAGGAGTTCGTTTGATTTTTTAAAAACTTTTGTTAAAAATCTTTACTACTAATAATTTGTAGCTTTGATAATGAATCACAGGTTTTAATTTAACGGATTTATTGTGGTACTGTGCAATTATTGTAATACAAGCCCATGAGAATAGGTTTAAAACTCTGTCAGAATCGTTACTCTCCATACACAGAGGTGATCCAGTTTACTAAATGTTTTAAAAATGGCAGTAGCGTAAAATAAAAGGAAATAAAGTTGAATAAAATATACTTTTTTCAATGTTGCCATTCTTCATTTATTCTGTTAAGCGTCACATTCAATTTATTTTTTAACTTAAATGCATGTATGGCAGACGAGGAGTGGTTGCAGTGTGATTCACACCCGCTCATGACATTAATCATAACTCTTTTGTGATGGTATCGATCAGCCAACTTGGATATTAATAGCATTGGATATTACATACTATTATTCCTAATCTGTAATATATTCAAAACAAAACGCACAACCATATCTTCTCCTTTCAATTTAGTCACAGCGATGCAGATGTAATGCTGGAACGCAGACATAAAATACAAATAGATCAATGCCAATAGCTTTATCAAGCCAGCATCATAGATATTGGTAGATTGCAGCATTCTATGTTAAATAAATCAGTCTTTGGATGACTTGAGCAAAACAAATTACAATATACCACCATCTTTGACCAACAATACTTGAATTTGTGCACAACTGTTGTGAAAAGAACTGTTCATTCTTATTTTAAAGCCCGTGTTAAGTCTTCTCCAGAACTCTAGCTACGGTATGATCCATAATGAGTCTTTGTTTTCCTTTGTACATCTCTCAATTTGTCATTAGGTGTGTTGATGAGGTAAAGCTATTTTGAATGGAGAAGCAGTAACCACTAATGATGAGTATTCTGGAGAAAACATAGTAAACATTGTAAGCATCGCAGAGGAAGCATTAAATTGCAAAATGCTTTTAACAATTTAAATGCATGGACATAACCACACCAAATGGATTTTAATGTACATAAATGTGTGTTCATCCACTTAGGCCTAACAGGGTTGGAACAGAGTACCTGCTAAATGGCGAAAAGCTGAAAGTATTACGTCCAAAGATATTTGGGCATCCATATAGACAACATTATGCCTTGGATAAGTGCAGAAAATTATCAAGAAGGTCATGGATATGCATCCATATTTAAAGGACTGAAGAAGCAGCACGTCTCTACTCTGCCTTGCTTAGTTTAGTTTATTATTGTCACGTGTACTGAGGTATAGTGAAAAGCTTTTGTTTGTGTGCTATCCAGTCAAAGAAAAAAAGACTACACAATCAAGCTGTGCACAGATAAAGGATAAAGGTACAAAATTTAGTGCGAGATGTAAATAAATGATGTAAGTTATTGAACTAAGATCATACTTGCAATATTTTGTTTTTTCTAACCACACCACATTTGGAAGGGTCTTGGCCTGAATGCCCGAGAGATTTATCGGAATGATATCTAAACGCCAGGGTTTGCCTTGGGACAAGAGTCAAGGGTGTTTAATTGTAAAATGTACTGAAATGGAACAATGAAATTCATACTTACAGCAGCATAACAGGTCTGTAAACATAGTACTCAACAGATACCATAATCAAATAAAAATCAATAAATAAAAGAAAACAATATTAGTCCCAAACAAAACCAAATCCTGAAGTCCCCAGTGCAACCAGGATAGTTTGGAATTTTGTAGGTGTTCAATAACCTGGTGGATTTTGAGAAGAGACTGTTCCTGAACCAGGAGGTCACTTTTTTTTGCAGATTCCTGTACCACCTTCCTTATGGCAGGAGTGAAATGGGAGCATGGCCAGCGCAATGTGGGTCCTTTGACTTTCCCAATTACAGAAGCAGGTTATAATCATAGGAATTTAGATAATTTTAGGATTATGTGACAGATTTCCACGATTAAAGGGGATCTGATATTATTTCCACTGATGGAGAAATTCAGGACTTGGAGACATTGGCTAAAAATGTGACCAGGTAATGCAGGATTGAAAAAAGGAGAGCGCGTGGAGGAACCCTGGCTTGAGTGGCGAATGACTTGCTCCTACTATGTGAGATCTGGGCTATAACTGCAGCTGCTACATCTGACATCGGCTTGGCTTCAGAACCGGCAATGAATAGATTTCAAATACCTATGCATAAATTAGTTAATCTAATATCCACTTTGAAGGCCAGAAACCGTTTTCACAGAATAATGAGCAATAAATCCCAGGATACCTTTTAATATAAATTGAATTTGTCTTGTTCACTGTAAATCATTGGTTTTGATGCATCCTTTATATGATATATAAATCCCCGATGTTGCACAAAGAATGTGTACTGATACTCAGCAGACCAGTCAGATTTGCTCATGCATAGGCATTGTAAGATGTCTTTTGAGCAACATGTTCAGGGTCACAAATTGATTACAATTCTGGAAGTTGGTCTCATCAGCAGCATAGCACTAAATTTTAAGTCCAATTCCCCAGTTTTGTCAGTAGCCTTCCAGAAGCAGTATTTTCAGTGCTCTCCTCACAATATATTAATTCTATTGCTATGACAACCCAAGAGGGTCAAACTTTGGGCTGAATATCTTGAGATACTGTGGCACAAGGAAGAAAATACTCTCTCTGATAACCGTTCTTTTTGAAAAGCTGCAGAAATAAATGGCTACATTTTAAAATGGACTTCTTATCAAGAATAATTAATTAAAAGCAGGAAACACTTGTGCCAAAAAATGTTGAATGAATGAATGAATACGTTTATTGTCATTGCACAATACTGTGCAACAAAATTCCATTACATCTCCTCCGGTTAAAAACATACAAACACGACAACCATTGACACATATGTACACTTATTAGTAAAATAATAAATAAGTATTTAAAAAGAATTAAAAAGAATTTGGCGGTATTTCTTGGAATTACATTTTGCTTCCCCAGTGTTCTCTGTTGGAATTAAGCTCTTTTATCGCACATGGGTAGAAACTATTTTTTAGTCTACAGAGACCTGAATCGCCTCACAGAGGGTAGCAGAGTGAAAAGGTGGTTGGCAGGGTGGGATGTGTCCTGCTTGATATTTATGGCCCGGCGCAAGCATCGGGCCCTATATATATCATCCAAGGAGGGCAGTTGAGCGTTTGTAATGCTCTGTGCAGTTTTTATAATTCCCTGCAGCGCCCTCCTCTCTTGAATATGTATTCGTGATATTGAATGTTTCTATCCTAAATTCAACGATCCTTCTGTTTATCACTGTTTTGCAAGCCTGTAAGTCTTCATCATCACATGGCAATATATTAAAACAGTGAATCCAAGCCAATTTGTTACTGCTTTATTCCTCGTTACTGAAAGCTCACTGTTGTAGTTAATGGAATTTCAATAATTATATTCTTGAGGGTAAGGAGGATGTTTATTCAAATTTTCTTGTGCTGCAGGGTTATTTAAAGCACAGTTTCCAGTGAATTGGGTTGAGCATTTGGACGTAACCTGTACATGAAAATTGCAGTGTCCTCCCACAACACTAATAACTATCTTTTCAACATTTAACAAGGTTTTACATGCATTATGCGGCTGTTACATGTAAACAAGCTGTGACTGACCAAAGGATAATCAGAGGCACAGTTGGATACAATTTTGGAATAGCTTAATGGTTCTATTTTTGCTGATTAGTTCATTGAGATTGGGCAAACTAAATTATTTCATGATTAATCTACTAAACCACATGTAGAAGATCCTGTTTCTACGCTGTATCTCTAAACTAAACTAAGATCAGATCAAAATCTGTAAAATCACAGCAGTAGAGTGCTAGATTAGATTCAAACCATGGATGCTGACTGTAGGAAGGAACTGCAGATGCTGGCCTACACCGAAGATAGACAGAAAATGCTGGAGTAACTCAGCGGGTCAGGCAGCATCTCTGCATAGAAGGAATGGGTGATGTTTCTGGTTGAGACCCTTCTTCAGACCTGTGTGGAGTTTGCACATACCCTGTGGGTTGGTTTCCTCCGGGTGCTCTGGTTTCACCCCCACCCCAAAAATGTACAGGTTTGTAGCTTAATTGGCCTTTAGACTGTGTGAGAAGGATGAGAAAATTGGTTAACATAAAACTATCAATGGTCAGCATGGACTTGGTGGGCCAAATGGCCTGTTTCCATGCTGTATTTCTACACTAAACTAAACATTCTTCCTTGGTTTGATAAAATAATTCTTCAAACATAGCTTGTTTTCTTTCTGACAATATTTCCTTGGGTAACCATGTTGTGCATAATTTCTTAACCAACCCTTCGGGGACTTGATCTATTTTCAAACCTGTCCTGTAATATTTCAATAGCACGTTGAGGCACCAAGTTTATGTCCATGTGGATAAAGGTCTATTTGCAAGATAGCACATCCAGCCTTTGCATATTGTGCCTTTAAGCTCATGATACAAACAGTTGCATTTAGTGTTATAGACACAAAATGCTGGAGTAACTCAGCAGGTCAGGCAGCATCTCTGGAGAAAAGGAATAGGTGACGTTTCTGGTCAAAACCCTTCTTTAGATAGATGTGTTACGTCCTTTGAGAGGCAGGCACACCACATTACATTGCTGCCCAATCTATTTACTTGAAGCTGGATTTGATCTGATAAATTATGGAAAGTTTGATGCAGTATAGATCAAACTGAAGGTCATTGTCAAAGTGAGTTCTTCAACTAAATTGTGGACCTGCATGTGGACCTCAATTTATTAGAGTGTCGACAAAAGGAACTGCAGATGTTGGTTTACAACAAAAGATACATCGTGCTGGAGTAACTCAGCAGGTCAGACAGTATCTCTGGAGAATATGGAAAACTACTGCAAATTATTTATTTACTCCATCACATCCATTATCCGATCTGTTCCTTTCATGATCTTATACACTTGTTTCAAATAGAGAAATATCTTGTTACCTTTCTTAATGACGTGTATGTTCCGAATGTGCTCCTGTAGAAACAAACATTTCCCATCTATCAGTAATATCGTATGTGATGTTATGCAATATAAACAAAATCAGGTGCAAATGAGCAAACTTTCTTCAAAGTACAAGTTCCAAGGCTCTTTACAGACTAAGGAATCACATTTCTATTTTCATATTAAGTAATGGAGCAATTAATTTGTACACCAAAACATTTGCCAGGAACACTGATAGTAAAGGTTTAGAGGGATATGGCTCAAATGCAGGCAGGTAGGACTAGAGTAGATGGGGCATCTTTGTTGACATGGTCAAGTTGGGCCGAAGGGCCTACTTCTGTGCTGTATGACACTATAACACGCTGTAGTTCTGTGATGATTGTTGCAGAACAAAGGATGCCAGGGCAATAGGAGAACTTTCTTCTGCCGAACACAAGCTTTGAATATTCGCTGAGAGGATAAAGTACACCGCTCATATCGTCCTTCATTGTGGGGCGCATTCATGATTATAGACATGTCTGGCTGGATCATTTCTCCAGCACTCTGGAGTGGGATAAAAACATGACCTCGGATTCTCAAGTGTGGGTGCTGCCTATCGATCCAAGGCTGAGACTTGTTCATGCAACATATGATGCTGTCAGGAAATTTGGGAATAGCGTGAGACATGCTGTCTCTGTTGTAAATCTGAACATCGATGACTCCTCTTTTGGCAGCCCCTCTGCTTGTACTTGTGGTACTGTAATTGTATCTGTTTATCAGCGTCAATTGTTCTGTCCGTGTTTAAGAAATGAATGTTCCGCAAAATTCTTGCTCACTGTCTAATCAATAAATGTGCTGCAAAGCTCTTTAGAGAGCCAAATTACCTAATCTCAAACAGAGCAGCGTTCAAGACTGTATGCTTTTTGAAACTATGCTTTCTTGCCATTTTGGTCTAAGTCTAAGGGCATAGCTATTGAGCCAGAGACCCAGGTTCGATCCTGAATACAGGTGCAATCTGTATGGAGTTTGTACGTTCTTCCTGTGACCTTGTGGGTTTTCTCTAGGTGCTCCGGTTTCCTGCTACACTCCAAAGACATACAGGTTTGCAGATTATTTGGCTTTAGTAGAAATTGTAAATTGTTCCTAGCGTGTAGGATAGAGTTAGCGTACAGGGTTTTTGCTGGTCGGTGCAGACTCAGTGTGCTGAAGGACCCTTTTCCGCACTGTGTTTCTAAAGTCTCTGCTCCAATTGACAATTGATTCCTGTTGGGTTTTGGGTGTAGATAAGAACTTGTTCGTATGTGATGGTTAAACCATCTCCCACACCATCTCAGCCTTCTGTATCCATCCAAGATTCAGAAATGTCACGAAAGAAAGGAGGATATTGCACATGAATAATTGTTTTATTAATTACTGTCTTAATGGTAATTGGGAGATGATGAAAATTTAGTGATTCATAATAATTTGTTGCTTATCTAAGGTGTATTAATTGTCAAATATATTTTGTACTCCAATAAACTTTCAATTGCATTCTCGTTTTGTGAACATTTTTTGCTAATTTTTGAATGGAGTTAGCTTATCAACCCTTTAAGTGACAAATCATTTGATTTTGTTAAAAATAACTGCAAGAAATAAAATCTCCTTTATAAACAGCTACAATAATAGAGGTACATTCTGTACCAAGAAGTAATCTGAATCTTTATGTCTGGTTATGTTGCAAAAAGACAGTCTGTGAAATGTCATGTTATATTGGCCATTAATTCTGAAATGTGAAATAGATGGAAGTATTGCATTATGTCTGTTCAAGTTAAAAAGTCCTTGACTGCAATTTAAGGAGAATTATTTTCATTCTGTCACGTTGGTTTCCAAGTGAATTCCAGTTCCACTAAAGGCTTCTGTCATAATGTGGAATTCTGTCTTTTGATACAGAATTGTACCTTCAAGGATGAAACTTTGTTTCATCTCAGTTATTCCATTGATTGGTGTAGAAGGAAAATGATTCAACTTATTTTCCTGTGTTTTCCACCACTCTCTTTTGTCCCATACAAATAGTCTGCATCAGTACACATCTGGTGAACAGATTTAAGCTAATTAAAGTTAATTGTGAATTTCATTTTTGTTCTAATTTCATGCTTCTGTAACCACATTGTTTTTGGTAGATGTCCTTGTGCTAGACAGGGCTATTTACCTGTGGAGTTTGATGCCACACAATGCCTAAAAGAGTAACGAGACAAGGAGAGTATTGTATGGAGAATGCAATGGAAAAGTTAGGCAGTTCCCGACTTGTAATGTGTAGGAAGGAACTGCAGATGCTGGTTTAAACCAAAGATAGACACAAAATGCTGGAGTAACTCAGCGGGATAGGCAGCATCTCTGGAGAGAAGGAGTGGGTGACGTTTCGGGTCAAGACCCTTTTTCAGACTTCTCGACCCGAAACGTCACCCATTCCTTCTCTCCAGAGATGCTGCCTGTCCCGCTGAGTTACTCCAGCATTTTGTGTCTATTCCCGACTTGTAAGGTTTGTGTACTGGGAAGTCTGATGGGCAATTCAGGATGGTTCTGCAAGGTAGGGCTGTGCGTTGCCTCTTAAACTAGGATGGCTGATTACTAGAGGTTCCCATTTGATGATTAGATATGATTACTCTACTGCAAACCTGTAACAATATCTTTTTGAAATTAGTGCTTTTGATTGAAATGAGATCTTTGCTTAAAGTTGCGAAGCCCTCCTGAATAATCCTTCGATGTCATTTAAGGAGGCCTGATCATAGTACTCACCCAGAAGCACAGCAGAAAGAGGATTTGAATCAGTATAACCAAGGAGCGGAAGTGAATGATACTTCTTTATGAGAAAATGTCTTCACTTGGTACATCACCCGATTCCTTTACTGAGTCACGTGAATGCACTCATCTAACAGTTTATTTTCATCTTGTTTAGAGATATAGCGTACCACCAAGGCTACCCCGACCAGGGATTAACCACTCACCATAGTTCTATATTATACCGCTTTCTCATCCAATTCTTACCTTCTAGTGCCAATTTACAGAGGTCAATCAGCCTATAAACCCACGTCTTTGGGATGTAGGAGGAAAGCTGACCACCCGGAGAAAACCCACAGGAAGAATGGATAAACTCTGCATAGACAGTGCCGAAGGATAGGATTGAACCTGGGACTCTGGCATTATGAAGCAGCAGTTCTATCAGCTGCCCCAGTGTGACACCTACTTAATACCTAGTGTCTAACTACTCTAATTGAGTGTACTTACTACTCTTTTGAGGTATTATTATACAAAGTACAATGTGGACTGCAAGAAATTGCAGTGAGTTGTAGATGTAGCTTACTTAGTCCATCGCACAGATCATATCTTCCACCGTACACAAAATTGCTGGGGAAACTCAGCGGGTGCAGCAGCATCTATGGAGCGAAGGAAATAGGCGACGTTTCGGGCCGAAACCCTTCTTCAGACTGATGGGGGGTGGGGGGGGGGAGGAGGAGCCCGAGGGCGGGCGGATGGGAGGGTGGGAGGAGACAGCTAGGGGGTTAAGGAAGGGGAGGAGACAGCAAGGGCTAGCAAAATTGGGAGAATTCAATGTTAATGCCATATGGACGCAAGGTCCCCAGACGGAATATGAGGTGCTGTTCCTCCAATTTCCGCTGTTGCTCACTCTGGCAACGGAGGAGACCCAGGACAGAGAGGTCGGATTGGGAATGGGAGGGGGAGTTGAAGTGCTGAGCCACCGGGAGTTCAGGTAGGTTATTGCGGACTGAGCGGAGGTGTTCGGCGAAACGATCGCCCAACCTACGCTTGGTCTCCCCGATGTAAATCAGCTGACATCTAGAGCAGCGGATGCAGTAGATGAGGTTGGAGGAGATACAGGTGAACCTTTGTCGCACCTGGAACGGCTGCTTGGGTCCTTGAATGGAGTCGAGGGGGGAGGTGAAGGGACAGGTGTTGCATTTCTTGCGGTTGCAACGGAAAGTGCCCGGGGAGGGGGTGGTGCGGGAGGGAAGGGAAGAATTGACGAGGGAGTTGCGGAGGGAGCGGTCTTTGCGGAAGGCAGACATGGGGGGAGATGGGAAGATGTGGCGAGTGGTGGGGTCACGTTGGAGGTGGCGGAAATGGCGGAGGATTATGTGTTGTATCCGCCTACGCCGCATCTGTTCCCAGGATGAGACATTCCATACCAGGGCATCGGAAATGTCCTCGTTCTTCAGGGAACGGGGACTCCCCTCCGCCACCATAGATGAGGCTCACACCAGGGTCTCATCCATACCCCGTAACACTGCTCTCTCTCCCCATCCCCGCACTCGCAACAAGGGCAGAGTCCCTCTGGTCCTCACCTTTCACCCCACCAGCCGGCAAATACAACACATAATCTGCTTCCTCGGAACACCTCATATCTTCCACCATTGGCTCCATCTGCCTCAGAAAAGCAGTCAACATAATCAAAGTCTTAACCACCCCAGTCATTCCTTCTTCTCCCTGGTACTGTCCGGCAGAAGGTACAGAAGCTTAAAAGCACCCACCATCAGATTTGGAAACAGCTTCTTCCCCTCTGCTATCAGGTTTCTGAATGGTCTTTCCATAACCGAGAACACTGCGCGATTCACCCTCGCCCCATTGAGGGCATTGGACTTTGTCTATGGAACTGAGAACTATATTTTCTACTTTGTATCTTCCCCTTTCATCTACTTATTGTACCTGAGTTTGACAATTGTATTTATGTATGGTATATCTGATCTGTTTGGATAGCATGCAAAACAAAACTTTTCACGATACGTCAGTACATGGGACAATGATAAATCGAAACCTATCAAAATAGATGGAGTAGGAATGCGATGATTAATTGTAATGCCAAAGAAAATATGTGACCTTGCTATGTTCATTGTAAGTCATCTTTTTGGATCTAAGCTAGATTGGTATGTGGGCAAAACAAATACTATGAATGTTTTTTTTTCATAATTTGCAAACATTTGATTCTGGAATGGATAAGAAGCGTGCAGTGCATTTGAAAGCAGAGCTCTGAAATGAAGACCAATATTTTCTGTCAGTAAGTCTGAAAATCAAAGCATTGTAATGATAAACTTGTACTTTAACTGCAGGAATCCTCTCTTCTTCGGCCATGTGGAACAAATTATTCTACTTGTGCTCCTATTTAAGACCATAATGAACTTTATTATGCAGATGGTTTAGGGTCATTCATCACTTAAGTTGGTAAGAATTGATGCAGTTGGTATTTGTTTGCAACTTTCAGCTTGCAATATAAAATAGAATTGGCTTTCTGCTGATGTTAGATTGTCTTGCATCAGTAATAAGGTATGGTGGTCAAACATGAACCTATTGCCTTTATTTATAGAGAGGCTATTTCCCATCTGTGGAACAATCTTTAGGAGAAATAAAATGGATTTGTATTCACTGCCTAAATTTTAACCAGTGGAAATTGATTCCGGGAATTGAATTGCAGCAACTTAACAAATTAGGTTTAGGGTTATTATTGTCACGTGCTGAGGTGCTATGAAAAAACTCTGCTTTCCATGCAGTCAGATATAAATATACACAAATACAATCAAATCCAACTCAAGTACAATAGATAAGAGCAAAGGGGAAGATACAGAGTGCAGAATATAGTTCTCAGCACTATAGTGCATCAGTTCCATAGACAAATTTAAATGGCTACAATGAGGAGAGGTGAATCGTATAGTACCCTTTCAGCAGTAATTCATATTACATATGTAGTGTAGTGTGCAATTTAAAGTCCATACTAAATTATCCCAGCTCCCCCGCAGTGGGCGATCTACCGGGTCGGGGCTAGTCGAATGTCGTGAGTTCTTTTGGAGCTTCCCGACGTCGATCTCAACCCGAGACTGCGAGCTCCTTGAAGTTAAAGTCCGCAGGCCGCGGTTGGAGCGTTGATCCCAGGCAATGGATTGGCTCCGATGGTATGTCCATGTCCCCGCGGTGGGGCTCAAAGTCTGTCCCGAGCAAGGGCTCCAGCTCCACAATATTAGGCCGCAGAGTGACCGGAGATGCGATCCGGAAAACTATCGCATCTCTGGCAAGGTAAGACATTGAAAGAAAGTTTCCCCCTCCCCCATCCCCCACATAAAACAAACTAGAGAACATTAACACAAACCTTTAAAACACACTAAAAGTAACAAAGAAAAGACAAAAATTCAGACATACTGTAGGCGAGGCTGCCATCAAAGCGCCACCCGGTGGTCAGAATGGTCCTGTTTACTTTAGGTCCGTGTGTGGAGAGAGCATTAAAAGATGTGGGCTTTTGCAGCCACATGTATAAAATAATGTCTATTTAACAAGATCCTCAATAAGTGGTTGGATTTGTGTTCCTGCCCCCACCACTGCTGAGATTAGCAATTCGAATTGTTTCAGAATAATGGTCTGGTGTCATTATTGAGTAAAAGAAATATTTGCTGAAACACAAAGATCTTCTCATCATTCATGAGTTGGCGCCTATCCACCTCATTACATGACTTTTGAGGAGTTGAACTCTTGCTAATAGTTAACCGCAACTTGTTTCCTTAGTTTTATACAATCTCCAGCCCGCTGTCCCGGTGGGCGGCGCGACTCGCGTCGCAGCGGCCTCTGCAGTCCGTCTGTCTTTTTATTATTTTTTGTCTCGTTTGAATGTAGTTTTTATTATTATTTTTTTTGTGTATGTGTGTGGGTATGTGTGGGGGGCGGGGATTGGGGGAAGCTTTAAAAATCTATCCCCTGCATGGAGAACCCAACCTATTCTCTGTTGGGTCTCCGTTGTCATTGGGGCCTAGCACCGTGGAGCGGCCTCCAGCAGGAACGACCTGGGGCTCAAGTCGCGGAGCCTGCGGACCTACTCACCATCGCGAAGCTGGCCGAGTTCGGAGCGGTGGTGGCGCGCTGCTGCGACCCGACCCCGGGGATTCGGAGGCTCCAACCGCAGGTCTGGCAGACAGGAACACCGGGAGCCCGCGGGTCCCTGCTGGGAGACCGCTTTTCGGGGCTTCCGCAACGGTGACTTCACCCGCTCGAGTTGTGGGGTTGAAGATTACCTGGAGCGGGGCCTTATATCATCGCCCCGCTCGGCTTGGAATGGCTGCGGGACTTTGCTAGCACCCGCCGGGGGCTCCAACAACAAGACCCGGAGCGCGGCCTTGCATCACCCGGCGCGGCGTAAATGGCCGCGGGACAATTACAATCGCCCGCCGGGGGCTTTGACTCTGACATCGGGAGGGGAATGGGGAGTGCAGGGGAGAGATAAGTCTTTGCTTTCCATCACAGCGAGGAGGAGATGCGCTGTGATGGATGTTTGTGTAAATTGTGTTGTGTCTTGGTTCTTTCTTGTGTGTATGACTGCAGAAACAACATTTCGTTTGAACCTCAATGGGGTTCAAATGACAAATAAATTTTATTGTATTGTATTTCAAGAACAGAAATTGAATGACACTTATTTAAATGTTCATTTGTAATTTACAAAATATGCTGGGAAAAATTTAAATTCTGAAAAATGTACACAACAAATGAATGAATTGCAAAAAGGACTAACTGACTACAGCCATTTTTTTTTTTCTCTCTCTCTCTTACAGAATGCCCTGAGGAGGCTTACGATTCTCGATCATTGTTTGAAAAGCTTCAAGAACAGAAAGATAAGAAACAATCTGAATTTGAGGAGCAGTTTAAATTTAGTAAGACTTCTCCTGTGCTTTACTTCCCGGGGACTTGTAGTCTCCCAATTGGTGTGGCATATCTTTCAATATAAGTGTACCTTTCCTGCAAAGTATTTATTGGTGCTAATGAATTGATGACTGAACACTCAGCTGCTTATTGAGTTGAAGGGATACAGGTGCAGGTCAATAACATATTATTTTGTGTTAATGAAATGATGTCCAAAAGCTAGCTCCTGTATGTGTTTACAGTGTAGTCCTCATCCCCATGGTTTTGTATATTATTATTATATCATGTTAGACTTTTTGCAAGAAGAATTGATTTTGAAGAAAAATGCTGGCCTCATGTTAACTGTTATCAGTTCCCTCCTAACTGTAATCACTTCAGTATTTCTGCACAAACACCATTTTACCTACACCTGGATAACTGGCCTATTTATTCCAATGGAAAGCACTAGCTGCGAGGGGAATTTTATTTCCAAATTATTTGATTTTATGTATAGGTCTTTTGATCTTTTAACAATGTAAGTGTGTTTGAATGCTTCTAAATTCCAAAGTTGATCTCTCTTCTCATTTCCCTACCGCCGAACGGTCCCATTTGATACCAATTATATGGTCAACGATCTTCCACAGTGTAGTCTCTCGCTTCACTGCAGTGTAAGACTGGAGCCAGCTTTTCTTTGCAAATTTCCACTGGATGACCTGTACGAGGGTTTGGAGGAGGAAAGCAGTATGGTCGCAAGCAAGGATGTTGTCAGGACTCGAGGGCCTGAGTTATAGGGAGACGTTGAGCAGACGAGAACTCTATTCCTTGGAGCGCAAGAGGATGAGGGGTGATCTTATAGAGGTGTAGAAAATCATGAGAGGAATAGATCGGGTAGATGCACAGTGCCTCTTGCCCAGAGTAGGGGAATCGAGAACCAGAGGACATAGGTGTAAGGTGAGGGGGGAAAGATTTAGTAGGAATCTGAGGGGTGACTTTTTCACACAAAGGGTGGTAGGTGTATGGAATGAGCTGCCAGAGGAGGTAGTTGAGGCAGGGACAACCGCAACGTTTATGAAACATTTAGACAGGTACATGGATAGGACAGGTTTAGAGGGATATGGGCCAAATGCAGGAAGGTGGAATTAGTGTAGATGGGACATATTGGCCGGTGTGGGCAAGTTGGGCAAAAGGGCCTGTTTCAACGCTGTAAGACTCTATGATTATGACATGCCTCGGTGCTTAGCACATGTTGTAAATTATCGATGCATGGAATAGTTGTAGCAGCCTTTCAACCCATCAATGCCACACGAGCACTCAAGGTCCTATCAACCCTTTAATCTCCACTGTCCTGTAGTCTGTTTCATGATTTTAATGGGAATTATACATCCTGTTTTCAAGAAGGATTTACAAAGGACCGGCCAATGTTAATGAGCTTAAAATTTCAGAGCCATATTAATTATATAACTGGAAACTTGGAACAGCTCGTAAAGCTGCCTTCCATGCTCCTTTTTCTTTTGAATTCATCTACAGACGGGGAATGTGATTTAGGGGATTGTTCCCTGTTCAGAGATGACAGAGACGTGATGGGCTGAATGGTCACCTTCTGCACCATAACAATTCTGTGAATCTATTTGATGATTCAGATTTTCAACCAAGCATCTTCAAAGATATAAAATGGAAAGCAATGAGCGATCTTTGTTAAAGAAATATTAAGTCCCTTTCTTCATGAGTGTATTGCTCTAGTAACCTAATATTTTTGGAAAAGGTTGAGGGTATTATTGTAATGGGGACAAATGATTAAGACAATCATCGTCGAATGGAGCTGGGTCAATATCTTTTCCCACTTGGTAATTTGTCAGTGTCTTTTGTGTGGGCGAAATCTTTGTTTTATGATCCTGATTTAACTTTAAAAACAATTACAATAAAACTCCAATAAACTGGAACTCTCACGAATTTGCTGGTGCCAGACTAAAGCTTTTTTCCAGACACATTTATTTAATTTCTCTTTAAGATGTTGCTAAGTAGTGTAATGAATTTTCCAGTGAATTTGACGCATTTAAAGGGAATGTAGGATACAGAACATGGACACGAGGAACTGCAGATGCTGGTTGATTAAAAGACACAAAGTGCTGGAGTAACTCAGCGGGTCAGTCAGCATATCTGGAGAATATGGATAGGTGACATTTGTGGCTGAGCCCCTTCAGACTGACAGTCATTTTCAGCTTGACCCCTCGTTTGGCTATAAACCTATCCAAATTCCTGACCTCTACCTGCTCACGGTGCAGATAAAACACAGCCAATCTCACAGGAATGTTACAGAGAGTAGGAGGTCTATGGAAAGTGAGGACTTACTATATTAGTAAGTGAGCCAGATGTCGAGCCCGTGGGACACCTAAACCAAATGCTGGATTATTGAAGATTTTAGCGTATTCTCACTCATTGCTGGTCTGTCTGATTGTTATGTAGTTGCATTTTAGGGCATCACTTTGTTTGCTTTGTGGAATGCTGTCATGTGTACACCAAATATGTAAAGTCGTTTTCAAAATGTTAAAATACCACACGAAAATCACCTGTTCATTTGGATAAAAAAATATCCTTGTGCTTACAAGATGTATATTGTAGCGCAACTAGAAACCTTTCATTTTCTGGCTGGGGCAGTTTTCTTTGGTGTGCTTTAAACGTCGAACTTGATTTAAACGAAACATAATTGAAGATGCCTGTCAATACTGATTGCATGAAGAGATTGCTAGTTCATCTAGTTACATTCACGTTTTACAAAGAGGCAATATTAATAGCTGTACATTTATCAATTTATATCAATATATAAATTTATATAAATTTCAATTTGTATAAATATATAAATTGCTTTTTATATATAAATTGCTTTTATGTATGCATTTATTCTGTGCATTTATTTTCAGTGCAGTACTGTATAAAATAATGTATTTATTTTTTGTGTACCATTGTAGAAAATATTTGACGTATATGTTTTGGAAGTACTCTGTTCATCCATTCTTTATAAAAAATAATTAGTGAATAAAAAATACTTACTTGGTGGTGCGATTTATGCAGTAAGTTCCTTTTGATGAACATTAGAACAATGCTGTGTTTTTATGATTTCATTCAGAAAATATGGTAAGAGGTCTCGACGAGGATGAAACAAGCTACCTTGATGAGGTTTCCAGGCAGCGGTTGCTCATAGAGAAGCAACGGAGAGAGGAGGATGATAAAGAGCTAAAAGAATGTAGAATATCCTTTTGTTCAGCACAATTAAATCTTGATTGCAGGATCTTGGAAAATTAGTTTCATTTCATCATAAAACTGAAAGCTTTCTTCATTGTGGATTCAGTTTAATTATATATGGTTTTGCCTCCCATATTACCTGTAATTACTTGACTCAAGTGAAAATTCTTCCCTTTCATTTCATTTTTAATGAATAAAGAGATTTGCTAAAGGTCTAACATTTTGGGCTGTCAGCTGGCTTTTGCTGCTGGGTTCACTGGCAAAATGAAGTCAAATTATTTTGATAGTCAACTATGAATCTGCTGAATAATCTCTTCAACAGGTCTTTGTAAAACTGGTGAATGCAGAAACCTAAGCATTTGTTGGATGGTTTCTCTGGTATACTTTATGGTCACGATTAAGTCATTTTGTTATTGCATTCTATTTCTGGCTTGTTTGCTTCTGTCTCTAATATTCTTTAGCTGTCATTTTATGGTCAACTTTTGAGTCTCCTGTGCCTACTACCTTGCTGTCCACCTTGCTCATTATGCACTTGATTTTTCCTTATCTTTTGGATTCGCTTACATCATGTATCCTTTCACATGACCTGTCTCGAACATTTCTTGAATGGGCAGTTGTGTTATGAAGTCATTCTCTTCTGTCCTGAGTTCCACGTTTTATTGCCTCCAGTCATGTTCCTGTTGCTACCTCATTAACAAAGTCTGTAAAGACATTTACTGGTTTATGGAATAACTCCTTGTCTTGAATTGTATATTGATCAGCAGTCTTTCATGCAATAGACCCCAATATCCTTCTTCCTCCTGCTTCTGCACTTTTTTCTTGCAGTTGCCAAGAATCTATGATTGGTTTGCTCCTCTTTCCAATTTACATACCGGGCCGCCTCTTGGCGTACCAATTTCCATATGTATGTTGCTCTACATCACCGTCACCTATTGTCTTTGACGTGTCATGTTGCTTGTTGGAGATCAAGTAAAAGGCGAGCAAATGTTAGACATCTAAATTTTTATACAGAAAATGCTGATACGTACAACAGATCTGGTAGCATCTTTGACCTGAAATTATGACTTTATTTAACTTTCCATAGAATGCCCATAAGAAATAGGAGCAGGCTTTGTCCCATTCCCACTTTTCTTTTCCAGCTTTGGGGGCACTTCTCTTTTCCAGCTTTCTCCTCCCAGCTCCAACAGCCTGAAAATGGGCCCCGACCTGAAACGTCATCTGTCTATTCCTTCCACAGATGCTGCCTGACTCGCTGAGTTCCTCCTGCACCTTGCTTTTGCTGTAGATTAATCCTGTTTGATTTTTTTCCCCCAATAATGTCCCTGTAAATCATTATTGAATTGAATTGAATACCTTTATTGTCATTCAGACCTTACGGTCTGAACAAAATTTCGTGCCTGCAGTCATACATACAATCATACAATAATAAACAACAATAAACACAAATTAACATCCACCACAGTGTATCATCCAAACACCTCCTCACTGTGGTGGAGGCAAAAATCTTAGGGTTACTGTCTCTTCCCTCCTCTTCTCCCTCTGCGCTGAGGCGATTCCCCACCGGGCGATGGTACAACCAGTCCCGCGGCTCACCGAACCCCACAAACGGGCCGGTTCAAACACCGCGGCCCGGGGTGGTCGAAGCTGCCGCCCTCCAGTCCAGCGTACGCAGCTGTTGACGACGTTGTCCACTAGCCCCTGGCCGAACCCCGGACTCAGGTCACCGCCGCCAGAACGCCGTCCCAGCCCCCGGAGCACCGTTCCAGCCCCGAGCCGGATCGCCCTCACGTGAGTGCCGTTCCTCCCTCGAGCTGTGCCACTCCGACGGGAGCGCCATTCCACCCTCGAGCTGTGCCACTCCGACGGGAGTGCCGTTCCACCTCGGGCTGGGCCACTCCGACGGGAGTGCCGTTCCACCTCGGGCTGGGCCACTCCGACGGGAGTGCCGTTCCACCTCGGGCTGGGCCACTCCGACGGGAGTGCCGTTCCACCTCGGGCTGGGCCACTCCGACGAGAGTGCCGTTCCACCCTCGGGCTGGGCCGCTCCGATGGGAGTGCCGTTCCACCCTCGGGCTGGGCCGCACCGACGGGAGTGCCGTTCCACCCTCGGGCTGGGCCGCTCCGACGGGAGTGCCGTTCCACCCTCGGGCTGGGCCGCTCCGACGGGAGTGCCACAGCCCCTCACGGGAGAGTCTCAGCCCCTCGCCAGGCCGCCCTCACGGGAGGGCAGTTCCAGCCCCGAGCTGGGCCGCCCTCACGGGAGCGAGCCCAGGGTGAGTCCTGACTGGCTGCCTCCGGAGTCTCGAGGTCGCCAGCTCCGCCATTAGGCCCTAGCGCAGATGGAGGCAGAGAAGGGGGATACGACAAAAAAGTCGTATTCCCCCGAAGGGAGAGACAGCAAGCCCCGTTTCAACCCCCTACCCCCCCACATAAACACAACCTAAAAACCAAAAACGTAACTAGACAAAACGAATAAAAACAACACAAAAAAGTAAAGACAAACGGACTGCAGGCGAGCCGCAGCCGTTCCCAGCGCCGCCACTTCCGGACATACTTACCTGTATTTACCATGCATATCCCTGCTGCCCTTCTTGAATAAAGGTACCACATTTAGTATCCTCTAGTCATCTCTCACTTCAGTTGCGGACAGTAAAAATAAAAATGAATCTCTGACAGAGCCTCAGTATTTTTCACATTTCCTCCGAGAGCAGTGTGGAATGCACCTCATCAACGTCCAGGGATGTATTCATCTTTAACCCACTCCTTAATTTTGTATGGTAACCAGCTCAGAATTTTACTGTCCTCCTCCCTGACTTCTTCAACTACAATATCCTCCTTCAGGAATACAGTTGAGAAATATTCATAAAAGACCTAATTCTCCATTTACCGCCCAATAGTTTAAGATTATCCAAAACTCCACTGCCTATGTCCAAATTTGCTTCAAGTCCCATTCATCTGTTCTCCTTGTTTTTGTTGACTTACATTGGT
Organism: Amblyraja radiata; assembly: GCF_010909765.2. Lineage (NCBI taxonomy): Eukaryota > Metazoa > Chordata > Chondrichthyes > Rajiformes > Rajidae > Amblyraja > Amblyraja radiata. The sequence goes on along the minus strand of NC_045972.1, from coordinate 37,699,799 downwards.
TTCTGATTAAGCAATGTCTAGACTTTAATATTCTCATTCTTGGTTTCATTTGTCTCCATGGTATTTGGCCTTTCCTATCTTTGTAATTACCCCTCTCAGTTCAATCCTGCTAGGGCATTCCTCCTCTTGTTCTGGCCTCTTGAACCTCTAAATTCAGTCACTCCATACTTGGTGGCCTTGTTTTCAACTGTGTGAAGCTGTTTCTCTACCCGTTTACCTCTTTCCTCTTTGAGATGCTATGCTTTACCCTCCATTGATCTGCGCTTCTTTAATTCTTTCCTTTTCTTATAACTATCTATCTTTATCTGCATTAATTACGTGATTTCCCATTACCTTAAACACGGCATCAAAGCACATGAGATGATTTGCCATCTTTGAGGTGCTTTAAAAATATCTAATTTGTTTAACTTTTTTCTTTGATCTGTTCCTTGATTTCCGCAATGCTCCCCCATACGCTGTGATCTTCAGCTGCCTGGCCTCCTCCATGGATAGGCTCTGGGCCAGCCAGCTGAAAATCATAGTACATGGGAGAGATAATGTCACAGCTGTTAATGCAAATTGGAGGGTGATTGTTTATTTTGTCCAGAGGGAGTGAGCTATGCTCACAGACTCTTGTATGTTTCTTTCCCCCCCTGGGTTGGAATTCACGGTGATGAAAAGACAATTCCTCACAATTTAATTTTTTGAATAATCTTTACTACTTTGTGGAACAAATCATACAGGCGCAGGTAATTAGCATGGAAAGATTTGTTTGCATGGGAACCAGTAGGCTGGTTGCTGTTGGATTAAATAGGCTTACAAACAAGTGAAAAATAAAATGTTGAATAATTTTATTTTGAATACATTTTCCATTGGAAATGTGCCTTAATTACCTTTACAGTAAAGTATCTATTAAAATGACGTTAATATATTGGATTACTGGTTTCTTGAGTTGCTTAAAGCTAAAGGTAAACCAAACACCTAATATTCTAAAATGAAAATTTACGCTTCAAAAAAAAACAAGTTGCAAGATATATTTGTTATCCTATTTCAAAATAATACATTGTGTTTAAAAATGCTAAGTTCGAATCTCTGCAACTTGTGGTTTATTTGACACAAATTTACCACCAATCTTTCCCATAAATTCATTGTTAGTTTATCGATTCTTTTGCAGAATGACGTACAGAACGTTACTTGGCCTAATGGTTTGAAGCGTGAACAAGGTATTAAGAGGGCATGATGGTGGTAATGGGGTCATTTATGGTAAAGAGCATTAAGGCAGTTTAAACAGGTGTTAAGTAAATATATGGTTAGAGAGTGGAAAGGCAAGGGACACGTTGAACTGATAGGGAGAGAGGATGGAGTAGCTCCATGCAGTGCGTACCATATAACAGACCAGTTGTTCCACATGGTCTGTTATTCTACTGCATGTTTTATGTAATTAACATTTTAAGTGTTTTAATACTTTTTAGTCTTGTTTATTCCAAGCATTTTTCAAATAATTTCTCATTATTTTATCAAATGATTCAATTATTTCTCCATATTCTTACTGAATTGCAGTACAGGCATGGGAGGAGTAGTCATTGTGTGGCTGTTAGTATGCTACAGGGTGAGGTTGAAAGTGGGTTTTGTTCCAGGGGACTTTCAGTGGGAGCAATGTAGAAGGCCAAGGGACACATCCTTAAATATGCTCCAGAACCGCCAGTTAAATCTTCTGCTTCTGTATGTGACTCAAAATTCACAAATATATGAATTACCTTCTTAGTTTGAGGACAATTACAGAAAGACAAATGTAGACATTGTTAATAATGTTTATATCCTGTGAATAAAAAAACAAAACAAAATTAGTCATTCTGAGTGAATTGCTTGTTGTTAGAGGCTTACATTGTGACCAGTGAAGTGCTTTCTGTTTTTTGTTATTGTTTCTCACATGTTCATAGCAGGAAACTTCCAAAGCAAAAGACTCAAATATCCAGAAATGTAATCTGAAATTGTCCTGTTTAATCCTTAACCAACTGTACCAACAGTGCCCGCACAAAACTAACGACAAGTGTTGAATCTAAAATAGACCAAGAAAAGAAAATGGCTGCCAAGCCAGCAGAAACCAAGAATAAATTCTCGCAAGCAAAGCTGTTAGCTGGAGCCGTAAAACGCAAAAGGTTAGTACCATTTAGTAAACAAAACCAACAAGATGTGATAAATATTACAACTAATTAATTTTCATTATAACTTAATGTTAACAGTGGTCCTGAATAATTAATTTTCTAAGCTTAACTGTTTGTTTGTTTATTTCAATCAAATGTTTCTCTCTTTGCAACTCTGTAATTCTTATCAGTTCATTGTTCAATTGGGATCGTTGATGGTACAGTTTGCCAGGTTATTTTACTACAAGTTAGGGATAATATTCAAGAATCTTAATCAATGAGAATTATTTTTTGCTTCCACTTTACCTTGGGTGAACTGAAATAAGTTGTAATCCTTTTATTATGACTTGATTAACACAACTAATTTGAATCGCCAACATCTGAACTCAATGCTCCCCAGTCTGTTCTTTTGATCCGTGCTGGCTGCTAATTTGCAGGGGGAGTTACTATTTTAATTTAAGATTGAAACAAACTGGTTTTACACAATACATGTGGAAAATCTCATATTGTATCCTATTATGCAATCTAGTGCGGCATTTCAGCGGAGTATTTGGTGCACCATTTAACTTGTTAACATGCTGTGTGCTCCAAAAGATATATTCATTTGAAGAAAGCCTGATTTTAAATGTTATTTTACCACCTTATGTTTTTATATGCCATGATTCTGAAAGAGATGAGGTCCAAGTCCATAGCTCCCTGAAAATGGCAAAACAAGTAGATGGTGTGGTAAAGAAGGCATATGTTATGCTTGCCTTCATTGGTCGTGGCATTGAATATAAGAGTCAAAAAGTCATGGTGAAGCTCTCTAAGACTATGGCTAGGCCGCATTTGGAGGACTGTGTGCAATTCCGGTCACACCATTACAGGAAGGATGTGGAGGCTTTGGAGATGGTGCAGAAGAGGGTTATCAGAATGCAGCTGTATTAGCGGGTATTAACTACATGCTTCTGGACTGCTTCTGCATGTAGTGTTGGATTGTTTGCTCTGGGGCGCCGTGGGTTGAGGATGGATCTGACATTGTTTGAGAGGCATAGATAAGGTACACAGGCAGAACCTTGTTCCAGTGGTGGAAAAGTCAAATACTAGAGGGCACAGCTTTAAGATGAGAGGGGCAAAGTTTAAAGGAAACTTGTGGGGCACGTTTTTATTTACACAGAAGGTGCTGGGTGTTTGGAATGCACTGCCAGGGGTGGCAGTGGAGGCAGATGAATAGTGGTGTCTAAGAGGCTTTTGGAGAGGCACATGGATATGCAGCGAATTGAGGGATGTGGATCATGTGCAGGCAGATGAGGCTTGTTCAGTTTGACATCATGTTCAGCACAGACATTGTGGGATGACGGGGTTGTTCCTATGCTGTTCAGTTCGATGTTCTGTGAAATTAGCAATTTGTACCAAAGTTGTGATCAATTTTGCTGTATGGTCTTGCATCCATTAATAAAAATGTGTTCATGTTTGTTAACCAGTGTGTATAAAAGGTGATAACAAGTACTTGTTCGAATATCAAAAGCAGTTAAATCTCAGTGGTAAATTGTTATGCAGTATTTTTTTTCTGGAGAATGCATTTATCTAACCTAGCTTGTTTTAAAATCACCACTTCTCATCTTTTCTTCACATCTGTTTCTCTATAGCATCTCTTTTTTTCTCCATCTTGAATTTCTAGATTTTTTTAAATATGCAGTGTATGCAACAGGTATATGAAAATTTTTTGCTTCTTGTGGATCTGAGCATCTGTAACTGAGCATGTGTAATTTTCTTTTTGCTAGTAATTAATTTCTGTTTATATGCAAGTATAGAAAATCCCTTCTTCTAAATCCACCTGAACTATCTCTAATGCAGGATCAAGATTTTTCATTTGTCCAGTTGAACAAGGGTGGCACAGTGGGTCAGCGGTAGAGTTGCTGCCTTGCAGCGCCAGATAGCTGGGTTTGATCCTGACTACAGGTGCTGCCTATATGGAGTTTCTACGTTCTCCTCATGACTGCGTGGGTTTACTCTGGGTCCTCCGGTTTCTCCCACACTCCAAAGAAGTATATGTTTGTAGGTTAATTAACTTCTGTAAATTGTAAATTGTCCCTAGCTTGATCGCTAGTCGGCACGGACTCAGTGGGCCGAAGGATCTGTTTCGCGCGATAAGTCTAAAGTAAAGTCTAAAGTTAGTTCTTGAGTTGGTAATGAATTTAAACCTCAGAACATTACTCTTTTCCTTTCTTTATTTGGCGAAATGAATATTGACTTGAATCTTGAATTTTTAGCTGCAAAGATTCAGGCTTGTACCTATTTTAACGAAACTTTCTTTAAAAAAAAGAAATGTTAATATGGTTTGATCAGGGGTGGCATTGTTCAGCAAAAGCATCATTGTCATTTAGTAACTTCTGAGCATTGCCCCTTCATTCTATACATTGTTTATTGAAATGTGTGCAGATAATGTTTTATTCTTGTCATTGTGACCATTATAATCCTGTTGAGATTTTGCCGAGGTATGTGAAATCCATTCCAAGAATATTTACTGTAGTGTTTGAACAAAAATCGAATTTGGTACAATCATCACTCCACTGAATATTTTCAATACAGTGTTCAGCTTTGCCATATATGTGTGGTTTAAAATATCAATTGGTTTAAGCTTTGGATTGGTTGACATCCCTGTAACTGGGCTGAGCATTTTTGATATTGGGAATTTGATGAAGATAAGCAAAGTGAAAATCAGCCAAAACCATGTCAAACAAGTTTCCTGCCACTTACTGCTGTTGGGTGATTCCTGTCAGGTAGCAAGTTAGAATGAGTTTAGAATCCTAATTATCTATCTCCTCTCCCTTTGATTCAGGTTTGTTACAAAGGAAGATGGACATTTCTAGTTCATAGTTGACCAGAACTGTCCATCAGAAATACATTTCAGTGACAGGTAGGCATCTGACAGGTTGGACAAATGTTAAATGTTTAAAGATTGAGTTGCACGATTAACTGAGAAACACACTGTGCACATATCCTGCTTTTAATAATTAATTAACAGAACTCAAAGTTCAATATCTCTAAAAGTCAAAGAGGACAGAGTAAAATCAGATAGTCAGTGGTACTGGCTCGAAGGGCCGAATGGCCTCCTCCTGCACTTATTTTCTATGTACTTGATGGTGTTGTAGGAAAGGATCAAATTGTGTTTGCCAAGTATTTGTGGGTCCAATTGCCAGCTGGATGTTAGCGAACACTCTGCTTCATGGCTTACTTACTGATTGGCTTGAATATAGTCACTAGTCTCCCCAGTGGGTCACTAGTCTCCCCAGCTTTGACCTTGATTCTTCAGATGAGTAGTTATAGGCAGAGTAGTTAGTGTGAATGCTGATTTTTTTTTGTTGAGATCTCATTGTCATGAATTGACACTGTATCAGACCGTTGGCCTTTTTTTGCACGCTGGCCATTAGCACAGGCTTTGACAGATTTTCCCAAGTTAGTTGCTCCTGTGGGTAGTCCATGAATACCCAGTTTACTATGCAAAGAGTGTAGGCTGATTTTTGAGCACAATATTCTTTTTCTCATCATTTCTTCCAGTGGTGTTTGTAAGGGTAATCAAGGATTTTTGTATACCATCTGCACCTGACCCGATGTACTACAAACCTGCACGTCTTTGGGACGTGGAAGGAAATCAGAGCTTTCAAATCAAGGTCTTTCACCACGTGGGTACTGCTGTTGTTCCACACCTCCAAATAACCATTTTATCTCTATCTTTATTTAATAGTGATATTATCGAATGGGTTCCTAATTAATAGTCAACGCTTACCAGCGTTCTAAATCATACTTTTGTAGAATATTGGTGAACTAGAATTTAAGGCTTTAAAGCTTTAAGAAATTAGATTTCCATAGAAATCCAGTGCGTCTGTGTAGAGCTGCTGATATTTTGTTCCAAAGATAGACACAAAAAGCTGGAGTAACTCAGCGGGACAGGCAGCATCTCTGGAGAGAAGGAATGTGTGATGTTTCGGGTCGAGACCCTTCTTTCTGATGAAGAAGGGTCTCGATCTGAAATGTCACCCATTCCTTCTCTCCAGAAATGCTGCCTGTCCCCTATACCTTCTCTCCAGACCTTCTTCAAGCCCGACCCGAAACATCACCGATCCTTTTTCTCCAGAGATGCTGCCTGTCCTGCTGAGTTACAGTACTCCAGCTTTTTGTGTTTATCTTTGGTTTAAACCATCATCTGCAGTTCCTTCTTAGATATTTAGATCCAAACGTGCTGGGGTCATCAGGGTAATCAGAGCAATATGTCCTGAATGTCCTAATGTGCTCTCCAACTTGCAGCAATTTCCCAGCAAGTATACTGCCTGCTGGTTCAGTCACTTCATTTTAATGGAGATGAAATACTGCAAGGGAGAGAAAATTAAGTTTCAGGTAATCTTATGCGCCTTTAATTAATTGAGTATCCTCCGTGTGAGTTTTACTGTTTTTTCTCGTGCCTGTACTTACTTTGTTTAAAAATATATATGTGAAGAGTTTTGTAATGTCCTTGACGTGGGGTACTTTGACAGCCGTCAAATTATTTTGGTTGGTAGGTCTTGCCATTTGCGGCCAAGGCGTACAGCCTTTACAACATCTCAGTAACTAAGTTGGAACTGTTTTTATTCACACTGTTGTTGCGAACAGATTGACTCCTAGAAAGCGGGACCTAGCAGATTGCAGAATGGTAAACTGAGACGTCTTGTGTCAATTCTTTTTAATGGATTTGTGTCTCGTTGCCTTGTTTCAAATGCATCGATGAATAGAGCATTGGTATAAACGACCCGCCTAATTACTCCATCATTAACATTTCTTATATCGATTTATTGAATTGGATAAATGAGATTAATAGCTGATATTAAATAAATGCATGATAAATGTGACTTTGTCCTTGTGAATTGCTATATAAATACTCAATAGATGAATAGATGTGACTCTAAAAATGTAATTATTGTGGCCTTGTCAAACATAAGGTTTAGCACTACACGCTATGAATCCCAGTTGTGGAGACACTGGTCTCGTTGTAGGATATTGATCATTCTTTTTATTCGGGATTTTAATTCATGTATTGTGTTTTTTTAATATATATAATATACGACGCTTTATAAGTGATTTTATATGTACTTTATGATGTTTTTTAATATGCAATGCATGTTTATGTAATGTTGTCCCTTGTCTGGACCTTGAGTCTGAAATAAAGTATTATTATTATTATTAATTGTGATATTATAAAAAGAAACATTATAGAGAAAATAGAAAGATTATTTTGTTTTTGTTTTTTAGAGAACTAGCATGGAATCAGGCCCTTTGGCCCACCGAGACCATGCAGACCATCCCATGCCATGTTATCCCAATTTCTCATCCACTTCCTACACACTAGGGACAATTTATAGAGACCCATTAACCTAAAACCCTCACTTATGCGGGATGTGGGCAGCATGGTGGCACAGCGGTAGAGCTGCTGCCTTGCAGCACCAGAGACCCGGGTTTGATCCTGACCAAGGGTGCTGTCTGTATGGAGTTAGTACGTTCTTCCCTGTGACAGCATGGGTTTTCTCTGGGATCTTCAGTTCCCGCCTACACTCCAAAGCCATTTTTTAAAAAGTTTTTTTTGGCTTGGTGTAAATGTAAATTGTCCCTAGTGTGTAGGATAGTGCTAGTGTACGGGGTGATCGCTGGTCGACCTGGACTTGGTGGGCCAAAGGGCCTGTTTCCACACTGTATCCCCAAACTAAACTAAACTGAACTAAAACAGAGTACTTGGGGCAAACCCACGTGATCACAGGGAGAATGTGCAAACTCCACACAGACAGCACTCGAGGATCGAACCCAGGTCTCTGGCACTGTGAGGTAGCAGCTGTGACAGCGTGCCTCACATCTTTGCTGGGGGCAGAAGGCTGATACTGTCCACTGTTAGGCACAGTTAGTGGGTGGCTCCAAAAAGGAGGGGAAAAAAAACTCTTGATGGTGACATTCTGTTTATTAGCTATTCAAATGTAGCAGTGCTCTTTTTGAAATACTAAATGAATAATCTTAAATCATTTTAGTGGTGAAGCTCTGGATTGAGCACAGCTGCTGAAATTGTTCTTTATGATTATTATCTTTTGAAGAGTGATGCTTTGGCTCTACATATTCAGATATTTGTTTTTTAGGTTGTGTTTATGTGGGGGGTGGGGGGTGGGGGGTTGAAACGGGGCTTGCTGTCTCTCTCTTCGGGGGAATACGACTTTTTTTATCGTATCCCCCTTCTCTGCCTCCGTCTGCACTGAGGCCTGATGGCGGAGCTGGCGGCCTCGATACTCCGGAGGCAGAGCCAGTCAGGACTTGCACTGGGCTCGCTCCCGTGAGGGCGGCCCAGCTCGGGGCTGGAACGGTGCTCCCGTCGGAGCGGCCCGGCCCGAGGGTGGAACGGCGCTCCCGTCGGAGTGGCCCAGCCCGAGGGTGGAACGGCGCTCCCGTCGGAGTGGCCCAGCTCGAGGGAGGAACGGCACTCACGTGAGGGCGATCCGGCTCGGGGCTGGAACGGTGCTCCCGTCGGAGCGGCCCAGCCCGAGGGTGGAACGGTGCTCCCGTCGGAGCGGCCCAGCCCGAGGGTGGAACGGCGCTCCCGTCGGAGTGGCCCAGCCCGAGGGAGGAATGGCGCTCCCGTCTGAGTGGCCCAGCCCGAGGGAGGAACGGAACTCCCGTCGGAGTGGCCCAGCCCGAGGGAGGAATGGCGCTCCCGTCGGAGTGGCCCAGCTCGAGGGAGGAACGGCACTCACGTGAGGGCGATCCGGCTCGGGGCTGGAACGGTGCTCCGGTGGCTGGGACAGCGTTCTGGCGGCTATGACCTGAGTCCGGGGTTGAGCCGCAGGCCAGCGGCTGCGTCCGTTGGACTGGAGGGCGGCAGCTTCGACCATCCCGGGCCGCGGTGTTTGAACCGGCCCGTTGCGGGGTTTGGTGAGCCGCGGGACTGGTTGTACCATCGCCCGGTGGGGTATCGCCTCAGCGCAGAGGGAGAAGAGGAGGGAAGAGACTGCAGCCCTAAGATTTTTGCCTCCACCACAGTGAGGAGGTGCTTGGAGGACTCACTGTGGTGGTGTTAATTTGTGTTTATTGTTGTTATTATTGTATGATTGTATGTATGACTGCAGGCACGAATTTTCGTTCAGACCGTAAAGGTCTGAATGACAATAAAGGCATTCAATTCAATTCAATTCAATTTGGATCTGGATCTGCAATGTTCTTCATTCAACTATGGCGTTGGAGAGTATTAAAGGAGGACATCTCATTTACTGGTGGAAGCTATGTCCTGGATACAGGATGTAATTTTACTCATCTACTGTAATATAATATTTTAAATCATTGCTTGTGTGTGCTGATTCAAATCAATTTGGCTCTGCATTTATGTTTACTCTGTACAGCAATGAATGTAATTATTGGTGCAAACTTGCTGGAATGTAATTGAAGAGCAGCTCCTCTAGAATAATATACTGATATACATATTATGGATGGTACAGCTGGTAGAGCTGTGCCCAACAGCACCAGAGATGCAGGTTCAATCCTGATCTCGGGTGCTGTCTGTTTTTTTTCTATTACAAATCTCAAATTGTGGAATACAGAGGCAAATGAATAAATGATGGGTCTTTGTCCCAAACATTATGGAGGGCACTGTACGTATCTTAGGCGTTGCTTCAGTGTGTGAAAATTGCGCACTGCTGATAGAGTTATGAATAATTGAGATGCTCTGGAGTCCCCAATGTAATGTGGAATATAAAACTGTGGAATTCTTTCAAGAGATAAAATAAACTTTATGGCCGTTCGGCCATAACACTTGCTTCCTTAATGCAAATTGGATGTAATGTGATTGATGACTTAGGGAACAACATTTATATTATGCAGGGAGGATTATTATAGTACAATTTCAATCGAAAACTTTAGGGTCACTTAAAATTTACTTTAGAAATTTACAAGCCAAAGAAAAAGAAAATCCGTCCTGGAAAGCATAACAGTCTAGAGGGGAAAAAACCCCAGAGCACACTTAAAAAGGCCTTTATTTTAGAAAATACTGTGGGAAAATAACCTTTGGTATTGCAAGTCTGAAACTCTCTAGCCCCTAACCCGCATTTCCCAATTGACACAATTGCTTTTATTGCACAATGTTCTACAAGGGATATGGGGAGGAACGGAGTACTGATTTAGGATGATCAGCCATGATCATATTGAATGGTGGTACTGGCTCGAAGGGCCAATTGGCCTACTCCTGCACCTATTTTCTATGTTTACAATGCAAGGTTTCTTGGGACATAGCTGCGTATGGAAAAGGAGCTTAACTAAATGTATTGTTCACGGTGCATTCAACAGTTGGTTCAATGTTGTTGCCTAGCAATTCTCATAGTTTTACCCCAGTAGTAATTTCAACAGTAAGCCTGGCCATTATACGATATATTACAAAATTTGTACATTTATCTTTCAATTTCAGTAGATGTTTCACGTCACATTAATCAAGTGAGTGTTTTATTTCCAGGTGTTCTTTATTGACGAATAAAATTGACATTGACTTTGACTTTGAAGCAAACAAACAAATCACCATGGCTAGTTTCACTATTCAAATTCTATGATTTATCCACAATGATGACATTAAAGTGGAGCTTTACAGTACCGATTAAAAAAAGATCTTCATTGGGGTATTTTAATCCTAACATTTCTAGATGCAAATGTGGCCAGTGGGGAAAAAGTTGCAATTAGTTGCATTGGTCCTTTTGTCCCGGCTTGAAGATTGAGCAAACCTAAGGCGAGGGAGGAGGGGTTGACAAATGAAGTGACTTGAGGATTGTTGGTCAGAAGCTGAAGTTTATGGAGACGGTATGCTAGGGAATAACACTGCTGTTGTTGTTCACAGGAAATTTCAGTAAGTCAAAAGCCGTAACTGCAGCAGTATTAGTGTGTGCCCTGTGTAATGAGCATTTATGGCATTAGAACATCAGAGGAGCTGTTCAGGTTACTGAGGGGGAAAAAAGAACATTAGTAGTCCCTATGACAGAAGCGGACACCTCCCCAATTAAATAATTCCTAATTCATATATTGTTGTAGCACAAAGACGTACAGGTTTGTAAGTAAATTGGTTTGGTATAATTGTAAAATTGCCCCTAGTGTGTTTCGGATAGTGTTAGTGTGTGGGGATCGCTGGTCAGCAAGTAGTCGGTAGGCTATAGGTCCTATTACCGCATTGTATCACTAAACTAAGCAGAGGGTGATGGTGGAAGGCTACTTTTCGGACTGGAAGCTTGAGACTTGTGCAGTGCCTCAGGGATCAGTGTTTGTCATGTATATCAACAATTTGGATGAGAATGTACAAAGAATTATTAGTAAGATTGTAAATGGCACAAAAATAGTTGGTATTGGGAACGGTGAAGACGGTTATTAAGAGTTACAGTGGGTTGTTGATCAGCTTGGCAAATGTGCCAAGATATGGCAAATGGACATTAATTCAGGTAAGTGTGAGGTGTTGCATTTTGGATAGTCACAGTGAACAGGGACCCTGGAGAGTGTTGTGGAGCAGTGTACAAAGTAAAGTGTACAAAGCCATTGTTTCTGGAAAATGGATGGGGAAGATGGCCTTTGATACATTTTGCCTCCATCAGACAGGGAATTGAGTATAGAAGTTGGGACTTCATGGTTGCAGTTGTAGAAGACATTGGCGAGGAACGCACTTGGAGTATGTGTTCTGTTTTGGTCACCCTGATATAGGAAAGATGCCATCAAGCTGGAAAGAATGCAGAGAAGATTTATGAGGATGTTCCAGGTTTGGAGGGCCTGAGCCATAGGTAGAGAGGTTGGGTAGGCTATGACTTTATTCCTTGCAGCGCAGGATGCTGAGGGGTAATCCTACAGAGGTGTATGCAAACATGAGAGGAATAGATAAGGTGAATGCACAGATATTTATTCCTAGGTTAGAGAATCAAAAACTAGAGGACATAGGTTTAACGTGAGAGGGGAGACATTTAATAGGAACCTGATAGGCAACTTATTTTTCACAGAGGGCGATGGGTATATTGGATGAGCTGCCAGAGGTAGTTGAGGCAGGTGTAATAACAACACTGGAAAGACATTCGGACAGGAACATGGATAGGAAAGGTTTAGAAGGATATGGGCTAAATGCGGACAAATGGGGCATTTTGGTTCGTATGGACGGGATGACACTGTGATTTTACTTCAACATGTAGTGCAGTACAATATGGCCTAATCCTGTTTCGGCAACAATTTTTTTTGTGATTATTAAATATTTGTGATTCTAAGAGGGAAGCCTACTTATTTTCAATGTGCTCCATGAATATTTATGGAGAATTTAGTGATAGCTTGCATTGGTCTGGATGCTGCTATCACACCGTGTGGTATTTTCATTAAGTCGGGTATTCATTTTGTGGAAGCTTTAATGCTGATGTCTGCCTGCAAGAGATTTACATTTAATTTGAGATGACCAAATTGAGACATCAAAAGTCTGAAGAATCTTTTGGAGCAACTTATTGCATTTTTATTATCAGCTAGTCAGTGTAATATAAAACCTTTCAGAATCATGTCAGATTTCATAAGTTTAGTCTAGAAACTCCACACAAAAAGAGAGCTCTCAGCACCTAGACTTTCCTCCAGTCTTTCCATCACCTTAGGAAACTCCTATTGTTGTTTGTCAACATGAGGACCAAAGTTGTGCCATCTTGTTTCACTGCCTCGTTTTCACCTAGCCCTCAGTCAACAATGGACCATTGTGGGCTCCACCTTTCCTTTGTCACCGTTACTTTTTGCATAACTTTCATTCATTTGTTCTATATCTCTCCATATCGCCATCTACACCTCTCGTTTCCCCTTCCCCTAACTCTCAGTTTGAAGAGGGGTCCCCACCCTAAACATCACCTATTTCTTTCCAGAGATATAGCCTGACTCACTGAGTTCCTCTGGATTTTTGTGTATCTTCCCTTTCTTTTATTGGCTGCTGTATCTCTTTCTGGGCCAATTAAATGCCTGTTTTTTAATTGTTCTGCCTTAATGTGGGAAAAAAAAGCCCCATTTCAAACAAAAATTGCTCTCAACTCTCCTGCCAATTAAAAAAAATGCTTTGACCATTTAGTTTTAGTTTCTGTAATTGTTGCACTCCTGCTCCATTTATGATAGGTTTCTGGCCTGCTAAATTTGCCTGGTCGTTATGAAGGAAAGCTAAAGGACAGATGTTAAACAGGAATTGGAACATTTGTGTTTATAGATCAAGTGATGCATGAGATTTAGTGAAAAAGGTGGAGAGTGAGAAAATTAACAATTTTAACTTCCATGAATTTCCATTTTGAGAACTGGAGCAGTTTGGAAACCTGTTCTGAGCAAAATATTTTTTAAAAGGGGTGCATCCTAACCACAGAGTAGAAACCCCCAATTGTGCTGACAAAACGGCCTTCTCCTGCACCTATTTTCTATATTTCTATGTTTCTATGCACCATGATTTTCCCAAACCATCATTTTCTTTGAAACGTAAGACATGTCTTATTTCGAGTTCTGGTGAAAAGTCACTGACCTGAAGCATTAACTCTGTTTCTGTCTTCTCCAATGCTGCTTGACCTGCTGCCTATTTCTGACATTTCAGTCTCCCAGCATCCATAGTGTTTATGGTTTTCTATTCTTGGCTTTAAAAATGACATTTATTATTGTGGCTTGGTTGAGATCAGCTGGTTCAATGCAGCTTCGAAGCAACACTCTTTAGAGTTAATAATAACTTGTAGATTGAAGATCTTCATTATGCAATTAAAAATTGCTGCTGTAAATTATGTGTGAAATTATTATTATTTAGAAGACACTCGTTCATTAATTTCAAATAAAATGACCGATTGAATTACAGTTTGAGCTTGTGTATGCAGCTGATGGTTAATACATTTGCTAATCTCACTCTTCAGGCCAACTGACCGTTTTGATAGCAGTAAAGTAAATTCAAAAGAAGCTGATTAAAGTCTGAATAGCCCGTCAATTCATGAGCGAGGAGCATGAATAAGCACAGGCTCAATCTAACTCTTCAGTATCTTTAATTCATCTTCAATAGCATTCTGCCATTTCTTGAATCCCTAATGGTTTTTTTCTCACAGTAGTGCTCAAAACCAGGGCATGAAGGTGTAGATGGGAGTATTAACTGGGAAATGAGAAAACAGTTTTCACCCGAAGTGTTGCCGGGCTTTGGAATTCAATGTCCTGGAATGGTACACATCTTAAATAGTTCTTGGATGTCACATGGTAATACAGCTCGGAAACAGGCCCAACTCATCTATGCCGACCATCATGCCCTAACTAAGCTTGTCCCATTTGCCTGCATTTGTCTCGTATCCCTCTTAACCTTTCTTATTTGTGTACCTGTCCCAGTGTATTTTAAATGCTGTTGCAGTACCTGCCACAACAACCTCCGCTGGCAGCTTGCTCCATATACCCACCACCTTAAATCTTTCCCTTCTCACCTTAAAGCTATGCCCTCTGGTTCTTGAAGTGTGTAGTGTTCTCCCCTTGAGAGGATTTTTTAAATAAAGACCTCCATATATTTGTGGCATTGTTGGATTAGGTTGGGTAGTTTAACAGTCCATATTATTCATGATTACACTTGATCTGGAAGTCTATTTTGAATGCTCGGTACACTGGGAATATTTTTTTTCCTGATAAATCTGTTTAAAATATGATTTTTATTCAGTTACATTTGTCATCATATCCAATAGTCCTGACATTACTTGAAGTATTATTCTGAGCATGTGTGCAAAATACACACAGAGGTTTTGTTTAATTATCTTACCAGATTTCAAAACTTATGCTTCACTTGTTATTCTGTGTAATTAAGATTATTCGTTTTAGATGCTCTACAGTTAGTTTCCATCTGTTGTGGTGTTGTCCAATTTTTTTCTTAATTGCTGCTCTATATCGTGTCAAAATGGAAAGTACTATTAATCGTGGGCCCAGTGATAATACAAGTCCCTTTATTTAATGTCTCTATTGTATTCGAAGTAGGTTTTCATTTGTTAATCCAGATGCTTAAGAAATGTAAACTGCACCCTGAGTTATTAACCACATCCTCGGTCTTTTGCATTTCTCATTTTATTGTGTTCTGCTGCTTTAACAATAACAGTATTGGCTTCAAGGCAATTTCCTTTAAGTACAAAGCAACACGCTTACATTACCACCTATTCTCACAGTGTGCCATTGGTTAATTGTTTAATAAATTCAGGTAACTCGGTCACACGTGTACCGTGGATTCATATGGGTTATACTTTCATTAGGAAGCATCATGTGTGTCTTTGTTGAAAGCTCTTTGAAAATCCAAATACAGAACTTAAATAATCTTGCGTAGGAAGGAATTGCAGATGCTGGTTTAAACCGAAGATAGACACAAAATGCTGGATTAACTCAGCGGGACAGGCAGCATCTCTGGAGAGAAGAAATGGGTAAGATTTTGGGTTGAGACCCTTCTTCAGAAGAAGGATCTCGATCCGAAACGTCACCCATTCCTTTCCTCCAGAGATGCTGCCTGTCAGGCTGAGTTACTCCGGCATTTTGTGTCTATCTTTGACTTAAATAATCTTGTCCGGTGGAATCCCTCAACTTGTGAAAGTATTTTCCAAGTGTGGTGCATCTTCTACTATTTTATCATGTCCTAATAGATTATTGTGTGCGTGGGAATATTGTCGGGATTGCTTCCTTTATTAAATTATGTCTCAAAAATCATTTAACAATAATACGAGTTAATTTGTTGAAGCATTACAAAGACAGGATAAGGCACATATAAATATGATTTCTTTGCCTTGCTCATTAATTCCATAACTTTTGCTTTGTTCCTCCCTCCAAACTCTGGTGAGTTTAGTTCAGCGATACAGTGTGGAAACAGGCTCTTCGGCACACCGAGTCCACACTGAACATCGAGCAGCCGTACACTAGTTCTTTGTTGTCCCACTTTTGCATCCAGTACACTAAGGATAATTTACAGAAACCAATTAACCTACAAACCCTACACATCTCTAGAATCTGGGAGGAAACTGGAGCAATCGCAGAAAGCCCACATGGTCACAGGGACAACGTGCAAACTCCACACAGACAGCAACCCAAGTCAGGATCGAACCCAGGTCTCTGGCGCTGTGAAGCAGCAGGTCTAACCAATGTGTTCTACATTAAAGACATTTTCAGTACCTGTTGGTGTGGACCTTTCAACAAGCTAATCAGATTCAAGCAGTATTGGATAAACGTACCTTAAGTATACAATCTGGAAAACAATTTTAGTTTAACCATATTAGTCCACAAATATTAAGCTTTAAAACATAACAGCAGCTGTTCCTGATAACGGTGATTGTTCTTGCAATCTCAAAGTGAATCACAGGGAATTCTAATGCATTATCAATCTCAGCAGGAAGGATCAAATGTATTAAAATACTGATTTCACTTTCACTTCTTGTCACTTCACTCTAGCTCAACGAGTTCTGAAATGGTCAAAAAGCAGAAGGTGGATAATGTTGAGGGAAGCGGGCAAGCTGGTGAGTAATAATTCCCAAATCGTACTTGTCTTGTGTGCCATCTGTTCCACATCAGTCAGTATAAGCACCCAGAGTATGTGTGTAGTGTTCTCTCTCTGAGGAGAATTTTTTATTAAAGACCTTGAATGTATGTTTGTGGTATTGTTCATATTACAAATGATCTTCAAGTTATTATAACTTGCTTCCCACCAAAACAAAAGGGAGGCAATCTTCCATGGAACAAAACATAGAAAGTTAACTCCAGTTTCACTAGCCATTGTTCAACTATTTACCCAAGCAGAAGCAGTGTATCTGAGTCCAGTGCTGCTGTTAACCAACATATGTTGACCCAGCTTGCTAGCTGTAATCGCTGCATAATCATGGAAGCATCCCTCACTGATTTCTTCCTTTCCTCCCTCAATTTCTCACCATTTACCACATGAGCTGTGATAAGTTGTGGCTCTTGTCGGGTAACGAGGCACGTCCTGTGCTCCTCTGTGAGTGTGTCCAGGATCCACATGAGGAGCAACTCACCTGGAAAACCTGAAACCCCTGAAAGTGGTGACAGAGATGTCCCCCAAGCCACGGGCAGGGTTGAGATCACAGAGCCATCACTGTTCCATTCTGCATAACATTGTGAAAGATGGTAAAATGTACCAGCAGCAGCTACAGGGCTCCAAAAACAACAGGGAATTCTACTAGACGTTTCACTCCCTAATAATGCAAGTTGAGTGTGACCACAACAAACAGATCCTTTTAAAGCAAGTCAAAGGTTTCAGCAGTTTACACAACTCACCTACTTGGCCGCAGTCAGATGTGCCTGTTGTATTGCAGCTGCCATGTGAAGGAACTAACAGCTTTTTGTATCAAGATCTACCTGGATTCCCTCTCAGCTCACAGGTCCACACACATGGAACAGAGTGCCGTGCAGTCATCCAGAACATCTAGCTTTCAATAGACAGACGCAACATGCTGGAGTAACTCATCAGGCCAGGCAGCATCACTGGAGCAAAAGGATGGGTGACATTTTGGGGCGGGACCCTTCTTCAGACTGCTGTAGAACGAAGCTGCAGATGGTGGTATATACTGATGTCTGAGTCTGAACCCGAAATGTCACCCATCCTTTTTCTCCAGAGATGCTGCCTGACCCGCTAAGTTACTCTAGCACTTTGTGTCTATGTTCAGCATCTGCAGTTCCTTTCTACACATCCAGATTTCAATGCCTAACGACTCTGGAAGTGCACTGTAAGAGTGCAGAGGGGGACTTTTTACTTTGTGGTAACTGATTGCAAACTGTAATGCAGCCCGATCATTATGACAAGGCCAGGAAGAATAGACAGGAGAAAATGAAAAGTAAATGTGAAGGCATCGACAATGCTTTGAGGGCAGTTGAAGCTCTTGTTCTCCAGAGATGCTGCCTGACTCATTGAGCTACTCCACCATTGGGTGTGTTTATCTTTGCAGTAAACTGGCATATGCAGTTCCTTTTTATTATATTCTAACAAGCTAGGATTGTGTCAGCAAACCATGATTAATGGTCAGTCAGGAAGATCGAGCTGCTCTACATTGAACAGCCATGTCACCAAACCAGTCATACTGTAGGTTGTGAGCTATCAATAGCTGTAGGCTGACCACAAGTTGAAGCCTGGATGGGAAAATGTGAACCTTGCACATGGAGGGCCTTTCCAATTCCATTGTATAAACCATCTGGGGACGCTGAGAGATTTACCCCATGAAGCTCTGAGTTTTCTGAATGGAAACCAGTGATTTTTCTCTCACAACAGTAGAACAGATTTAAGCTTAGTCCATATCCCTCCCTCCAAACCTTTCTTCTCTATGTACCCATCCAAGTGTCTTTTAAATGTTGTTATAGTAACTACCCCAACCACCTGCTCTGGCAGCTCATTCCATATACCCACCACGTGAGCGAAAACCTCAGAAATAGTTGTGAGACAGAAGGAGCCTAAGGATTGAGGATGGGGTACAGGGAATGGTATGGGGGGGGGGGGGGGGGGGGGGGATGTGTGGTGGAAGGAAGGAGTTATTGGTAGAAGGGACATTCTGTCTCTTCCTCACTTTATTCCATCTCTTTGTTTGGTCCATCGCTAAGGAAGAGGCAGCCACAAGTTTAAAATGTGGCTAGCAGAATGTTAAATTAAAATCCTTGCACCTATTCTACAGGTGGAGAAATATCAGGTGCAAGATACCATGAGCAAGTGTGCTCACCTTGGTTTGAAGCATTGTTACAACATGTAACCCAGTTTGGGTAGCCTAAGCTTTTTCTTAAGTGATATGCCACAGAACGTAATATACAACGTATTGGTTTTACAGTATCATAATCTGTGCTATTGCTTAGTTTTACAAATGAATTAAACAACCTAACTATCCTCAAAATCCCAAGGCTCATAGAAGCTGAACATTTGAGAATATTATCTCTGACTTCTGGTGCCATATTCAATCAAGCGGCATTGAATCTTAACTACATTGTTAACTAATGTGTATATAACCTATTCTCTGCGGATGCTAGAAAATATGATGCTGTAAGTAGGCTATGCTGCTTTCTGACATTTCATTTGATTTATTCTTCAGATGATGTCTCCCGTGATCAAAAACAGTTTTACTCGAGTGGTGCGGCAATTCAACATCCGTCAGCTTCTGTGTGTGTCGGGATACTACCTGGCCTTGGTGCCTACTCGGGGAGCAGTGACTCTGATGCAGAATCCAGCTCTGACAGTGATATCATCATTAACACAGGGGGACGTATCATATCTTCAGTCTTTCGGTCCCACCCTTTTCCAGAAAGCCCATGAGGTGGCAGCGTCGGAGGGCGCAGTGTTATTTGTATTTAGAGATGTCTGTAATACAAAGTTTCCTGCGTGAAATGGCAATATTTGTTTGGACTGCTTAACCTTTGGCGATGGTGTTTGAGCACAGAATTACACATCCCCGGTTGGTTCTGAACTTTGACTACATACTGACTGCACTAACCACCACAGAGTAAGTGACTTGCGATTTGTGTCCAAAGGCTAGATACGATGTGTGAATAATTGTTTTACACTTGCATGTATTTAAAAACAAAAACTTTTAAAGTTAAGGTAATAGAACAGCTTGCTGTTGATATCCAGCCAGGGATAAGCCAGTTTACTTTGAAGTTTTGGGGAATAAATTCTCTCTTCCGAGTGTTTCTCCATTGTTTGCTTTGTATTTTCTGTCTCTGTCACTTAGTCATCTGTGTTCTGACTTCTTTTTAGTTTACTGAAGTTCTGAAACCACAGCTGCCAAACACCTTTCTTTTAGATACACTTTTAACAGACACATTGGTTTGAAAAGACCTGCGATCTTTAACCATCTGCCTTCCTTAATAGCTACCTGTGTCAGAACTGCTAAGTTTGGCAGCCTTTTACATGAAGTATCAAGTTTAACGTGTGATAACAAACTCGGTGTAGTACATATGTAATGTTTAATCCTGTACCAGTAAATGTAGTTATTCAAAGTTTAGTTTAGAGATACAAATGTGGAAACGGGCCCTTCGGCCCACCGAGTCCATGCCAACCAGTAATCACCCCGGGGAAAACCATGCAGTCACGGGGAGAACGTATAAACTCTGTACAGACAGCACCCGTAGTGAGGATCAAACCTGGGTCTCTGGCACTGCAAGGCAGCAACTCTACCACTGTGCTACCCAAGAGAACCAAAATTACTCAATTAAATAACAGTTGTAAAACTGACAACTCAAGGAACTTTGAATCTGAAATCTTGAGCAAAACGCAAAGTGCGAGAGGAACTCAGCTGGTCAGGCAGCATCGTTGGAGGGAATCCGTCTGAAGAAGGGTCCGAACCTGAAACATTACCTGTCTGTTCCCACCACAGATCCTGCCTGAACTGCTGAGTTACTCCAGCACTTTGTGTTTTGCTTTAAAAATGGCAATGGAATCAGATGGTGGGAAACGAAAAAAAAAAGATGGCTAATACCCTCACACCTGTGACTGGGCCAGTGACTGGGTTTCTCTATTATTGAGAACTTGGTAACCACAATGAAGCAAAACAACAGGCAGGGTGGGGGAGTGGGGTGGGCGAGAAGCTTTGGAGAAGGCAACAAGTGGTCCACCATGAAGTTGGGTGTGCAAAAGGATTGGTGGATCAAGGTGTAAGGTCTTATTGAAATAAGAAATACTTCACTGCAGAAAGAATATACCTCTTTTTACCTCATGTAGGTTTGACCTCATGTAGGTCCCCATGTAATTCAAACACTTAGTTTTACCAAACTGCAGGTAGCTTTAAAAAAAAAGTCAAACAATTTGGATATTCTGAGATGTTTTGTTTCAGTAGGTTTGAGCTTTAGGGAATGATATAATGTGGCCATAAATGTTTGGATTTCTGCGGCTGGTGCCGAGAACCGATTACTATGTTAAAATTGTTAAATATCTGTCCTGTTTCCTATGACTGTTTTTGCAATTCATTGCAAACCTTTCCAACAGATGGCAATTTAAAAGGTGGCAATTTTAAATTCCTGAGCACACCCTAAATAAGCTTTTTGAAGATGGATTCAACTACAAACTTTCAGATTAAACAATGAAGAGGAAACTGGCGAACCAAGGCTTTTTTTTAAACGTGAAACTGTAACTTGCACATTGCCTCGTTAAAGCAGTCTGTTCGAGCACAACAGTTGGTGGAGCAGTTAAAAGTAAGGACTGAGCGTGCAGGTCTTTCCCTTCAGAGTCCCTTGTTTTTGTTGTGATTTGGTGGAACGGTTAGCCAAGCAGACCAAATGGCGGCAGGAAGCGCCTGGGCAGGTCGCGGTGAAACTGCAAGTCAGCATCTGGAATGGATGTTGCCGCAAGGAAGGTGAACAGCAGCACAGACTTTATGAGAAGCTGTGAGCAATGAGGCAAGGCATTGTAGAATTGCAAGAGAAACTGCTGAATTATTCAGGGTAGACGATGTGCGATGAAGAACCGCAAGTGACACGTGAGTTAAATGGTCTGAAGGAAAATGGAAAATCGATAGTTGAAGCTTGTGAAAAATCTACACCAAGGAAAATGGTGCACAAAGCTGAAAAGGGCCATGAAGACTTGTCTTTTTAATAAAGACCCATTATCGATACCCGGATTAAGTTTGATCAGTCAGCCTATGTGAACTTCAGAAGTGAAGAGCACTTGAGTTTGTTGAGACTAAAACTCGGGGGATACGGTCAGCCGCACCAAGGCAGAGTGACCCAAGAGCAGGAGCATGTTAAGTTAAGAGCAGTCATGTAAAGATGCGGAAACAAGAGAGGAATTTGTATAAGGTGACCAAGTATGGATCAGTGAAACAACCGGAGTCGTGCTTTATTAAGAAAATGGGAGCTTTCCTCTGAGCGATCGGAATGGTACTTCTCGGAAAGATCCTCTGGGAATCTCTTGAGTTTGAGTATGGTTGATTCACCAAAGCTGGAAGAAATGCAACACTGGGATGTTGGGCATGAGGAAGATCCAAAGAAAAGCATGACTGGTATTCTACATACATTTTGAAGCGAGACTGCATTAAACACCAATTATGTATCTCTGTTACACTATTCTGCAATCTGTTCATGTTCTCTTTTGCACTACCTGCTGTACTCGTATGTTTTGCCTGGACAGCACACAGAACAATATTTCACTGTATGTCAGTACACGTAATAATAAACCACTACCAATATTAATACCAAAGCATATAGAATCCTTTTTAAATGGCTAGACTCACCAGTTATGGTGTTTTTGACAGGGGTGAAACAATTTCAGATGAAGCTGGACAAATTGAGAGAAGAATGCACGGGTACTCTGACAGTAGCATCACAATACAAGATCAGTAAATCTCAATAAGGCTAATTTAACATTGGATATCATCTGCCCAATGTGCCATCACTTAACTGTGGCAGGATTGGATCTGTTGTGTTTTGCCACAGGCAGAGGCCAGAGCAAAGATCCCCAGAAGGGGAATGTAGATGTCGAGGGCAAGTCGAAGGAGGGAAAGCAGCGGAGAGAAGCAGCATCTGAGAAGAGTCCATTTCAACATTGGAAACAGAGACACAGAAGTGGAGTCCATGAGACAGGTGGAGCAAGTGGTGTGTTGATCTCTCTGGAAGCGTTCAAAGGGACAAAACTGTTTTTCACAAACATATCAGTCAGTTTGTTACTGATAGGGGTCAGGGACAGTGGATCTGGAGTAAAATGGAGATACAGGGCAAATGGATGCCGATGGAGGGAATAGGAACCCCACGACATAAGTAAGAGTTGTGAAAGTTTAAAGCGAATCTTCAACATAACTCGATTTACAAGGTTGTATATTTGAAAATAGCTGTACGCAAATTATAATTGACCCCTGCTGACTTGAATGAATGAATGAATATGTTTATTGCCAAGTATTATTACACTTGTCAGTGTAAAAATGTTTTCATTCACACAGCATTGTGCACTTGTCTCTTAAAGAGGAAACAGTATAGGGTGGTCTCCTGGCTAGCTATTAAGTGCAACTGCTACCTTGAGGTTTGCTACTACCATAACAGAATATGTCACGCGGTTACCTATTGAAATATTGTTGTACTTATTTCAGCTGAAGACTGACTGCCACAATAAGCAGTTGTGATTTCTTGATGCTCCCAGTCCTAAATAAAAGTGACATTCAACTCTAGACCAATTCTTCTGAACCCCCAGAGCATGACCGGAGTGGCTGCTCATTTCACGAGTTTCATTTTACTCGCTGCTGCATGGTTTTCTAACATGCCAAACTTCTCGTTGTTCCTCTAACCTAAATCAGCAACCATTTCTCTTCAAAAGAGAAATGATTGCTGATTTATAATATAATTGGACAGGCTCACATCATAGATCACCCATCCAATTGGTGGCTACTGAATATCATCAAATGCCAACCAATTCCTAAACCATTTTTCATCTGAAATAAGTTGGTTAATTGCACAAAGGTTGTCCACCTTTCTGCTGACTGACAACTCCTGATTACAACCTGACCTCCCAGTGGCTCAGCACTTCAACTCCCCCTCCTACTCCGTATCCGACCTCTCTGTCCTGGGTCTCCTCCATGGCCAGAGCGAGCAACACCGGAAATTGGAGGAACAGCACCTCATATTCCGCTTGGGGAGTCTGCATCCTGGGGGCATGAACATTGAATTCTCCCAATTTTGTTAGTCCTTGCTGTCTCCTCCCCTTCCTCAGCCCTCCTGCTGTCTCCTCCCATCCCCCAGCCTTCGGGCTCCTCCTTTTTCCTTTCTTCTCCCCGTCCCCCCCATCCCCCATCAGCCTGAAGAAGGGTTTCGGCCCGAAACGTTGCCTTTTTCCTTCGCTCCATAGATGCTGCTGCACCCGCTGAGTTTCTCCAGCTTTTTTGTGTACCTCCTGATTACTCTCATTGTGATGACTGCCGCAGAAAACCAAATCACTTTTTTCCAGCCGAGAGAGCCAATTATTTTATGAAGTTTCATTTTCTCAAGCCAGAGTTGAATAGTTAGATATTGTCAATCATCATAGGTTTAGTAAAATAAAATCATCTCAGAGATTAAGAGAAACATCAAATGTGATTATCTAAACAAAATACATCAGTAAGTTAGAATTGCATCCAGTTTAGTCAGGCAACCCCATGATTTACAGGGTGAGTTTATGACATTGGAACTCAATACCCTGACTTAAGTAGATTATCTGATTTCTTAGCTATTGCACTGATGAAGGACATTGAGGATAAAGCATGCACTGTTTTGGCAGAGAGTTTGAACATGGAAGAACAATCTCGAAACTTGCAAGCTGAAGGAGGACGACCTGATCTAATGTTTGTGGATATATTGTATTCCCGATGGTTTTCCAGTAATTAATTTCCTAACCTTTCATTAATTTAAGGATTGGTTAGAGGAAGATTATTATAAAGGTTTAAAGATAGTGTCATGTTAGAAGCTACTGCATTAGAGGGCACAACATTGGGGACAAAACATTCGCATGGATATTCTTCTTTCTAGGCGGTCTCTTGGGATTGAGAATGCCTTGCCTCTCCTCTTGGGGGCTCGGAGGTGGGGAAATAAGACCATTCTGGATGCCACACTGGCTAAGGAACTGTTTGACAGCTCAGGTTGATGAATAATGTGGAGGGTGATAAGTTTTACTAGTATTTACACTAAACTTCACATTCTCCCAATGCATTGACTTAACAGAATGAAGAATTCTCATTCTCCATTTAGAGCGATCATGGGCCATGATCTTTAGAATCTTTAGAACTAGCGGCTATTACAGAGTTCAAAGCTGAGATATGGCCAAGGGAAGTCAAGGTTTAATGCGGAATTGGCCTGAAAGTGCAGTTGATCCCAAAACTAGATTAGCTGTAATCTTGTACAATTGGCCTACTCCTGCTCCTATTTCTAACATTCTTATATCATTTTAAACTGTATTGTTGAATTTAAATGGTCTGATCTGCCTCATTTAAAAAATTTCATATCAATCCTCAGAGGTGTCAGAATTTATGGGGCAAAGGCAGGAGAATAGGGTTAGGAGGGAGAGATAGATCAGCCATGATTGAATGGCAGAGTAGGTTTGATGGGCCAACTGGCCTAATTCTGCTCCTATCACTTATGATCTTATGAATCCTCCCCTCTGTTCCTGATAGATTGCTAATTTCCTATTTCTATCCGTATTGCTGTTCACAAATATCAATCTCCTGGAGGTGCAGTTCATTTTGGGTATGATTAAACTTATCAATGCCAATTTTAAAGGTTTTTACTACAGGCAGAACAGTGTAGGGAAAAAAGAATTATGCTATGTTTGATAAAATGTATTGAAACGTCTTTTTGTGAAGCCCATATTACAGGTAAAATAAATATCCATTAGTAATAGTCTGACAAAAGTACCGTTTATTTAATCACACAGATAATGTAGACACAACGAGAGAATTCATCACTTCCTATACTTCTGAAAGTTTGTAACATTATTTTCAAAGTGTTTTTACATTTAAAAGAAAATCTGATATGTAACACCCAATAATACAAAGATACATTCAATACTCTTTAACAGTGGTGACTTAGAAAATAAGTTGCCCACTTTTACTTAGTGTTGATCGTCATACTTTTACAAAGCACCAGATTGTTCTTACAAACAAATTAAGACTCGAGTCACCTGAAATATATTTTAAAGCAATGGGAACAAAACGTTACAAATATGCTATCCGCCGTAAAACATGCAAAGATTTTGTAAACATTTTCAGGTGCCATGCAGGTTCAAAGGGAAAAGGTTAGGTGTTAGGCTGGATCAGAGTTGACAGGTGGAAGGTTTCTTTGCTTGAAGTACTGAACAACTTGCTGGGGTAGTTCTGCTAGGACAGATTTAGCCAAAGTTTCTTTAGGAGCCTGAATAACAGAGGGGAAAAGGAGAGAGTTTTATTGCTATTTCATAAATAGCTGAGTAAAAAGAAATAATCTGTAAAGGAATCTTCAACTTGCATTGTGACAAACATTAGTGTTCATTAAACATCTTTCGACATAAAAACAGCCCATTTGAAAAGACAGTGATCTGCAGCTCAGCTACTGACATTAGGGTGATCTCTGTTCTGGACTGCAGTTGCTGTGATTGGGTTAGTTTCATTCTGGTAGCAGGTCTATCGGAGGGTAGGTGCAGCATTGCTGTGGAAAAGATGTAACAGTGTATTGGGGCAATGAAGCAGCCTCTTTGCCACCAGTCCACACTGTGACTAGCCCTATTGTGGACCTGTTGACTCGGATCACGGCTTGCATGCTATCATGAAACAAGGACAAGAGGGGGTCAATATATTATCAAATTAGCTCAGCAAAGCCTCTGTCATAAAGACTCCTCTAGTGTAGCCATCACCTTGTTCTTTGAAAAGATACCAAGTACTGGAGGAACTCAATGAGTCAGGAGAGCATGAATAGGCGATGTTTCGATTTGGGACCCATCTTGATCCTGAACTGAGACATTGTCTATTCATGTCCTCCAGAACATGTTTGACCCACTGAGTTACTCCAGCATTTTGTGGGGGGTTTTTGTAAACCAGTAGCTGCACCAAAGGTTCCCCTCACCACAAGCTTACACTGCAATTGCTGGAAACCACAAGATGGCTGCTGCTCACCACTGTACAGACAACAGACCGGGCATTATCACAGTTTGTTTTACCATCGCCCCATCAGTGAATCACCCACATTAGGCCAAACTACCTTTTGGCACAAAGAATGGGAGAAACTACACAACAAATGGTCCGAGGTTGAGGAGTTGCTATCTGCCAAGCAGGGGGAAGCCTGAAGAGATTGAGAGATTTGTAGACAAATGCTATCATCAAATCAAGGGGCTTCTGCCTAACTAACTAACAGGCTTGGCACATACACTGTAAGATTTCATATTTCCACAAAACATTCAACCCATCGAGTCTATGCTAGCTCATAAAACAATTGCATTTCCATCACCTATTTCTTCCCCTCCCCAACATTTGCATAAATTCTGCCACCCTCCTACACACGTGATAATTTACAGTGGGCCAATTAACTTCCCAGCTCACGTCTTTGGGGAAACAGGAGAAAACGGGAACATCTGGGAGAAACCCGCAAGGTCAAAGTGAAAAGGAAGGAAAAGTGAAAACTCCACACGGTGCCTGACGTCAGGATCAAACCTGGGTCATCAGAGTTGCGAGGCTACAGCACTACAAGCTGACAGAGACACTGGTCCGTACACAATACTGGGAACACATGACACTGGCTGCAGAACTCATAAACTAGAATGATTCATTTCATTGCTGTAAAAATATTTATTCCAGCACCAAGATTACCTGAGCTGAAAATAAAGACATCTAATTGACTGACAGTCAAGGTGAGCCTGCAGGCAATCAAAGAGTTAATCGTTCATATTGAAAATGTTACATGAACATCAAAATGATCAATGTTATGCAGTGCTGGAATTGAGGGCATTGGTGAGAGTGTAATATTTACCTTGGTGGCAGTGGATTTGCAGCTTAATATTGCTTCTGCTGACGGACAAGATAATCCTCCCTGAAGGTGCTGAGGAGGAGGGGGGGGGGGGGGGGGGGTCAAGTGGGTGCCGTGTTTATGCAGCAGGCATTCAGTATAGAGTGGCTGCAACAAGTGAAGACTTTTATACTGAAGAATGCACATTTTCACACCGCCATTCTTTGCCAAATCGGAAAATGAAATGAATATTTTCACGCTGCAATTAACTGTAAGATCAGAGAAGGACAAAGCTTGCTTCTAATGTGCCTGAGCAAGCCACAGCTTTGGATTTTGGTCCATGGAAGCGAGATATTAAAAAAAAAAGCCACCTGAAGACGTTAATGCTGTAACACCTCCCCCTTTGCTCATGGCTACAGGATTAAATGCTACCAGCAGCGCTTCACTGTAAAAAGATTTGATTGCTCTGCCTAAGATTTCACTCATTCTCGGCACAGATGAATAATTTGTGACGATGATTGGGGACAGCAAATCTATTGCTCTCTCAGTCATAATCTTCCACTATGAAGCACTTGAGTAGGTTGGAAATGTAGAAACTAATGGAATTCGGAGGGATTCTTCGTAGGAAAATGTCCTGTGTTACTGAGGATGGTTGCTACTGCCTTTTTGTCACTGCCAATTGCCTCTCACTCTTTGAACCCAGCTCTAACTACAGTGCTCGGAATCAAAGTGAGATTTTAAAATGTAGGAGAATAATTTAGCAAACTATGCAAGGATGTTGAGAGGGTGGCTGTGTTAGAATGATTTATGTGGTTAAGATTCTTGGCTTCCAGAACAAATGAACATTAGTTTTGATCAATGTCACGTGCCATTGTCCTATATGTCTCCACCACATCAACAGCTAGGGAGGGCCTTATCTATTCTGATAGTTGAAACCTCCTGTTTGGTGTCCTTGCATAATATTCTGAGGGTGAGATCTCCGGCAAGGACAGGGCTGTGGATGCCTGAGATAACTGTGGCCACGGGAAGAAGCTGTACCCGATGATTCGCTAGCTATGTCTTTATAGATAGATATTGAGGAGCTGCTGGATGCCAGTGAGGAGACAATGGAGAAGGATAGAGGCCAAGAAAGATACGAGGATAGACACAGAAATGCTGGAGTAACTCAGCAGAACAGGCAGCATCTCTGGCTGAAAAGGAATTCTCTCCAGAGCTACTGCCTGTCCCGCTGAGTGGTATATTTATTCTTTCAGAAGGCTCTCTATCTCCCTCTCTCCCTTTCAAATATTTATCTTGCTCCACTTTAAATATTTCTAATGATCTGATTTCTACCATCCTCGGCGACAGTTTGCGACGCTCACTGCCCTCTGAGAGAAGGGAAGACATTACTGCTCGTTCATCGTTGTAGGCAGAGCACCTACAACGCTGAGACAGGGACTCTGTTCTGAGCTCCATCAGGACAGCATCCCCGCTTGTCCCCGCGGCTCATGACTGATCAAAGTGGAGGAATAACATTGAGGGAAGTCACTGAAAACCTCGAGACCATGCACCAGGAGCACTGGAATGATGGAAGAAGCATGCCCCATAAATGACCCCACCTGCCTGCCCTGGCCAACAACATGCAATAACTGGGACAATTCCACAGTGAAGACTCTCAAAAATTGGTCTTGGTGTGCTTGTTTGAATGAGGATTTAACACACAGATTATCAATCATCGTAATGAGAATACACGGCAGATTGGACACGTTTAACAGCAAATTGTGCCAGCTACTGTAATCTCAATGGAACTGCCACATAAATATGAAGAGGGCAATTTGGACTTTAAATACAACTCACTTAACAGGGAGGGAGGCACACAGACTGGCCCATGTTCTAAACTGGACAGAAAGCATCGCTGGTGAGAGCATCATTGACAGGAGTGCTTTAAAACATCATTCAAAGAGTAGAGGCGAGGCAGTCACAATCATGGGAAATGAAAGCACTTCATTTGTGCCACATGATATATTCTGAAACTTGTCACATAATATCACTAGTGTAAAGATGCAGTGCCATGAGATATCATTCAGTTTGAGACACTTCAAATTACCATAATTTATACTGACTGGCCTATAATAGACATCCAACAATTAAATTGACATTTACTATGCTGAGAACAGGGATTTGGACAACATGCTACCAGACGTTACAGGAAATGACTCATTATTATACAGATATCTGAATAAATCTGAAAAGGAACATGAATTTAATAATGCAAGTATGATGACAATATTTTACAAGTAGTATTTTGTTATTTACTGTGTACATAACGCTAGGAGATAATAACCAACCTAATTTGTCTTACATAAAGTTTTAGTATCAGAATGTTCGTCCCGTAATGTCAGTTTCTGGCAGGGACACAACCTTTCACTACTGCTTTCTCAGTCCCACCTGTTAGCTCTATGATAGGTGGCACAGTGAATGGTAACCTATGCACTGAAAAAAAGAGTGGAAGACTGCGAGAGTGTGGCCTAAACGCAAATGCAGTTTGACCTGTGCATTGGTGTAAAGTGGCCTGGGCCCAATTATTGCGAGGCTTCACTGCAGTATGACCTGTACACTTGTGCAGTGTAATTCAGGCATCAGTGCAGCCTGACCTGCACTCTAGTGCAATATGGCCCATGCATTGGTGTAGAGTGACATGTTTAATGAAGCAGTATAATCCATATAGCAGTGCTAGATGATCAATGCGCATATATATTGTGACTTGCATACTCATTTAGCATGAACTGCACCAGACACAGTATCATCTCTTTAATAGCACTATTTAATCTATGCACTGGTAGGCGGATGACTGACAACCTAGTGCCGTGCAACACACTCACACATGCACTCGTGCAGTAAGCCTTGTCCACACGGACAGTATAAATATGTGTGTTAGGCTGGTGCGATGCAGAATGGCTCAGGATGAGTTTTGTACTAGCGCTGAGAGATAAGGGAAAAATCAGGAAAACATCCCAAGGGAAGTTAAGAGAAAAGAAACAATTGGAATAACATATGACTGTGCTTGATAAGTTAAAAAAATTTGAAACAGAGGTACTCTGTTAGCAGGTGTGACTGAGATTGTTGGATGTATTTCATAGTTACATGAAAAAGCAAGATGGAACGTTCGTGCAGTTTCTGCTTCAGGTATTATAATATAGACCTAGAAAGACTTACATTGCGGAAATCCCGGAATGGTACAAACTGTACGATGTCTCGCGTGGCTTCTTCCCCAGTGTAAGATCTTAGAATGCGATTGTCACCATCCAGGAACTCCATGGCAGCGAAGTCGGCATTCCCAACCCCGACAATGATGATGGACATGGGGAGATTGGCGGCCTGCACCACGGCATGCCTGGTCTCATCCATGTCGCTGATGACGCCGTCTGTTATAATCAGCAGGATGAAGTATTGCTGTGAATCAATACAGAAAATAAGACTACCTCAGTGTTGATCTATAGAAGTATCAATAACTAAATATAAAATTGTACATAAGGTCATACGTGATAGGAGTCGAATTAGGCCATTCGGCCCATCAAGTCTACTCCGCCATTCAATTATCAAGAAATCGTAACTTGGCATCCAGACAGGTTTGTAACGAGGTTAGACACAAAAAGCTGGAGTAACTCAGTGGGACAGGCAGCATCTCTGGAGAGAAGGCATGGGTAACGTTTCGGGTCGAGACCCTACCTCAGACTGAGAGCATTTTGTGCCTGTATTTGGTGTAATCCTCTATCGACAGTCCCTTCTTGCACATTAAAAGCTTCACCTGAAATACGATGCATCTCAGTAGTGCTATTGGACCAGCGTAGCACGCTGAGCTGCCTGGGAGTTGGTAGGACAGGTGATCTAAAACTCGGTCAATAAGGAACGATTTGAGTAAATGAAGAAAAAGGAGAAAAAACGAACAAATAAATTATGCATTTTTAAGTGTTTATCACAGCCCCAGGACATGCCAAAGCACCGTACATAACAAAGCGTGTGGGAAATGGAAGCAAAGAATGCTAGAAATGCTCACGTCCCGCAGCATCGGGAGAAAGAGAAACAGGACTAATGCATGAACCAAGTGCATGAGGAACTCAGCAGGTCAGACAGGATCTCCGGAGGGAATGGTCAGATGACAATTCAGTTCCGGGCTCTTTTTCAGATGCTGAAGGTCTTAAGAAGGTTCCTGACTCAAAATGTTGTCTGTCCATTTCCCTCCACCGATGTTGCCTGACCCCCTGAATTCCTGCTGCACTTTGTTTTCAATAGAATTAATGTTTCAGACTTCAGACTTCCAGCATCCGCAGACATTTCATTTTGGAAGCAGAGTTATGTAGCAGGGATGTTTATGAGGGGATTTCCAACGCTAAAGGTTTGAAACCGCAGGTACCAATAGTGAGGCAAAGGAACTCAAGGGTTCAGAAGCGTACACAAGCACTTTACTGCTATAAATAATACAGTATATGGTCTTTTGAGACCGTATACATTTTCACATTATTAGAATCTGGAATTCATTGAGTTGGAGTACTGGGAAAACAAACATTGCTGAAAATCTCCCACCATAAGTTCCAAGTATGTTATTTATGTGATATGGCAAATTCTAAAGCAAAATTCCACATATTAAATATTAAGTGCACCAGCAATATCTGGGATTATTAAGTATTTCAGTCGACTTGTCACAGAGGAGTAATCCTTTTGAACTGCATTGCTATTAATTGCCTCAATATTGAAATCTGCTATACATTATGACTGACCTGGTACTTTGGTAGAAGAGTACCGTAATAATACCTCTTCCCTTGTCCTGCATCAAGCCACCAGTGATCTGTTCGATCATGTTCTGAACTACTTGTATTCAGAGTGACCAGAGATTTCTTTAGTAAAATATCTTCTTGTTCACTATTTCACTCTTTTTCACACAGAGAGTGGTGAGTCTGTGGAATTCTCTGCCTCAGAGGGCAGTGGAGGCCGGTTCTCTGGATACTTTCAAGAGAGAGCTAGATAGGGCTCTTAAAGATTGCGGAGTCAGGGGATATGGGGAGAAGGCAGGAACGGGGTACTGATTGTGGATAATCAGCCATGATCACATTGAATGGCGGTGCTGGCTCGAAGGGCCGAGTGGCCTATTTCTGCACCTATTGTCTATTAGCTTAAACAGTACCGCAGTATCAATTAAATGATGAGAGGGACAGATAGGATAGACTGCAGGAAAACTTTCTCCAAATCAGAGATAGGCAAAACTTGAGGACATAGATTTAGGGTGAGAGGGAAGAGATTACGATGGGATATAAGGGGCATTTTTCTCACCAAGAGAGTTGGGTCGCTAACTGCATTTAGGATTTAGGATTTCCACCATGGGCTCCACTCTTCCTTGGTCATCGGTTGTCAGCCCTGAGTTGTTCTGGCCTATTCCTACATTTTAGTCTCCCCTCCCCCATCCGACCCAACCCTTCCACCTCTACTTTGTCTGAGGAACACTGAAGAAGGGTCTTGACACAAGAACCAAAACCTCTCTCCAGAGATGCTGCCAGTCCCACTTAGTTACTCCAGATTTTGGTGTCTATCTTCACCTCTACTTTCAGTCTGATGAAGGGCCCCTGACCTGTCACGTCACCCATACTTTTTCTCCAGAGATGCTGCCTGACCCGCTGAGTTACCCCAGCATTTTGTGTCTATCTTTCCCAAAGTCAAGTCCCACCAATGTAAATTAGCTGTGCTGTGCCTATGCCCCACCACCACCATCACTACCACACACTGCAGCCCACCATGGCCGCTGGGATTACACTGAGGTAACTCCATGAGGGTGAATAAGATGGAGAGACTAAATTTGCGGCACTACTTTGAAAAGCTGCGGTTGTAGAGTAAGGAGGCATGGAATCTAATTGCTAAATGTTCCTATTCCAGAATGTTATTTAAGTGAACGATTGTTGCTCCAGGCTGCCTTCTGGCAAGGTAGTTACAGTGTACTCTTCTGGGGTCGATTCAGTGAAGAACAGACTGTTGTTTCTGAATGGACTATTTAATAGTTTGTACATCCTTTTCGTATATTGTGCGACCAAGTGGCACACTGAGCCTCCGGACTATTTACGCAGCAGTTATTTTAAACAGGAAAGGTTTAAGGAGCACATCAAACATCATAATTGTGGACAATCAGGACCGCAGAGTGAGGGAAGCTGTTGTTAGATAGTACTGCGGTTCACTGCCATGATGGCAAGGAGCCAAAGTCAATTAACATTTGAACACAGGCATTCATTCCACCTGGATTTTATTTGCACAGATTAGGAAGTGCTGAGTCTAAGTCCACGGACAGGCTGCTACCACATGAAATTAAAGGCTCGGAAATAACTGCCAAAGATATGTTAAGTGACCATTGCAAAAATATGCCTTAGAAAGGAGACACCTCAAACTGACACATCCATCCACTCTTGCAGTTGTCTTCCTTTGATGGATTTGGTGAGGTTGTATTTACTGGACAGAGATAAAAAACGATAGAATTTCTCCAACTCAGGCTCATCAGCTGATAGCTGCATTTTTAACAGGAGCATATGTAGTTGAGGTCAGCACTGAAGTCTTTGCCCTGCCGTTACTAGACTACTGCTGTTCATTCGTACACCTTTAGCTGCAATACTACAAACAAAGTAATTTTGGTGCAGTCATGCATCTCATTTTATGTAGTGCAGCCACCATGTGCTGGCCATAGAACGGATGGAGACACAACACTGGTCACTGAGATGAACATAAATATCCTATGACATTGCCAATGCACTGGCTAATTTATATCCTTTAGTCATTATCTCGCTTTGTTTTGTTTATTATTGTCCTATTTGTGGGTCCTTGGCTACTGCCTTTTTTCCATCATAACTGTCTGATTTTAAGTTTTTACTTGACTGAAATTAGTTTTGGGGTCTCCTGTATCAGTGAGAGACAGCATATAGTTGAAAGTCTTTTTTTTTATTGCAGTAGCTAGTGCTGCAAAGTGCCCATAATTCAGCATTAATTGGTTGGAACAGTTCATTCATAAAGGTTCATCTGTCTTCTAAGTCAACTTGACGCCAAATGAAATATGCAGAGTTGAATATGTCTTGTTCTGACTCCTTCTGAGAAAACATCATCTGCCCATTGGTTGGGTAAGTGATACTGAGTAAGACACGAAGGTCATATGAATCAATGAAATTGACATAGAATTTGATGCCTTGAATAAATGTAATTAAAGGAGAAAATCAAATGATGATTACAGAGTCATTAAGCACAACTATGGTCATGTTTGCGTCAGGGTTGTGAGTGTGCACCTCACCATTCATTGGCAAATGGATTATTTTGTACAAAACTCCAAACATAATGTTCTAATGGAGCCTTGCTGTGGTATCAGTGTTCGATACAGCTTTAATTAAACCCTGGACAACACTAGGCATTATACTCATCTTTGAATTCAATCTTTCCATAACCTAAGTGTTACAGTTTCCTCTCGTTTCATTCACAGATGCTGCCTGACCCAGTGAGCTACTCCAGCACCCCTGTGTCTTGCTCAACATGCCAGCATCTGCAGCTGTGTCTCCATCCTACAGTTTCCTTGTTAGTCTTTAGGATTATCCTACAGAAAAGAAAGGCTGGGAAATATGGCCATGCTCATGTTAACTCACCCGTCCTTCCTTCCCTCAGTGAAATTGGACAAAGTGTACATTAGTAAGATTTTCAGTGAAGATTGGTGGACAGATCAGCAGAGCCAGTGCCATCTGTGAACAAATACTCTATTCATACTTCCATTCACACCTTTAATGACACTAGAGTCCACCTGGCATCTTATTCTATATATATGTTTAATCTGATGTTTAACCTTTTGAATATCATGCACTCTGTTTATCAATTTAGAAGGAACTGCAGATGCTGGATTACAATAAACA
This sequence comes from Amblyraja radiata, assembly GCF_010909765.2. NCBI lineage: Eukaryota > Metazoa > Chordata > Chondrichthyes > Rajiformes > Rajidae > Amblyraja > Amblyraja radiata. The sequence goes on along the minus strand of NC_045972.1, from coordinate 37,664,380 downwards.
CACAAAGATCTCAAGTAACTCAGTGGGTAAAGCAGCATCTCTAAAGGACAAGGATAGGTAACATTGAAACAGATAAGATTGTTAAGGGTTTGGGCACGCTAGAGGCAGGAAACATGTTACCGATGTTGGGGGAGTCCAGAACCAGGGGCCACAGTTTACGAATAAGGGGTAAGCCATTTAGAACAGAGACGAGAAAACACTTTTTCTCACAGAGAGTTGTGAGTCTGTGGAATTCTCTGCCTCAGAGGGCAGTGGAGGCCGGTTCTCTGGATACTTTCACGAGAGAGCTAGATAGGGCTCTTAAAGATAGCGGTCAGGGGATATGGGGAGAAGGCAGGAACGGGGAACTGATTGGGGGTGATCAGCCACGATCACACTGAATGGCGGTGCTGGCTCGAAGGGCCGAATGGCCTACTCCTGCACCTTTTGTCTATTGTCTATTGTAACATTTTGGGTCAGGATGCTCCTTCAGACTGGGGGGGGGGGGGGGAGAGAGGGTGTAAAGAGGTGTGGCCAGGACATAGCCTGGCAAGCGATCGGTAGATACTGGTGAGTTTTCCCACACACACACCCAGGTACTATCCCCTACAACTGTTGGATATGTAACAGCTGTCCCTATATCTCCTTCCTCACATCCATCCAGGGACCCAAGCAGTTTTTCCAGGTGAGACAAAAGTTCACATGCACCTCCTCTAACCTCATCTACTGCATTTGGTGTTCTTGATGTGGCCTCCTTTACATCAGCGAGATCAAGCATCGACTAGGTGTCAGTTTCACTGAGCATGCGCTCGGGCAACTTATACCTGCTGATTACTCCAGCACTTTTTTTGCTCAAGATTCCAGCATCTGCAGTTCCGTGTGTCTATAACTTGCCATCTTATTCACTAAATGGTAAATCTATTCTATAACCTTTAATAGACAAGGCACTCTCCATTTCAATTTCCCCATATAACTTTCCATTACCTTCAAACACAAATGCTATCGATTTTTCATCTTGGCTGAGAATGAAACTGTAAATAGTTGAGGACCTGATACTGAACTCTGCGGTGTCCCACTATTAATAGTCTGACAACCTCTCTGCATCTCACCTTTGACCGTCTGCGCTGATGTCCTCTCCCGATCAATGTTGTGAGCCTTTACTACATCTGCCACCTTTTCGCAAAGCCGTGTTTCCCAGCTTGACTGATTTCTCATTACATCCTCAAAATTACTAAATTTTTCACTCATAAATTTCCTCTTATAAAGCATGCTAAGTCTGTGTCACATCGTACCGTTTTCATGGTGCCCCGCGTGATAGGGGTCAGTGGCTTGAAATATTACCTGTAGGTTTCTTCACAGAGCCCAGGCTTGCTCAGGGGAGGACAGATGAGTTAACATGAGCAGGTGGAAGTGGACGAAGATGAGAATGGGCATGAGAACAATGGGAAGCAGTTGTGGAGTCTTTTTTATGTGAGGAGCGTGGGGGGGTGGAGCAAGGGGGAAACCGTTTCCCAGTCACTTCCTGGTCAGAGATGCATCTTTTCTCCGAGTCACATCTTCGCCCCCCCCCCCTCCCCCCATTGCGGCCTACCAACTGGATTTGCGCGGCCTTTCCTGCCGGAGCTTCAGCAGCGGAGCAGCACTGGATTCCATCGCGGAGCAGGTGATGCCTTATCGGGGATCGCCATGTTGGAGCTCCGGAGTGTTGGGCTTGCTGCTTCAACACCGTGGATCTGCGGTTGCGAAGCTTCCAGCCGCGGGCGGCGCTGACTTTAACATCGCCGAGTCCTGGGATCTTTTGCCGGGGGTCGCCAACGTTGAATCTCCGCCCAGCTCGGCCTGTGGACTTCGGGAGCCGCGGTCTCCGGTAAGAAGTGGCCGATTCGGAAACTCCAAGCCGCTGAGTGTGTTCTTCCGTTCCAACACCGGAGTTCCATCATCCCAGTGAGAGGCCCGAACATCGGGCCGCCGTAGCGGCGACTGTGGAGGGTTCAAAGGTCCAGACCACGGGTGAACAAAGAGGAAGATGACTGAACTTCATTGCCTTCCCGTCACAGTGGGAAACGTTGATTCTGCGGTGTGGGGATGTTCATGTTAAACTGTATTGTGTTTTTTTTTATTCGTGGCTGTTTGGTCGCTCAAATCTCACTGTACCAACTGGTACATGTGACAATAAATGTAACTTGAACTTGGAAGAGGAGAGAGGCTCCGTAGGAGCAGGAGGATGAAGGGAAGGAGTGAGCAGGCTATGGATGCGGAGGGGAAGAGTGACTGGAGCGTGAGGGAGAGGAAGAGGGGAAATGAGTAGAAAGGTGAGAGAAAGGAAGGAAGGAATGAGTAGGAGGGCGAGGGAGAAGAGGGGAGTGAGTGGGAGAGTGAGGATAAGTGAGTGGAGTGGATGTTTCCACTTGTGGGAGAGTCTAGGACCAGAGGCCATAGCCTCAGAAGACAAGGACACACCTTTAGAAAGAAGATGAGGAGGAATGCCTTGAGTCAGAGGGTGGTGAATCTGTGGAATTAATTGCCACAGATGGCTATGGAGGCCAAGTCAAAGGATATTTTTGAGGCGGAGATTGACTAATTCTTGATTAGTAAGGATGTCAGGACTTAGGAGGAGAAGGCAGGAGAATGGGGTGGAGAGGGAAAGATAGATCAGCCATGATTAAATGGTAGACGATGGGCCGAATGGCCTAATTCTGCTCCTATAATAAATGAACATGCGTATATGAGGATCAGATTGAGGAACACTGGGCTCAGTGGACAGTCTACTATTCACATCGACAGCTCTCTACTGCCTCTTGCATTATCCATTCCAGCCACAGCAAGTGTGGATTAAATGAGCAGAGCAGCCAGCGTGCTTAGAAATCACCCAAAGCTCACCTTCCAACATCTGTCCACAAAATAATTGACATCAAATGAAACACTGCAGCAATATATCCATTCGCTTTGCTATGTAAATTTACACTGCTTGCCTGGCCAGAATTACTCATTAGCAAACCTCAGATGGTTAAAGCAAATCCTTGTAATTGGGTTCCATTGAATTATGTAAACCAAAATAAATAATAGTTTCTGCAGCTACAAACGCAAAAATGTTTTATTTTTCCTGAAACGGCCAGGGAACTTTATCATAAAAGCAACCTTGATCTTTGTTTGATTTACGGTTCATTAAATGTGGGATGAAAACTATCAGTGGACTACACATCAAATGAACATCGATAATGAGACACAGTTGTAGGTAAAGCTGGACAAAATGCTTGCAGAATATCGGTGAAACATAATTTGGCATTGCTTAACTTTCCACTGCAGACACAATTACATTTTAGATCCCTGATGAAAAGAAGTTAATTACGGAAAGGTATGACTTCTCTTGCCCGAATATCCAATTTTACGGACAGTCCTTTTCATATTTCCATCTTTAGTTCAACTTACATCGTTCCTTAAATCTTTTGAAACATTTGGCGTTTTGTTTTTATTAAGAAATACGTAGCCATCGTGGCATGGAGAGGTGGTGAACTTTTGAAAAGTAGTACAAATTAACACACCCAAATATTTAGTTACGGTTAATTTGTTGTCACGTGGTCCAAGGCACAGTGAAAAGATTTTGTTGTGTGCTAACTCGTCAGTGGAAAGGCAATACATGACTACAAAAAGTAGTAAACACTGCCCAGTCCATCATCGGCTCTGACCTTCCTTCCATCGAGGGGATTTATCGCAGTCGCTGCCTCAAAAAGGCTGGCAGTATCATCAAAGACCCACACCATCCTGGCCACACACTCATCTCCCTGCTACTTTCAGGTAGAAGGTACAGGAGCCTGAAGACTGCAACAACCAGGTTCAGGAATAGCTACTTCCCCACAGCCATCAGGCTATTAAACCTGGCTCGGACAAAACTCTGATTATTAATAACCACTTTCTGTTATTTGCACTTTACCAGTTTATTTATTCATGTGTGTATATATTTATATCATGGTATATGGACACATTTATCTGTTTTGTAGTAAATGCCTACTATTTTCTGTGTGCTTCAGCAAAGCAAGAATTTCATTGTCCTATACAGGGACACATGACAATAAACTCACTTGAACTTGAACATGTTTACAATCGAGTCATCCCCAGTGTACTAACATCAGATTCCAATCTATTGACTATAGCTCCACCTTCAACACCATAATCCCATCCAAATTGAGAATTCAGCTCCCCCCTCTGAAAAGGACGGTCAGAAAACTCCTTGACTTTCTGACCTACAGACCTCAATCAGTGAGGATGGGTGACGGCACCTCCTCCACAATAATACTCAACACTGGCGCCCCACAAGGATGTGTTCTTAGTTCCCTTCTATATTTCCGATACACTCATAAATGTACGGCCAAATATGACTAATTTTGCAGATGACTAATTGATTAGGTTTGCAGATGACACCACTGTGGTGTAGCCAAATCAGGAACAATGACGAGACGGAATACAGAAGGGAGAAGTTAGTAACATGGTGTCAGGACAATAACCTCTCCCTCAATGACAGCATGACAACTGGCCTGGTTATCGTCATCAGGAAGCAGGGTGGAGCATATGCCCTAATCAGCATCAATGGTGCTGAAGTGGAAATGGTTGCGAGCTTTAAGTTCCTTGGCACTAATATTACCAATGATCTGTCATGGACCAAACACACTGATGTGAGTGCAAGGAAGGCACATCAATGCCTCTACTTCCTGAGGAGACTGAGGGGATATCTCCAATGACTCTTAAAGCTTCTACAGATGCAACATAGAAAGCATACTGTTGGGTTGCTTCACAGCTAGGTTTGGGAACAGCTCTGCCCAAGTCGGCAAACATTTGCATAGATGTAGACGTAAGCCAGTCCATCACACAGACAAGACTTCCCACCATCGACTCCATCTACACTTCACGCTGCCCACATCATCAAAAGCTTAATTCCTGGTCCCGTCCGGCAGGAGGTACAGAAGCTTGAAAGTGTGCACCACCAGACTCAGGAACAAACTCTACCCCTCCATTAACAGGCCTCTGAAAGGTCCTTAAACTGGGATATTGTACGACTCTACCCCATAGTTGACATCGGACTTTATCTATGGAACTGTGCTACAATGCTAGGAGCTGTATTCTTCACTCTGTATCTTCCCCTCTGCTCTATCTATTGTAGTTGAGTTTGTCTTGATTGTATTTTTGGATGGCATATCCGATCTATTTGGATAGCATTACAGAACAAAGCTTTTAACTGTATCTCGGTACACGTGACAATAATATACGTAAACCTAAATTAGGGGAGCACAGTGGCACGCACAGTAGGTAGAGGCACTGCCTCACAATGTCAGAGACCCAGCTTCAATGCTGGCCTTGGGTATTGGCACGGAGGAATATGCATCTTCTCACTGTAACCATGTAGGTTTCCATCAGGTACTCTGGTTCCCTCACATAGATGCCCAGGTTGGTTTAACTGTTCACTGTAAATTGGCCCTGGTATGTGGCTGAGTGGGGCAGAATTTGAAGTTAGTTGATGAGAATGTGGGCAGAATGAAAAAAAGAAGAGATTAATGCAGGATTAGTGTAAATGAGAGGTTGGCAAGGATTCAATAGCTGAAGGGCCTGTTTATGTGCTGTATGACTACTCAGCAGGTCAGGCCACATTTATGGAGACGGAAACAATACAGTATTGCAGATCAATAACCAGTCATTGTTTAAGTTCTCTTCAGTTCTGATGAAAGCATATTGACCGTCTCCGCACCGATCTGCCAGACTCATTCAGCCTTGCCTGTGTATTCTGGTGTAACTTTAGAATTCCGATGTCCGCAGTATTTATTGCGCGGAGGCTGGAAATTGATGGAAGAAAGGATCATTCAGGAAATCAATTCAAATATAATCTCGACTATAGCTCAAGAAAGCACAGGATCAAGGACATTTAGGACGTACGGAAGGCAGACTTGGAGTGGGTTAACGGAAAGGATTGCCACTTAGATCGAATGAAGTTGGTCAGTTGTATCTTTATGTACTAATATAGAATAGTGTCTCACTGCATTACCCTTCATGTTCCGCTTGCAACAATCAGAGCATCAATCACACAAGTAGTCACTGACAACTGTGACTACAGTGGCACATCATACTTTACAATCCATTAGCAAATCTGATCAAAACGGATCTTCATACTTTTTTCAGGGAATAAATTTAAAATCTGAGCGACAGAACATCTCAGAGGTTAAGTAAGTTAGAGACAGATGATATTTTTTGTTCAGAGCCCAGTAGCAAAAGAAATGTACAATTCTGTCATTATAAATAACTATTTCTTCTTGTGTGTTTTTTTTAAATCTCGTTCTCCAGCTATGGAGATGGTGACAGACTCTTTTTTTTTTTTTTTTTTTTTGGACCACTCTGTGCAACTATTTGACACAATTGCCCTCTTCAACAGAACAGTTCAGAGTCATTGATGTAACATAACAACAAGGAACTGCAGATGCTGGTTTATACCAAAGATAAGACACAAAATGCTGGAGTAACTCAGCGAGTCAGGCAGTAATCCTGGAGAAGATGGAAAGGCGTGTTTAAGGGTCACAGCCCTTCCTCAGACTGATTGTGGGGGGGGGGTGGGGGTGGGGAGGGGAGAAGGGTTCCGACCCAAAACATCGTCTCTCCATCATCATCATCATCGGCGGTCACTCGAAACGAGTATGACTGTCCTCTCCTCTCCGTAGGGTCGTCTACTTGTGGGTCTGCAGATGTCTGTAGAGGCCGATCTGCGATCCACACCTTGGTGCAACGTGGGCAGTGGAGTGGTAGTCGTCGAGCCCCCTTCTCTCTCTCCTTACAGTGATGTCGCTTTGTCTCTGCGACACGGCTTAGTTCCATTTCGTGACGTGTAGCTCCTTCCTGCACGGATTTCCTCCAGGAGCGCCTGTCCAGTGCAATGTGCTCCCAGTTGCTCGATGTGATGTGGGATTTCTTCAGACTGTTCTTGATGTTGTCCTTGAAGCGTTTCTCTGGCCCGCCGGGGGCTTGCAGACCTTCCTTCAATTGACAGTACAGGATTTGTTTAGGGAGATGTGTGTTGGTCATGTGGATGACATGGCCCGTCCATCGAAGTTGGTGCTGCATTATTGTGGTGGTGATGCTGGTCATGTTGGCTTCCTCCAAAACGCTGATGTTGGTGCGTTTGTCCTCCCAGCTGATCCTCAGAATCTTTCGTAAGGATCATTGATGATATTGTTCCAGGGCTCTCAGATGCCTGCTGTAGGTGGTCCATGACTCGGCTCCATACAACAGGGTGGAGAAGACAACGGCTCTGTAGACCAGCAGTTTTGTTTGAGCCTTTAGGTCTCAGGGGGACATATACAAAATGCTGGAGTAACTTAGCAGGACAGGCAGCATCTCTGGAGAGAAGGAATGGGTGACTTTTCGGGTCGAGACTCTTCTTCAGTTACTCCAGCATTATGTGTCTACCTTCGATTTAATCCAGCATCTGCAGTTCTTTCCTACACAAAGTAAGGATTAAAGAAACCTTCATTTCAACCTGTTTCTGTACCAATCTATACCAATCGGCCCGCAAAATAGTTTATCAAATATTATTTTTACGGTGGGGGGGGGGGGATAGAGAAGATCTCTCAATTGTAGTAATATCTGCAGAATATGTGTGGCCAGCTCCATCTACATAATGGGATTGGTAAAACAAGTTTAGGATCATGTATCCAACTCATGACTACAGTTATAATTGCCATGAGAGGAACAATGGTTCGGTACATATACAGTTTCTAGAAAGAGAGGTGTGAATTTGCTACGTTTAACTATGTCTTTTCTTCTTTGACCCCTTATGATTCTTGACCATCAACATGTCCACAAAAATGCAGAAGACAGCAATAAACAGGTTCTAAACATCGGGGTTCTCTACTCAAAGCCATTGGAATTGGGGAGATTGCATTTAAGCTTTCCAAAGCAGCCAAAGAGATATTATAGCAGAAACCCTGTTATGTTTTTGAAGGGATGATTTGTTTATATATGGCATTTCATGTTCAGTAAGCTGAGTTGGGTAGTTAAAACAATGTCAACAAGGCAGGGACACTGTGCATTGAGGGCAGTCCTATGCATGAACAGTGGGTTGCACTTGGTGCACTTGTGGAAGTGCTGTGGGTGGTTGCTCTGCCTGTCCAACCTCTCATGAGATGTGGTGGGTGCGTCTTGACCCGAAACATCACCCATTCCTTCTCTCCAGCGATGCTGCCTGTCCCGCTGAGATACTCCAGCTTTTTGTGTCTATCTTCTGTAAGCCGCCAAACTCAGGTGCAAGAGTACAAGGGGAAAGGGCATCGTTCTGCACAGGTTTAAAATAGGAGATGCTGGCGTGCTCCTCGGATACCAAAAGCCTTCACAATAATGTTCGCAGCATAGACATTTCAGCCCAGGAGGAGCAAGTCTGCTATGCTGCTGCCATTGGATGTAAAATTTGAAGAACTGTGCTCAGTTAATTCAGACTGCTGGGTCTATGTCAATGCTTGGAATAATGATTTTAATTATTTCCATGCTCTCATTTTATCCCTGCAGCAGATGATAGTTTTCCTTCACATGTTTATTACCAATTCCCTTTAGAGATTGTTATTACAAATATTCTTCTTGTATTAGAAAGGGAGTAAAGTGAATGCTGTTGTGAAGTGGCTTTCTCTCCTGCAGTCTGAGGAAGGGTCCTGACCCGAAACATCACCTATCCATATGCTCCAGAAATGCTGCGCGGCCTGCTGAGTTACTGCAGCACCTTATGGCTTCATTTCTAATGTGTGCAAGTCATGTCCCGAAGTCAGCTTGGATTTGAGAGACTTCTATGTAGGCATTATCACCTGACGTACATTACAGGTCTTTAGAGTTTAGAGATGCAGCGTGGAAACAAGCTGCTGAGTCCACGCTGACCAGTGATCACCCCGTACACCAGCATTATCCTACACACAAGGGACAATTTTACAATTTGCAGAAGCCAATTAACCTGTACAGGTCTGTACGTAGGGTGGAAACCGAAACATATGGAGCAAACCCACGCGGTCACAGGGAGAACGTACAAGCTCAGTTCGGGCAGCGCCCGTAGTCAGGATGGAACCCTAGCGTTGTAAGGCAGCAGCTCTATCGATGCTCCACTGGTCCTCATTTACTCCGACAAAAGCCCATACACATTTCTGAGCTCTAAACAAACAAGAGGGTTATGGAGCTGGCAGAGTTGAGCACATGTTCCAAATAGAGAATTTAAGGCCGTGTGCAAGCTCATCTTCATCTCCATGATGTTGAATCCTCTGGAGCCCAAAGCTAAAGTTATCTGTACGATGCTGTATTATTCTCCCATTAAATTAGTGAAAAGAAACGACAATTAAAGTGCAGCAGCTTCTGCATCATGAACCAGAGCTTTGTCAGGTTTGAGAAAGGTTCTCTTTCTCGGGTTATCTTCAATGCATACTCAGTGATGCTCAAAGTAACCCTCAAGCCTCACCAAAATACTGCTCCAAACAAGCTTCATTTCTGCAAGGTTAGCCAGTGACTACTGAATGTTGCACCACAACAAGAGAAGTTGATGGAACATAGAATAGTGTGTGAATGGAAATCCTGAATCAACGCTGTAAGATTGTTCTGTAAAGGTGAAATGGTTGGCCAGGTAGACTGGATTAAAGAGCATGAAATGGCTGCTGACCAGACTTGCTGAAACTGGGGCTGCAGGTTTCAGGAAGTTGTGGTCAGGGAATACACAATGTCTTGCAGTTACTGCATAGTCGTGAATAGGGGATCACCCGCCCCGTCTGACAAGGTTGAGGAATATACAATCCCCCTCGCCGGGAAGGCTAAGGAATGTACCGGTCTGAGCTCTAGTGTGGTTCCTCTAACTAACATCTCCTCATATGTACACACCTGTTGTCCTGTCTATTGCGTACATGTCGGTTCCTTGATTGGGGAATGTGGGAGGTGCTAAACAGTGACATTAAAATATAAAAGGCATTGCAATTAAGGGCAGAGAGCTTGACTCTTTGCTAGGTTGTTAACCTGTGTGAAGACTCCTGCTGAATAAAACATATGTTTAAAGCAACCCCGGTGCCTGGTCTATTATTGTCGAAACAACCGATGTAAGAGAAAAACGAGATTCAACAAGTGCAGCACAGGAGTGGGCTCTGTGGTCCACAGTGTTTGAGGTGAACATGAAGCCTAGTTAAACTGATTGCATCTGCCCATACACAATGAATATCCCTCTATTCCCTGCACTTCCATGTGCCAAGCTAAAAGCCTCTTTATTAATGAGGTCTCTCCAGACCTACATCCACTGCCATGGTTGCCCCAGTTCCTCACACTTACCGCTGCTGCTTCCTGCTGGATGGCTTGGCTGGCAAATTTAGCCACGTGATTTATTATTGGCGAGAAGTTGGTGGGCCCATAAAATCGAATGAGGGGCAGACAGGCCGTATATGCTTCAACGATCCCTTCCACACCTATGGCAAGGAGATACCATGAGGTTAGACAGCAACATGTACATTTAAACCCGACCCCCATTAACTCAGTCCTGCGCTTGTACGAGCTCACGAGTTTAACATCAATACTTTTGTACGCTCCCCCCCCCTAAGTTAAAGGTAATGTTTGAAGACACTTCAATCTCGTTACGGGTTGGAATAATGATCCAGGTCAAAGATCCTTCATCCTCTTGGGCGTTAACTCTTTCTGCTGAGACTGGCTGGGCTGTCAATGATTCCAGCAATCTCAAAAATGTCAGATTTCCAGCCTTTGCTGTTTTTTGATTTTCATTAGAAAGATCAGGTGGGAATTAGCTGGTTAAGGGGACTCACTCAGTGTGTTCATATTGTACATGCTGGTGAACCAATACATTATGCCCTATCACGATTTCTATGCAGGGGTCACTGTCTTAAAAATATACTTCCAGTCAATACCGAGACCATTTAAAGGGCCTTATTCAAAGGCGTAACAATCGTGATTTAAAACTAAGTGCAAAAGATTTCGGGAGGAATTATGTGAACAATTTTTGAAAATGGGAATGATTCCCAGGATGATTACATTATTATTTTTATATATGAATGCGCTCTCCACAGACAAAGGGTTTCTTTGTAAATCAACATTGAATGCTCACAGGCATCGTTTTACAAGAGCAATGAAGTCAGAAAGCAGCATTAGCTGCAACTAGCGCACTTGGGGGATTTAAGTAGGCAGTATCCGTGCACTGATCACTGCTGCTGCCTGGAGCTGGTAAAAACCAAACACAAGTAACAGTGAATAGCACAGACAGAGTGCAAGGGGTGAGATGCAAGAGTGTAAGAGCAGCAGAATGAGGAGGCAGGTGAAGAGTTACAGGAATATACTGACCTGAACAAAATGGGTTTGTAGGATTGAAGTTAATGGCAAATTCATGGGACACCTGAGAACACAAAAACAATCAGTCTGTAAACTATTCATAAATGCAACTGGTGACTTCTAATTGATTTAATCTTCAAAAGGTGCCACTGACAGCATGTTCTACCACCATCGACTCCACCTGCACTTCACGCTGCCTGGATAAAACAGCATCCTCGTCATTCCCTCTTCTATTACCTCCCGCCGGGCAGAACATCTGAAAACCTGAAAGCTTGCACCGTCAGATTCTTCCCCGCTGTTATCAGACTACTGAACAATCCTCTCATAGGCCAGGGTGTAGACCTGATCTTCCAACCTACTTCATTAGAGATCCTAGACTTTTCTCGGTGAACTGTAACATTATAAAGCTGTAGCACTATATTCTTCAATCGGATATCCTTCACTTTGCACTATCTGCTGTACCTGTCTGTGGCTTGATTGTTCTTACCTACAGCATGACTTGATTTGACCGGATCGCATGCTAACAAAAGCTTTTCATTGTATTTTGGTACACATGACAATAATAGACTAATGTCAATACCGACACATGGTCATGTTGGACAGCCCTTATGCACATAACATAATAAACAATATCAATACATATCTGAAGAAGGGTCTCAACGTTCTTCTTCTTCTTTCGTGTGGCGTGCACAGCCTAAAGTTGTCGGACAACTTGTTCTATTTGATCTTCCGTTTGTGCACGTCGAGTTGATTGCATTAGTCGAAACAGGGCGGACCACATGAAGGTTGCAATCTTCCACCCCGGTCTCAACCTGAAACATCACCTATCCATGTTCTCCAGAGGTGCTGCCTGACCCGCTGAGTTACTCCAGCATTTTGTATCTTTCCTTAATATCGATTCATATCCATGTGGAAGCACCGTCTTGCAAATGCTTCAAGCTTGCTGTTCTATTGTAATGTCAAGTGCTAGTCTCATTATCAATAATGCAGACAAAGCGTTTCCAACCTGAAATGATAACTCTTGTCTCTCTCTCTGCACATGTTCCCCACTGCTGCCAGTCCCAAGTCTCCCTTCTTGTAGTTTTTTTGATAAGGGATTTATCACAAACATCAGTTTCCATCAGGAAAACTTTCTATTAATATTCCATCTATTAGCTTCAGGGACACGGTAGCTTCCTCTGCTTTAAAATATCACATTGTGCTCTTCCTCATCTATAGTTAATGGAAGATTCAATACAAGTGGATATGGATAATCAATCTTACAGTAACTGGGAGCTTTTGAACCAAAGCAGGTATGATAATATTAGCACAAACTGTATGTTTATTTAACAGGAATCTGACAAAGCTAAAAAAGAAAAAGAAATGGTGTTGAAGAACAACTTGCATTAGAATGAGTGGATTCTCGTGAGAGGTCTCAAGGGGGACTACAACTTATTATTCTCTTTCAGATGTTAATCAACCTGCTGTGTGATTTGTGAATACAATCGGTACAATACAAAACCACAAACATTCCATCTCTTTGCAATCTTCTTAGATAGTTTGTGGAAAGTGTGGTCTCCCCTGACTCTCTGTCCAAAGAATGGCCTTGACCCGAAACATCACCTATTCCTTTTCTCCAGAGATGCTGCCTGACCCACTGAGTTACTCCAGCTTTTTGTGTCTATCTTCAATGATCTAATCTTGCTTGACATCAGTTGGAACTGAGATTAGGTCCATGCTTAAGATCAAGGCTTGGTTGCCATTATGTAACAAACATAAGATGGAGATATATTTCTGAAAGTGGTCAATCTTGAGAAGAATGCTCCACAGTCTTTCTCAATTCATGGGCAGTCAAAGGCTTCCGGGGTGAAAAAAGACCATTATGGTGATTGATGAAGCTTCTTGGGCGTTTGTCAAAGATGACGTGCAGTGTAAATCATGTCCTATGTGCCTTTGGGTGGACAGCATCCATGCTGTGATTCTGGGAACAACTCCTCAGCCACAGGGAGGGAGCCTTTGAGAAAATTTGCCCCACTGCAGAGGTAAGAGACATCAGAGTAGATGCCGCAATTGTACAAATGCGATTGTGGATTAAATGCCTCACCGCCTTGCTTTAGATTTTCATCAGGGAACTCATTCTACAGAGGATGCCATCTCTACCACGCTGCACACAGTACTCACGCATCTGGAAAACAAAAACACCTACGCCAGAATCCTGTACATTGACTTCAGCTCAGCGTTTAACACCATCATCCCACAGAGACTTGTGGAGAAACTAACCCTGCTGGGCCTCAACACCACCCTGTGTCACTGGATCTTGGACTTTCTGACAAAGAGACCGCAGTCAGTCCGTGTTGGCAAGATAGATAGATAGATAAATACTTTATTAATCCCCTCATTCAGGGGAAATTCTGATGTCCTTGCAGCACACTAATAAAAATACAACACAGTATTCATAAAGAAATTCAACACCAAAACATCCCCCCACAGTGATTCCCACTGTGGGGGAAGGCACAAAGTCCAGTCCCCATCCCCTTGTCCACCCATAGTCGGGCCTATTGAGGCCTCCACAGTCGCCGCCACGGCGCCCGATGTTCTCGCCGGGTGATGGTACTCCGGCGTCGGGAGAACCCCCAGCGGCTTGGGGTGCCAGGAACGGCCGCCTTCCCACCGGAGCCTGCGGCTTCCAAGCCAACAGACCACGCCAGACGGAGCTCCGCACACTGGTGATCTCGGCGAGATGAAGTTCAACGTCGCAGCTGGCCGCTCCGCAGAACCGCGGCTCCACGATGTTTTCCTCGGCGGTACCAAGCATACTGGAGTCCCAGCGCGGCGACCCAGGAAAGGCATCGCCCGCTCCGCAATAGCGCTCCAGCGCTGCACTGCCGCCAACGCCGACGTTCTGCGCCGCCGCCAAAGCCGATGTTCTGGCCAGGTCCCCTCAGGGAAACGTCGCTCCAGGACCCGCTGGTAGGCCGCGAGGACAGGTCGAAGACGCTGCTCGGAGGAAGGCAACCCCTCCGACCAGGTAGGGACTTAGAAAAGCAGTTTCCCCCTTCCCCCCCACCACCCCCCACACATAAAAGATTTAGACCCCCTGACTGCACACTCAACATACTAAAAATAATAAAAACGAAGGGGAAAAAACGGACAGCTGCAGGACAGGCAGCCGTTCAGGACAGCGCCTCCTCCGGAACACCTCAGGCTCGATCACGCTGAGCACCGGCTCCCCTCAAGGCTGTGTGCTCAGCCCGCTGTTGTTCACACTGACTGTGCTGCCAGATTCAGGGACAATAAGATCATCAAATTCGTGGATGACACAACAGTGGTGGGACTCATCAGCGGAGATGACGAATCAATGTACAGGGAGGAAGTAAAACAACTAGTGGACTGGTACGGCAAAAATAATCTAGAATTAAATGTCGACAAAACAAAGGAGATGATTGTCGACTTCAGGAGGGTGCAGCCAAAGCACACACCCCTCAACATCAGTGGCACCACAGTGGAGAGAGTGGAGAGCATAAAGTTCCTCGGAGTGCAAATTACAGACAGTCTCACCTGGTCCAGGAACACCACTGGGACTGTTAAACGGGCCCATCAGCGACTGCACTTCCTGAGGAAACTAAAACAGGCCTCACTCCCCACCAACATCCTCAGGACTTTCTACAGGGGTACGGTGGAGTCTGTACTCACGTACTGCATAAATACGTGGTACTGACCTGTGCGCGGGGGGGCGCTGACCTGTGCGCGGCTGCCCAGCCAGCAGCTGTCTGTCTTTTCATCTTTGGAGTTCTAGACTTTTTTATGTGGGGGGTGGGGGGGGGGAAGGGGGAAACTACCTTTCAGGGTCCCTACCTGGTCGGAGAGGCGGCTTTTCTCCAGGCTGCAGCTTCGACCCGTCCTCGCGGCCTACCAGCAGGCCTGGAGCGGCGTTTCCTGTCGGGCACTGCCCAGAACCACGGCTTCGGCAGCGGCACAGCGCTGGAGCGCTATCGTGGAGCGGGCGATGCCTTGCCTGGGTCGCCGCGCTGGAGCTCCGGTGAGCTGAGATCGCCGAGTAAAACATCACAGAGCTGCGGGTCTGAGGAGCGACCAGCTGCGGGCGGCGGCGCCGAACTTTACACCGGGAGCCTGGGATCTCTAGATGAGATCGCCAGTTGTGGAGCTCCAACCGGCGCGGCCTTGTTGGCTTCGGAAGCCGCGGCCTCCAGTACGGAAGCGGCCGTTCCAGGTATCCCAAGCCGCTGCGAGGATTCTCCCGACGCCGGAGCAACATCACCCGGCGAGAACGGCCAGGAACATCGGGCCTCCGTAGAGGCAACTGTGGAGGCCTCAATGGGCCCGACTATGGGTGAACTGGGGTTGGGGACTGGACTTTGTGCCTTCCCTCATGGTGGGAGCCATTGTGGGGGGATGTTCTTTATGTTTAATCTCTTATTAATGTTATGTCTGTATTCTTTCTTTATGTGCTGCACTGGCAAGAAGCATTTCACTACACCTAGGTGTATGTGACTAATAAATAACCTTTGACCTTTGACCTACTCCACCTGCAACTGCTCGGACAGGAAGGCTCTGCAGAGGGTAGTGAGGGGAGCAGAGAGGATAATTGTCGTCTCCCTACCCTCGGTACAAGAACTGTTCCAGAGCCGCTGTCTGAAAAAAGCTCAGAGAATTGCTAAGGACAAACTGCACCCCCTCCACATACACCTGGATCTCCTGCCATCAGGCAAGAGATATCGCAGCATCAAAGCCCGGACTACAAGACTGCTAAACAGCTTCCTACCACAGGCTGTGAGGCTGCTAAACAGTCACTCTGTACTCACAGTCACCTGATTCTGCGGCTTGGCACGGGCACTTTAATAACTGGCACTGACCACTCAAATCAGCTGCCCCGGACATTTTTATGATTGGTTTTACTGTATTTTAACGTTGTTGTTTTACCTTGTTTTAACTATTTATACTGTTCCATCAGGGACTGGATTGTTTTTTAGTGTTATTATGTGTGAAATGTTTTAAATTTCATGTGCGATGCTCCGGTATCCCCTGGAGCATCATGTACAACTGTTGCTTGCAAGATGACAATAAAGGTTGATTGATTGATTGATTGATTGATAAGCAACAGATGTTTGGATTCAAAGGACAGGGGACATTTATTGTCATGTACACCAATTGGTGGAGTGACATTTGAGTTGCCACATTGGCCAGAAGAATAAAACATAAAAAAGAAAAAGTGATGCTTTCAACTCCACAGATGAACATTGATTGAGCCGTCTGTAGGTACGTTTGAAAGCCCAAGGCCACTTGTTTTACCTTTGATATAGTGCAAGGATTTAAGTGTACAGCAAACACTGCTGGAAACAGAGAGCATAGGAGAAATAGTGCCATGGTGTGTTATGGTTTTTTAAGCAGTTTGTAACAATAAATATGGGAACAAGGTAAATTGGTGCTTTGTTTAACTGAGCACAGCAGAAGGTTTTGTACAAAAGGTGGGCATGCGAACCTTTCAGTTCATGCAGACAACACGTGGAAATTATTTTTTCTTACAGCAATAACATAATGGAAAATGATAGAATGGATGAGAATGTTCCTGCACAACACAATGCCACACAAAACGTAGGAAGACCTACATAAAAAAATAGCTTGGGACTTCATTAAAATTAGAAGCAAGAGTAGGCAATTTGCAACACTTACACTGCTCTAGTGCTCAGGCATTCAGTATGATCATGTCTGATTCCCCATCTCAATACTATATGTCCACTCTCTCCCTTGAAGATTTTTGTGCTTAAAAGACTTTGTCTCCCCAGCCTTCTCTGTGTGCCCTCTATGTGTTCTGTATGTGCAGACATTTCCCCTCATCATCTCAATCCTAAATGTCTTATGGGCCTGTCCCACTTACGCAACCTTTTCGGCTACTGCCGGCACCCATCATAGGTCGTTGCAGGTCGCCGAAAATGTTCGACATATTGAATATCCAGAAAGACGCTACGACTCTGGGTGACTGAGGAGACCACTCACGACCATACAGGCGATACCCCGGTGACGAGTTGTACCTTGTTCTGGGCGCTGCTGGATTTTCAACATGTTGAAAATTTTCGGTGACCTGCAACGATCTATGACAGGCACCAGCCGTCGCCAAAAAAGTTGCGTAAGTGAGACAGGCCCATTGCTCCTTCTAGCATTCCAGTAATCAGTCATATGAATCCTTTACGGCAAATATATCTTTTTCTTGGTGAAGTGACCATAACTGCATACCAGGGACGTGCGGTCAGGGGAGCCAGAGCCTCACCTGTCATACTCCAATGAAAATAGCTGTTACGAAAAGTAAAGAAAAATAATAAAATAAAATAAATATAAAGATTTTTCCACTGATCTGTGTAATAAATGTCATTTCCGTATGAATCCAATCATTTTTTTATAGTCAAAATCGCCAAATTTGTGGAGCTCCGCTGCAAATACAGGGAGACGAGAGGTGAGGCAGCGATGAGCTGAGCCTCCCCTCTGATTGTGCAACCTCTCAGAAACTGGATGGAGCGCGGGCAATAAGCGTGTGCCTGTTACAATCTCTCTGTATGTCACCAATGTAATGTTTGTAGACCCCTTCATTACATGTCCTCACCTTCCATAGTCCAGGTAACTTATTTCACGTATAAAGATATTAAATTTAGGCTCGCTGGTCTCGTCATAAAACTGCAATGAAAAAGCACCAGGGGAGGCAGCTTTCACATTTGCCTCACTGAGCGGGCATGTCTTGAGCCCAGTGGAGGGAGAGCGACCGTCAATTAGGTAGGCTCTGCCCACGTAGTTAACGCTGCCTTGCTCTTCCTCCACGTTAGCTAGCTTCAGCAGCAGTGGCGAAGCACTGGACTCCACCGCGGAGCAAGCAATGCCTTACCAGGGTCGCCGCGTTGGAGCTCCGGAGTGCTGGGACCGCTGACTTTGAACTCCGTGGAGCTGTGGTCTGGGGAGCTTCCAGCCGCGGGCGGCGCTGACTTTAACATCGCGGAGCCCTGGGATCTCTCACCGAGGCCGCCAGCATTGAATCTCCGCCCAGCTCGACCTGTGGACTTCGGAAGCCGCGGTCTCCGGTAGGAAGCGGCCGATTCGGAGGCTCTGGGCCGCTGTGAGTGTTCTTCCGTTCGAGGGCCTGAAACATCGGGCCCGTAGCGGCGACCTCAATAGGCCCCGACCACGGGTGAACAGAGGAAGAGAGCTGAACTTTGGTGCCTTCCCTCACAGTGGAAGACGTTGATTCCGCAGTGGGGGGGATGCTTCATATGTGTGTAAATCTGGTTCTGATACTAGCCGGTGCCTTCCCAGCCATTGACCTCACCGCACCTCACTGCTGCATACAATACTCCAGATGTGGTCTCACAGACACCCTTTATAACTGTACAAGAAACTTCGGCTTCTGAACTTCAAACCTTTGGTTTAGTTTAGAAATACACCACTTCCTTAAGCAAAGCAAGAATTTCATTGTCCTATACAGGGACACATGACAATAAACTCACTTGAACTTGAACCGGCTCTTCGGCTCACCGGGTCCGTGCCAACCAGCGATCATCCCGTACACTAGCACTATCCTACATACGCGGAACAATTTACAGAAGCGAATTAACCTACAAACCTGTACGTCTTCTGGTTGTGGGAGGAAACCGCCGCACCCGGAGAAAACCTACCCAGTCACAGGAAGAACGTGCAAACTCCGTACTGACAGCACCCGTAGTCCGATTCGAACCCAGGTCTCTGGCGCTGTTGACAGAAACTCTACCACTGCGCCACTTACCGCATCCACTGGCTTACAAGACCCTTGTTTCCTAGTCACCTATACCAAAAAACCCACCTTCAGTGTGAATGTATCTTCACCTTAGACAGCTTCAATGGATAACCCTGCAGGGAATGACAAGTTCTTCTCAACATTGACTCCCTCCCAACAAAGCAACAAGTGAGGAACCATAATCTTAATGCTGCTACAAACCTGGTTCTCTGTGTGGAGCCCTCACTATGCTATTTGGAAATATGGACCAATGTACAAGGAGACGAGTGAATGCAATTGAGTGCTAATTGGTGTCATCCTTGCATGCTTTGGATGTGTGCATGTAAACAAAATTGCCAGATCAAATTCTTTAATATGTGGAAACTTAAAATCTCTCACTTGTGATTCACAATGGCTTTCATGTAACTATTGGGGTTGAATGTCTGGGTCTGTAACTACACTAATATGGCAGAAGGATCCCATATGCTTCTTAACCTCTCTGCCACCTGCAGAGAGACCCGTGGATGTGCTGCTAGGATGCTTTGAAATGGGCTGTGATTTTGTGTGGTAGATACCAACTTGTTGATGGAGCAAATATCACACTGACTAATGAGAGAATTAAATGGCAGAGTGATGTACTAAACCAGTTTCAGTAACCCAGATGGCTCAGAGATGAATTCCAGGTTGCATTCCCACTATATTTCGTTTTGCTGGAATCCCAGAGGTTGCAGGGAGACCTGATAGAAGTATATAAAATGAAGAGAGGCATAGATAAGATAGACAATCAGAACCCTTTTCCCCAGGATGGAAAAATCCATTACTAGAGGCCATAGCTTTAAGGTGAGAGGGGAAAAGTTTTAAGGAGATGTGCAGTGGAAGCATTTTTAAAATATAAACAGAGGTTAATGAGTGCCTGAAACACATTGCCAGGGGAGGTGGTGGGGGCAGATACGACACATTTCAGAGACTATTGGATAGGCACATGGATATACAGGGAATGGAGAGACATGGATTGTGTGCAGGCAGACAAGATTTTGATATCAGCTGTGATTTGTTCGAGGCATAATGTTCAGCAAAGGCATTGTGGGCAGAAGGGACTGTTCCTCCGCTGTGCTGTTCTATGTTCAATATTAACAAGTTGGCACTGTATTTGATGTATATCTTACAGGTTTTCACATGGTTCCAGGCAAGATGGTCAATACACACATCAGCCATATAACCAAAATACCCTAACAGCACGGAAACAGGCCATCTTGGCCCTTCCAGTCTGTGCCGAACACTTACTCTCACCTAGTCCCATCTACCTGCACTCAGACCATAACCCTCCATTCCTTTCCCGTCCATATACTTATCCAATTTATTTTTAAATGATAAAATCGAACCTGCCTCCACCACTTCCACTGGAAGCTCATTCCACACAGCTACCACTCTCCCTCAAGGATTCCCAATCGACTGGTTTATGCTAAATAGACAAAAGGGTCTTTGCTTGTCCAGTTGTAAGTCTGTATCTCTGTTGCTGTAACTAGCACGAGCTGGAATGGTTTCTCTAAGGCAGACACTAATGTATCTGTCGGTTGATAGACGTTTGCAAGAAAAGAATTGCAAAACAAGTTGAACAAGGTAGGAAGCTTACAGATACTTAATCTTAGCTGAGCAGGAATGTCCATTGGGAAGTTACTATTTTTGTGGTAAACATTGTTTTATGACAGTACTTTGAAATAAAGGAATCTCTTGATGCATCAGTTTAATATTAAAGGTATTCAATTCAATTTACTGACAGCATAGAACTCCATTCAGAAAACAGGTTTAGATAGCAATACAAAATACAAATATATACGGCACACAAAAAATGTTCTGCAGCATTTCCAACTCCATTTTCTACCTCTGCAACTTCATTAACAAGTATAGGGGATTAACAAGAGGCTATTTGTCTCAGTCCAATAGAATTGTCCATCACCAGTACATAAGATAAGTATAATTATCAGTTTCATCATTTAGCTTTTAAGACTGACTCCTTTCCCAAATACAGTCAGGCCACTTTTCTAGTGTGGATGGGACATGTTGGTCGATGTGGGCAAGTTGGGCTGAAGGGCCTGTCACTACGTTGTATAACTCTATGACTATAACAGCAGCCAATATCCTTCCAAATTTACTGCCCCAAGATACAGTGCATTCAGAAAGTATTCAGAAAGGCTTGTGCTGGCCCAGCTGAAAAGTATCACAAACCCCCTGCTGGACCCTGTGCAGTTTGCATACTGGGCCAATAGGTCAGTGGATGACTCAGTCAACCTAAGCCTGCACTTCATCCTCCAGCACCTAGACCAAAGGATTTTGTTTGTGGACTTTAGTTCTGCATTCAACACCATTGTGTCAGAGCTACTACACTCCAAACGTTCCCAGGTGACTGTGCCTGAACCCCTCTGTCAGTGGATCATCAACTTACTGACAGACAGGAAGCAACATGTGAGGCTGGGAAAGCACATCTCGGACGCGCAAGCCGTCAGCATAGGAGCACCGCAAGGCTGCGTACTCTCTCCTCTCCTTTACTCTCTCTACAACAACGACTGCACCTCCACAGACTCCTCTGTCAAGCTTCTCAAGTTTGCGGATGACACAACCCTGATTGGACTGATCCAGGATGGGGAGGAATCCGCCTGCAGACAGGAAGTGACATGGCTGGCATCCTGGTGCCTTTGTAACAACTGGAGCTGAGGAAGCACAATCTGCCACAGGCACTGATGGTCCAATTCTATACAGCCATCGTAGAGTATGTCCTCACCTTCTCCTTCATGGTCTGGTTTGGCTCAGCCACCAAGCACGACATCCGGAGGCTGCAGCAAATCGTTCGATCAGCTGAGAGGTTGTTGGCTGCCACCTTCCCCCCATTGACGAACTGTACACTGCAAGGGCCAGGAAGCGAGCGGGCAAGATCATCTCTGACCCCTCTCACCATGGCCACAAACTCTTTGAATCACTTCCCTCTGGAAGGCGACTCCGGACTGTCAAAGCTGCCACAGCCAGACATGAAAACAGCTTTTTTTCCCACGAGTAGTAGCTCTACTCAACAGCCAAAAATCTGTAACCTCCTTTAGCTCTGGTATTTCATTTAATTCACATGTTTAAACTATAATGTTTTATTCTTAATGTTTTAATATTTCATGTTTTATTCTTAATGGTTTACTGTATGTCGTGTTGTTACCTGCGAGTGGAGCACCAAGGCAAATTCATAGTATGTGTACATACTTGGCCAATAAACTTATTCATTCATTCATACCTTCTGAATGCACTGTACATCCTCACTTCCAAATGCCTCCATGGCTTTTCCTCATTCCACTGACCTATCAGTGTCGTCTGGAATTTTTTTCAACACCAAATTATCTGTTACCTCTCATATATTTCTGGGTGATCTCTTATCTTCTGTCCTTCCCTCTCCTTGCACTTCCTGCACTCCTACATAATTTGGGCTCAATGTCTTCTGCAATGTCTCCACTTACATCCTTTTATGATGAAACGCAGTAGCAAGTTGCTGTTCTGCAATGCTTAGTTAACATTTGAGGAGGTTTATAGACAATAAGGTGCAGGAGTAGGCCATTCGGCTCCTCGATGTGATCATGGCTGATCATCCCCAATCAGTACCCCGTTCCTGCCTTCTCCCCATATCCCCCGACTCCGCTATTTTTAAGAGCCCTATCTAGCTCTCTCTTGAAAGCATGCAGAGAACCGGCCTCCACCACCCTCTGAGACAGAGAATTCCACAGACTCACCACTCTCTGTGAGAAAAAGTGTTTCCTCGTCTCCGTTCTAAATGGCTTACTCCTTATTCTTAAACTGTGGCCCCTGGTTCTGGACTCCCCCAACATCGGGAACATGTTTCCTGCCTCTAGCGTGTCCAAACCCTGAACAATATTTCCAAACCCTTAACAATCTTACCATAGACACTTGTGTAGGAAGGATGCTGGTTTAAATCAAAGATAGGCACAAAATGCTGAAGTAACTCAGAGGGATAGGCAGCATCTCTGGAGAGAAGGAATGGGTGACGTTTTGGGTTGAGACCTTTCTTCAGACGGGTCTCAGATGGGTCTCGACCCGAAACGTCACCCATTGCTTCTCTCCAGAGATGCTGCCTGTCCTGCTGAATTACTCCAGCATTTTGTGTCTTACCACAGCCACTAGGCAATTAATGGACTTGATTTTGGTTTAGTTTAGTTTAGAGATTCAGGGCGGAAACAAGCACTGACCAGCGATCTCCACACACTTACACTATCCTACATACTAGGGACAATTTACAATTATACCAAGCCAATTAACCTACAAATCTGTTCGTCTTTGGTGTGTAGGAGGAAACCAGGAGATCCCGGAGAAAACCCACGCAGGTCACGGGGAGAACGTACAAACTCTGTTCAAATAAGTACCCATAGTCAGGATCGAACCTGGGTTTCTGATGCTGTAAGGCAGTAACTCTAGAACTGCGTCATCATGCTGCCCTTCTTACTGTTAATCCAGGGACATCTGACACATCTACACGGGATAACCATCAAACTCTCATTAATCTAAGACCTTTCATTCAAACTCCATATGGTCTTGTAGAGAACAGTTCAGTGAGATTTCTGCAATCAGAGCAGCACAACTGGTGCAGAAATATCTCATCTGTTGAAATGCATCTCTAACTAATTAACAAGGACATTTTGAATTTGGCAGAAAAGCTTTCACAATCTGTAACGCCCCAAAACGATATGCCTCCGTCTGTGGAAAAGATGTTAAAAAAAAAAGATTAAGTGTGACACAATTTGCTTGAAATGGATGGTCCCCCTCCTCACTCAGTTACTGTGTCAGATGTACCACAAATCTTAAAATAACTTCAAATGGGTCTTGGGGAGATCATCATTATGATAACTCTAAACCAAGTGAGAATGAAAGTGGGCTGTTAGAAATAGGATTTCAGATTCAATATCAGATTTCAGATTTATCTTATCAAGGTAAAACGGAATATCCACGAGTGAAAAGTCAGAATTATTCTTCAACAGATATATCCTGTGACAGAACTTCAGTGAATGCCTTACAAAACAGCCGTGAACGTGAGTCAAATGATTGATAACGGGTGACTAAGTTAGGAAACCAAGATAGGTAAATCAAGTTATGAAGTTGATCGGTCACGATTTAGCTTAATAATGAAACTGTTCCGTTTTTAGTTTAGCTGAGATATACAGGATGGAAACAAGCCCTTCGGCCCACCAAGTCCACTCCGCCCACTGATCACTTGTTCACATTTGTTCAATCTCCCACCTTCTCATCGACTCCCTACACACGAGGGGCAATTTTACAGAGGGCAATCAATTAACCTACAAACCCGCATATCTTTGGGGTGTGGGAGGAAACCGGAGCGCTCGGAGGAAACTCATGCAGTCACAGGGAGAACGTGCAAATTCTGCGCAGAGAGCAGACAAGGGCAGGATCGAACCCAGGGTTCTGGCACTCTGAGGTGGCAGCTCTACCAGCTGTGCAAGCCTCGGAGACAGACCTACACCTCTGGAAATATGGCGGTCTATGGGGCAAAAACCCTGAGAGACAGTGGAAGTAATTATTGACAACGCATTCAGGGAAAATATGATAGATTTCTCTCATAGTATTTTGGAAAGCAATACAAAAGTTACCTTGGGGTGCAAAATGCAAAAGTACTATGATTTTCGCCAGAAACCTTGGAACCAGGGCTCCAACATTGTTCATACCAAGTTTTCCTTGTGTTACATGTAGATTAGTGTAAGTTAAGTGATGGAAATCAATCACGGTGCTTAATCAGCACCTCCAATATCATTGTACCTCACAACAAAAAGTAGGTGGATCTTGGCCTTCTCCCATCTAACAATTTGCATGTTATTTGGGGCTGTCATTCCTTGCTGTATTTCCTGCTCTAGCATCAGGCCCAAAACATCCCAACTGTGGGAAAATTAATGTTGGGTACAACTAATCAATAAAATAACTTCCATTTTTATTTAGCATCCTCAGACCCCAAGTGCTTGACAAAGAACCTTTGAACCTTTATTATTCCTGTGTTGTATGTAATCAAAATCCAATTTGCACAATCAAAGTCTCACAAGCAATCTGAGATTCTGAGCCTAGTGATGTTGGCCAAGGGCTAAATATTGGCTGGGGGCCGAGGAAAACACGCCTAACCTCCTTACTGTTGAGATATTCAGAGAGTGCTGGCTGCAAAGTTGTCTAGCTTGTCTATTCACTTCACAAAAGCCCAAATTTCAGTGAAGATTGCAAATAACTCAAGAGTAATGGACAGAACCAAGCGAGAATTTGCTGAGCCTTTCACAACAAGATGCACCAGTTTAATGGTTTATTTCACTATGTATGTTTGCCAGGAGGAGGAAGAGGCCAAAATTAATATGTGATTTTTTTCAACCATTCACGGACACGGTTTTCATCCCCTGGGGCCAAGTACACTTGATTAGTACAGGTGTCAAATGTTATGGGGAGAAGGCTGGAGAAAGGGGTTGAGAGGGACAGATGGATCAGCCACGATAGAATGGTGAAGTGGACCACCATGGTGGGCTGAATGACCTAATTCTGCTTCCATGACATGAACTTATGAACCAACCCAAGCCTCTGGCTATATATCCCTTCCGTCAGATCCATGTAAGACGTGCACTCCCCAATACTTTGATTGTGCAAATGACTGGATGAGTCTTCTTGTCCAGAGGTCTTCCTTCCCATTCTCTTTCTGGCTCTTCTGCCTAGGTGTTTGTGCCCTGTCCTCTTTCTTCCAACCTGCTGCCAGTTCACCGACATTATCCACAGAGCTGCCAGTGCAGAAAAGCTTCCCCTCACCTCATTCACAGCCTCAGACATTTTACCTGACATGTGTATTCATCTACTCAGCACCATTCATACAAACCTTTAACTAATCCCCAATTAACCTGCAAACCTCAGTGCCCTTAATCACCCGGGTGGGCAAAGGGTTCACTCTGTGACAATGATCATGCTTCCCCTCAGGGTTCACACACTCTGTTGGCTGGGTTTGATCTCCCATGTTTGACAGCGAGGGCATCAGATCAAACCAACGAGAGAAATGTCACCACCGCAATCCTACTCCACACACAGGCGCGAGGAAGTGTGCTGGACGTGGGTGCCAGGCGGCTCAGTCTGCCAAGTGGCGCAAAATCCACGCATGCCACTGGCAAAGAAAATTCTCCGGAAATCAGTAACATCAGCGCTGAAAATAACACAGCCATATGGTTCAATTTCACAGCCAGGATGCTGGAGTAGAGTGTTGGCGTGACAGCAATGACCAACATGCTCGAATGATCACAGCTAAGGCGAACAATCAAAGATAAGTTCGGGTATTAAAATGAATCGCTAGTGACCAAAGAAACAGCAGAAATCTGTTGTGTTATCTTTGTGTCCTTACATAGGTGGGCGTAAGTGTATAGTGACGAAGTCACCCTCTCTAAGGAAAGGTTTGGAACCCCTGAAGTCTCATTGTCCATTCCTAAAGATGGTTAACCCTATACCTAGTGTCACCAGTATCTCCAACATCTGGCTTCACTGCCTTCACAGTTTTGCCTCATTCACTGTTCTCCCATCATCAAGTAGACCACACATATGCTATCCCCCCCCTCCCCCTCCGGAAATAGCGAATCCCTCGAAAACGTCGCACCTAGGCCGGGTGAGACGGCCAATCTCGTTCTCATCGGGACTTGCGCACTGATCATTGTGTCAAATTTGCCCCCTGCGGCCGGGGCTCTGGAGCTCTGGACACTCTATATACTGCTATACACTTGTACTGCATCCAAGATGCATCTATATGGACGGTGACTTGTACTGAACGGTACACAAAAATGAACTTCACTGTACCTCAGCCCTTGTGACAAAGTACCATTGAACTTGTGTCTTAAATATCCACACCATGCACATTTAAATATTGTATACATGGATCAGTAATGTGGTGTTCACGCTTCAGAACATCTACAACTGGGATATTGCTTTTCTCAAGGTATCCTTGTTTGAACATAGGATCATGGACATTGCTCACTCTGTACTACCAAACAGAACAGTAAGGGATCTTGTTCTCTTCCCCCAGACGTTGTGTAAATAGTTTGCTACGGTTCTTGATTAAGTACAATTGGTAGTTGGTGTAGGTTAGCCACGTTAAGAAAAAGTAGCAAATGTACTCAGTTGGTGGTAATAATTCTGCTGTCGTCACTTCAGACCCATCTTTTGTTTTATTTTACTGACCCATTACCATACGCTTTACTTTGCAACTTCAACTTTATGAATGAATGACAACACATTAGACAATAGACAATAGGTGCAGGAGTAGGCCATTCAGCCCTTCGAGCCAGCACCTCCATTCAATGTGATCATGGCTGATCATCCCCAATCGGTACCCCGTTCCTGCCTTCTCCCCATATCCCCTAACTCCGCTATTTTTAAGAGCCCTAACTAGCTCTCTCTTGAATAGACTTTATTGTCACATGTGAAAAGTCACAGTGAAATTCTTTGCTTGCATACACAAGGTATGCAAATAGTCGCCACAGAAAGGGCACTGACAAAGTACACAGTTAATCTCCTTTGACTTTCACCCTGTTAAAGACCAATACTTTGCTTTATGGCAATTTTCTCTGCCTCATTGCTCGCAACATGTTAAATCACTGGCTTTCTTTTCAATTGATGCATATCACTAGCCAGAAACATGAGGTCTATTTCACTCTCCATGGAAGTTGCGTGAACTGACTGACAATCTCAGCATTTCCTTTTTGTAATGATGACAATTCAAACTAAAAAGCACTCGTTAGGCCTGGATAAACACACTCACAATAATTCATAAAAGGGTGACAGAACGACCACAAACGATAGTAAATAATGCTTAATGCCACATCTCAAGAGGCTTACCTTCCAGTCAGGAGGTAACTGCGCACCAAAGCCTAGGGCAGGAAACATCTTGTCTCTGCAGGGTAGTGTAAAGAGAAGATGAATGAATAAAAATATGCAATTGATCCTTTTTTCTGATACAATGAGGAATGCTAATAATTCTTTTCAACTACAATTATTTCAGAAGCGGCAGCTGTTCATGTGGCATTTTACATGTCACAACGGTTAACAATTTGTGTGCAATGGAAATGACTTACAGGATTCTGATAAACTCGGAATCAGATCACATGGCTGTTAATAACACCACGCCGAAAAATACACTTTATCTCCCTAGTGTCATTGACAAACTACTCAAGTAATCCATTAAATTAGAGATCAAATATTTAGAACAACCGTGAGGAGAAAATCTATATTTAATATGTAAAGTATGCCATTTGTTCTATATGCAAATATTATTCAGATGTCTTTCAAAAGAAACATACTACGGAAAGACGGCATATAATTATCAATGCAGATGGAAAATGCTCTTAGCATCATGAACGATGAACCAATTATAATTAACATTATGATTGATTAAAATACTTGGAAAGGCATTCTTGTCTAGAACTGACCTAATCAAAGAGCTCAAGGCTGCAGAATGATACCTTGCAGATATGGAACCACAATCTGCGTTTTACTAATGGAGCAGTGTGTTGTGCCGTGTTAGCAGCGCTCAGATGGCAGATCTGAGTCAGAAGGAGGTTAGTTCAAGTCTTACCACAGCTCTGTGCATGATATAGCCTGACATTTGAATGTTGAGCAGAGGCAACGTTACATCGCTAGAGGAGCTAGCGTCTCAGGACATTGAGCTGGTGCACCATCTGTTTGCTTAGACTATAGAAACATAGACAATAGGTGCAGGAGTAGGCCATTCGGCCCTTCGAGCCTGCACCGCCATTCAATATGATCATGGCTGATCATCCAACTTAGTATCGTGTACCTGCCTTCTCTCCATATCCCCTGATCCCTTTAGCCACAACTAACTCCCTCTTAAATATAGCCAATGAACTGGCCTCAACTACCTTCTGTGGCAGATAATTCCACAGATTCACCACTCTCTGTGTGAAAAAAAAAATAAAAAAAATTCAATGTTTCAAAGAGAAACAAAAAGTTCCAAAACCCTTCGGGAATCTTCAGCGGATTCATCAGTGATCTTTCTCCCACCCCAAGCTCAGAAGTGGGATTGCCATCCGGGAATCGCACAGTTCAATTTCAATTGTTTGAACGTTCTCCCAGTGACCACGTGGGCTTTCGTCAGGAGCTCCGGTTTTCTCCCACATTCCAAACACGGGCACTGTTGTAGGATGATTTGCTTCTGTAAACTGCCCCTAGTATGTAGGACACAGAACTGGGATAACATGGAACTGGTGTACTGGCAATCGAATGTCGGAGTGGACTCGGTGGGCCGAAGAGCTTGTTTCCAGGCTGTATCTCTAAACTAAACTAAGCTCCCCAGATCGTGATGCAGCCCGTGCCCCCATGCAGACAGACCTAGACCACATTCAGGCAGGGGCTGATAAGTGGCAAGTAATCTTTGAGTCACATAATTGTCAGGCAATGGCCATCTCCAACGAGAGATTCAGCTTTGATCTTCAGTGGCGTTTCCATCACCCGTCTCCCCCCATTAGTATACCGACCAGGAACTCCACTGGTCCAGCCAATAAATTCAGGGGCTGCAAGAGGAGGTCAGAGGCAGGACATCCTGTAGTGAGTGATTCACATCATGTCCCACCAAAGCCTTTATAGACAATGGACAAAAGGTGCAGGAGTAGGCCATTCGGCCCTTTGAGCCAGCACCGCCATTCAATGTGATCATGGCTGATCATCCACAATCAGTACCCCGTTCCTGCCTTCTCCCCATATCCCCTGACTCCGCTATCTTCAAGAGCCCTATTTACCTCTCTCTTGAAAGTATCCAGAGAACCAGCCTCCACCGCCCTCTGAGGCAGAGAATTCCACAGACTCATAACTCTGTGTGAAAAAGTGTTTCCTCATCTCCGTTCAAAATGGCTTACCCCTTATTCTTAAACTGTGGCCCCTGGTTCTGGACTCCCCCAACATCGGGAACATGTTTATATTGTCTGGGGAATGATGTAATACAATTCTCTTGGCCGGATGAATATATAAACTTAAAAATTCATTCCATCTACCGCATATATGTTGCGGCAATAGTGCATACAATCTATATCTGCATTGAAAGAATGGGTGACGTTTTTGAGTCACGACCCTCCTCGTCTAGATTCGAAACGTCACCCATTCCTTCTATCCAGAGATGCTACATGTCCCACTGAGTTACTCCAGCATTTTGTGTCTATCTTCCGTGTAAACCAGCATCAAAGGAGGACCCGGCATGGGGGAACCGTCTTGAGGGGGGAGAGCAAAGGAGGGCCTGGCACGGGATACTTTGTAACTTTGTCGGTGTCCTTTATGTGGTAACTCTTTGCATACCTTGGGTGTATGAAACAAAGAATATCCCTGTGAATGGTCACATGTGACAATAAAGTTTCATTCATTCATTCTTCCATTCATTGCTGCTGGCCAAACACAATTTCCTGACGACTGGATGCCATTTCATCAATACTACATCCACCATATCCTATTTTTCACATGCTACACAGTATTATAAGACATTTTCCAGTGAACATGGTGTATTTAGAGGGGTGTAGGAGCAGGGCCCTCGGTTTGTTTCAAGAGAGCATGGGGACCATTGGGACTTCAGAGTGTTGTTGTTGCCACAAGAGACCAGATATACAACATGTGTGCAGCCTTCCTCTAGAGATAAGCTACTGCTTAAGGCTAAGAGGGGTTTAGGTAAGTACAAAGAAAAGTTAAAATCCAACGGAGAGAGTTACATTAAAAAAAGACAGGGTATGTTGAGAAAGTATTAAAAAGGGGAAAAGCAAGATAAGGTTGTAAGGCATATTAGACATAACAGCAAATTATTTTATAAACACATTGAGAAAGGTTGGGCTCGAGGATAACACATTAACGACAGCCAAACATGCGTAATAGGCAAAAACGTGGAGACTTATTAAGTGTTTGCATTGAAACACAGTGAAAAAAATCTTAAGGTATGCAAGGAAAACTAAAAGTAAATCAGGGGGAGGGGGGGGGGGGGGGGGGGGGGGGGGGGGGGGGAGTTGGAATGGTAAATGACAATCAAGTGAAAATAGGTGAATCTCCAATAGCTAAAGGTTTACAACCTGCAAAACTTAAAATAAAAAAATCACAGCGTAGAATTAATTTTCAAAGAGATGCATCAAACGTGCACATAAAGCAAAGTTTGCTTGTTGACCCTGCTGCTGAAATTGGTTTTCTATGAAAAATGGACTTGGGGAAGTTGCAGTAAAGATTCACCAAAGGATTTTGAGGCTCAAAGGGATAAATGTCAAGGCCAGATTGCAACATCACACACAAACATCTGGGGGGTTCATCTTATTCAGAATAAAAGAATAAAAGATTCAATAAGGCCAATATAATAAAAGCATTCCCTCGGGGTGATGCAAAAAATAGAACATAATTTTCACATTATAACTATGCAGGAGAGGTCAGGAAACAGATTTTCACAGAAAAGGGCAATAGAAATACTACATCTTTCTCATAAATATTGCAGAATCTTGACCTATAATAGTGGATTCTTATTCGGTTAAAGTATCACAGAAAGCAATATTGAACGGAGTTATTAATTAGATCAGCTCAAAGATGGATCAGGTTCAAGTGAGTGAATGGCGACTTCTGTTCTGTGTTCGGTCACACTTCAAGGTCACGCAGCAACTCTAATTCTGTCCTGATTCAATACGAGTTTCTTTCGTTGATTGGCTGGATTGCATAATTAATTGGTTGCAATAGATTGCCAAATGCAAATTTTTCATAAAGGCTGCAAGCCAATCAAATTGATCAGCATACTAAAGGTTCCCAATTATTGTCTGAAACTTGAGACCCGATATAATCATAACAAAAAATCAAATTAGCAATATTTCACAGTTAAGTGGTTGAGTTAGCTTATAATAAAACTCCATTTGTGAACTCCATTAAGATTGCTACTTGATCTCAGCTTCCTTCAAAATCCTGGACATATTCTGCTTGTGGTTGGAGTATGTGCAGTGTATAATCTCTCTTCAAGTTAATTAGAAAAATATTTTTATTGTTATTATCGTGAAGTATTTACCCCCCTTAACCTTCAGTAGGTTTATTTTAAATTAAGGGACTTGCGTGGGGCCGCATGCATTCAGCAGAGAGGGAAGCCAACATTGCCTGCAATGCTCGAACCTCCCTCAGCCATTTCCTGATCCAATGCTAATGACCATCTGTGGTGGATCACTTTATAAAGCTGCCCTTAATGAGAGCAATCCAGGGACATCGTACAGGGACGGCGAAGAGAGAAAACAATGAATTTGTTCATTAGGTTCTTGTTTTGAAAGCTCTGTGTGGAAGCTGGAAGGAGTGTCAGAGATCACAGTACATTAGAAATAATAACGATATACATTATTACCACAGAGCCCTGCAAAACAAAACACTTCCGGTAGACATGCAATCAGTGTATATTCTTATGCATCATTGCCAATATCAATTAAGGGTCCTGGTATAACTAAATTTAGATTGAGATGTTGGAATATATCAGTCAACTTCAATTTGGGCTTTAGAGTTTTAAACGGCAAAGTATTCACTCAGACCAGCTGGGCATTATTCTTGATGGTATCAATGCTTCAAGGACAACCAGAGGCGGCTTACAATTGGCAGCCCCGCCAACAGTCTGTTTTTTGGTCTTTTTTTTTATTTTTAGTGTGTGTTAAAAGTTTGTGTAAATGTTCTCCGGTTTGTTTAATGTGGGGGGAGGGGGGATCGGGGAAACATTTTGTTCAGTTTCATTCCTTGCCGGAGAAGTGGTTAATTTCCGGATGGCATTCTCTGGTCGCTCTGCAGCCTACCATCGATGGAGCTGGAGGCCTCCTCGGACTGACCTTGAGCCCCATCACGGGGCGTGGACTTAACATCGGAGTCGATCCCTTCCCTGGGATCGCTCTAACCGCGGCCTGCGGTCTTTACATCGGGAGCTCGCAGTCTTGGGAGAGGCCGTGGATGTCGGGAGCTCCAATGTCGCGGAAGGTTCGACCAGCCCTGACGTGAGGTTCGATCGACTGGCGCGGGGAAGCTGGCATCCCCCCCAATGCAGGAGCTGATCATCCCGTCAACGGAGGGCTCGACGCCTCCGACCGTGGGAGAGCAAAGGGAAGAGATTGAACTTTTTTTTTGCCTTCCATCATGGTGAGGAATGTGGAGGAGTCACCGTGATGGATGTTTATGTTCAAATGTGTTTTGTGTGTTCCGTTGCTTTTTATTTGTATGACTGACTTGGCAAATGAAATTCCTCGTATGTTGCGAAACATACTTGGCTAATAAAGTATTTTTGTGATTGTGATTGTGATTGAGAAAAGATTTTAAAACGTTTGTGGTGGGATTGTTCCCAACCCAAAACCTCACGTATCCATGCTTTCCAAGGATGTTGCCTGACCCGATGAATTACTCCAGCATTTTGTGTCTTCCCTTGGAAAAGCAGCATCTGCAGTTCCTTGTTTCTAAGTTTGAGGTTGTTGAAATATGAGATGCTGTTCCTCCAATTTGCGTTTAGCCTCACTCTGACAATGGAGGAGACCTAGGACAGAATGGTCTGAGTGGGAATGGGAAGAAAAATTAAAGTGGTGTAGGATGCTGCCTGTCCCGCTGAGTTACTCCAGTTATTTGTGTCCATCTTCAGTTTAAACCAGCATCTGCAGTTCCTGCCTACACATTCAGGCATATTTTTAAACCTGATCAAGCTATTGTGTATTATCAACACTGAGCTCTCAACCATTTGATTAGATAACTCAAAATATTTACTGCTTTACTTATCTGCCTTCTGTGAACTGTAGTTATTTTTGAGATTGATGGTCTTCATAAAGCTACATTTTGCCTTCTGGGCAAAGACATTAATATAGCTGAGCTGAATATTAAACATATTCCTGGAGGTGTCCACCCAATGACAATCATTAAAGATAAATGAAAAAAATATAAAATGTTGGAAATTAGACGAGTCAGTTTTTATCATTTTTATAAGCCCACTGTCATGGATTTCTAAACTATTTTATTTTAATGTGGCAACAATCCATCTAAAATTGGTCAAAGGTTTCAGCTTTTTTTCAGATTTCATTTTTTCATTTGAGTAAAACCATTGTGTTAATGACTGTGAAAGAAATATTATTCACACATTAAATGTTTAGTTTTCAACTCTACCAGCAGTAATATTTACTTTTTATTAAGTTCGTTAACCAGGTTCTCAATATACGGTAACCAGAGCAATAGTCATAATGATAGTTATAGATCATTGAATATCATATTCATAAATAATTTGTAGGTGCATCCTTTATTTTTAGCACCTAGCATAATATTTTAGGTAGGAATGCCACCAGTTGGCAATTCAGTTGTATGCATCTGATATTAGCGACTACAGACTGGGATGCTGGAACACAAATGGCAAATTCAGTTAAAGGTGTGCACTATCATGGACTATCGGCAATAATGAGATAAAATAGTAAATTCTGGGAGGAAAGAAAACTCTGCAGTTATCTTCTAAATAGTCTCAGATCTGAAACATTTACTATTTCCCTTTCGTTCAGAGATACAGTGTGGAAACTGGCCCTGCCGTACCATCGAGTCCATGCCGACCAGTGTCACCCGTGCACTAGATTTATCCTGCACACTAGGGACAATTTTCAGAAGCCAACCAACCAAAATGCCCACATGTCTTTCAAATGTGGGAGGAAACTGGAGCACCAGGAGTAAACCCACGTGGTCTCTGGGAGGATGTAGAAACTCAATAGAGGCAGCACGTATAGTCAGGATCGAAACCGGGTCTCTGGCGCCGTAAGGAAGCAACCTATACCACTGCGCTACAGTGTCGCCCCAAGATGTTGTCTGACCTGCTGAGTTTTTCCACACGTTTTCTGATTTTATTTCAATTTCCATTTTCTGCAGATTTTAATTTTCATCTACAAATATGAGTTGGGTACGCTTCACCGGGAAACTGTCTAAAAGCTGTCACCTATAAATTTGGAATAATTGAGTTTAGGAAGAGGGGAGATTGACTTTCCTATTAATTCACAGTTTCCTTGCTTGTGCCACAAATGTGACCCTATTATAGGGGGATACGTTGATCATTGTTGTTATGGCCTTATTGACATATTGATGAGCATCTTTTTCAAAGGCAAAATAAAGTCATCTGAAATTGTAATTTTGCTTTGTTATTTTTCAATAATCCCTATTTATGATCATTAACAAAGACCGATGAGCATTTGCTGCCATGAAGCAGTGACTGTATGGATTGTTGGTGGAAAATGTACGCACCTGTCCAAAACACAAAGATAAAATTAAGTCAGTGCAGCACAATGACAGAGTTGCTACCTTACAGCGCCAGGGACCCAGGTTTGATCCTAACCACAGTTGCTGTCTGTATGGAGTTTGTACTTTCTCCCTGTGACTGCGTGGTTTTCTTCCCTGTGTTCTGGTTTCCTCCCATAATTCAAAGGTGCACAGGTTTGTAGGTTAATTGACTATTGTAAATTGTTCCTAGTGTGTAGGATAATGCTAGTGTACGGGGTAATCGCTGGCCGATGTGCGGTTGGTGGGCTCCATTCCATGCTGTATCTCTAAAATCTAAATTCTAAAAAATCTAAATGCAGCCATTGCTAAAGAATCAATTACCTTCTCTGGGGCAAACAAATCATTACTGGCTTTAATGACACTGAAATCCAAAGAAAATTGTGCTTTCGTTTCCTCAGAATTGACAGTGCCCTCCATAATGTTTGTGACAAAGATCCATCATTTATGGGCCTGTCCCACTTAGGCGAATTTTCAGCGGACTGCCAGCGTCTGTCAGAGTGGAACACACACACACAAACACGTCGCTTCAATCACCAGCCCGTTATGCAGGCAGGTGACAGGGCAAGCGGGGGGAGCGCTGTCTAAAAAATTCACGCGGTGCAAAGCCAAGGTGATACAGACACACACCGCCATGAACAGGAAGGTTGGCGTTGTAATTAAGACGCCTAAAGAGTGTACGGTAAGTCCTTTAAAAGAGGGGGGGAGAGGGGAGAAGGAGTGGAGACAACTTTTAAGAAGCCAGAGATACACGGCTGTGACATTTAACATTACTGGTCAGTTATCCTTGGTTCTGAAAACGACTGTTTACCTTTTTTCCCCCCAATGAGCCAATGAAATTCACCGGTCAGCACCAGCTTCAACCAACGAGAACCTTCGACCTTCTGGCAACCCACTAGGACCTCCTGGCGACCCACCAACGGTACGAAAATTCTCGCTACTCTCCATGGCGGCTTCATTCTAGTCGCCGCTAATTTATCAACATGTTGAAAAATTAACAGCGACCATAATGTGGCCACGACTAGTTCCCAGAATGCGGACATGTGGCAACCATGTGGCGACTGCATAGTCTCCTGCAGTCATATAAAAAGTCGCCTAAGTGGGACAGGCCCATTATTTATTTGCCTCTGTACTCCACAATTTGAGATTTGTAATAGAAAAAACCCCACATGTGGTTAAAGTGCACATTGTTAGATTTTAATAAAGGCAATTGTTATACATTTCACCATGTAGAAATTACAGCAGTGTTTATACATAGTCCCCCCATTTCAGGGCACCATAATGTTTGGGACACAGCAATATCATGTAAATGAAAGTAGTCATGTTTAGTATTTTGTTGCATATCCTCTGCATGCAATGACTGCTTGAAGTCTGCAATTCATGGACATCACCAGTTGCTGGGTGTCTTCTCTGGTGATGCTCTGCCAGGCCTGTATTGCAGCCATTTTTAGCTTATGCTTGTTTTGGGGGCTAGTCCCCTTCAGTTTTCTCTTCAGCATATAAAAGGCATGCTCAATTGGGTTCAGATCAGGTGATTGACTTGGCCACTCAAGAATTGATCATTTTTTAGCTTTGAAAAACTCCTTTGTTGCTTTAGCAGTACGTTTGGGAACATCACTGGTACTGTGGTGTTTGGATTACCTTTCCCTCAGACCACAGTACGTGCGCCTACAGAACAGTTTCTCGGGCACCATCTTGAGCAGCACAGGGGCTCCACAAGGAACTGTGCTGGCTCCGTTCCTGTTTACCATCTACACAGCGGATCTCCAATGGAACACCAACAACTGCTTTTTGCAGAAGTATTCGGATGATACAGCTGTTGTCGGCCTCATTAAAGGGGGCAATGAGGAGGAATACAGAGACATTATAAGTAACTTTGTGGAGTGGAGCGCACACAATAATCTCCATCTCAACACCAAAAAAACAAAGGAGATAGTGGTGGACTTTAGGAGGGGGAGGAGGAGGACTCAAGCAACGCCGATCACCATTAAGGGCACTGAGGTGGAGGTGGTTGCTAATCACAGGTACCTTGGGGTGCAGCTTGACAGTGAGCTGAACTGGAAGTGTCATATGGAGGCGGTGTACAGGAGGGGACAAAGCCGACTGTATTTTTTAAGGAGGCTGAGGTCTTTTAATATCTGCCAACCCCTACTGTGCAGTGTCTACCATTCAGTGGTGGCCAGTGCTCTGTTCTTTGCTGTGGCCTGTTGGGGAGATGGCGCCCGTATAGCGGATAAAAACAGATTGGACAAACTAATCAGGAAGGCCGGCTCAGTGGTCGGGGCTGAGCAACGAACGGTCCAGCAGGTGGCAGAGGCCAGAACTCTAAATAAACTAGGTTCCATAATGACAAACCCCACTCACCCACTCCATGCCCTGAAGGTGATCAAGAGCAGCATCTTCAGCCAGAGGCTGATTGCACCAATGTGCAAAACGGAGAGATACAGGAAGTCCTGTTTACCAGCTGCTATAAGACTTTTTAATGAGCATAAATAACTGCACTTTTTTAAATTAATTGTATTTTAACTTGTATTTTAACGTATTTTAACTTG
Organism: Amblyraja radiata; assembly: GCF_010909765.2. Classification (NCBI taxonomy): domain Eukaryota; kingdom Metazoa; phylum Chordata; class Chondrichthyes; order Rajiformes; family Rajidae; genus Amblyraja; species Amblyraja radiata. The sequence goes on along the minus strand of NC_045972.1, from coordinate 37,626,466 downwards.
TTATGTATGAAAGCGTGGTGTTATGTTTGTCTTGAAGCTGTCGTGGCAAATAATTTCCTGAAAAGGATTATTAAAGGAATATTCTTCTAATTGTCTTGCTGTAGAATGAACTGCCGGCCAATGAGTTTTGAGGCATTTGTTTGAACTTGAACAGATAGGATGTGTCAGAATTAATTATGCTACTACCATCAGCAGTTGTATCATTAATGAAGATAAGTGAGCCAGTACCTTCAGCAGCCACACATGCCCAGGCCACAACACACCCACCACCGTGTTTCACAGATGAGGTGGTATGCTTTGGATCTTGGGCAGTTCCTTCTCTCCTCTATACTTTGCTCTTCCCATATACTCTGATATAAGTTAATCTTCATCTCATCTGTCCACACGACCTTTTTCCAGAACCGTGGTTGCTCTTTTAAGTATTTCTTGGCAAACTGTAACCGGTCCATGTTATTTTTGCGGCTAACCAGTGGTTTGCATCTTGCAGTGTAGCCTCTGTATTTCTGTTCATGAAGTCTTCTGCGGACAGTCGTCATTGACAAATCCACACCCGATTCCTGAAGGGTGTTTCTGATCTGTCGGACAGGTGTTTGGGGATTCTTCCTTATTATAGAGAGAATTCTTCTGTCATCAGCTGTGGAGGTCTTCCTTGTCCTGCCAGTCCCTTTGCGATTAGTAAGCTCACCAGAGGTCTCTTTCTCCTTAATGATATTCCAAACAGTTGATTTTGGTAAGCCTAAGGTTTGGCTGATGTCTCTAACAGTTTTATTCTTGTTTCTCAGTCTCACAATGGCTTCTTTGACTTTCATTGGCATAACTTTGGTCCTCATGTTGATAAACAGCAATAAAAGTTGCCAAAGATGATGGAAAGACTGGAGGAAAGACTAGGTGCTGAGAGCTCTCTTATACCTGCAGTAAGGTGGCATTTAAACACACCTGAGCATTTACAAAAACCTGTGAAGCCACGTGTCCCAAACATTATGGTGCCCTTAAAAGGGGGGACTATGTATAAACACAGCTGTAATTTCTAAATCAAAATGTATAAAAATACCCTTTAATAAAATCTGACAATGTACACTTTAACCAGATGTGACTTTTTTTTCTATTACAAATCTCAAATTGGGGAATACAGAGGCAAATAAATAAATGATGGGTCTTTGTCCCAAACATTATGGAGGGCACTGTATATGTGGTTGAGGATTGCTCTTGGTCTCGCTGAGTAATGTGGCCTGAGCCTCCTTCATGAGGAAATGGGATTTCTGGCCAAGTTCCACTGAGGTTATTACAGAAGAAGCCTCCAGGAAATTCATGAGAATATATTTTTTGGCAGATAGTTTTTTAAACCATTTGCGTCTGCCAGTGTTATTCTACTGTAACTTATATCCACTGACTACTGATATTATTACATAAACAACTGCCTAGTAGTGACACAATGGCAATTTGCCAATCAGCCTCACCAGCACAAATGTGATTTCCACATAATCATGTCGTCACTGCGTACTCATCTTCCTATATCCAGACTATTCTTCTCTGTAAATCCAGCCTCAGATTCAATTACTAACAGTAGTAGTATCTGTCTCAGCGTCTTTATAAGAGTTTTAAGTAAGAGTTTTTTTTCGAATCTTTATGCTAAATCTCTTTCATAAACTTCCCGTGTGTGCCCATCTCATCTTAAATCTCTCAGTCATTGGAAATAGTCTGCTCTGAATACCTTTGCCTCATTTTACTGTAATTTTAAATGTATGCAGCAATCAATTCCTAATTTTAAACACAGCCCCAACTATTCAAATCTTAGTGTTTAAGTGAATTTACATTGTGCCCTCACTATTCACTTTACTTTTCTCCCACAGCAGGCAGAAACATTTCCACTTATGGGACTATGTCACACCTAAAGGTCTGAGTGATGAAATAGTCTACATGAAATTTAGAAGCAACTTCATTACCAGAGTGACAAGAATTGTAACTACCCCGATTAGTGGGACAATATCTAGTATACATTTAAAGGAAGTTGCATTATGCATATGGGAAGGAGGGGAGGGAAGGAGAGGGAGGAATGGAGAGGAAGGGAGGAAGGGAGGGAGGGAGGGAGGAAGGAGGGAAGGTCTGAGCACCAACTTTGAGTAGACGGCAGTCAGGGGTGAGCAACTCATTTTTTTGCACAAGGGGAGGTGGGTGTATGGAACAAGCTGCTGGAGGAGGTAGTTGAGGCAGGTGCTATCATAACCTTTGGACAGGTACATGGATTGGATAGGTTTAGGGTTATGGGCTGAGCGTGGGCAGGTGGGAGTAGTATAGATGGGCATGTTGGTCGATGTGGGCTTTGGGCTGAAGGGCCTGTTACCACATTGAATGACTATGACTTTAACTGGGCAAACCCTGTGGATGAATAGGAACTCGGTTTGTGTGGAGACCATAAGGAAGCCCGCTACAAAAGATAGATAAAAGCTATGACTGTTGCCGATGTCCTTATTCCCCTGGCCCACCCATTCCTAAACCCAACTGTCTTCTGTACAACATCAGCCAGAAGCTATTCAGGAACTTTAACCACTTCTCTACCTGACCCCGCCCTAATCCCTCTGCTGCTCTGAATCCCGCTCCCTGCTGCGAGCACTTGTGATTTCACGCATCCATGAATGAATGAAACTGATAGCACGGAAACTGATGATTATCATAAATCAAAACCAAAATCTAGAATCCCATTTCCTCCACGGAAACTGTGCCAGCAATCAATCATCTTATTATGTTATAGACAGACAAACATAAAACAGTGCCTGAAGCCTTTACATCCATAAGTAAATAATGAGACAATTGATATCAGAGGGATTTGATAGGTATGTTTAAAGATAATGCACGAGTCATAGCGCAGACACTCTTAGTAGCTGTTGAGGCATCCACAGTGAGGGACAAGTTTGCTCTGTACATTTGGGGGTTGAGAACTACTCCAGGGAGGAGGGAAATATTTACCCTCACTGCTTTCGGGCTGTGGGGAGCGAGGATGAACTCCCCTAACATCTCCGCCATCCCCCATGCTCAGAACATATACCCTTACGAGCCAATGCCCGCTCTAACCCATTACTCTGTCGGTATACAGCCTCCTTGTATTGCCCCCATGGTCTGCACATGCCCTCTGAGATATTCATTCTTTTTGTTATTCGTTATTCGTTATTTATCGGATACGTTGGAGCTCCGCTCGGGCAGTGCGCCTGAAATCTCGTTGTATGCCTTTACAATGACAATAAAGTGTATTATCATTATCTAGTTTCTGTGGATGCTCCTTAAACGTTCCTCAGCAGCCGACCACCTGATCTCTCCACCCTTATCCTAACCTCCCCACATCCTTTCATGTCCTTGGCTGTATCCTGTAATCAAATGATTCTGTGTTTCTACCTGGTGTCACAGAATGCTTATCCCCCTAGCCAGCCCACCTCTCAATCTGACTGACTGCAGCGGCAAAATTAGCAGTCAGGGTGGCACAGTGGCGCAGCGGGAAAGTTGCTGTCATTACAGCGCCGGAGACCTAGGTTCGATCCCGACTATGGGTGCTGGCTGTACCTTTCACACTCCAAAAACATAAGATTGTAAATTGTCCCTCGAAGGAAGGATAGTGCTAGTGTACGGGGTGATCGCTGGTCGGCACAGATTCAATGGGCCAAAGGGCCTGTTTCCGTGTTGTATTTATACCCCTCTAAAGCCAAGTCCAAAGCGTCTCCCATCTCTCATAGAAACATAGAAAATAGGTGCAGGAGTAGGCCATTCGGCCCTTCGAGCCTGCACCGCCATTCAATATGATCATGGCTGATCATCCAAATCAGTATCCTGTACCTGCTTTCTCTCCATACCCCCTGATCCCTTTAGCCACAAGGGCCACATCTAACTCCCTCTTAAAAATAGCCAATGAACTGGCCTCAACTATATTCTGTGGCAGAGAATTCCAGAGATTCACCACTCTCTGTGTAAAAAATGTTTATCTCATCTCAGTCCTAAAAGATTTATCCTTAAACTGTGACCCCTTATTCTGGACTTCCCCAACATCAGGAACAATCTTCCTGCATCTAGCCTGTCCAACCCCTTAAGAATTTTGTACGTTTCTAGAAGATTCCCCCTCAATCTTCTAAATTCTAGCGAGTACATGCCGAGTCTATCCAGTCTTTCTTCATATGAAAGTCCTGACATCCCAGGAATCAGTCTGGTGAATCTTCTCTGTACTCCCTCTATGGCAAGAATGTCCTTCCTCAGCTCAGATTCTATATATTGTGGCCAACATTTCTCAACTCTTTACATTTCATTAAAAGTGATCTACAAAGCTGCCTGATTAAAACAAAACAGCCCTACTTTTGATTTCTTGTGAGACCATCACTCTCCTGTTGAGAAAAAGAGCACAGATTAATTAATAAGTGGTGTGTGATCTCATGTGATAACTTGTGGCATAAATAATCACAGCAGAGGCACTTGAATGAAAACATTTGCTTTAGAAAAATCATCTAGGTTTACTTATGTTGATCACTATCCTGTGTCTCTTATAACAAAATATACGAGCCAACGTAGATTAGGAATAGAACCTGCCTGACCTGTGAAACATTCCTTGAGGAAACGATCAAATGATTTTTCATGAGTAGGACTGGGCAACAACAAAAATGGATAGGATACTAAAGCATCATTACAAAGGGTGGCATTGTGGCAGGGCTGCTGCCTTAAGGGCCTGTCCCACTTTCACGACCTAATTCACGACTTCTGGCGAGTTTGCCCTTGACTCATACTCGCAGCATGGTCGTCACAAGGTCGTAGGAGGTCGTAGGTAGGTCGTGATGCTAGTCGTAGGTACTCATGGCATCAAGTAGGTCGGGGTGTTTTTTCAACATGATGAAAAATGTCCACGAGTAAAAAAGGTTGTGAATTAGGTTGTGAAAGTGGGACAGGCCCTTTACAGCGGCAGAGACCCGGGTTCGATACTGACTATTGGTGCTGTCTGTACAGAGTTTGTAAATTCTCCCTGTGACTGTGTGGGCTTTCTGCGGGTGCTCCGGTTTTCTCCCACACTCCAATGTTTGTAAACTAATTGGCTTTTGTAAATTGTACATTGTCCCCCAGTGTGTAAGATAGTGATCGCTGGTCGGTGCGGACTCGGCAGGCCAACGTGTTTCCACGCTGTATCTCTAAAGTCCAAAATCTAAATGTTTTATACAAATCCTTGCCTTCTAGAAAAGAGGAGATGAAAAACAGAGGGCCAGGTGCGTTGGGTGGGAGAGGGACAGGATGGAAGGAAGGAATTGCAATCTATGGCTAATCCTCAGCTAGTTTTGCATTTGCTGGCCAATTTTCTCCAACAACCTGCCTCAGAACTTCCTTATAGAGTACGGTCACACAAACCATTCCTCAGGAGTGTGCCAGGCTAGCTGAATACAAACAGCCCAAGAGTCTAGTCTAGAGTGTTATGTTTGGGGTGGGAGAATGCAACCAACCTGTTTCGAGAAATGCAATCAACCCGGCGTGCACAATCAAATAAGATCAAATAGAACAAGTTGTCCGACAACTTTAGGCTGTGCACGCCATACGCAAGAAGAAGAAGTGTTATGTTTCAAAATGATTTTTGGCTCTACCCACCAGTGAAGAGGACGTTACCTGTCAACAATCAGTTACAGCTTTACAATGATCTTGAAGTCAGACGTGCCGACCCTATTGTTATCCCCCATTTCCTTCCCACCTTTCATTGCCTGAACTCTGCCAGAGATCAGTTTGTTCAGCAAGAGATGACCCAGGAGATCTAACCCAGGGCTTTTTAAATGTTTTCTGGAACCTTGCAATATAATTGTGCAAAACATAACGTTCACGGAAGTTAGGCCACGACTGTTTGTGGCAGAGGAAGCTCAACTTGTAGGTTAATGTTGCAGAATTACGTGTCAAAACCACTTAAACTACAGCCGCTGCGTGCTGTCACCGAGCACAGCATTGTGATGAGCTTCACAAAGCCTAACTGGCAGCAGATACATTAAAATCCAGCTGGGGTCAGGGCCGTCTTAAGAGTATTATAGGCCCCCGGGCAAAGCAGTGCACTGGGGCCTGTACACGTCCAGTTTCTTTATGCCGAATCAAATATGCAGTCATGCACTTGCGATGTTCTTCTCCGTTTTCATGTTCTCCAATAACATTCTACAATACATAGATTAGCTCTATGCTCGTGGGGCCCCGGGCAACTGCCCAGCCCCCATGCGTTAAGACGGCCCTGGTTGAAATGAATCTGATAAACTTTGTACCCTTTTATTTGAAGTATATTTTCAAAGGACACAACCCTTGATCATGCTTATCATGGACCAAGGGTTGGCATTGCCAATGTTCACCTGCCTGCAGGTTGCTCAGAGTGTGCCTCTGCAATGAACATCTTGCTTATGTCAGAGTGGAATAGTTGCGTTCATTCAACCACGGGTGTGAGCACTGAGGCAAGTCCAGCAATTTGCAACCATCCTGATCGCTCAAGACCACACGGTGAGTCACTGTTAACTGCTGTAATCCTAGCGGTGGTGATTCATCTAGGGCACTGTGAATTAGAGGGGTATAGAAATTTGACCCTGTAACAGAGAAGCAAGGTATATTTCCAAATCATGATGATGTGTTACTTGGCGGAGAACTTGCAAACTAGGGGTGTCTTTGGTTCCTTCTGGATTCTCTGTGCTAAAGGTCACAGTTTACAACATGTGCTGACAGGGTCTAGTTGAGTAACTGCCGTGCATCTTGCAGATGGTACACACTGCAGCCCTTGCACACCTGTGGTGCAGGAAGTGAATGCTTGGAGGGGGGAAGGGGCACTGATCAAGCAGACTACTTTTGACCTGGATAATGTCAAGATTCTTCAGTGCTGTTGCAGCTGCACTCTCCTGGGCAAATGTAGTGTATTCCATCAAACTCTTGAAAGTGGAGTGCTTTCTCCACATCAGGAGATCACGACTAGATACCCAGCCCCTTACTGCTCTTGCAGCCAAAGGTTTAGGTGGCTAGTTCGCCGAGTTCCTGGATAATGAAGCACAGCAAGGCATTGATGATGGGGCACTTGGTAATAGCAATGCCACTGTATAACAAGCATAGTTGGCTGGACTCTCTCTTGTTTCTGATGGTCATTGTCTCATTCTTGCATGGCATGACCAAGGCTAGTCCCGTATCTGTTCAAATCTGAACCTTGCCGTGTTTGTGACAAGCGTGCCCTATCTTCAGTAAACTCTCGCAATAACGAGCCATGGGCGGGGGGCCTGGAGGAGGAGGATGGTGTCCGTTATTGCCGATCATCAGAGCGAGTGGGTTAGTTTAATCCAAGGCCGGGAGGGACGAAACGTGCCGTTGGGGGTAGGGTAGTTAAGCACGTCGAAATTCACAGGCCAGGGAGCTGCGGAGACCCTGGTCCCACACGCAGTGCACCAGGGACGGGCCCGGTACGCACGCCACTTTCATGCTGCTCACTCGCTCCGCACCCGTGATGGAAAGCACCACATGGCTCCACTCATTCGGTATCTGGCCCAAGTGGGGAGGGGGTGCAACAGGAACCTCAGTCTGCTATAACTGGCTATGTAGAGGTCCGATATTGTGAGGGTTTGCTGTATTACCTGCAGACATATGGATGGAGTGAGCAATCAATTTTACTTCGGAGTCACGTGAGTGACTACGTGAAGAACCCCACCAGGACGCATGCGTGTCATATCGCTTTCACGCTTGCGAAACGACAGGCGGGGTGGAGCGTTCCCCCGCAGCGGTAAGTTTGAAACCGCGACCTGCAGGTAAGTGATTTACTCTGCGGTAGTTTTTGTCCCCGCGCTGTTTTTACACAGGGGGGGGAAGCTGGACAAAATAGTGTCCACAAGTGCTGCGAGTGAAGCTGGCTGGGGAGGACCGCGAAGTTGCGGGAGCCAGCAGCAGCTGAAGGCACAAGCCCCGTAAGTGGGATCAGCTGTGCCGACTTTTGGTCCCGCGCCGGCCAGAACACCACGGCCGGGCGGGAGACTATTCAGAATGGGGCCGTCGACTTTGACAAGTCGAAAACGGCAGGAGGCGGGGTGGAACGACGTTCCTCCGTAGCGACAATTTAAACCAGGACCTGCAGGTAAGAGTACTCTGCGGTCTTTTTGTGTTTTCCCATGCTGATTACAGGTAGGGAGCATGGAAAAGTCGAAGAAACCAACGAGGGCTGCGACAAAGCTGGTGGGCCAGCAGCGGCCAGCGGCACTTGAATCACCTATAATGGGATCAGCTGTGCCCGATGTCGCCTCCGCACCGGCCAGATCCACTCCGCGGCCGGGCGGTAAGGCAAAACAAAAAACCATCAAAGTCGTGGACTCAGATGAGTCCGACTTTGAGCAGCCGCGGGCGGCCAGCGACCGTGAGCGCTGGAGCCGGATGGAGCGGTGTGTGGAGCATTTGCTCCAACGTGACAGGCTCCGGGAGATGGAGTCGAGTCACTGTGGGCTCTATGTAAAACCCACAGCAGCACTTCTTGTAGGGCTGCACAGTGCTTCTCCCTCGTCAGAGGGGAGTACTGGGGGTCAGTTCTGGGCTGATCCTGAAGAGGGGTTTGCAGAACAGAAATCAAGTGTGCAGGGTGTGCAGGAACGTGAAAATCTACTGGACATGGTGTCCAACTTCATACAGCCAGACCAGACTGGCCAAAACCTGGAGGACACCATGGTAACTGTATATCCCTGAATGTTCCTGTAGTAAATAATTGTATATGGAAACTCCTAAACAGCGGGGATAACAGCTTTCACCCGCACAGTGGATGAGAAGGACATGTCGCAGGACCAACAGGATGCACTGGCACTGCTTTGCAACACACGGCCATAGACAGCACCCTTACGCACCCACCAGTAGAACAAGACCGACTGGTGAAAGCTCGAAGGTCCGGTACACCAAACATGAGTCTTTCTTAGGCCATGGCCCAGACCGGCCTTCTTGGAAGATACGCGAACCCCCAACATCAACCAAACCACAAACCCAGACACCGACGCCTCAACATCAACGAAGGATTTACAAAAATAAGTAAACCTGCCACTGGTAACTATGGAGGTAGGTGGGTCTGGTTCCCTACAAATTGCAGGGAGCATGGAGGTTGGGGGGAGATTACTCTCCTTTCTGGATGCATGGAGTATGTTAACTACCGATACTTATATTTTAAGCTGTATCCAGGGATATACAATAGAATTATACACAAGTACAGCCCTCCAGTTCAACATATACCGAACCGAATGTTCGTACTTTCCGGTAAAGAAAAATCAGAAGCGCATGCTGAACTGGAGCGGCTTTACGCAAAAGGGGTAATTGAAAAATCCCAACACGAACCGCTAGAATTCGTGTCCAATATCTTTACCAAAAACAAAAAAGATGGTGGTTGTCGCATCATCATAGATCTGACCAAATTGAATACATTTGTTCAATATATTCATTTTAAAATGGAAACCTTTGTTACTGCTAAACAATTGATTTCCAAAGGTTACTTCATGGCTAGCATCGATTAAAAAATGCTTACTATTCAGTGCCTATACGAGGTGACCACAGATGTTACTTAAAATTCAACTGGATGGGACAGCACTGGCAGTATAGAGCGCTGCCAAATGGGTTAACATCAGCCCCCAGGCTGTTCACTAAAATTTTGAAACCAGCCCTAGCATTTCTACGGAAACAAAAACACATGGTCATGGCATATCTAGATGACATACTTATTGTGGGCAAAACTTTGGAATTGGCCAAACAAACTGTAACAGCCACAAAACAGTTATTTGAAAAACTTGGGTTTATTATCCATCCAGTTAAATCTAAATTAAAGCCTTCCACTACTATGGACTATTTGGGGTTCACCATTGACTCAGTTCACATGTCGGTGACTTTGCCAAAGGGAAAGGCTATAGACTTAATAGAGGCTTGCAATAACCTCATTGACATCAGTAACCGTCCATCAGATTGGTAGCAAAAGTAATTGGCAAAATGGTGGCTGCTTTTCCAGCCACACAATTTGGACCTTTACATTACCAACATTTACAGAGAGCAAAAATACAAGCACTCAAAATCAATGCTGGTCATTTTGACAGACCAATGAAGCTACCAATCAAAGCTATAATGGAACTAAAATGGTGGATAGATAACATTTGGCTTTGTTTCAATCCAATCATTATCAGCAACCCTTCTATGGTGCTACAAACTGATGCCAGTGCACTTGGTTGGGGTGCCACCAATTCCATCTCCAGCTGTGGAGGTAGATGGACTGCTCAGGAGGCATCATTATTACTAACACTGGGCATAAACTACCTGGAAACGTTGGGTGCATTCTATGGCCTAAAGTCATATTGTACTGGGTCATATCACCAGCATGTTAGACTACAGATTGACAATACCACCGTGGTAGCATATATCAACCACATGGGTGGAAACAAATCGACATCATGTGACAATCTGGCTAATACAATTTGGCAGTGGTGTATCCAGAGAGATATTTGGATATCAGCTACTTACCTACCAGGTAAACTAAATTTAGTGTTCAAAAGGGAACTGCAGATGCTGGAATATCGAAGGTACACAAAATTGCTGGGGAAACTCAGCGGGTGCAGCAGCATCTATGGAGCGAAGGAAATAGGCGACGTTTCGGGCCGAAACCCTTCTTCAGACTGAATTTAGTGGCAGACACCAGGTCACGCAAATTTAATGAAAACACCGAATGGATGTTGAATAAAAAGTATTTGCTGATATTACAGCACGATACCATTAGTTTCAATATAATTATGGAGAGGGTCAGAACCGGACCTAGGGTTGTGATTTTTGATTGGAGAAAGGCTAACTTTGAGGAGATGCGAAAGGATTTAAAAGGAGTAAATTGGGACATTTTGTTTTATGGGAAAGATGTGGAAGAGAAATGGAGTACATTTAAAGGTGAAATTTTAAGAGTTCAGAATCTTTATGTCCCTGTTCGGTTGAAAGGAAATAGTAAAAATCGGAAAGAGCCATGGTTTTCAAGGGAAATTGGACACTTGGTTCGGAAAAAGAGGGAGATCTACAATAATTATAGGCAGCATGGAGTAAATGAAGTGCGTGAGGAGTATAAAGAATGTAAAAAGAATCTTAAGAAAGAAATTAGAAAAGCTAAAAGAAGATATGAGGTTGCTTTGGCAAGTAAGGTGAAAGTAAACTCAAAGGGTTTCTACAGCTATATTAATAGCAAAAGGATAACGAGGGTAAAATTGGTCCATTAGAGAGTCAGAGTGGACAGCTATCTGCAGAGCCAAAAGAGATGGGGGAGATATTGAACAATTTCTTTTCTTCGGTATTCACCAAGGAGAAGGATATTGAATTATGTGAGGTAAGGGAAACAAGTAGAGTAGCTATGGAAACTATGAGATTCAAAGAAGAGGAAGTACTGACACTTTTGAGAAATATAAAAGTGGATAAGTCTCCAGGTCCGGACAGGATATTCCCTAGGACATTGAGGGAAGTTAGTGTAGAAATAGCAGGGGCTATGACAGAAATATTTCAAATGTCATTAGAAACGGGAATAGTGCCGGAGGATTGGCGTACTGCGCATGTTGTTCCATTGTTTAAAAAGGGGTCTAAGAGTAAACCTAGCAATTATAGACCTGTTAGTTTGACGTCAGTGGTGGGCAAATTAATGGAAAGGATACTTAGAGATAATATATATAAGCATCTGGATAAACAGGGTCTGATTAGGAACAGTCAACATTGATTTGTGCCTGGAAGGTCATGTTTGACTAATCTTCTTGAATTTTTTGAAGAGGTTACTCGGGAAATTGATGAGGGTAAAGCAGTGGATGTTGTATATATGGACTTCAGTAAGGCCTTTGACAAGGTTCCTCATGGAAGGTTGGTTAAGAAGGTTCAATGGTTGGGTATTAATGGTGGAGTAGCAAGATGGATTCAACAGTGGCTGAATGGGAGATGCCAGAGAGTAATGGTGGATGGTTGTTTGTCAGGTTGGAGGCCAGTGACTAGTGGGGTGCCACAGGGATCTGTGTTGGGTCCACTGTTGTTTGTCATGTACATCAATGATCTGGATGATGGTGTGGTAAATTGGATTAGTAAGTATGCAGATGATACTAAGATAGGTGGGTTTGTGGATAATGAAGTAGATTTTCAAAGTCTACAGAGAGATTTATGCCAGTTGGAAGAGTGGACTGAAAGATGGCAGATGGAGTTTAATGCTGATAAGTGTGAGGTGCTACATCTTGGCAGGACAAATCAAAATAGGACGTACACGGTAAATGGTAGGGAATTGAAGAATACAGGTGAACAGAGGGATCTGGGAATAACTGTGCACAGTTCCCTGAAAGTGGAATCTCATGTAGATAGGGTGGTAAAGCTTTTGGTGTGCTGGCCTTTATAAATCAGAGCATTGAGTATAGAAGTTGGGATGTAATGTTAAAATTGAACAAGGCATTGGTGAGGCCAATTCTGGAGTATGGGGTACAATTTTGGTCGCCTAATTATAGGAAGGATGTCAACAAAATAGAGAGAGTACAGAGGAGATTTACTAGAATGTTGCCTGGGTTTCAGCAACTAAGTTACAGAGAAAGGTTGAACAAGTTAGGGCTTTATTCTTTGGAGCGCAGAAGGTTAAGGGGGGACTTGATAGAGGTTTTTAAAATGATGAGAGGGATAGACAGAGTTGACGTGGATAAGCTTTTCCCACTGAGAGTAGGGAAGATTCAAACAAGGGGACATGACTTGAGAATTAAGGGACAGAAGTTTAGGGGTAACATGAGGGGGAACTTCTTTACTCAGAGAGTGGTGGCTGTGTGGAATGAGCTTCCAGGGAAGGTGGTGGAGGCAGGTTCGTTTTTATCATTTAAAAATAAATTGGATAGTTATATGGACGGGAAAGGAATGGAGGGTTATGGTCTGAGCGCAGGTATATGGGACTAGGGGAGAATACGTGTTCGGTACGGACTAGAAGGGTCGAGATGGCCTGTTTCCGTACTGTAATTGTTATATGGCTATATGGTTATATGGAACACCAGATATCGATCTATTCGCATCCAGGCTTAATCACCAGTTATCAAACTATGTTTCGTGGGAACCAGACCCTGGGGCAGCGGCGACAGATGCATTTTCGCTGCATTGGGGGGGGGGGGGGGGGGGGGGAAATTGTTTATTTATGCATTCCCTCCTTTCTGCCTCATCAGTCGGGTATTAAGGAAAATACAGCAAGACTCTGCGTCTGGTATTTTGGTAGTACCCGATTGGCCTACTCAACCATGGTTCCCAGTGATACTGAACATGGTATTAGAACCATGTATCACCATCCCGAATAGACCAGACTTATTGGTTCATCCCGTAACAAGGGATAGCCACCCATGCCATAACTATTTGAATTTATTAATTTGTAGAGTTTAAAAATACCACTACTACAGCTGGGACTGACGGACCGAACAGTGAACATGATTTCGGCGGGCCACAGACAGTCCACCAAAACACAGTATCTGGTCTATATCAGGAAGTGGGAGATGAATTGTCACAAAAACAGCATCACCTACAGAGATATGAACATCCCGTCTGTTCTGGAATACTTGGCAGGCCTCCATTATGATGAGGGGCTCAGTTATAGTGCCATGAACTGCGCCAGAAGTGCCCTATCAACTTATCTATGGCAAGGAACAGAGCGTCACTCTGCTGGGACTCACCCACTGGTGACAAAACTTATGAGGGGAATTTTTAATACCAATCCCCCAAGAACCAGGTACTCCCAAATAAGGGATGTGAGTATTGTCCTGAAGATGCTCAGGAATTGGTCTCCAGCAACAGCTCTGTCCCTACATAGACTGACATTAAAAACAGTCATGCTAATGGCATTGGTCACGGCACAAAGGGTACAGTCATTACATAAATTAAGACTGGACACATGACTTCTTCATCTGAAAATATTACGTTTCATATTTATGAATTAGTAAAGCAGAACAGACAGGGATCAGCAGGCCTCAATATAGAATTTAGGTCTTACCCAACAGATGATCGTCTCTGCATAGTAAGACATTTGTCATTATACATGGAGAACACGAAAATCATCAGAGGCAATGAGAAGGCACTTTTAGTCAGCCATAAGCAACCACACAAAAGAGTGACGGTCCAGACCATCTCAAGATGGCTGAAACAGGTTCTAATACAGGCTGGGATGGATACTAATATTTTTTAATCTAATTCCACCAGGGCAGCAGCTACATCGGCAGCAATGCAGTTGGATGTGCCAATGGACCAAATCCTCAAGGCAGCAGGATGGTCAGGGGAAAAACATTCCAACTATTTGATCATAAACCAGTCATTAAACCTGGAACATTTGCAGAAACAATTTAAGTTCTGTAATTTAATTACCCCATAAATAGGGGCTATAATTTGTGTTAATCAATTCATAGATTTCAATGTCGGATTCATGTCTAAAATATGTTGACACAATCCCTCCTACAGTCATTAAGGCAGATGTGATGCATGGACTCGTTTCCACGGCATGAAATCACAGAGCTTTGAAATCTTCACGTAGTCACTCACGTGACTCCGAAGTAAAATAGTAAGATTAAACGAGAACTTACCAGTTCGAAGTTTGATCGTTATTTTATGAGGAGTACGTTGAGGGAATACGTGCCCTCCGCTCCCACCCATGATCATATACTCAACTGGTATTTCTTCTCTAATCTTACTATGTTTAAGTCATTACAGTTATCTGCGATTTCACACCGCTGCTTTGAAGAATGACACGCATGCGTCCTGGCAGGGTTCTTCACGTATTCCCTCAACGTACTCCTCATAAAATAACGATCAAACTTCGAACTGGTAAGTTCTCGTTTAATCTTACTATTAATACCTCTACTTCTGATATTATAACCGACAGTTCGAGGACTTCACTAACAAAGGACTGGGGCAGACATAATTGGAGAGTATTCCATCAACTTCGACTTAACCTTATGATTCCTGATATTATACTTCAACATACGCTGCCAAAACAATATTACTCTCGCCTCAGGTTTGGAATGCAAGACTTTGCTCATGTTTGAGAAATGGTTATAATGAGGTCTGGAGCTAAGTACCCTTGACAGCCCCAAAATAAGCACTGATCAGCAGGTTAATGGTATCTATACTTCCGTGGTATCTAGAAATCAGTGGTAAACACAACGCTAGCATTTATTTCAAGAGGGCTAGAATACAAAACAATAAGTATTGTGAGCAATTTTGGGCACCATATTTGAGGAAGGATGTACTGGCTCTGGAGAGGGTCCAGAGGAGGTTTACAAGAAAGATTCCAGGAATGAGTGGGTTAACGTATGATGAGTGTTTGACCGCACTGGGCCTCTACACGCTGGAGTTTAACATCTAGATAAGTAAGTTACCTTCTGCACACACAAAGAATTCTGCAGATTCACCACCCTCTGACTAAAGAAAATAACTATGAAGTATATTATCCACTGAATGCGCAGTTGTAATTCACCAAGGTTACTTCATCAGAATGTCTCCGTTCCACCCACTTGATGACCACCAATACTGTGTGATCATAATCATCTTCAAGTTGCCCTCCACATATAACACCTAGACTCAATTTACACAGGAAGGGCAATGATTGTTTACTTTCAGAGCCATCCACATCCTGAAAAATTATTTATTATTAAAAACTCATTGAACTCAGCACCATTGAATACCGGCTATTAATATAAATGAAGGCTTTGGAGCTATACGTCTTCGCTACTTCTGCTAGTCAGGTGGTCAATTACAAAAAAAAACCAGATGCTACACATTAAAAAGGACAAAGACTTCCATTGATTACCAATCTGCAAAGAAAACTATCCAGCAACTGGAAAAGCTTCCAATTATACTCAATACACTTTTCAAGTCAATCTGTTGTCTGCTAAAGATTATTTTCATAGGATTTCAGAAAACTACAGCAATCAGCCCGCTGGTCCCAAGAGCAATTTAGCACCAAAATAAGACATGGTAAATAACATCATGTAGAGCTGAAGGACTTATTCCGCAGCTGATCGTTCACGATTAGTTCTACAAGAAATCTGCTTGGAGGCCTGTATTTTTCTTCTAATCCCAGCAATTAATCTCTGGGTGAAAATATCATACTTTAATTCAGATTAGGACTCGGAGATCCAATGGTGATCATTTGTGGGAAATGGCCTGGATAATTATAAGCATGTTGTGGTGTAATGTCTTGATCATAGAATCATACAGTGTGGAAACAGCTCCTTCGGCCCAACCTGCCTACACTGACCAACATGTCCCATCTACATAGGGTCGCCAACTTTCTCACTCCCAAATAATGGACAAAAGGTCGAAATACGGGACAAATTCCCGACGGCAATTCGTTGACCGACACGGCCGTGGCTGGGCGAATGATGAGCTGGCCAGGCTGCTGCACTGCACACAAAGCCCAGCCAGTGGGCCAGCTGAGGAGTTTTGCCCCGGGCGCGCGAAATAGAGCGTAAAGTCCGGCGCCCCATCCAACTCATGAACCGATGATCGGCCATGAGAAGGAGGGGTGGTGGTGTCGGTGGTAAGCGAAGATCCGATGGTCGGACAGCTGGCCCGAGCTGCCGACCGACAAGGCCACGGTGAGGCGCTGCTGCTGCTGCTGCACTCCATGGGCTGCACTACGTCGGGACAGGTGAGGCGAGGCACTCCGACCCGACAGTCCCCTTGACCCGAGTAGTTGCAGTCAAATACGGGACAAGGGCGGTCCCGTACGGGACAAACCAATTTAGCCCAAATTACAGGATGTCGCAGCTAATACGGGACAGTTGTCAACCCTACATCTACACTTGCCTGCATTTGGCCAGTCCTATCCATGTACCTGTCTAATTGTTTCTTAAAGATAGCGATTGTCCCTGCCTCAACTACCTCCTCCGGCAGCTCGTTCCATACACCCATCACCCTCTCTGTGAAAAAGTTACCTCTCAGATTCCTATAAAATCTTTCCCCTTCACCCTAAACCTATGCCCTCTGGTTCTTGATGTCCCCACTCAAGGCAAGTGACTGTGTGTCCACCCGATCTATCCCTCTCATGATGTTATACATGTTTACATGATCACCCTCATTCTTCTGTGCTTCAGTCCCAGTCTGTTCAACCTTCATTCCCTATTTTTCTCTCATGTTGCTTAAGTTTATGATCATAAGGAGTGCTTTTATATGCAGGTGAATATAAAAATTTAAATGTTATGATGGTAATGCCCCAAAATCCAACCAATTGCTAGTGTGATCTCTTGCCTGTACTATTGCACCAGAAATTCAATTACTAATGTGTGAAAGATACATATTCTAGATGCGCTGGGATGCACCCTCAGTGATGTAACCTGGGGTGATCGGGTCTCACAACATCAGACACCCTCGCCCAGGCGACCCAGCCGGGGTTGATCAAGCCCCGACTTGCGTCCCAGCCGCAAACGCCCACAGATCAGCCTCTTAATCCAAAGCCACCAAGTGGCTTTCTCTGCGGCTTTGCTTGCGGATTGAATGGCCCTCTTCTTTGCCAGCCCCATAATGCCCAATTGGTTGAGGACTTTGCAGAGTGAGCATCCTGCAAACCTCTACAGCCCACCTTATTATTATTATGTTCATTATTTGGCGGAGAGAAATTTGACATCTGTTACTGGTTTGGAGCTTCCTGCTGTTCTGCCACCATCAATTAAATTTATCTTAATTCAACTACATAGTGAATATAGTCTGAGGAGCCACAAGAGGTTATTGCCCATCATGATGTTCTACACATCTCGTGGACCTGATCATCAACATAAATAAAACAACACTTTCCAAACCCTTTCAGTAATGTGGTGGCGAGCTGTCTTTCTAAGCCACTGTAGTCCTCTGTTCTAACATCTACTTATCTAGACGTTAAGCACTTATGAATTGCCTTGAGACATTTTATTACATTAGAGGTACTTGAAGCAATTTACTATTAGGGCCAGATCAAATTTCCATTCAGAGGGAAACTCTTATGGTCAATGGATAAACTAAGCAAGAACCATCACAAACTTGCATTCTTTGCCACTTAGGAACATGCAGTTTATTTTGCATGAGGCTAACACTGGAAAAGTTGCTCAATTGATAGTTTTTTTAAAACAGATCAATAATGCTAATTGAAAAGTCATGGTAGGGTAATGATTAGGTTCCTGCCTAGAAACAAGGAACTGCAGATGATGATTAATAACCAAAGGACACAAAGTGCTAAAATAACTTAGCAGATCAGGCAACATCCCTGGAGAATGTGGATAGGTAATGTTTCGGGTCGAGACTCTTCTTCTGACTGAGAGACCAAGTTCCTGCCTTTGCAACTGATATCATAGAAACATAGAAAATAGGTGCAGGAGTAGGCCATTCGGCCCTTCGAGCCTGCACCGTCATTCAATATGATCATGGCTGATCATCCAACTCAGTATCCTGTACCTGCTTTCTCTCCATACCCCCTGATCCCTTTAGCCACAAGGGCCACATCTAACTCCCTCTTAAATATAGCCAACGAACTGGCCTCAACTACCTTCTGTGGCAGAGAATTCCAGAGATTCACCACTCTCTGTGTGAAAAATGTTTTTCTCATCTCGGTCCTAAAAGATTTCCCCCTTATCCTTAAACTGTGACCCCTTGTTCTGGACTTCCCCAACATCGGAAACAATCTTCCTGCATCTAGCCTGTCCAACCCCTTAAGAATTTTGTAAGTTTCTATAAGATCCCCCCTCAATCTTCTAATTTCTAGCGAGTACAAACCGAGTCTATCCCGTCTTTCTTCATATGAAAGTCCTGACATCCCAGGAATCAGTCTGGTGAACCTTCTCTGTACTCCCTCTATGGCAAGAATGTCTTTCCTCAGATTAGGAGACCAAAACTGTACGCAATACTCCAGGTGTGGTCTCACCAAGACCCTGTACAACTGCAGTAGAACCTCCCTGCTCCTATACTCAAATCCTTTTGCTATGAATGCTAACATACCATTCGCCTTCTTCACTGCCTGCTGCACCTGCATGCCTACTTTTAATGACTGGTGTACCATGACACCCAGGTCTCGTTGCATCTCCCCCTTTCCTAATCGGCCACCTAATCGGCCACCATTCAGATAATAATCTACTTTCCTGTTTTTGCCACCAAAACCTCACATTTATCCACATTATACTGCATCTGCCATGCATTTGCCCACTCACCCAGCCTATCCAAGTCACCTTGCAGCCTCCTAGCATCCTCCTCACAGCTAACACTGCCCCCCAGCTTCGTGTCATCCGCAAACTTGGAGATGTTGCATTCAATTCCCTCGTCCAAATCATTAATATATATCGTAAATAGCTGGGGTCCCAGCACTGAGCCTGGCGGTACCCCACTAGTCACTGCCTGCCATTGTGAAAAGGACCCGTTTACTCCTACTCTTTGCTTCCTGTCTGCCAGCCAGTTCTCTATCCACATCAATACTGAACCCCCAATACCGTGTGCTTTAAGTTTGTATACTAATCTCTTATGTGGGACCTTGTCGAAAGCTTTCTGAAAGTCCAGATATAACACATCCACTGGTTCTCCCTTATCCACTCTACTAGTTACATCCTCGGTTATATCATTTCACTCGCTCTAGGGGCACAAGTTCCAGTGAGTAATTAATTTCAGAATTAATGAAAAAAAAGGTTTGATTTAGTAATGAAGGCCATGATACTAAATTATGTACAGATCCATCTGAGTCATTCGCATCTTTAAGGGAAGGACATTTTCTGTATTAATCTGGACTGAACCATATTTGACTCCAGACTCACCAATATGGTGGTCTCCTACATACGTCCTTATTTCTGGGGGATTTAAAGGCAGTCAATAAATGAAGACACTACCATTGACATCCATATCCCAGGAACAAATAAGAGACTTCCAAGATGGTGAGGGACATACTTCCAAGATGGCGGCAAACGCAGGTGACTCTGTGCATTAGTCACAGGAGTGGATCTGCAATCACACATCTCAATTGCTCTACACGTTTAAATCTGTACTGTACACTGTGAATGACTTGATTGTAATCGTGTCCTGTCTTTCCGCTGACTGGTTAGCATGCATCAAAAGCTTTTCACTCTACCTCGGTACACATGACAATAAACTAAAACTGAAAACTGAAACTGAGATAAATCAAGACAAAGACAAGGTTCTAAATGGTCCACTCCTGTTATTATATTCTTCTTAGATTAAACCCCCCGCCCAGTAAATAAACAATCATCCTAAAAGCAAAAAAGGACTTCTCAATATCATTATATTTTAGAAATCACCGCCATTCATATCTAGTAAATGTTGAGCTTGCGACTAAACTCTGGGAGTAAACCTGCCCGCCTACCATTAATGTTCAGTGTAGCTGACGCAGGAAGAAAAACAGTAACTCACTGTCACCGTCAATAAGGCTATTGGCTGGAAGAAATTCATTTTCCCAGTGGCTTAAATCTATAAACTCAGAACAGCAATTTACACGAGCTGGAATTATTCATTGAACAACTCAACAAAGCAAAAAAAACAAAACAAAAAAAACAAAAAAATCATTTCCAAGTACATTATTTCTGCCAAAGTGATTGGAGTTGAACATTAGTCATTAGGTGAAGCTATAAGTGGATTGACTGGATTCCATGTACTAAGTATTGTAGACCACATAATTGAAGAGCATTTTATGCCTGAATTATGCTGCTTTACTGAAGTGTTAAGCTTGGCTCTAATGGAGTGAATAGGAATTGCTCCAGTACTCTGCCTCGATTAGAGCTATTATTCTAGAAGAAGAAAGCTCTCCCAAATTGATTTTTCAATTCTTGCATTGGATGTACGTGATAAACGGACTGCTCTTCCAACACCTTTCCAACCCACTTCTGCCCCGAAGAGCAAGCACATGGTGAACTCACGAGTCGTAATCCTGGATGATCTGTCCCACAGCCCAAATGGCAGCAAGGTATTCATTTGATTCCATGGAGTTGATGTAATGCAGGGAGCTGGCATCACGAGGGTTTCCATTGGAAGCTGTGAAGTCAATTCCAACCTGAAGAGAAAACACATCACCATGTGAGCTTTGCAATTACCCCAAAACAAGTTTCATTTCCATAATTCAAACCAATTGATCCACAGAGATTACCTGCATGAATTACAAGTATGTTGGGAGCTGGTATTGCTGCCATAGTCCCAGAGTGCCTTCCAATCATTCAATATAAGCACAATTTGAAAAAATAAGCTAGAAACAAGGAACTACAAGTGCTGGTTTATACCAAAGATAGACACAAAGTGCTGGAGTAACTCAGCGGGTCAGGCAGCATCTCTGGAGAAAAAGGATAGATGTCATTTCGCATCGGGACGCTTCTTCAGACATGACACAACAGTAGTGGGCCTCATCCGCAACAACGACGACCAGGCATACAGAGAGGAGGTGGAGCAGCTGGTGAGCTGGTGCAGCAGGAACAACCTTCTCCTAAATGTGGACAAAACCAAGGAGATTGTCGTCGATTTCAGAAGGAAAAATCAGCCCAGTCACACTCCGCTGTGCATCAACAACTTAGCAGTGGAGCAGGTGAAAAGCATCAAGTTCCTGGGAGTGCATATAACGGATACCTTAACTTGGTCTACAAACGTCACATCTCTGGTAAAACGGGCACAGCAGCGTTTGTACTTCCTCCGCAGGATGAGAAGATCACACCTCCACCCTCCCATCCTCACCACATTCTACAGAAGCACCATTGAATCAGTCATGACCAGCTGCATCTCTATGTGGTGCGGCGGCTGTACAGCTGCGGACTGGAAGTGCCTTCAGAGAGTGGTGAGGACTGCGGAAAAAATCATTGGGACTTCTCTTCCTTCCATCATGGACATTGGTTACAAACGCTGCCTGACAAGAGCTAAGGGCATTACCAGAGCCCCCACACACCCACAATATGGACTGTTTACACTGCTGAACTCTGGGAGGAGGTACCGCAGCATGAAGAGCGGGACAACCAGGTTCTGCAACAGCTTCATCCCCCAGGCCATAAGACTATTGAACTCACAATCAAACCGATGCTAGAACTTTCTTATACATTGCCACTTTTTAAAACTTTCCTACATATCTATTTTACAGAACTACGCACATGAAGCACTTTTTATGGACACACTAAGCACTTTTACTGATCGCTTGATATAAATGTTATGTTCTGCTGCTACTTTGAAGAGTCAATGCAACGAAATTTCATTCAGTGTGCACTGTGTCTATGTGTATACCTGAATGACAATTAAAGTGAATCTATCTAATCTATCTATCTAAGAAGGGTTCCGACCCGAAACTTCACCCATCCTTTTTCAACAAAGAAGCTGCCAGACCCGCTGAGTTACTCCAGCCCTTTGTGTCTATCTTTAAAAAGCCGATGTAAAAAAAAACGATGTAAAAAAAAATTTGTCCCTAGTGGGTGTAGGATAGTGTTAATGTGCGGGGATCGCTAGTCGGCGGGGACCCAGTGGCCCGAAGGGCCTGTTTCCGTGCTGTATCTCTAAAACTTTTTTGCTCCTGAATCAACATGCTGAATACATCCCTTCAGAATATGATAAATATTAATACAACAATGTTGTGCATACCACAACTTGCAATCCAGTTCTAAAATCAAGAAATACGCAAACCTCAGAAGATCATCAAATGGATCTCTAGACACAAGACAAATTATTCAGACAAATTACATTCAGATGATTCAGTATTTATACTAATTGTTGATTAAGGAAGCTGTATATGTGTTTACTGTTGAAAGGACTGACGTACTATGTTGGAAGGTGCCTTTGTCTCCAGTTGTTCCTGAGAGATCCCACAGTCTGGAATCCTTCCAATGCTTAAATGTCACGCTTGTATCTTGGGGACAAACAGTGGACAATACTCAAGCTATGGTCTGATCTGAGCATTCTAGCTTTAATCAGAACGTAAATCTAATTACTTGACCTTGTGTTTCACTATTCTATTGGCATTGTTGACTAATGGCACAATGGGCTAAGTGTTCGGCTGGCAACCGGAAGGTAGCCGGTTCGAATCCCGCATGGAGTGCATACTGTCGTTGTGTCCTTGGGCAAGACACTTCACCCACCTTTGCCTGTGTGTGAATGTGTGTGAATGTGTGTAAGTGATTGGTGGTGGTCGGAGGGGCCGTAGGCGCAGATTGGCAGCCACGCTTCCGTCAGTCTGCCCCAGGGCAGCTGTGGCTACAGAAGTAGCTTACCACCACCGAGTGTGACTGAGGAGTGAATGAATAATGCGATGTAAAGCGCCTTGAGTATTAGAAAGGCGCTATATAAATCCCATCCATTATTATTATTATTATTACTGCTAGGCATTGAATCCAAAAACATTTTTTTTCACCATTTATCTGTTTCATCAACAATGGCTAATTTTCCAACAATTACACATATCTGCCGATGTAAAATTTGATTACACTGCTAACCTGTCCTCCCACTTATTTTCTACAACGTATTGTTTATTTTCTTAGCTGTTTTATTCACTGCTAGTTCCTCTGATTTTTCAAGGCCAGGTCATCGATAAACATGAAAACAGTAGATCTCAAAGTTGCAAACACTGGATCTCCTTTTGCACCTGGCATAACTGCTCCTGAGTATTTAATACTCTGGCCAATTTTACATCAATTCCCAGCTTTACCATAATTTCCTCGGTCTTGAGATCGAGTGATAAAGAATTCTCAAACACTTCTCGGAGGTTTCGATGGAGTTGATATGGATGCACTCTTTCTGATGTCCAGCAAATCTTTTCACTTTCGCTTAAAGTTTGCTTTTAGGTTTTGTTTAATGATCGATAAAACTATAACAAATTTCAATGTATAATGATGATGTCTTGTAATGTTTAGTTTAGAGATACAACTTGGAAACAGGCCCTTTGGCCCACTGAGTCCACGCCAACCGTTAATCACCCTTTCGCACTAGTTCTATGTCATCTCCCTTTCTCCTCCACTCCCTACACACCAGGGGCAAATTTTGCAGAGGCCAATTAACCAATAACTTGCCATCTTTGGAATGTGGAAGGAAACCAGGTCACCTGGAGAAAACCCACGTGACCACAGAGAGAATGTGGGAACTCCACACTCACAGCTCTTGAGGACAGGATTGAACCCTAGCAGGGTCTCTAGCACTGTGAGGCAGCAGCTCTACCAGCTGCACCACTGTGCCACCCTTCTAATGCTTCCTGGATGTTTGCTCTAGCTGAGTCTCTTGACTCGGCAACATTTGTTCAGCATTGGAGTCTTCTTCCCAGGAATTAAGTACATTTGTAGAACCTCCTTTATCATTCATGGGGACTATATGTCCATCCCCGCCCACCACCTCAAACTTTCTAGGAACTTCATCCCCAACAACACCGCTGATCTCAGGGTGCAGTTAAAGCTTAGCCAGTTGCTCTAGAGTATCTCTCACGCACAAGGCTATTAATTTGCTAGTCAGCAGCAAAATAACATCCATCAAATCAACATCCTGGTGGTTTCTTCTAACAGGCTGGGGTCTTAGAAACTGCCATCTAGAGACATGCCCTTCTAATTGATGATAGACACAAAATGCAGGAGTAGCTCAGCAGGACAGGCAGCATCTCTGGATAGAAGGAATGGGTGACATGCAAAAAAGTAATGACGATAAAGGAAAGGCTATTGTTAGCTGTTTGTAGGGTGAAGATGAGAAGCGAGTGCGATTTGGGTGGGGGAGGGATAGAGGGAGTGCCGGGGCTACCTGAAGTGAGAGAAATCAATATTCATACCACTGGGCTGGAAGCTGCCCAAGGGAAATATGAGATGCTGTTCCTCCAATTTGCGTTTAGCCTCACTGACAATGGAGGAGACGTAAGACAGAAAGGTCTGTGTAGGAATGGGAAGGAGAATTAAAGTGGTGTAGGATGCTGCCTATCCCGCTGAGTTACTCCAGCATTTTGTGTCTATCTTCAGATTAAACCAGCATCTGCAGTTTCTTCCTACACACTTCTAATTGATCTCAGGATCTTCATTGGAGCAATTAAGCTGTAATTAACTGGGTTCTCACAACATTTGGATACGTGGCTTCAAAGAACCCTGCTTGTTACATATCGGCCAATCTTAGCAGTTGAAATGTGGCACAGTCCTTCTTAAATATTGCAAGCTCTAATCTATTGCTTTACAGCACCACGGGAGATTTGAAAATAACTTAAACCTGACAGAAAGCTTAAGAATATGTCGATCAATCATAGTTCATTGTAATGACTATTGCAATGGATTATGAAGGTTTAGATTCATTAAGGTCACAACATTTCTGGCACAACTGAAATTGAAAAAGAATTGTCGTAAAATATGTGTTCCATTTCACATATACCAGAAAATGTTACTAGAAGCAAAGTAATTGAAAACAAATTAGATTGGAAATAACAGGCCCTCAGTCAAGTCTGATCTGGACACAGGAATCCGCCAAGATTCCTGGAAGAAGGCAGACTGAAGAGAGAAGGAAAATATTCTGGAGCAAATTTAGACAATGATTATTTTGTAGAATGATTATGCAAGAAGCTGCAGTACAAAATAAGAGCTTATTGCTCAAGAGGGTTTTGCTGCCATATGTCCCAAAGCAGAACAATGAAATTCTTACTTGCAGAATCAGGGGCAGCCTCACAGCACCTGGTTTCGATCCTGACAACAATAGACAATAGGTGTAGGAGTAGGCCATTCAGCCCTTCGAGTCAGCACTGCCATTCAATGTGATCATGGCTGATCATCCCCAATCAGTACCCCGTTCCTGCCTTCTCCCCATATCCCCTGACTCCTCTATTTTTAAGAGCCATATCTAACTCTCTCTTGAAAGCATTCAGAGAACCTGCTTCCACCGCCCTCTGAGGCAGAGAATTCCACAGACTCACCACTCTCTGTGAGAAAAAGTGTTTCCTCGTCTCCGTTCTAAATGGCTTAATCCTTATTCTTAAACGGTGGCTCCTAGTTCTGGACTCCCCCAACATCGGGAACATGTTTCCTGCCTCTAGCGTGTCCAAACCCTTAACAATCTTATATCTTTCAATGAGATACCCTTTCATCCTTCTAAACTCCAGGTTCTCAATTCTCTCGGATGCTGTCTGTGTGAAGTTTGTACGTTCTACCTGTGGCCATGTGGGTTTTCTCCAGGTGCTGTGGACACTCCAAATACGTACAGTTTTGAAGGTTAATTGGCTTCGGTAAATTGTGAAATTGTCCCTGGTGTGTAGGACAGTGTTAGTGTGGGCGGTGATCATTGGTTGGCGTGGACTCGGTGGGCCGGAGGGCCTGTTTCTGCGCTGTATCTCTAAAGCCTAAATCAGCACAACACACTGCAAGCCGAGTACTCAACGCTGACCCGAACTTTATTTCTTATATATTCCCCCATATCAATATGCTTATCTAACTTTACTTTAAACAAAGTCCAATCAGCTGCAATTGCTACTCGAGGCAGAGCAACCCCTGTTGTATAATTGGGCCCCGAGTGAAAAGATTTCTTCAAAGCACTTAGTTCATTTTGCTAATGAGAGTGCTGTGCCACAAACCAGCCCTTCGTTAAATCATCTATTGCCTTTCCGCTGACCGGTGAGCATGCAATAAAAACGTTTCACTGTACCTAGGTATACGTGACAATAAACTCAACTCAAATCCACGTTCTGCCAGCGCATCCTAAACAGCTGGTGCCCTGCATTCCTCCTCCCCTAAAAACAAATAATGTATTTATAATATATGCCGTAAATACAATTTGAATAGGTCTTTCTCTCCCATCATATATTATTGTATGATGTGTCTCATATACTACTCATATTTCCACTTTAAACAAAGCACAGATGGAGTGTTTGCGGGGCTCTTGCACTGGGCTCAGCCTCACCGTGTATAGAGGCAGCAAGACTCTAGACTGTGGTCCTTCCCCTTTGCGGAGGCTACACTGAGCTGCAGTTTGCGCGCACGCCTGCAGGTTGGGATGTGCCAGTTGGCAGCATTCGCTGAGAGACATCTCCTCACTGTGGAAAACCAACATGTTCCCCGGCAGACCAAAGTGCATCTTTCACCCAGTTGATGCCCTTTCCAGCAGCAGTTGACGCTTGTGTCAGGATGTGTCCCAAGGAACAACCAATCCTGTGTTATGCAGCTGCTCAGGGAGAACCGCAACGAGGACCACTGCTTCCCTTCCAAACCCCCACGCCAAATGCCCAGTCTACAATGAGGTGTGTAATTGACTCACCTGCAATAGTCATATCAGTGTGAGGTGGGACTGAGGTCCCAAATGTGCATGAAGATTTGACTACAAGGCCCCTTCTCACCACTGGCCAAGTGAAATCTAGGTACCTGTGCCTTCATTGTCTGGAAATAGACACAAAAAGCTGGAGCAACTCAGTGGGTCAGACAGTATCGGTGGAGAAAAGGAATGGGTCACGTTTCGGGTGTCCGAAGAAGGGCCTCGACCCAAAATGTCACCAATTCCTTTTCTCCAGAGATGCTGTCTAACCTGTTGAGTTACTCCAGCTTTTTGTGTCCATCTTTGGTTTAAACCAGCATCTGCCGTTTATTCCTATATCTTAATTGCCTTGGTTCTTTTCTGCAGAGTTCCGTGCAAATTCTTAACTGCTTCTGCACTAGTTCTCATTGTTGTTGGAAGCAACCTCTTTGATGAAGAGTTTGGTCACTGTCCCTAATAACTCTTCCCAATGGCTCAGTGCATTTCTCGACTTATTCCACTCATCCAAAACATTCTGCCACCTTTCACTATTTTCGGTGCATTTTATAGATTAAAGTTGTCGTTGTCGAACAGGAGATTTATTTAGTTAGATTTACCAGCCTCCTATGCTGTGGAAATGTCTCTCTTCCTGGGTTATGCAAAGTAAGCTGGGATAAACTTTAAAAAAATATAGCAAAGGTGATTACCAAAGTGCTATTGTGGTAAAATGCAGCAAATACCGGTTGTCAAGGCAACAAGTTACAGATGAAAGAATCAGAGCTCCAATCACTCTGGATTCAGTGGGACTAACATAACAGAAGGTCTGGAGACAGCTCTGAAATGCACAATATTTTTTTGCCTGCATATAAGTACCTGGTTTTAGAAAGCCGCTTGTGTAGAAACCTGTAATAAAGAATAAAACTTACTGCAGGATTGCTGGTGCTATTTTTTATTGATTGCCAGATCTTGGCCATGATTCAGAGATATGAATCTCCTTCTTCCCAGACTGAATAGTTTTTTGTTCCAGCAGAGTCAAAATATTAGCACAGGGGATGAGAAAAGCTTTTCTGCTTTGAAGCTCCATTTCAATCGAAGCACCCAAGAACAAACTGCTCCACCTCCAGAGTTAACCTTGCTCTGATTAGCAGCCACCAAATGATTTTAGTCATAAACAGTTTAAGAAGGAACTGCAGATGCTGGAAAATCGAAAGTACACAAAAATGCTGGAGAAACTCAGCGGGTGCAGCAGCATCTATGGTGCAAAGGAAATAGGCAACGTTTCGGGCCGAAACCCTTCTGGCAACCCAGTCTGAGGAAGGGTATCGGCCTGAAACGTTGCCTATTTCCTTTGCTCCATAGATGTTGCTGCACCCGCTGAGTTTCTCCAGCATTTTTGTGTACCTTAGTCATAAACAGACTTGAACTATGCCAATGGCTTAGGCACTGCTGCCTCTCCATAGGCTGTGGCAGGTAAGACTTGTCTCAGGCACAGGAAATAGCTGTTGAGAAAGTGTGGCCTTGGGCCTCATGCACCAGCGAGATGTCAACTCGAAGGAATGTTTCAAAAGTTATTTTATTATCATGTGTACCAAGGTAGAGTAACATTTTTCCACATAGATCAGTAAGATTATTGCCAACGCAAAAATCAATCCCAGATTAAGTATCAAATGCATTGAGACCATATGCAAGAGTCGCTGGGTTTAGGCATTATTTTCAAAGCCCCAGCTGCAGTTGGCCATGAATGCCCGTTGCAGATGTTGCTTCCATCCGGATGGCCAATGAATTGTCGCTCCCTCTCTCGCCCGGCCTTCCGGCCTTCAGTCATCGTGCCGCGGGGTCACCTCCCTCAGCTGACCTTGAGTGAGCGACCCGGTTCTCCTCTGTCCAGTATCCGCCGTCGTTGCAGACTCCCTCTACCTTGCGGTTCCCGGTCTGCGGAGGTGAGCTGGAGTTCTACAGCGGGTGAGGTAGGCCTGCTGCCTGCTGGGATACGGCAACGGCCCGCCGTCCTTCGGAAGCTTCTGCCGCGCGGCGCCCTTCGAGAGCTTCAGTGCCCCGGTAACAAAGCACCCTGAGGAGACCCGACCAGCGCCCCAGCCGGGCTTGTGTGGGTCTTGCACTTTTTTAAAATCTGCACTTTCTCTGTTGCTGTAAAATTATATTTTGCACTCGATTTGTTTACTCTTCTGCAGTACCTGATGGACTATTGAATGGTATGGTTTGCCTGGATAGTACACAGATAGAGATTTTCACTGTATCTCTGTATTCGTGACAGTAATAAACCAAAAGCAATAAAAACTTGGCTTCATGCTTCTATATCAGCAGTAAGTTTCAGAGTTACCGTTTACTTTCATAGTCTTTTATCTACAATTAGACGAGGGTGACCACTGAGAGGTGTGTAAACAAAATTTATTTGGGCCTGAATCCAATCTTTGCCTATTCTTCACTCTCACCAAAGTGTTCAATTTTAGTACAGGCCCTTTAATCTGGACACAATTACGAGAGCGCACTCCCATCCCACCCCCCCCCCCCTCACACCCCTAGAAGTTCCCCCAAAAATGTAGCACTTAGGCTGGGCGAGGCGGCCGATCTCAACCTCATTAGGACTTCCGCGGCTGATCAGCGGTTTGAATGTCCCCCCTGCAGCTATGGCTCTTTAAGTCTAGCCCGGCTGGAGCCAGCAGATCCGTTCCCATAGCTGACCTCTAAGGCCAACTTTGCGGGTCAGTATCTCAGCGGCCATGGTGGGCCATTGGACTCCTCAAATGCCGTGACCTCCATTGATCTGGCAATACGGATAATCCAGAAAGTCTCTGGAATCAAGAAAATTGGTAGTTGACCTGGACTTCACTGCCATCCTGACGGTGAACAATCACAGAAATCAAACTCAGCGTGCTTCTGATCTCTCAGTCTTTTTAAAACCTAATGGGTCTGTAAATGCCAGAATGTTGCAGGGGAGTAGAAAATCAAGAGACTCCTGAGAGACTCCTTTAGCACCCAAGTGGTGTAGTATTTCTAAAGCAGGTAATTACTTAGAAGGTTAAACATATATATATTTGAAGCAATCGCCACTTCAGTTAGAGACAGGGGAAAAAATAAGGGACCAGCCTAATGTTGACCAATGTGATCTAGGATCATTCTGACCCTGAATGATTGTTGTTTTATTTCTGGATGAGACAAACATTGCGAGCAATAAAAAATCTCAAGAAAATATTATGTCATTTTTACGCTTCCATTCTGCTAAGTGACTTTTAGATAACTGGAAATGAAAGCTGCAAAAATAGGAAAGGAAGCACTTATCAGGATTGCAATCTCAAATTCACAATATAAAGAAGAATAAATAACAAATAGCATGCCGATCATAAGAAAATAACCTCGATTGATTCTCTCCCAATGTTTTTTATTGCAAAAGGCCAGCATTCAATGAGAACAGAAAGGATTAGTTCAAAGCACCAGCATCGTCCGACAAATCATCTTATCTCAATTGTATCTGAATACAAGCTCGTTGCAGTGAATAGACACTCACTTGATGTCAAAAATATATTTGGTATCAGACTAGGCATGTAACTACACAGGAATAATACAAAATGTGCAACAGAATGTAAGAATCGGTGCTGTCACCACATAGATACACCAGCCATTCCGTACGCCTTATGGCTTCATTGTTGCCATATTATGTACTGCGGAGTTATTGAACATATTATGTACTGCGGAGTTATTGAACATATTTAGCCCAGTCCATAAATGAACCAGGCAACGTAGAATTCAGTCCAGGAAAGACCCTCATTCGATTCCCGGCCTTTGTCAAATTAGTTATTCATATCCCAGGGGTTTAAATGGTCTCAATTATCCTCTGGTGGACATCTGCATTTAATTACAATACAATGAATTCTGCTGGAAACTGTCCTATGTGCTCAATGGATATCCTCTTCGCCCCTCTCCCATCAGGCAAGAGGCACAGAAGTTTGAAAAAGTAAGCCTCCAGATTCAGGGATAGTTTCTTCCCAGCTGTTATCAGGCAACTGAACGGTGCTCTCATCGGCTAGTGTGTGGTCCTGACCTGTCATCTACGGCATTGGAGATCTTTGAACTATCTATAATCAGATTATATTGGACATTATCTTGCACTAAATGCTGTGCCCTTTATTTTTGATCAGTGCACTATAGGCGGCTTGATTGCAATAATGTATAGTCTTTTCTTTGACTGGAATGCAAACAAAATCTTTTCACTGTATCTCGGTACACATGACAATAATGAACTAAACTAAGGAGCAAGTTGAGGCACAACAAACCTCAACCTCAAGTGGTTCAAGTATAACCACTTGACATGGTACAGAAAAACAGTGGAGGCAGTGATAGAGGCCCAAAGTGAGCTCAGGCCTGCGGCTGCGGCTGATATGGTTCTCACCACTTACATTGCCCTTGCAATGGACATCCAAGGACATCCTCCAAACCATCAGTTAAAGAGTTGCTTCCTAGAATATACGATGCGTTACATCAGGTAAACCTCAGTCATCTTGGTTTTTTTTTACACAGACTCTTTTCACTGCCCTATATAATTTATCTATCATTTATGTTTTAATGTGTGGTCTGAGTGTATGTGCCTGTGATGCGGCTGCAAGAATGATTTTTATTATACTTGTACCTCACCGACATGTGTAAATGACAATAAACTCAACTTAAATTGCAAAAGGATGTTTATTTGTCTTCACTCTGCTGTCTTTCATTTGTTCTGCATTTGTCTTCCTTGAGTACCGAGAAACCTCTGAATAGGAATGCCAAGCTGTACTCCTACACAGACTTTATGGACCCCTTGCATACCCCCTCCTGTTTATGTGTTCTACCGACCTCTGTCGCTTCATTTTGGTGGATCTTGGAGCACACGCACCACCTTTTCCTTGGTAAATTGCTGTTATAACACAGCATCATAGTATGGAGAACAAAATGGAGCTAGGGTAAATGAGTGTTGAATGGTTGACATTAACTTGGGGAGGCTGAAGGGTTTGTCACCATTTTGTATAATTCCACATGACTCTGTGTTGGTACAATGGTGTTGCAGGCAGCTTTAAGGGCTGGACCCCAAGATCACAGCTGCCTGGCTAAGTGCTACCAGCTGGTTGACATTGCTGTGGGATGGATCATTAGTAAAGTGTGCCATTACATAATTAAACACAATCATAATGTTTAATACAGGTGGTATGAGAAGATTACTTCTTAACTGGTAATTTAGTCTCATTGCAGCCAAATCCCAGTAGACAAATGCTCATGTTATAGAATTTAAAGGTCATCTTAAAGGGGAGGAGAGGGATGGAGAAGTTCGTGACATTTTGGATATTTTAAAGCATAATGTCTTGGAAGCTCAACCAAGAATTATTGCCATTGAAATGATCAAGAGGCCAACACACGTTCTAGACATCTCTAGGAGATTCCAGAGAAAGGGATCAATGAGAGCATGCAGGGAATGAAGATCATTCATATTGGTGTATAAACACAGGGTAGTTTAGATTTTAATTGGAACAATGTCTTAATATTGACCACTGGTTTGCCTAGAAATAGGATTACTTTTTTTTTTAAATGCAATGAGTATTCATAAATGTAATTCAAAATGAGCCATTCTCTGAATGTTGCACTGTTTTTGCTCTAAGACCAGAAGGGAAACTGGGCCCAGGCAACACCTGCTGTTAGATGGTGCGTACACAGGACCTATAGACAGACCACTCATGTTGTGAGGCTTCTCACAGTTGCCATGACGTTTCCTTCTGAGTTAAACCAGAAATAAGGAAATACTAGCAGGGCGAGTTCATTCAACCCCTCAAGCCTGCCCAGCCATTCACAAGTTCATAAGTCATAGGAGCAGAATTAGGCCATTCAGCCCAACGAATCTACTCCGTCATTCTATCACGACTGATCTCTCCTTTGCCTCTCAACCCTATTCTCCTGCCTTCTCCCCATAACCCTTAATACCCTTACTAATCAAGAATCTCTCAATCTCCACTTTAAAAATACCCAATGACTTGGTCTCCACAGCCGTCTGTGGCAATGAGTTTCACAAATTCACCAACCTCTGACTAATGACATTCCTCATTTCCCTTCTAATGGGTATGTCCTTTATCATGGATGAGCTTGTTCCTTAGCTACATTTTCCTGACCCATACCCACTTCCTTTGATTCCTCAATTATCCAGAAATCTGTCCATCCCAGTCCTGAACACAATCAGTGACTGTGTCTGCACAGTTCTCCATGCCATAGAATTCCATGGATTCACCAAGCTGTGAATGAAGAGATTTGTCTTCATTTCAGTCCTAAATGGCCAACCCATTACTTTGGATCTCCGGCTCCTGATTCCAGGAACTTGGGAAGAGGGAACCTAACTCAGCTAAGTTATCCGTCAAAATGGGTACCTACTAGGCTCTCCTTTGTTTCCCTACTTTCAGCGTCTACACCAAGATCAGTCTCTTGTGGTGTAATACATTTGTAACAGTTCTGTGTAGATCTCTTGAGGTTACTACCAAGCAGAGAGACATTAAAAAAAACCATCTCACTCGTCTGGCTTTGTATTGCAGGAAACGTTATTCCCTTATCATATATCTATACACTGTAAATGGATTGATTGTAATCATGTATTGTCTTTCTGTTGACCAGTTAACACGCAACAAAAGGCATTTCACTTTACCTCGGTACACATGGCAATAAACTGAAATGCCTCCCCGATAGCTGTGTTCCATGAAGAGGCAGGCTCGAGGAAGGCTGAGCCACTGGGGCAGCCCCGAGACCACCAGTGCCACCACGTGGTAAAGACTGGGCTGCCAGGAAGAAACCCTAGACACCCAGCACCTCTACATGCTAACTCTGAGTGGTCAGTGCAAGCCTGATATGCCAGAACATCTTCTTGCCAACAGACAATGAAGGACTGTGCCCACACAGGCAAAGACTGGCCACCACAATAATCCCGAGACCGTTAGCGCCGCCTCTTCATGCCCAAAGCTGAGCCGTCAGAAGGAAACCCGAGATCGTCAGCGCCCCCTTTGGAGGCAAGGCTGAACTGCAGGAAGAAGCCTGATTGCCACACTTCCTCCATTCGAAGACAAGTTCAAGTTCAAGTTACATTTATTGTCACATGCACCAATTGGTACAATGAGATTTAAGTTAAGACCATGACTAAGCTGCCGGGGCAAGCCCGAGATCTCCAACATTATCACACATGTGCTTTCATGGTGAGGGGCAGTGCCCCATATGGTCTTGGACTGCCTTGCCGCTGTAAATAAAATATATCACATGAGTTCACCCTACTGCGAGTGTGGGTGTGCTCACTGTTGAATCCCCTACGCAACAGTTCAAAGTGTGGACCCACATGTGGATATAGAGAGAAAAGCGTTCTCATACAAATGATATGATACACTAGCCTTGTTCTAATGCCAATGGACTCAAACCTTGCCTATCATTTTATACCATGGGAAAGAAACATAGATTAAATGGAAGTAGAGGCAAGTGAGGTGGGCAGAAGCAAAGCAAATGGAAAATGGTTGGAGACAGCTGTGGAGGCCAAGTCAACGGATCTTTTTAAGGCAGAGATAGATACAGTCTTGATTAGTACGGGTGTCGGGGGTTATGGGGAGAAGGCAGGAGAATGGGGTTGAGAGGGTACGATAGATCAGCTGTGATTGAATGGTGGAGTAGACTTGATGGGCCAAATGGCCTAATTCTGTTCCATGAAATAGAGTGAAGAAAAAAAAAAGAAAAAAAAAGAATAAAAAATTACTATGGGAAGCGAAGACTGTGAGGGCAATGATAATAATAATAAATTTTATATTTAATGGGCGCCTTTCATACAAAATCTCAAGGACACCTTACATTTTAAACATATAATCAGAATAAAATAAGTAATAAAGACATCACAGAGACACAAATTAAAAACAGAATTCAATCCAAAAACAGAAAATCAAAAACACAGTGTGAAGAGGGAGCAGCGGCAACCAAATCGCGCCAGCGTCCACTCTCTCTTCACGGCAGCCATCTTGGTATGATGAATGAGAAGACCATCTGCAAGTTAGGAACAGTAGAGTGGTGCGGCTACTATATTGCTCATCAAATTCATGCACTGTGACAGTACGAAACAGCACCAGAAAAAAATAGCAACAAAAACTTACTGAGATGCTGACTTGGTTTGGCTCAGGTCATCTATTTTGCTATAAATAACTGATTGTTTACTGTAATTTTCTGTTTAACACTGACATCCCACTGTGTCGGATCTGGAGACAAAATTCCATGTAATGCCTCTAGCCTGCCAAGATGCCTTCAGGTAACTGTAATTCAAGGCTCACATTTCAGGAATGGAAGCGGAATCATTTATCGAGATCACTTGCTCCAACACCTTGTCCTGAAAGGAAAGTTCTTCAGCAGATGTCAGCAAGTAATAGATTTTTTACAATGCATTGATTGTCAAATGCACATTTTTTTTCTCAGCTTGGCATAGGGCAGAGGATTCAGTGCTTCTATTGTACAAAGACTAGGATCTATCAGCACAGTAAGTACATAGCAAACCATTTCACACAATCCCATCACCATAGAAACCGCCTTATCTTCCTCTATCTCTTGCTACTCAAATTTATAAGAATACAAGCTCTCGTATGAATACAAGCTCCTGTATGAATTCAAGACGATAGATGGATGGACTGCTAAATGCCAAATATATCCCTATTATTCAAGGACATATTTATATAAAGCAACATCAGAAATGCAAAAAATGCAGATAAATATAGCTTTTGTTAGCGACCTATTTCTTATTTCCATATTACATTTGCATTGTTTTTCTTCTGTTAAGTGCATTCACATTTTGTTTTTGTTATTTATTATTTCCTCAGTACTTCCTCTATATGCTATCATCTCCTTCATTGCTTGCTGCCCTTTGCTCCCCTGGACGTTCAATACAATGACTTGTACACATGCCTGTTGATCACTTGGAGCCATTACAATGCTGTAACACACTCCTTAAACTGTGATAGTCGGCTTTGGCACCTACCCACGTGCCAAGTTGTCTACCCCTTGACCAATCGCTGTTCTGCAATGTGCAGTAAAATGACTTGGAAGTGATATACTCTTGGCACAGCAACAGTGTTCCTTGTTTACTACCCTCCTGTTCCCTTTAATATATAAGGTTTCGGGAAAAGTAAGAATGACCAGAGTCGTATTGAGGTCTGCTGGAACAGTGGGTTTGAGCTCTCAATCCCAATCCCGTCATTTGTCATTCAACTGCCTTTCTTGTTAAAATTGTAAGTTATGAGCTTCAACCCTGGATCACTTTTACGAGGATGTTGCCAGGACTCGAGGGACTGAGCTTATAGGGGGGAAATTGAGCAGGCTAGGACTCTATTCCTTGGAGCGCATTAGGATGAGGGGTGATCTTATACAGGTGTACGAAATCATGAGAGAAATAGATTGGATAGAGGCACACAGGCTCTTGCCCAGAGTAGGGGAAAAGATTTTTACACAATGGGTGGCGGATGTATGGAATGAGCTGCCAGAGGAGGTACTGATGCTATCACAACATTTTAGAAACGTTTAGACAGGTTAGGGCAGGTTTAGGCGGATATGGGCTCAATGCTGGTAGGTGGGACTACTGTAGATGGGACATGTTGGTCGGTGAGGGCACATTAGCCCATGTCTGCATTGACCACCAAGCAGCCATTTATACTTTAATCCTATTTTATGCTCACCAGATTCCCATCAACTCCACCCATGATTTTACCACTCGCCCACACACCAGTGGGCAATTTGCAGTGGCCAAATCATCTTCCAATCTGCATATCTTTGGTATGTGGGAGGAAACCAGGGCACCTGGAGGAAACCCATTTGGTCACAGGGAGAACATGCAAACTCCACACAGACAGCACCGGAAGTCAGGAATGAACCTGTGTCACTGGAGGTGTTGTATTTGATCTAAAAGCTGCGCCACTGTGCCCCTCTCTTGTACACTATAAACCACTTGAGGAAGTTGTGATATATGCCATACAAATGCAAGTTTTATTTTTCTTTCTTTTCCTGCTAGCAACACTTGCAAGTTTGCAGATGACACAAAGCTGGGTGGCAATGTGAACTGTGAAGTGGATGGTAGGAGGTTGCAGGGTGACCTGGACAGGTTGAGTGAGTGGGCAGACGCGTGGCAGATGCAGTATAATATAGATAAATGTGAGGTTATCCACTTTGGCTGCAAAAACAAGGGGGCAGATTATTATCTCAATGGGGTTAGGTTAGGTAAGGGGGAGGTGCAGCGAGACCTAGGCATCCTTGTACACCGGTCACTGAAAGTTGGCTTACAGGTACAGCAGGCAGTGAAGAAAGCTAATGGAATGTTGGCCTTCATAACAAGAGGATTTCAGTATAGGAGTAAAGAGGTTCTTCTGCAGTTGTATAGAGGGAGGAGCGACCTTCGTGTGGTGAGTTAAAAAACCCATCGCGGGGCTTGTCTGAACAGAGGCCCGGGAGCCGTTACAGAGGGAGGAGCGACCTTCGTGTGGTGAGTTAAAAAACCCATCGCGGGGCTTGTTTCAACAGAGGCCCAGGAGCCGTTACAGAGGGAGGAGCGACCTTTGTGTGGTGAGTTAAAAAACCCATCGCGGGGCTTGTTTCAACAGAGGCCCAGGAGCCGTTACAGAGGGAGGAGCGACCTTCGTGTGGTGAGTTAAAAAACCCATCGCGGGGCTTGTTTCAACAGAGGCCCAGGAGCCGTTACAGAGGGAGGAACGACCTTCGTGTGGTGAGTTAAAAAACCCATCGCGGGGCTTGTCTCAACAGAGGCCCAGGAGCCGTTACAGAGGGAGGACTATCAAAATCTGCAACGTTCCATTCGCAGATCACACTTCAAATTAAGGGGGCTGGTGGAAGCCTCTGATTGGTCGAACGGACTAGAGGAAGCAGCCGTTACAGGACTAGAGGAAGCAGCTGATTGGCTTGTATCCCGGGTAAGGCTTTATTGTATTCAGTTTAAGGGGAGAATGAGGGCCAGGGCAGTTTACTGTTCTGGATGTCAGATGTGGGAGGTCATGGAGTCTGAGTGCCCTCCAGACGTCCACATCTGCGCCAGGTGCGTCGAGATGGGGCTCCTAAGGGACCGTGTTAGGAACCTGGAACAGCAACTCGATGACCTCTGTCTGCTCAAGGAGAGCGAGGAGGTCATAAATAGGAGTTACAGGGAGGTGGTCACTCCAAGACCACGGGAGACAGAAAACTGGGGCACAGTTAGGAAGGGCAACGGGCAGAGGCAGGGACTGGTGAGTACCCCGGTGGCTGTACACCTTGAAAATAAGTACTCATGTTTGAGTAAGGGTGGGGGAGACAGCCTACCTGGGGGCAGCGACAGCGGCCGGGCCTCTGGCATAAAGACCGGTCCTGTTGCTCAGAAGGGTAAGGAAAAGAAGAAGAGGAGGGCAATTGTAATAGGGGACTCTATAGTCAGGGGGTCGGATAGGCGATTCGGTGGACGCAGACAAGAGACCCGGATGGTAGTTTGCCTCCCTGGTACCAGGGTCAGGGATGTGTCTGAACGGGTCCAAGAAATCCTGAAATGGGAGGGAGAGGAGCCTGAAGTTGTGGTACATATAGGTACCAACGACATAGGTAAAAAAAGAGAAGAGGTCCTGAAAGAAGAATTTAGGGAGTTAGGTAGAGAGTTAAGGAGAAGGACTGCAAAGGTAAAAATCTCAGGATTACTGCCTGTGCCACGCGACAGTGAGAGTAGGAATGGAGCGAGGTGGAGGATAAATGAGTGGATGAGGGACTGGTGCAGTGGGTATGGATTCAAGTTTCTGGATCATTGGGACCTCTTTTGGGGAAGGTGCGACCTGTACAGAAAGGACGGGTTGCACTTGAACTCGAGGGGGACCAATATCCTGGCGGGGAGATTTGCAAAGGCTACTGGGGAGACTTTAAACTAGTATGGTTGGGGGGAGGGACTCAAATTGGGAAAGCTAGCAGTCAGTGTGTGAGGCAGGAGGCAGAGAATGGTAGCACTCTGACCCAAAATGTAGGGGAGAGAGAAGAAAAAGACAATAAACAGAGAATAAGAGAGGGTGGGTTTCTTAAATGTGTATATTTTAATGCTAGGAGCATTGTAAGAAAGGTGGATGAAATTAGAGCCTGGATTGACACCTGGAAGTATGATGTTGTGGCGATCAGTGAAACATGGTTGCAGGAGGGCTGTGATTGGAAACTAAATATTCCAGGATTTTGTTGCTTCAGGTGTGATAGAATTGGAGGGGCAAGAGGTGGAGGTGTTGCATTGCTTATCAGGGAAGATATTACAGCAGTGCTTTGGCAGGATAGATTAGAGGGCTCTTCTAGGGAGGCTATTTGGGTGGAACTGAGAAATGGGAAAGGGGTAGCAACACTTATAGGGGTGTATTATAGACCGCCAAATGGGGAGCGAGAATTGGAAGAGCAAATATGTAAGGAGATTGCAGATATTAGTAGTAAGCACAAGGTAGTGATTGTGGGAGATTTCAATTTTCCACACATAGACTGGGAAACACATTCTGTAAATGGGCTGGATGGGTTGGAGTTTGTAAAATGTGTCAGGATAGTTTTTTGCAGCAATACATAGAAGTACCTACTAGAGAAGGGGCGGTGCTGGACCTCCTGTTAGGAAATGAGACGGGTCAGGTGGCAGAGGTATGCATTGGGGAACAGTTCGGGACCAGTGATCACAATACCATTAGTTTCAATATAATTATGGAGAGGGTCAGAACTGGACCTAGGGTTGAGATTTTTGATTGGAGAAAGGCTAACTTTGAGGAGATGCGAAAGGATTTAAAAGGAGTAAATTGGGACATTTTGTTTTATGGGAAAGATGTGGAAGAGAAATGGAGTACATTTAAAGGGGAAATTTTAAGAGTACAGAATCTTTATGTCCCTGTTCGGTTGAAAGGAAATAGTAAAAATCGGAAAGAGCCATGGTTTTCAAGGGAAATTGGACACTTGGTTTGGAAAAAGAGGGAGATCTACAATAATTATAGGCAGCATGGAGTAAATGAGGTGCTTGAGGAGTATAAAGAAAGTAAAAAGAATCTTAAGAAAGAAATTAGAAAAGCTAAAAGAAGATATGAGGTTGCTTTGGCAAGTAAGGTGAAAGTAAACCCAAAGGGTTTCTACAGCTATATTAATAGCAAAAGGATAACGAGGGATAAAATTGGTCCATTAGAGAGTCAGAGTGGACAGCTATCTGCAGAGCCAAAAGAGATGGGGGAGATATTGAACAATTTCTTTTCTTCGGTATTCACCAAGGAGAAGGATATTGAATTATGTGAGGTAAGGGAAACAAGTAGAGTAGCTATGGAAACTATGAGATTCAAAGAAGAGGAAGTACTGACACTTTTGAGAAATATAAAAGTGGATAAGTCTCCAGGTCCGGACAGGATATTCCCTAGGACATTGAGGGAAGTTAGTGTAGAAATAGCAGGGGCTATGACAGAAATATTTCAAATGTCATTAGAAACGGGAATAGTGCCGGAGGATTGGCGTACTGCGCATGTTGTTCCATTGTTTAAAAAGGGGTCTAAGAGTAAACCTAGCAATTATAGACCTGTTAGTTTGACGTCAGTGGTGGGCAAATTAATGGAAAGGATACTTAGAGATAATATATATAAGCATCTGGATAAACAGGGTCAGATTAGGAACAGTCAACATGGATTTGTGCCTGGAAGGTCATGTTTGACTAATCTTCTTGAATTTTTTGAAGAGGTTACTCGGGAAATTGATGAGGGTAAAGCAGTGGATGTTGTATATATGGACTTCAGTAAGGCCTTTGACAAGGTTCCTCATGGAAGGTTGGTTAAGAAGGTTCAATGGTTGGGTATTAATGGTGGAGTAGCAAGATGGATTCAACAGTGGCTGAATGGGAGATGCCAGAGAGTAATGGTGGATGGTTGTTTGTCAGGTTGGAGGCCAGTGACTAGTGGGGTGCCACAGGGATCTGTGTTGGGTCCACTGTTGTTTGTCATGTACATCAATGATCTGGATGATGGTGTGGTAAATTGGATTAGTAAGTATGCAGATGATACTAAGATAGGTGGGGTTGTGGATAATGAAGTAGTTTTCAAAGTCTACAGAGAGATTTATGCCAGTTGGAAGAGTGGACTGAAAGATGGCAGATGGAGTTTAATGCTGATAAGTGTGAGGTGCTACATCTCGGCAGGACAAATCAAAATAGGACGTACATGGTAAATGGTAGGGAATTGAAGAATAGGACGTACATGGTAAATGGTAGGGAATTGAAGAATGCAGGTGAACAGAGGGATCTGGGAATAACTGTGCACAGTTCCCTGAAAGTGGAATCTCATGTAGATAGGGTGGTAAAGAAAGCTTTTGGTGTGCTGGCCTTTATAAATCAGAGCATTGAGTATAGAAGTTGGGATGTAATGTTAAAATTGTACAAGGCATTGGTGAGGCCAATTCTGTAGTATGGGGTACAATTTTGGTCGCCTAATTATAGGAAGGATGTCAACAAAATAGAGAGTGTACAGAGGAGATTTACTAGAATGTTGCCTGGGTTTCAGCAACTAAGTTACAGAGAAAGGTTGAACAAGTTAGGGCTTTATTCTTTGGAGCGCAGAAGGTTAAGGGGGGACTTGATAGAGGTCTTTAAAATGATGAGAGGGATAGACAGAGTTGACGTGGATAAGCTTTTCCCACTGAGAGTAGGGAAGATTCAAACAAGGGGACATGACTTGAGAATTAAGGGACAGAAGTTTAGGGGTAACATGAGGAGGAACTTCTTTACTCAGAGAGTGGTGGCTGTGTGGAATGAGCTTCCAGTGAAGGTGGTGGAGGCAGGTTCGTTTTTATCATTTAAAAATAAATTGGATAGTTATATGGACGGGAAAGGAATGGAGGGTTATGGTCTGAGCGCAGGTATATGGGACTAGGGGAGAATACGTGTTCGGCACGGACTAGAAGGGTCGAGATGGCCTGTTTCCGTGCTGTAATTGTTATATGGTTATATGGTTTATATGGTATAGGGCTCTGGTGAGACCACATCTGGAGTATTGTGTAGAGTACTGGTCTCCTAATTTGAGGAAGGACATCCTTGTGATTGAGGCAGTGCAGCGTAGGTTCACGAGATTGATCCCTGGGATGGCGGGAATGTCATATGAGGAAAGATTGAAAAGACTAGGCTTGTATTCACTGGAGTTTAGAAGGATGAGGGGAGATCTTATAGAAACATATAAAATTATAAAAGGACTGGACAAGCTGGATGCAGGAAAAATATTAGAATAAAGGGGAGGTCATTTAAGACTGAGGTGAGAAAAAACTTTTTCACCCAGAGAGTTGTGAATTTATGGAATTCCCTGCCACAGAGGGCAGTGGAGGCCAAGTCATTGGATGGATTTAAGAGAGTTAGATAGAGCTCTAGGGGTTAGTGGAGTCAAGGGATATGGGGAGAAGGCAGGTACGGGTTATTGATAGGGAATGATCAGCCATGATCACAATGAATGGCAGTGCTGGCTCGAAGGGCCGAATGGCCTCCTCCTGCACCTATTTTCTATGTTTCTATGTTTCTATGTCTATCTGCAGCAGAAACCAGTCTAGGAAGGAAAAAGTAATCATTCAAAATTACACACTAAAAAGAAACATGTAAAATTGTCCAGAAGCCTTCAGGCGTGTAATATTGTTTGCTCATTATAAGAGATGTTGCCTTCACTGGAAGACAAATTAAATGATGTATGCAGTGTCTCGGAAAACATGCTACACGTTATGCCTCTAAGTGAATTAATGTTGTTTAATGGATCACAGCAGTAATTTGAATGAAATTGATCCGAATGAAATTGCTCCAATTCTCATTTCTCCGTTGCTAAATGCAAGACGTATGCAAAATACAAGGATGAGCGAAGAAAGATAGGCCTTGGGCAACAGAGCAACGGTATTATTAATCTGTTGCAGCAGACTGAATCTTGCCAACTGTGACACACAATGGTTTTCATCCTGATATATTTATTATGGTGCTGGAAAAACTCAAGCCCATCAGCCAAGAAGAGTGGAGTTACAAACAGACAAAACACTTTCGCTGTTGAACTTCCTTTCTCAATGGCAAAACAAAAATATTAGTTTGGGTATATCATTCCAGCAGACATTGGGGAAGAATTTCAACTGATGTTTAGCCCCTTGTGTACATGAGATAAGCCTGAGCATTCCTCACCATATTCTGCCATGTTCCAGCTGGTCGGTTAAGAGATTGTCTTCGGTTCCCTGAATTTTTACAGAGGTCTTTAGACATTCAATGCCTAAGTTAGCACCATAGCTTGTGTACAAACCAGATTTTGAAAGGACTAATGCTTGTCCTTAAAGGAGCTGTTTGAGGCTTTAAGAAAGTATCAGATTTTATTCTTGTAGCCCAAGGTGGGGAGAACATTGGAATGGAGGGATAGACACAATGGTGTAACACAGTGGGTCAGGCAACATCCCTGGAGATAAATGGTGACGTTTAAGGTTGGGACCTTTCTTCAAACCCGACCCAAAACGTCACATATCATTTTTCTCCAGATATGGAGCCTGAGCCACTGAGTTACTCCAGCACTTTGGGTCTATCTTCGGTATAAACCAGCATCGGCAGTCCCTTGTTCTTTTTAGTCTGCAGGGTGCAGGAAATTGAGAGGTGCCCAATAGTGTGTGTTTGAGGTCTGCCTTGTTTCAGAACTTGTTTCAGAACAAACGGTGACCACGACCACAACTGGCGTGTGAGCTGTGTGTGGTATCAACGTGTTGACTTCCCCGAACATTGACCTTTGGTTATAGCATGCCAAGGACTCTGTGCGAGCATGTTCACTCGACATTTGCAGTTGTGTTGAGCTGCTTGGAGGCTGGCAATGCTCCAGGAACCTACAGCAATACTATAACCTGGCACTCTGCCTGTGAAGTAGGAGCCCAAGGCAGACGGTTTCGCCTTTGATTGTGTGAGGAAAGGCCATGTTTCATTGAAGTTTACAGCAGCAGCAAAAGTCACTTTCATTATTGAATACTCAGCACCACACATGCATTCCTCTCCAACACCAAATCTAAGGCTTCAGTCCAAATATGAATTAATTGAGGAGCGTTATTTTGACAATGGATAATTTTAATATCCAAACGATCTAATAATCATCATCCAATATTAACCCAGCAGCAAAACAATTATAGTTTCACGTTCTGAAAGATAAGGGTTGAGAAATTAAACTAAAAACATGCTTCTTTAAAAAAATATGCGACCGAATTGGAGATTAAAATGATTGGGGGCTGACAGCTCACTTCACACTTAATGAAACCTTGGTTGCATGCCCATCATCTGCATTGGTCTCAGCACACAGGGCCATGGGCACTACTGTTGTGATTCTTATATACACACATGTAAACTAGAGGGGAAAAGCAGCGAGTGGAAAGAGTGGGAGCAGAAACAGGAGGTTGAAAGCCTGGCTGTCCAGACTTAAGAACAGCTTTTTCACCATGGCTGTTAGATTCCTGAACTAACGACCTCTTCCATCGCTCCATAGATGCTGCTGCACCCACTGAGTTTCTCCAGCATTTTTGTGGACCTCTTTCACATTCCCTTCTTGGAGATATTGCCACACACTTAGCTCGACCTCATTTGGTTACAGGTATAATGTTATTGCACTTC
Organism: Amblyraja radiata; assembly: GCF_010909765.2. Lineage (NCBI taxonomy): Eukaryota > Metazoa > Chordata > Chondrichthyes > Rajiformes > Rajidae > Amblyraja > Amblyraja radiata. The sequence goes on along the minus strand of NC_045972.1, from coordinate 37,581,693 downwards.
AATTTGTGTTTACACTACCTCAGAATGCACTACAATCTTTCCGCCATTCTGTTGTTTTGCATTTGATGTTGTATTTATATCTATCATTAACATGTATACTGCTTACTCCATGAGCAACAAGGAGTTTCATTGCTCCCTGATGTATATGACAATAAACTAAACTAATTTCAAGCTCTACCCATTCTGATGTTTGCTGTTTCCATTCACAGTGCTTTACTCATGGCTTGCTGGGAGATCGCAGTTGATTCCTATGTTAACAACCTGTAGATTCAGCAGTTCATTATAATGTGTGGGTCTGCGTGGAACGCCACTCAGTGAGAGAGTCTGGGGCAGAGATGGTATCATCATGGGCAGGATGGAAGAGGTAGTGAGCTGATATCCCCCTTTCCAGACCACTTTTCTCCTTTCCCTCAAGGAAAGTGTCTAAAGCTTATTTTCCCATAGGATGGCACAATGGCAGAGCTGCTGCCTTACCGCCCTAGGCACCCAGGTTCGATCCTGACATCCGGTACCGTCTGTGTGGAATTTACACGTTCTCCCTGTGACCGTAGGGGTTTCCTCCAGGTACTACAGTGTCCTTCCACATCCCAATATTGTGCGGGCTTGTGTCGGTTAATTTGCGGGGAGAAGAAAGGAAGAGGCAGAGGCAGTAGGACTGGGAAGGGGAGGGGAAGGAGGGAGAAAGCAAGGACTACCTGAAATTGGAGAAGTCAATGTTCATATCGAAATTGACTTCTCCAATTTCAGGTAGTCCTTGCTTTCTCCCTCCTTCCCCTCCCCTTCCAAGCTCTCCCACAGCCCACTGTCTCCGCCTCTTCCTTTCTTCTTCCGGCCCCCCCACCCCCACATCAGTCTGAAGAAAGGTCTTGACCTGAAACGTCACCTATTCCTTCGCTCCATAGATGCTGCCTTACCCGCTGATTTTCTCCAGCATTTTTGTCTACCTTCGATTTTTCCAGCATCAATAAGATCACTTTTCATTTTCCAAAGAATATGGATCTAATTTTTCAGCTGCTTGTGGTGGGATAACCCTCGATTCCCAGGTATTAGAATCATAGAGTCATACAGCCTGGAAACAGACCCTTTGTCCCTCTTATCCACGCCGACTAACATGTCACATCTACACTAGTCCCACCTACCTGCATTTGGCCCATCTATATATAACTAAAAGCCTCATCTTGACCACTTCCTGCCTGCGCTGTAGATTGATTTTAGAAAAAACGCATATATCGCCATGATTTTTGGCCATCTTACTCACAGTCAACCTCCGCTGAGGCAGCCCTGAGGATTTTTCCGATCGATGAAAAAAAAAAAGTTATGAATGTTTAAAAAATCTCGAGATCAGCTGATTTGTTCTCTCGCCTGTCAATCACCATGATGAAGGTAACGCCCCTTCCGGTGGGCCAGGAGTATAAATCCCAAAAGGTATGAAATTGCATTCAAATGTGGTGGCCAGCACTCTGCTTGAAATGGTATGAAATTGCATTTGAATTTAGTGGACTGCACTCTGTTTGAAATGGTATGAAATTGCATTTGAATTTGGTGGCCTGCACTCTGCTTGAAATGGTATGAAAGTGCATTTGGATTTGGTGGCCTGCACTCTGCTTGAAATGGTATGAAATTGCATTTGAATTTAGTGGACTGCACTCTGCTTGAAATTGTATGAAATTGCATTTGAATTTAGTGGACTGCACTCTGCTTGAAATGGTATGAAATTGCATTTGAATTTGGTAGCCTGCACTCTGCTTGAAATGGTATGAAATTGAATTTGGATTTGGTGGCCTGCACTCTGCTTGAAATGGTATTTCAAGGAATAGCCGTGAGTGAACTGCCAGCCCACCAGCCCTGAGTGACTGAGCTGCCAGCCCACCAAACCTGAGTGGCTGAGCTGCCAGCCCACCAGGCCTGAGTGACTGAGCTGCCAGCCCAAGAATCCATTTGGCCCACAATGCCCATACTAGCCCTCTGGAAACCAGTCCCTTTGGCCCACAACACCCATACTAGCACTTCAGACCCCTCCCTCCCACTGGCCACCAATATTGGAATTGGTGGAGAGGTGGAATATTGCGTTGGGGTCCAGCCCCCCCCCCCCCCCCCATGTGAACATGTGACCCAACGGGAAGGTAGTTGAGGCCAGTTCATTGGCTATATTTAAGAGGGAGTTAGATGTGGCCCTTGTGGCTAAAGGGATCAGGGGGTATGGAGAGAAGGCAGGGATGGGATACTGAGTTGGATGATCAGCCATGATCATATCGAATGGCGGTGCAGGCTCGAAGGGCCGAATGACCTACTCCTGCACCTATTTTCTGTTTCTATCACCCCTTGTCCTCCAGCGCTTCAAATAATAAAGTCCGAGCTTGTTCAACTTCTCCCTATTGCTAAGGTCCTATGAGTACAGTGACTGTCTCCAATCCCACTATATCATTTCTAAAAAAAGGAAACCAAAACTCTGCACCATTTAAATGAGGAAACAAAAAAAATCTGTTTGGCTCTCCACAGATGCTGCCTGACCCATCACAATTCGCAACTGTTAGTGTTTTTACATCAGACTGTCGGCATCTGTAGCGTTCTGCTCTCTGGAAGAATTTGGTGCTCGGGTTGTATGAGGAGAAACTGGAAGAGCCTCGTGTGAAACATAACAACTAGAAGATGTGGATCGAGCGGTCTTATAAGCTTCACACCCGATCTGTTTATGGTAAGTGCATCACGACAGTCACCATGGTAACATGCTTGTGAGGAAGTCTACAGTAATTTGCAAAAAAAGTGCAGCTTCTGCAATCATTAGTTATGAACACAGCCGTCTTTATTGAATGATGCCACCAGTCATGGATTTCTAATGAGACTTGGCATCAGATCGAGAGCTATAAAAAGAAGGAAACTGCAAAGAATGTTTTCAGTCTAACAGCTTCATAAAGAGGCAGGAACTCCCACAGCTTACAAAGGGACAACTACAGAAATACATGTTACATTCGGACTTGTGGCAGCTTGTTATTTTACTCTTCAACTGAACTAATGATAGCCGATATTCACATTGTTCTGCAGCAATGTAGCTTTACTTCTATAATAAATTTGGGAAGGAGTTTGGACAGTGCCAAGAGGCCATAGCACGACATCTGCCCTCAGTTCTGTGATAATCGGCTTAGATCTATTTGAAACTCAGCGAAGGTTTTATTTGACATGCCACCATTTACTGAGATTTGAATACTGTTATATTGGGATATTTCCTGACAGATCAATGCTGCCTTTTGTTGTCCTAAGTGTGTGGTCATGTGTCTTACCTTGAGAGCAAGTCAAATGGGCAGCACGTTGGCGCAGCGGTAGAGTTGCTGCCTTGCAGCGCCAGAGACCCGGGTTCGATCCTGACTATGGGTGCTGCCTATACAGAGTTTGCACGTTCTCCCCGTGACCAGTGTAGGTTATCCCACGCTCCATAGGTTAATCATAAGATCATAAGTGATAGCAGCATAATTAGGCCATTCAGACCATCATGTTTGCTCCACCATTCAATCATGGCTGATCCATCTCTCCCTCTTAACCTCATTCTCCTGCCTCATCCCCATAACCCCTGTTGGCTTGAATTGGCTTGGTAAGATTGTAAATCGTCCCGAGTGTGTACAATAGTGCTAGTGTACAGGGTGATCGCTGGTCGGCACAGACTCAGTGGGACGAAGGACCAGTTACCACGCTGTATCTCTACATTAAACTGAAAACTAAATTAAGATCTTGTCAGAGAAACAGCGGATCAGCAGAGGGGGAGCAGAGGTATGAAAGACAAGAAGACTGCAATTAAGACAGAGTATGTAGCCTGAAGGCTGTTGTCAACTAATACTTTAGCTGGCACGCTCCAATTATACTGGAAGCACAAATCTGCTGATTCAATGATGCAAGCATTGACCATAAGGATGGGCAGCGGGTGGTACATAGCACCATTTCCAACAAGAGCTGCAATCATGCGCTGAGATCATCTGTCCAACCTTCTACTGTACACTAACCCCATTAATACATTCAAGCTTCAGCGTCCTAGACTTCCTTAGCCTGCTCCAGATGTTGCATTTGTTATAAAATCACGATAATCCTTCATAGGAAAAGCCAGTTTAAATACTGGAGAGCAGGTTACATTCAATATTTTTCCCTCCCTTTTGCTTGCAGTGAATTGGAAGGCCTTTCCCACTTTTTTCCTTCAGGAAATCAGGAAAGTCTGAACTCCTTGCTCTGGCCTCGTAGGCTTCTTGGCCTATGTCTCACTGCCCATCATTAAATAGTCTGATCACTTTGTTAGTCTCGAAAGCTGTGGTTACAAACCTGCCTGTGGGTGTCCAGTTAAGATTTTTTTCACAATTAAGGTCACAATTAAGGACCCTTACGATTTTGTCTAGGCGCCAAGACGTGGTGATACTTGTACACTGCCTCAGTGAGGTCTGCAACAAGATGTCACTGGGTTTGTACGCAAAACAAAGCATTTCACTGTACCTAAGTACATGTGACAATAACGTATCCTTGAATGATTGAATAAGGCATCATTGAATAGGATTCAGTGTTTAATCTCCAGGACACTGCTATGACAAGTGCAGGAGAGCTGTCACAAAAAGTATTAAATTAGATTATATATTGTTTTCATTTGATTGTGGCCTTTAATCCTAACATTATTGGTGATGAAGTTTGGTGAATTGAAGTTGGTGTGAAAATGAGCTGAAGTGACATCTGATACGTCTGTCACACCAAGGCGTGTTTCGCTTTGAAAGAGTCTGCCCTCCCTGTATTTGGTCTCGGAAGATGGTCTGTAGCATGAGCACAACCAACATCATGACGCAACCTCCAGGGGTGGCTGGTGACATTGAGATCATGTACCCTGCCATGTTGATACAACCTCACCTATCCATTGTTTGCTCAAAAGCCATAATAAGGGCCGGTCTATCAGCAACAACAAAGGTAGAACTTCTCGGCTTGTGGTCAGTAGGCATGAATATTGATTTCTCTAACTCCAAGTAACCTTTGCATTCCCTCTCTCTCCGTCCCTCCCCACCCTAGTCCTCTTGCTAATTTCACCGTTTGTATCCTTTTGTTATCACCTCGTCCCCAGCCAACAATGGACCATTGTGGACTACACTTTTTCAGAGTCATCGATGTAGGCTCTGCTTTGTTCTTATAAGTTCATGTTCATAAGTGATAGGAGCAAAATTATGTCATTCAAGTCTACTCTGCCATTCAATCATGGCTGATCTATCTTTCCTTTTCAACCCCAATCTCCTGCCTTCTTCCCATAACCCCTGATACCCTTACTAATCAATAATTTATCAATCTCTGCCTTAAAAATATCATTGACTTGGCCTCCGCAGCCTCATGCACCTTCCCACACCTCTAGTTTCCCCCTCCCTGGCTCTCAGTCTGATGAAGGGTCTTGGCCCGAAATGACACCTGTTCCTTTTCTCCAGAGATGCTGCCTGACCCGCTGAGTTACTCCAGCATTTTGTGTCTATCTTCGGTGTAAACCAGCCTCGGCAGTCCCATCGTACACAACAGTTTTCTTTGGTTTGTTGAGGATCTGACAGAAACAACACATTTGCCTCATGGCAAAAATTCCCGAGAGAACATTGTGGAAAATTGTGAAACTCCTACTTACAGTGAACATCAGCTGGCAACCGCCAAGGATATAATCCAAGAATGAATAATTTCTGGTTATCTGAAAGAAATGAAACCAGAACCTAAGCATTTGTAAAGTCCCGTTTACATATTTTAAAATAATTTATCAGCTTTTGTATAATGAGTTAATTTACACATTTTTATAATCACAGGTCACACTATTCTAGGTAATCTTCACAAATCATTCACATAATTAATCTGCTCAGGGTTGTTCAAATCTTATTAAAATAGATGATTTTGCTAATTTTCTCCAGCATTTAGATTTTGAACAAAGAGCTGCTGCATTTACATAAGAGGTAAACGTTACCTTGCAGGATTTAACGACAATTATTCCAGAATTCTTATAAGTCTTTTTCTTCTTTTGTTTCTTGGGATTAATACATTCAAATTCTATCTGGAAGGAGGGAAGGAGAGTCTCTTGAGAATGATGAAAAGAAGTGAAGGGTTACTTTTTAAAGCACCTTTGTGAGCCATTTCTCTTGCAAATTAGACATAATACATTTCGTTTAACAATAAGCTTTTTGAGGAATCAAATGGCTCATCTGATTTCAACATATCCCACTGGAATCCACTGTCCCACCACCACCCACCCTTCTGACAACTGCAAGGAAGCAGTATACAAATGGTAGTCATGGAAACATCTCTGGCCCACAGCATCTCATTCTGGCAAAGAAGGGCAGGAGAGGGATTAAAACAGATGACAAAAGTACATGAATGTGGCATCAAAAACATGCTTGCGGTGAGCTGATAGCAGCTTTACTCTCATTTGTACAGTTTAGGGATAAAGAGTTAGTGCAGAAAGGCAATAAACAGCCGGTGCTGGAAATTGAAAACAAAAATAGAGAGCCCTGGAAATAATCAGCAGGTCAGACAGCACCTGTGCAGAGAAACACTGAGTTCATGTTTTAGGTCAGAGCTGGGAAGAGTTAGAAATTAAGTGTGTTTTAAGGTGCAGATAGGCGTATAGCTGCTAACTCCATCATCCAAGGTTTCAATCCTGAACTTCTGTGCAAACTGTGAGGAGTTTGCACGTTCTCCCTGTGATCATGTTGGTTTCATCTGGGTGTTCCAGTTTTCTGAAAAATGCCGGTTGGTAGGTGAACTGGCCACTGTCAATTGCACCTAATCTATCCATGTGTTTTAGAATTTGTGGAGTGGATGGAGCTGTGAGGTAAATAAGATTGGTGCAGAATTACTGTAAAAGGATTCTTGATGGTTGGTGGTAACTTCTTTGGCTGAAGGGCCTGGTTCCATGCTGTTTGACTCGACAAAGAGGGAGAAATACAGAGAACAAAGAGAGTGGCTCGGGTAGAGTCGAGACCAAGAGAGACTGACTGCCACAGTAGTGGAGGCGATTCCATTTGGCCCACAATGTCCATACTAGCCCTCTGGAGACCAGTCCCTTCAGCCCACAACATCCATACCAGCACTCCAGAAAGTCCCCCCCCCCCCGCCCCCCACTGGCCACCAATATTGGAATTGCGTTGGGGGACCAGCCCTCCCGTGTGAATATGGGACCCAACGGGTCCCACTTAGTCTAATACTATCTATAGATTAAAAAACAACTTCATCTGATCTAACTGCCACATGTGAAATTTCCTGCCTTCCCTCCATTCCCGACCAAATTATCTGCTTCCAAAACAAACTTGTTTCTCTCAGAGTTCCAATGAAAGGTCTTGAACCTTGAACCATTAACTCTTTCTCTTTCCACTGATGCTGCCAAATCTGATGAGTATTTTACCCTAGTATTTCTTGTTTTTGTTATCATCGAATGTGAGATAGAGGAGCTATCATCTTTCTTTTCTGTACACAGACTTCCTGAGGATGTTGCATTAGATAGCAGTCCTAAGATTAGATAATTTTCTTTGAACAATGCAAGAAGAACAATGTATTAGAATACTTCTTTACTTCTTTCCACACCCAGATTCTGATGATGAAGCAGGAAATCACTTTTCACAATGAAAGAGTTAAGAAGGGGTGATAGAAGGTCGAATGAACGTTGCCATGAAATATCAAACTGCAGTTATTCTTCTGAGCTATAGGAATACGACACATTCCATAGATTTACTTCTATTGAAATAGTAATGATGATGACGCTGCTGATGATACTTTGTCACTTGCACCTAGATACAGTGAAATTCTGTTTTTGCATATCAAGTAAACAAAAGAATCGCCACAAAGGTGCCGTCAAGTTAGAGAAAGTGCACATCCCTTCTTCGTCTCCCCCGACCCACCCTCCCCCTGCCCAAATTCCACCTTGGATCTCAGCAGTCTCCCCATTGCTGGGTTCCCCTTTGTTTTAGACGCCCCCCTCCCACGTCAGGTAATGAACGGAGGGTCCAGGCTCAGGTTCATGATGCTCAACCCAATTTGGTTGGGAAAGTAATGAAGAGTTGATTAAGGCATGAAAACATTAGAAGACGGGACTCAAGGAGATGTAGCTCAGCCGGATAGTTACAAATCTGTCAGATCATAGACATGGTGATAGAATTCAAGAGGACGTTGTCCACAGGAATGTATACGCCTGGTCTTTGGAGAGAAATTCTGCAAAATCCACATTAACCATGTAATCCTCATAAAGGTACCCAGGAGAACAGCAAAATAATAATTTTGATACATCCAACACAAGTCCAGCTATTGTTCAAAAGGAGTCAAATTACGTTTCTGATCAGCGTAAAGATGATGTTATTCCAACAATACTCGCTGCATCTCTGACTTCCGCTCAAATAGCACCAGCAGACCTCCGCAAATCACACAGTATACGGAAATCAATAACTCTCAACTAAATCTGTAATAATTGTAAATATGTTAAAACAAATGGGAAATCAATAGAGTTTGTGTAGCATTGGATGTTAACAATAATGTCAATCCTTAAAAGGGCGGCAGCCTTAAAGTTAAGTTACGTGACCAACTTCTCTCTGGGCAGCTTCAATGTTTTATAGAAAGTTCCACAGACAGTCTCGAATGTACTTTGCATAAAGTGCATACATTGTTAGCGCTCCTCACATTTCATGGTCCAAGCGACAAGACTCGGCAAAAGACTTTCTTGGAGGTGAAGAATAAATTATCACCTGTTTAACAACTTCTGTCCTTCAATTTATCACAGGCTTTCCGTTTCGTTCGTTCCATTTCCCAGCTTCGCCCGGCCCTATCGCTCTCCTCCAAATCTATTCTCTGTTTCCTGGCTCTGTATTTCTTTCACAAGTGTTGTGTGTTTAATATCTTCCAGTTGTATCAAGAAGCAGTTTCATGACCATTAAGTTGATGGCCGTTTTCTAGTTTGTTTAATCTGGGAGTGATAGATGTTCTGGCTGGGATTTAATCTATTTACAGGGCTCCCAAGCAATAATCGAAAGGGAACAGATTTAGTCAGCATTGGAGGCTGGGTAAATGTGTTCCTGATTCAGTTGCATTGTGCAGTGAGTCCAGGAGAAGGGAGACAGTGCCAAGTAATCCTCCCAGGTGCATCCAAGTAACCTACAATGAATGTTTTGTTGATGAATGTAGTACACTTGGACAGATGCACTCACCAGCACCAACCAACAAGAATGAATATCAGTGGCATGAGCAACAAATTAATTCTCTGATTTGAGAATTAAGGGACAGAGGTTTAGGGGTAACATGAGGGGGAACCTCTTTACTCAGAGAGTGGTAGTTGTGTGGAATGAGCTTCCAGTGGAAGTGGTGGAGGCAGGTTCGATTTTATAATTTAAAAATAAATTGGATAGGTATATGGACGGGAAAGGAATGGAGGGTTATGGTCTGAGTGCAGGTAGATGGGACTAGTGTTCGGCACGGACTAGAAGGGCCGAGATGGCCTGTTTCCGTGCTGTAATTGTTATATGGTTATAAATCTTGGCAACAAGAGGAGCACAGTTTAAAGGATTCAACCCTCAAATATATCACAACTTTGAAAAGAAAAGTGCCTGTGTTGTGTGGGGGCAAATAGGGAAGTTAATGTGGCCTAACTGGAAATTATAGTTGTGCTGCTTTTTGTTAATACTAACTGTAGGAGCCATCTATGCTTAAGTTAGTTACTGTTTGTATATCATAGTATTTTGTCTGGATAATTCTAGCTGTACCATTTTGAACGTTTGGGAGTGGGATTTTGATACGTAGATGGGCGTGGATTTACGTAGACGTGCGTGACTTACGTTGAACTAAGCGATACGACAGGGAGTGGACAGATCAGATGGGAGCTGGCACGGGAAGAGAAGATGCTTTTTACCGGTTCAGATGGTAAGAATGGAAAACTGCAATTTGTACAAGACACTTCTTTGTATTTACAACAACTTCAATTGTATCAATCAATTATACTGGAAATAATGACTGGAAGATTTGTTTTTAACATCGACTGTGTAAACTCCGCTCCTCCTTGCCAGTGTATTAACGGCAATTAAAAGTTGGACGTTGGAAAGTTAAGAAATTGCCATTACACTGACCATTAAAATAAATGTATGTACATTGCCTTGAACCTGAAAGATATGAACACATAAAAATAATGAGCAGAACTGCTCTACTGAACTCATCCCACATTTATAATGTCTGAGCCACGGTGACAGTTCCTGCCCTACCCATCCCCGCCCCCTGTATCCTGTGTGAGAAAGATCCAGGGCCAATTACGACAGAGTTCACTGAAAGATTCTGCTCAACACCCTCTCGTTGAACATAGAACACTACACATGAACAGGCCCTTTGGCCCACAAAGTCTGTGCTGAACATGATGCCAAGACCATCAATTATCTAGCTGCACATAACCCATAATCCCTCCATTCCCTGCATGTCCATATGCCTATCCAAAAGTATTTTAAATACCACCAACATATCTGCTGCAACCAACATCCCTGGCAGTGTGTCCAAGGCACTCACCAAAAATAATATGCCCCGCACATCTCCTTTAAACTTCCCTCCTCTCATCTTAAAGATATGCCCTCTAGTATTTGATGTTTCCATCCTGGGTAAATACACCATCTTTGCCTCTCTTAATTGTATAAGAAGGAACTGCAGATGCTGGAAAATCAAAGGTACACAAAAATGCTGTAGAAACTCAGCGGGTGCAGCAGCATCTATGGAGCGAAGGAGATAGGCAATGTTTCGGGCCGAAACGTTGCCTATCTCCTTCGCTCCATAGATGCTGCTGCACCCGCTGAGTTTCTCCAGCATTTTTGTGTACCCTCTCTTAATTGTATACTTTTATATACTTCTATCAGGTTCCAGAGAATGGTCTCTTTAAAATGCTGAGATCACTTATATTACATATGCAATCCATCATTCACCAAGTTTTCAAATGATTACAATGACTAAGGCAGGTAGTCATCTGCAAAAAAGAGCAATCTTGATTTTCCACGCAAGACACAATGCATATTAAGGGTTGATGCAAGAAAGTACATAACTATTTATTTTGTGGTTAGACAAAAATGCTGGAGAAACTCAGCGGGTGAGGCAGCATCTATGGAGCAAAGGAAATAGGCAACGTTTACGGGTCGAAACCCTTCTTCAGACTATTTATTTTGTGTTGGCTCCAACTCACGGCCAATGTAAAGTAATAACATCACCTTTAAATGCACCGTATCCAAGCCACAACTCTTCATTCATCCTTTGAAAAAGCACAATTTGCAACAACTCCCATGCAATTTTCATTTCTGCTCAACAGCGATCATCTCCTGCCAATGGAATGCAGATGAGTATCAACATTTCCAAACCCCGCAAAGCTATTTTAAGGAATCCCTTGAAACACAGAGGTTTCTTCAGGAATCTTGCAACCGGGTTTTATTCCACAAGAACAATTAAACGGAACGGCAGCTTACACAATTAACACCCAGGATCCTGAAGAACACCAGGAGGATATCATTAAAGGTCCCATAGTGCTCACAATATGCAAATATTTTCGCAACCATTTAAAAATGTTTAGCGTAGGAAGGAACTGCAGATGCGGGTTTACATCGAAGATAGACACAAAATGCTGGAATAACTCAGTAGGACAGGCAGCATCTCTGGAGAGAAGGAATGGGTGGGTGACGTTTTGGGTCAAGGCCTTTCTTCAGACCCGAAAGATTAGTTTAGTTTAGAGATACAGCATGGAAACAGACCCTTTGGCCCACAGAGCCCGCGCCGACCAATGATCCTACGCACTATGGACAATTTACAGAAGCCAATAAACCTCCAAACCTGCACGATTTTGAAACGTGGGAGGAGACCAGAGCACCCAGAGAAAACCCACGCAGTCACAGGGGGAACGTACAAACTCCGTGCAGACGGCACCTGTAGTCAGGATAGAACCTGGGTCTCTGGCGCTGTAAGGGAACAACTCTATCGCTGCGCCCAAGTTCTACAGTAACTTGATAGTAACCCTTGCGTATGTGGAAGGCAATGGTGCGCTTTAAAGGAAAGAGAAAGGGACGGTGAGAGAGAGAACTGGGGTATTACCTTCCACATCCTCAAGGTCAGCTGGGGGAGGGCACAAAGGCCAAAGAGGGCCGGGCGAGGAAATGGATGACGGTTCATTGGATGATCCGGATGGAGGTTAACGGGAGGAGGCCCTGCAGCAACTTGGGGCCCATCTGGGTCAGACGCTGCTCCAGGAGACTGAGCACACAGACAAAACCTGGCCACCCTTGCACGTGGGCTCAATGGACCATTCTATACTCTCTGGACTAATGGGATGGCATGGCAATAATTTGCTGAACTCTCTGCAGAAGCGCTGTGAAATTAACGAACAATTGAACAGTAAGTGTGCTGGCCCGGAAATCCCTTTTCACACCTCCAAAAATAAAAGTGCTGCACAGTTGAAAACTGTTGAATGCAAAGAACAAAATTGCTCACACACTGGGCATCTTTGTGCCCGTTGAGAAATTCAGCCCCTGACTCGACGGTGAGATTTTATTTTTGCCCTAGTTCTATTTCTCTGGCTTCAACTTCTCCAAATGACAGCAACAATTGTGCAACTCCAAATTTTGCCCACTGTGAGGTTTTGGACGTCACTGGTCTGAAAAAGAACAATTTTTATATATTTTTTAGAACAACCAGTTTTATGAAGTCTGTTTTTTCCCTGAAACAATGTTATTTATAGGCCAGCACTCAATGTGTCTAGCTTTGTCCTCGCAGAAACTTGTGACCTCCTGTCGCCTCAAGTACCGCCTCGGGCATGCGCCTCCTCTGTTTTGTCCATGGAGGCCAGGTTCGCTATCAGTCACGGCTCTCCACTCTCATGATCATTGCAGGCTGCCGCTGCAGATCTTTGCCTCATACACAGAGCTGCTCACTGCTGCATTACAGAATGAGCAGCACAGTAGCACAGCGATAGAGTTGCTGTGTTCCAGTGCCAGAGATCCGGGTTTGATCCTGCCTCATGGCGCTGCCTGTACGGAGTTTGCACGTTCTCCCCGTGACCGTGCGGGCTTCTCCGGGTGCTCCATTTTCCTCCCACATTCCAAAGACAAACAGGTTTGTAGGTTAATTGGCTTCTGTGAATTGTCTCTAGAGTGTAGGATAGAACTTGTGTATGGGGATCGCTGGTCAGCGCAGACTCGGTGGACAGAAAGGCCTGTTTCCGCGCTGTATCTCTAAACTAAACAGCATACTCAAGGAGTGAAGAGCAGCCCGCAGACGCAGACAGAGTGGACATGGACATTTGCCTGCACTGCAGGCTTCCCCTGTGCAACTGCGCTCACTCACATCCTGTGCATATTCCCTGGAAACCTGCTAAGTGTATCTGGCTATAGTGCTCGAGGATCTATATGGTCTATGTGGCCCCAGGACACAAATCAGACCTCTTGTGAACATTTCCATTTCCACCATATCCAAGCCTTCAGTTTCTTGAGAGCACATCCGAGCCCCTTCCTATTGTTCATTTATTCAGTAGCAACACTCTCAGGCAGCTGGAAGAGTGTATTTGGGGTATTGCACAGGAGTGGAAAATGATGGGTAAGTATTTCAGAGATCATGGGTTGGGGTGTTGGGTGAAACCTGCTTAATTGAAAATTCTGATGATTGGGATACAAGGTGAACTCAGTTTCAGGTGAGGTCGGATACCAAGTTGACCCGTGCCAATCTGTCCTTGTGCCAGGTATGCACCACATTCATACAATCGCAAACATGGTGGACCAAAGGAGCTGTTCCTGTGATGTACTGCTTTATGTTCAAATTCAAGAGGGTGGATCGATGTGGCTGCCGTTGGTAATGGAAGCCATTGTGAAGTGACTGGAACTCAGCATCACAAAGCTACATTCCCGCAATGGCGCAGCGGTAGAGTTGTTGCCTTCCAGCGCCAGTTCGATCCTGATAATGGGTACTGTCTGTACAGAGTTGGTAGTCTCCTTGTGACTGTGTGGGTTTTCCCCGGGTGCTCCAGTTCCCTCCCACATTCCCCCTTGTGCAGGTTTGTAGGTTAATTGACTTCTGTAAATAGTCCTCAGTGTGTAGGGGAGTACTGGTATATGGGTGATTGTGGTTGGCGTGGACTCGATGGGCTGAAGGGCCAGTTTCCACACGATGTCTCTGAACTAAACTAAACTAAACTGAAGACATCACACGTGCCCACTATTTCATATTTGCTATTTTTTACAATAATAAAGGCCAGCAAAAGTCTGAGCATGCGCACATCCTGGACTTTAAAGTGTCCAAGATGTTCCATGAACATTGTGTTTTATAAATGTTGTTCCTAATTTAGTGCCTGAGCAATCACTGATTCAGCTGCCCCACACTGGTAATAATGAAAGGGCAGATCGTGCATTTGCAGCTAATGTCAGGCAGAAGCATATTACACACTGATGTGATGGTGTCATGTTGCTATCATAATGAAAATGTAAACGCAATAGATTAATTATACAGCTGCTAGTTTTAAAATTCATACACAGCATGTTGGCATCAATAGAAAGGCCAGTTTTAATTGCCTCAGCTCCATTTGAAGAGTGCTTTGTGAACCACTAAGATAAAAAAAAAGACTTACCCCGATAAAACAGAGAGCGGAAGGGATTAGTTTAATTTGGCATCATGGACATTGTGGGCCGAATGGCCTGTTCCTATGCCGTTCAAGACACAAGGCTGTTTTGATATCCCTCTGATGATGTCCCAATGCCCTGCAGAGCATTAAAGTCCTTTTGAAGCATAATCACATTGTAAGGCCAGTAGTGCTGTGGGTCATTTGTCTGCACCAACTTCCCACCAAACATATTCATTGAAGGACGCAGCCAAGATGCTAGCAATGACCTCCTGCTTTTCTACATGATAGAGGCAAGGGATCTTTTGTTTCCACCAAGAGAGTAGATGCCGTCAAGGTTAAATGCCTCATCCAAAAGATTGCCCTGCGATCAGTGTCGTGCTGCTTCAGGCTGGATTTAAGTGCAGAAACAAAGAACTGCAGATGCTGGGGAATACGCAAAAACACACAAAGTGATGGAGTAACTCAGCGGGTCAGGCAGCATCTGTGGAGAACAAGGATTGGTGATGTTTCGAATCGAGACCCTTATTCAGACCGATTGTACGGGAGGGAGAAGAAAGCTGGAAAAGGGGAGAGGCAGGATAAGGTGTGCCAGATAATAGGTCGACTCAGACGAAGGGGTAGTTTGACAGGCCGATGGCTGGAAGAAAGGTCAGTGATAAGAACAATGGGTGTGAGACAGGTTTGAAGAGTTGAGGATTGTGTGTCCAGGGGGAGGAATGTAGCGGGAGAGCAGAAAAAGGTGGGAATCCAGGTGGGGCCCAGGGGAAGGAATGGTGGGGGGGGGGGGGGGGGGGGGCAGGGGGGAAGAGAGAGGAGGGTGCTGGGGAAAAAGGTGGTGGGGGGGGGGGGGGGGAAATAGTTAGAGATTGCTTAAAATTGGAGAATTCAATGTTCCTACCATTGGGTTGTAAGCTGCCCAAGCAGAATTTGGTATAAGGCCTCACTCTGGCAATGGAGGAGAGCCAGGACAGAAAGGTCAGTGTGGGGAATGGGAAGGTGGGTTAAAATGGTCAGTAAAACCAGGAGATCCAGTAGGCCTTGGCGGGCCAAGTGCAAGTGTTCAGCAAAACTGTTGCCAAGTCTGCACTTTATCTCGGCAATGTGCAGGTGGTCAAATCGGGAACACCGGTTGCTGTGGATGAGGTTCATCTGTCTCATTGCTGGGGACCCTGGTTGAAGTTGGGGGAAGAGGTACAGGGACAGGTGTTGTGTCTCCTGCAGTTGTAGGGACAAGTACATGGAGTGGATGTGGTTTGGGTGGAAAAAGGTAAATGAACCAAAAGTTGCAGAGGGAGCGGTATCTGTGGAAGGCAGAAAGTGGCGGAGATGTGAAGATAGGAACGGTGGTGGGATCACGTCAACGAAGTGACAGAAATGTCGGAGTGTGGTGTGTTGGATGCGGAGGCTGGTGGGGAGAATGTGAGAAACATCTCTGGGGAGGGGGAGCAAGAGCAGAGGTACGGGACACAGAGTTGAGGCAGGTGAGGGATCACATACACTAAAGAAAGAGGACATCTCGTATGCGTTAGAATGGAAAGTATCATCTTGGGAGCAGATGGTGACCAGACGGTGGAATTAAAAGTAGGGGAAAGCAGAAGGAGGAATTGATAGTAGGTCAAACCACACCCTCCCCATGTACGTTCCCCTGTTACCGCAGGAGATGTAAAACCTGTCCTTATACCTCCTACCGACTCCCACAGTTATCGGGACTACACTTTCTCCCACTCTGCTTCTTGTAAAGACTCCAAGGACTGAGTAGTGATTCCTCATAGAGTAACTGGCCCTTTGGTCCCATCATCAGCTACTCATCTACCCTAATCCCATTTATTAGCACTTGATCCGTAGCTTTCAATGTATCAATGATGCAGGTTTTCGTCAGATGCTTCTCGTGAATCTCTACCTCCAGCACCTTCTCAGGCCATGCATTCCAGACTCCTACAACCCTTCTTCCTCAGATCCTCTCTAAACTCTTATCTCTTATCTTAAACCTATGCCCTCCGCTTTCGATACCACATCATGTTTTCCACAAAAGTGCCTGTCACACAGTACGAGGTAATTCAAGAGTTCTCCCGAGTTTCCCCTAATTCGGAGAATTACGGTAATAGCCGCTCGTCAGTACTCGGGGCTCTCGTGGACATTTTCCAACATGTTGAAAAATCTTCACGAGTCTTCATGAGCTTACCGCGTTTCCCGAGTACCTGCTGTTAGCGTTACGAGCCGCTAAGACACGTCCCGAGCTCCGACGCACCCGCTACGTACATTCTACGTGCTTACCACGAGTTTGATTTTTTTTTTTTAACTCGGGAGAGCTCTTGAATTACCTCGCACAGTGGGACAGGCCCTTTACTAGTCTCCTGTGTTGCAAGCTTCAATGTTTCTATGTGCCACCACAGCAAATAGAAACATTTCATTGTTAATCATGCATAGTGTCACTTGGGCAATCATGAGATCATGAAAGGCACTTTTATTTCATACAACGTGTGTATTGCAGACACTGCAAGGTTTTAATGCTTATCCAGTAATTGCAAGTCTTCAACTTATCTTCCACGCAGAATTTCATGTTCCTCGGTAAGACCACAAGAAAACTATCTCCACCTCTGGCATTAAAACAATAACATACCCAGAAAGAAAGACTGAATATTATACTGAAGGAAACTGGTTCCTGCACAACAGCCAAACCGATCGTGGACAACTAAGACACATGCAGCGTTCTATTTTCAATCATGCATTTCATGTACTTTTTGATCTGGCATGTTGTGGTTCAGGATCTCAATTCAGAAAATACTCAATAACGCCGTAATTCAAAAAGTGAATGAATGGGTTTTTGAGAGGAGTTTTACGAAGGGAACTAGAATTTACCATGGCAACTGCATCTGCGTACGTCAGTCTCATTTTGCATTAAGGTCACAGAATAAATTCTTTTCTACATGAAGGAACAATTTTTATTTTTAACTGCGTTACAACGCACTTACCTCAGTAGCATGTGACCAACATTAGAATATATTTACACTCTTTGCCAATGTGCGTATGTTTGGATGTCTGCAGTGCATTATCTCTCTAGCAGTCCACGGTTTTCTAATCTCTTATTTCCCACCTTGTTTGTGTGTGGCAGTTGTACAGTGGAGAAATTGTGTATCATGCAATGATTTCAGACGTGATGCATTTTCCAGCATGCTGGAATTGGGTTTGGACCAACAGGAATGTTTGTCTGTTATGAGAATACAACTTACTGCACTAAACTCAATGCAATGATGAATCATGTACAAGACGCCGATTTGTTTGAATTTTAGATTTCCTTCTGTACTGTACTTAAATAATTCTTTAGAAATGATCAATTGCAACTTGTCCTAAATCCGATCTATTATTGTAGTGCAGGTGGGAATCTATTTACTTTAACTTTGTAAACGCCTCGGTTATTGAAGAAAAAGGATTTTTGAACATTTTGAACATTTCTCGGCTAATCGTGATAATTTCTGGCTTAAAGGAATTAACCATTCATCAAGGGTGAAAGAATAATAATGCTCTTTGCTGAATCTCATCATCACCAAGAGCTGCCCTTAGCCTCATGGATTAGGTCAAACTCCTGACCTGCACAAATAGGGATGCCTGCTGTCCCGTATTAGCCGGGACATTCCGTACAGTATATTGGGCTAAATTGGTTTGTCCCATACAGGACCGCCCTTGTCCCGTATTTGACTGCTACTACTTGGTCGAGGGGTCTGTCGGGACACCACGACCCGTCCTTCTCATGGCTGATCATCGGTTCATGAGTTGGATGGGGTGCCAGACTTTGTGCATAAAGTTCGGTGCCCAGGCCAAATCTCCTCAGCTGGGCTGCCGGCTGGACTTTGTGTGCATTCCCTCAATTGTCATCACTCTGTCCCTATACATCCTCTCTCACCTCCATCCAGGGATCCCAGCTGTCCTTCCAGGTGAGACAGAGGCCCGTCTACATTTGCTGCATCCGGTATTCCCGATGTTGCCTCCAATACATCAGCAAGACGGAGTGTAGACTCAGCGGCCATTTCAATGAACACTTACACTTTGTCCAACAAGACCTGCAGGGACTCCTAGCTGCTATCCATTTGAACTCCTCTACGCCTTCCCAAACTGATCTTTCTGATCTGGTCTTTCTTAACTGGAGGAACACCATCACATATTCAGTATATAATATATACTAGACTAAGTGGGACCCATTGGGTCCCATGTTCACACGGGAGGGCTGGTCACCGGACGCAATATTCCACCTCTCTACCAATTCCAATATCTGTGTCCAGTGGGGTGGGGGGGGCTTTCTGGAGCGCTGGTATGGGTGTTGTTGGCTGCAGGGACTACTGGTCTCCAGAGGGCTAATATGGACATTGTGGGCCAAATGGATTCTTGGGGTGGCAGCTCAGTCCCTCAAGCATGATGTGCTGGCAGCTCACTCACGGGGGGTGGACTGGCAGTTGACTCACGGCTATTCCTTGAAATTCCATTTCAAGCAGGGTGCAAGGCCACCAAATTCAAATCCATTTTCCTACCATTTCAAGCAGGGTGCAAGGCAGGGGGGGGGGGGGGGGGGGGGGGGCGGCTGGGCCACGTTGAAAACTCTGCGCAGCTGGCCGCGAGGAGCAGAGCCATTATGACGTCATCAGCTCGCTTCAGCTCGTTAGATTTAAAAAAGATCTGATTGGTGAAGAATTTGAAGATAACTCGGGAATTAATAAATCAAATTTTCAAATGAGGCGATTTTCGACATCTTGCGGTAAATCTCTACCGGAATATGTAAAAATGTCACCATTAGCGTGTCGGGTTCGATGAGATGTGAATCACACACAAGCAAACAATGAAATAAGTAAATATCCAAGTTTTATAAGTATACTAGACCAAGGGGGACCCGTTGGGTCCTGTCCCTTCAACGCACGGTCGCGGGGGGGAAGCTGCGGCGTCACACACACAAACCACCCTCCACACACACAGGGAGGGTGAGGGGGGAGGGGAGAGGAGATAGATGGGGAAGGGGGAGAGAGAGAGAGGAGGGTGAGAGAGGAGGGAGAGGGGGGGGTAGAGGGGGATGGGAGTGGGGGAGAGAGAGTAGAGGGGAGAGAGGAGGGGGGAGAGAGGAGGGGGTAACTGAGGGGGTGTAGGGGAGGGGGTGGGGGTTGGATGAGGGGAGAGGGGGGAAGGGAGGGCGAGCGAGGAAGGTGAGAGAGGGTCGAGAGTGGGGTAGAGCGGGGAGGGGAGGGGGGAGAGAGGAGGGGGGAGAGAGGAAGGGGGTAGAGAGGAGGGGGAGAGAGGGGGAGGGGGAAAGGGGGAGAGGGGGGAGAAGAGGAGGAGGGAGAAGAAGAGGGGGGGAGAAGAAGAGGGGGAGAGAGGAGGAGGGGAGCTGGGCTAGCGGGGGTGCTGCGAAATGTGGAGAGAGCCCTAACGTGACATATAAAAAGAAAAGCAAAATAATAAAATGGCAGAACCAGCAAATAAAAAGACCAGACCATATCATGATGATATCACGTCAGAGATTGCAATACTGAGCCCCAAGTCGCTATGGGTCTGTGAAACTAATAATCTTTTCACTCAAGTGGCAGAATTTTCTAATTAAAAAGCAATTTTAATTAAAAGCAACTCCTCAGCCAAATAAGTATGATCTAATTGTACAGTGTAAGTTTGATGGCATTCATATCACTAATGCTGCCGAACCTGGTATAGGGAGCACCATCACAGGTGAATGATGTAGAACTCCAGATCCCTGAGCAGGGAATTTGAAAGACAAGCCAATATACCAGTAAACTGTTAATTAGAACGATGGCATGTTTATCTACCTCGACCACGTCGTTTGCTTCAGACATCTTGGTGACTGTGGTCTCGCACTCTCCAATAAAGTCGTGTCCACCGTCGTTATCATAATCGTAGCACAGAACCTGGAACAAGAGTAGCACAAGTGTGGAACATTAACTCCTGTGAAAGTCAACAGACTAGCAGGCATCGGTTTGGATTCTGGCCTCTGTCGGTGATGTGCAGAAGGTGTTTCATGTGAGCATTTCCAAAGCCTAGAAAATTGGACTGAAGTAAATCCATCTGTGCCTGTTTTTTTCCCCCCTAAATCACAAGTAGCACATTATTTACGATTTTGGGCATGAATTGCAGTGAATGCACATGGTGATGTCCCGTCAATTTGTTTCTCTGCTTTATGACAATATGATTTGTGTAAATGGATGTGTGGTGGTCAGTATGGACTTTATTGGTAAATAAAAACTGGACACCTGCTGTCACAGTTCACCCCAAAACTGATAGTATTTCCCTGTTGTATTTTGCAAGCTCAATGACATTGTCGATGTGCACGGTGAATACATCGCTTGCGATACAACAAAAACGGAATCAAAAAGGTCAACAATCCGCAGTCTGTACATCAGACTCACAGTTCCACAAGAGTACATCAAGCTGAAAGTAGAGAAGCCAGCGGAAATTAAAGGGACGATGGTGGAGGCACATTTGTAAAGCCCCAGTAGTCTTCTGTAAGATGACCTCTTTACACTAGCAGCAACCCTGAGCATCGATCAACTGGTATCTTCAGTTCTTCAATGCCCACCAGTGCTGCACGCTCACTCCCCTCACTGAACTGAATACCCCCTCGATATCACCCCTCCCACTCTGCCGCAACCCCCCCCCCCCCCAACCCTCCATCCCCTACATTGCTAAGGCAGGAACTGTGACTGGGACACTCTCCCTCAACAGTGCTAATCTGACCCAGTTGGCAGCAGCAAACACAGTTTGGTGTATCTGTCATTTGTCAATGCAGGAGGGGGCTTCTGACTCCTCTTTGAGCTGTGAACCATGATAATATTTCTTATATGAAGGAGGTCCCAATACTGCCCCCCCCCCCCAACACCCCACCACTTTTTATGCATTTGTTTAAACAGTCAGTCACCAAAAATGGATTCAATCCAACTTCTAAGCATCAGTGTCCATTACTGTATCTGATTTCTTTCCTTGCTCCAGGACAGAAGGAGGTCATTTGGGCCATTCTGTCCGTGGCAGCCCTATGGAAGAGTGTTCGGTTGTTTCTAAGCCTTTGCTCTTTTCCCACAGCCCTGCAAGTATACTGCAGGTTCTGGTATATACTGAAGATAGACACAAAGTGCTGGAGTAACTCAGCGGGTCAGGCAGCATCTCTGGAGGAAAAGGTTGGGTGACTTTATGGCTGAGTTACACCAGCACTTGTGTCTACCCTTCCCAAGTATTCATTTATTTCTCCAGTCACTCAAAACCTTATTACTGTATCTGTATATACCACAGTTCCATGCAGCACTGTCAAGATTCCTCACTGCCAAACTCACTGAATAAATTCTCCTCCCCTTTCCTTCCTGCATTTACATCCATCCATTTTCTTAAATCTGTATCACCTGGTTACTGCTCCTCTTGATGGTGGAAAGGAAATCTCTTTTGTTATTGCATCGTAATCTTTCAACTGGCTGTTATTTCCCACTAAGTTGTGTTCAGCCTTCTCCGTAACCAGTTCTACAAGAGTAAATAAAGCCAGCTTCATCCAAGCCTGCCATCCATTCCTGCTTATTACTATGAATGTATAATACCTCTGGAGCAGAATTGTAAAACTGGTAACAATCCTTACTTCCAATGCACGACTGATCATATCCAACTCTGTAAAGAGCTCTGTCGACTATTGTATCACCACATTCTCACGTTTAGGTAAAAAAATACCTACTGTTGATCCAAGATATGTTGGCATTTGGTCACACACCTGGCAATAACTACAGATATAGTCACGCATGGCCTAAGTAATAACCAAAGATAGAGAGGTAGAGTCATGAATAGTCCAGCATCAGACTAAGGAGGAATTACACTCTGATGAATGTGACACACAAGAATCGACACACTGATGTATCATGAAGTAGCATAAAACCCATCAAAACAGTGCTGTATAATACCTCTCCCATAGAGTCTTTATCTTGGATGTCACTGCTGGTTTCATAACTAAATGCATTAAAACTAATGGTGGTTTATAGTTGCTATTGGGGAAGTACCGATTACCTTTATGGTCTTGTCCACATGGGCATCACACAGGGACACAAGAGGCATGCTGAAAGGTTTCCAGATAGGGTCAAGAGTATTTTTTATAACCTGCAAAACAAATGAGAAAATTACCAAGAACTGTACAATCCACACCCAGAATCAGTCAGACGTCTTTCATAAAATGTTCAATGTAATTGATCCAGCAAGTCTTACTGTCAGATGAACCATCATCGCAGAATAAAATAAATTCGCATTAAGAAGAGGCTTCTAAGCTACCTAGATGGCCCGCTTGACCATAGCTGAGTAAGTTGGATCAGAATTGCCTGCACTGAATGTATAAAATAGTAAATGTCGAGAATCTGCTTCTGAAATTTGGATTCATTGAATTGAAGGTGGAATACATGCAGACACAAAAACACAGCCTCACTGAGGTATACAGCTGCTCCTCGACCTACGATGGGGTTACGTTCCGATAAATCCATCGTAAATCGAAAATATCGTAAGTCAAAAACGCATTTAATACAATTTGATCACGTGGCCGGACGTGACGTGCGGCTCGCGGCCGTTGTCCAACGTTTGCACCATCGTAAAGTCGAAATGTTTTAAGTCGAAGCATCGTAAATCGGGGAACATATGTACAGGACATTTAATGCACTGACCAGAAATGTACCTCTACCATCTAGATGTCCACAGGATAGCAAAGTGGCAGAGGGTTCGATCCTGGCTATGGGTGCTGTCTTTGTACGTTCTTCTTGTGACCGTGTGTTTTTTTCCCCGGGTGATCCAGTTTCCTCCCACATTCCAAAGACATGCAGGTTTGTAGGTTAATTGGCATCTGTAAATTCCCCCTTGTGTGTAGGATGCAAAACTGGGATAACATAGAACTAGTGTATGAGTGATTGTTGGTCAGTGCGGACTCCGTAGGCCGAAGGGCCTGTTTCACCACTGTATCTCTAATCTAAACTAAACTAAACCTAGTCTGCGATCTGTGCTGAATTAGTTGGCCTAACTTTAGGATGGGGATGGGGGCAGGATATGAGGAGGAGAGCAGGCTGGTTAACATAATAGACCTGTCCCACCGTACGAGTTCATTCCAAGAGCTCTCCCGAGTTTAAAAAATCAAACTTGTGGTAAGCATAGAGAATGAACGTAGCGGGTTCGTCGGAGCTCGGTGACGTCTCTTAGCGGCTTGTAACGCTAACGGCAGGTACTCGGGAAGACTCGCTAACGGCAGGTAAGCACGGGAAGACTCGTGAAGATTTTTTTTTTGATATATTTTTTTTTATTAAAGGTAATCAATTACAATGCTTCAAACAACTTTATATCAAATTAATTCAATTTGCATTAAGTAAAACACTAGTAATACTTATCTACTATTTTTTTTAGAAATAATGATAGAAAAAGAATAGAACAGTTATAAATCATTAAGAGAGTGATTAAATAATAATTTGATTATATATAAGAAAGAAAAGAGAAACGAAAAAAAAAAAAAAAAAAATGAAAAACCACAATATGTATTGTTAATAACACTACTACAAGTGATAGTATCAATAAAGACATATATGTTAATTCCAATATAAAAATGAATTATTCTCACCAAATCCCGCAGGGTGCACGCCGAGCTGTGTTGCCAAGAACAGCTACTTCTCTAAATACTGTATATATGGAGACCATATCTGTTCAAAAGAATTATACTTGTCCAATAGGACAAATCTAATTCTTTCCAGATGTAACGTCTCCATCATCTCTGTTGCCCACATTTTGGTTGTGGGGGATAATGTTCCCTTCCAAAATTTCAATATGATTTTTTTCCCAATTATCAAACAGTAATCAAAGAAATTTCTTTGATTTACTGTAAGTGATAGATGTAAATCCGGAATTCCAAATATTATTAGCTTTGGGTTAGGGTCCAATTTAACTTTGATGACTTCAGAAATAACTTTAAAAATTTCTGTCCAGTAATAATTCAATTTAGGACATGTAACGAAACTATGTATTAAATTTGCCTCTGCTTTCTTGCACTTATCACAAATAGCGGAGAGATTCGGAAAAATACTATTTAATTTAGTTTTCGAATAATGTAACCTATATAATACTTTAAATTGTATCAATATATGTCTGGCGTTTAATGAACACCGGTGTATTCGTTGTAGACTTTCTTCCCAGTTTTCTTTTGTTATAGCCAATCCCATTTCATTTTCCCATGCTTGACGATATATTTCCGTTATTGGATTCTCCTTATCCAAAATGATGTTATATATATAGGCTATTAATTTTTCTGTATTTGGATATAAATTAAACAGTTCGTCTAACAATCCTGCTTCTTTATTTTTATAATCTTGTGTATTGGATTTAATATAATCTCTAATTTGTAAATACCTAAACAAATGTTGTGGAGACAATCCATAAATATCTTGTAACTCCTGGAATAAAAGAAATTTTCCTTTTCTATAAAGGTGTTCTATCCTTGTAATTCCTAAATTTAGGATGGGGATGGGGGCAGGATATGAGGAGGAGAGCAGGCTGGTTAACATAATAGACCTGTCCCACCGTACGAGTTCATTCCAAGAGCTCTCCCGAGTTAAAAAAATCAAACTTGTGGTAAGCATAGAGAATGAACGTAGCGGGTTCGTCGGAGCTCGGTGACGTCTCTTAGCGGCTTGTAACGCTAACGGCAGGTACTCGGGAAGACTCGCTAACGGCAGGTAAGCACGGGAAGACTCGTGAAGATTTTTCAACATGTTGGAAAATGTCCACGAGAGCCCCGTGTACCGACGGGTGGCCATTACCGTAAATCTCTGAGTTTGAATCAGGGCAAACTCGGGAGAGCTCTTGGAATGAACTCGTACCGTGGGACAGGGCTTTTAGAGTTAAAAAGATGGAAAAATAAATCAACCCCGCTTCGAGCTTCTTATTGCTGGCTGGCAGACTCTGCTGGAACTGTGCTTACACAAGCCAATGTGGGAAGACCTAATTCAGTTTGGCAGTTGTGCCCTTCCAGTCCAATAGGCTGCCAACATCCATCTTACGCCTTACACCAAGATAATTTGCCAGTTGGGTGAGACACCGCAGGGCATGCAACATCTGTAAAACCAGAAGTTACCGGCATCAGGAGGGTTGGAAATTGATAAAAGGTTGTAAATTTGGGATTATTACAACTAACAAATGTAAAGTGAGTGGGTCCAACAGGCAGCCAATGCATTATTGAAGCATGCCCAAGGTTTGGAGCTGTGCAGCAGAACAAATATTGTCTTCAGGTCTTGGTTTTGGTGTCGTTCCAGAATATCACATCAGCTTTGGAGCAGTCCCAATACACTAAGTGTTCTGACAACACAGTTAGAAATCCCAGAGTCCCACTGAGAACAGCAATGCCGGCTTATGTCTAAGAGTCACACTTGTTTGCAGATTTTAAAGTTATGATATTAAGGGAATCTTTGAAGGGTAATGCACAGCGGGAGTAGAAGATGGTCTTGGGTGGTGAAGGTAAGTTAGCAACATCACACTGACTGCCTTTCATACACCCAGTCCTGCAATCAGTGGAATTAGTTGAATGGAATGCTGGTTAGAACAAGTAATGGGCAGCCTATGCAGTGCCACCTGCATTGTGCAATGTCCCAAACATCCTCCCAAGTCTACTTCTCATCCTTATGAATGTTGCAAGCCAAACGAGCTTTTTAGTGGAAAAATTGTGGGTTACATTTCCTTAAAATGTAATTCTTTACTGTCATTCTATCCTTAACGTTCTTTAGCCAGAGGGTGGTGAATCTGTGGAATTCATGACCACAGACTGCTTTGGAGGCCTTGGGGCATTTTTAAAGCAGTGATCGATAGGTTCTTGATCAGTAATGGGCATCAAAGGTTACGGGGAGAAGGCAGGGGAATGGGGCTGAGAAGGAAAAATTAAATCAGCCATAATCAATTGGCAGAGCAGACTTGTTGGCTGAATAGCCTGATTCTGTTCCCATGTCTATAGTCTTAACTTGAACCATGGGTCAGTCTGGACCAGGTACTCCAAAACCTCTTGAACAGCAACTCTAATGAACTCAAAGCTCAATTCTGGAGTGGAAAATTGTATCTAAATGCTTTGTGTCAACACTAATGAAACACACACCAGTGAGAGTCCGTGCCGACCAGCGATCACCCCGTACACTAGCACTATCTCACACACTAGGGACAATTTCCTATTTTTTTACCATAGCCAATTAACCTACAAACCTGCACTTTTTTGGAGTGTGGGAGGAAATGGGAGCACCCGGAGAAACCCCATGTGGTCACAGAGAGAGCGTACACATTCCGTACAGACGGCACTTGTAGTCAGGATCGAACCCGGGTCTCTGGCGCGGTAAGGTAGCAACTCTACCCATGGCCTTAAATCCAGTCCAGGCTACATGGCTTAAAACCTGCCTCTGTGATGCTAGTTCTGAAGATTCCACCCAAACCACACGACCCATCGCATGAGTTGAAAATCTACCATAATCCAACATAGCCATGAAACTCATCTCATCATGAATGAATGAATGAATGAATGGAATACGGTATGCAAATAGTGGCCACATAATGGCGCTGACAAAGTTACAAAGTAGACACAGTTTCTGCGCAGGTCCCTCTTTGTTCTTCCCCTCCCCCACCCCATCTCACGGCGGTCCACCATGCCGGCTCCTCCATTGACCATTGTTCTTCCCCCTGCCTCACGGGGGTCCCTCCCACGCCAGGTCCTCCATTGTTCCTTTCCCCGGCAGCGACGTCTTCACTCCACGTGGTCCGTTCTTGACCGTCGGTCGGTGCCCCCATCGACCTCTCCGCTATCTCTGGCCGACTCCAGGGCACTGACCCAGGCCCCGGCCGCAGGCTCCGTCAACTGGCAGCGAGCAGGCTCCGCTGACCCAGGCCCCATCAGCCACGTGCTCCGACATGCGGGCACTATGGCCTCGGCTACCCGGCAGCTCGCCAGAAGGCGCCTGCTGCCGAAGCGGCTCTCAGAGAAGCGTCCAGATGATCGTAGTGGTGTTGGATGTGGGGAAAGAAAATATCCACAACTGGTCCACTTGCTTTCCTAGGGCTGAGGGTAGTTATATTCTGCAACAAACCTCACTCCCTTCAAAGCACGCTGGTATTTGACAGTGAAACTGGAAACAACTTTCCATTTATCATCATCACCTTCAAAGCACAGTTAATCAACCTGCATCAAACATCAACATCAATTAGTGTCACGGGGATCTCCAGTAACCTGCTTGGTCAATTCCAGCCCTGATTGCGTAAAGAAGTGTGTCAAAGGTGAAGAGGGGACGACAAACATGTGGGAAGAGCAAGTCATTTTTAACTTATAGATCTATCCTCTCATCAATATGATTTCATTCATTTCCTTCAGCTGACAGAGGCAATGTAAAAATAAATTTGCAGTAAAACGAGAAGCAACTCCTTTGACCCTTACAAAACAACCTGGAAACAATGAAGTGATTCACACGCAATAAAACTCTCCGTGCAAGCTGTGATTTTAAGAGGCATTTTATATCATTTGTGTCCAACGTGACAAACATTCTAAGCAGGTACTCTTGTAATTGTCACATTTAAAATATGTAACTATTCATTATTGCCTCCTCAATATGGGTTATTTGGCAGAGATACACAATGTTTGTTTTTGCCACATATAATAGGATTGTGTGTGTGCGTTTGCTGTGGATGAGGCACAAAATAGCTAGTTTAAAGGCTCATTCAATAAAAGCCAGGGAATTCATTTGAAGGAGCATACAGGAAACCCCAGGAAAACCCTGTCTTAATCTCTGGCCTGTGCTGGTTGAACTGATCACAGTCAAACTCTCAGAGTGCGAGAGTTGCCCCCTTACTAATCAAGAACCTGTTTTGTTTAGTTTGGTTTATTGCCACGTGTACCGAGGTACAGTGGAAAGCTTTTGTTGCGTGCTAAGCAGTCAGCAGAAAGACAATACATGATTACAGTCAAGCCATTGACAGTGTACAGACCCGGTTTCCTGTAATAGGGAGGGAGAGCAATTATCTTTTAATAGGATCAAAGCAAATAGCCAATGTTTGGGTGCAAGTTTGGTAAGCTCCACCTGATGTACACTCTTCGATTGATCCCTTTGCTGAAATGCAGTTGTGCTCAACATCATAAGACAAGCCCATGCTCAGGAGCTGGATGTTGATTTCCTTTCATTCAGCTGGTTCAAATTTGGATTTAATGAAGAAACCAAGTTTTCTGTGCCTAGAAGTTATAATTGCACTGCTCCCTGCTTTCAATTAAAAGTAAAATTAGTTTAGTTTAGAGATACAGTGCAGAAACATGCCCTTCGGGGCCACCGAGTCTACGCTGATCGGCAACCCCTCACATACTTACACTATCCTACACACACACACACACACACACACACCAGGGACTATTTACAATTATACAAAGCCAATTAACTTTCAAACCTGTGTGTCTTTGGAGTGTGGGAATAAACCGGAGTTCCTGGAGAAAACTAACGCAGGTCACGGGGAGAACGTGCAAATTCCGTACAGACAGCACCGGTAGTGGTGATGGAACCCTAGTCTCTGGCGCTGTAAGGCAGCAACTCTACCACTGTGCCAGCGTACTGCCCTCAATGTAAGGGAACATTGGAGGCTTGTTGCAAGGTGCATGAGCTGAGATTGGCCTTCCTGTTCTTCAATTTGCTGGGGTGCTAATCCATGGACTATCCTGGACATGCCCCACGGCGACCAACACCATTCATCACACGCCCGGGCGCTGTTTCCAGGAGTTTGTCCAGGTGTGGGTGGCCTGTGGATAGTGTGGATGAGCAAGGCAAATGTTGCGGACGTTTGAGAGGCCGACTCCAGCTTTGGAGGGCTCCCTCCTGTGTGAGCAGGTCCCAGCCCTCGGTGCCCACAGCTGAAACCCCACCACCCTTTCAGCAATGTTCCACTGGCCCTCATTCTGTGTGTCCACTACTTCCCACCCAGGTATTACTCTCAATCCATCCCAGCTAGTAACACTCACCTTCCATTCCATCCTACAACCAACTTGTCAACCACCTCCATCCTGGCTACCAACTCCTTCTCTCCACCTCTGAATCCTCTCCCAGCTTGTTGCCCCATTTCCTTTCTGATGCCCGGCCCATTGCACACTAGCAATTTAACAAACCTAAACAAGTGCAATTTATTTCGACATAAAGTGCTGGAGCAACAGCAGGTCAAAGCAGCATCACTGAACATGGATAGGTAGCGTTTTGAGCCAGGACCCTTTTTTCAGACTTGTCTATAGAAGGGTTCGGACCTGAGATGTCACCCATCCATGTTCTCTGGACATGATGTTGCCTGACCTACTGAGTTACTCCAGCACTTTGTGTATTTTTTTGTAAACCAGCATCTGCAGTTCCTTGTTTCTACATTCTGCCGTTGATTTAGTTTAGTTTAGAGATACAGCCTATAAACAGGTCCTTCAGCGCACCGAGTCCAAGCCATACCATACATGAAGGGAGATACGTCTTCACTCCACCATTGAAGCGATGCTTTTCCCTCACTTTCTCTCAAGACCCACACGTCATATCTTTGAATATGCCTTTATGCACATTAGTACGAGTCACATTCAATTCAGAAAACTTTCCTGATCTTACGTTCTTAAACACCTTGTGCTGAATATGAATGAAAGACAGTTATACAACTTGTAATTTTCATTTGCATTTAACGAGGAAACAGATTGCACAATTTCCATAGTTGCCACAATCCTCTGGTTTACTTTAGATGTGACAACGGCAGGAAAGTTAGGCCTGTATCCACCACAGATCATTTAACAGCAACCCTTAACCAAGAAATTCCTCATTCCACAGACAGCAAAAAATAAATCAAGAGAAGACCATTTGGCCCTTCCTGTCCCTTCTGCCACTCAGTAGGTTCATGGCTGGCCTTTCACCTCAGTTCATTTTTTGCTGCATCAACACAATACTTAGTAATATCTAAATTTTTTTAATTTAATTCTAGATGTGTCTTAATACACTCTGCCCTCTTGTGTGGAGAATTCCAAGGATTCACTACACTGAGCTGACTTCTTATTTTGAGCTTGTTCAGATGTGTTCAATGCCTGGAGCTTCCGGCCCAGCACGGTTCCTCATTGACACCAGCGGTGGCCCATTGCACCCCAGCAATTCAATGAGGCTAAGCAAGTGCCATTTATTTAGCCACACAGTTCTGGAGTAACTCAGTGGGTCAGACAGCATCCCTGGAGAACGTGGATAGCTGACATCGTGGGTTGGGACCCTTCTTCAGACTTGGTTTGAATTTCAATGAGCTCACTTCATATTCTTCCAAATCAAAAGAATGATCTGCTTAATCCCTCTACACATGACAAATACACCATCCTGTGAATCAATCTGTGAAACCCCTCCATGGTAAGTTTATCCTCCTTAGATAGGGAAACCAAGCACAATATTTCAGACAAGAGTCTCACCAGAGACCTACGTAACTGGAGCAAAACATCTCTTCTCTTTTATTCAAACCGCCTCGGATTGTGTTTTCCTTCCTAATTCTTTGCGCTAGCTGAAGATTAATTTTCAGTGGTTATTGTGGGTGGAAATTCAGTCTCCCCCGAACATCAACTCATTTTAATCTCCAAAGTCCTTTGGTTAATATTTTTTTGGTCTACATTACAAGTCTTTCCAGTGATGTAATACCATCTTTAACGTCACCATGTTGGCTGCAGCTTGAGACTTCTTTTATTGGGATTTTGTGCGAAAGAAGGGATTTACTTGCAAACAATGTAGTGATTCATTAAATATTAGTAGTCTATTATTCACAGTTATATCTTAAAAATGCATCGCTCCAATCTTCCTCGGCCATCTTCCATATACATTTAGTCGTGGCTTTTGAATGACCGAATCTCTTCCAATTTTCATTTTAAAATTCTACTATATTTTGGCCAGTCTTCCAAAAAGGTCCTCTAACTAACAAATCATTGACTAGCCTACTCCCACTGCACAATCCAAGATCTTCAATTGTTCCCTTGTTCAATCCGCCGACCTCGTAAAACCTTTCTTATGCACTTCATGAATCCATGCTCCACACTATTAATGCTAATTTGGTTTGCTCAGTCTATATCTAGATTAGAGTCCCACATGATTATTGTATAACTCTTGTTCTGTGCATGTCTGAATTATACTATGCTCTAAATAACCACTACTGTTTGGAGACACCTATAGACATCTCCCACTGAAATCTTATTTTCCCTGCTGTCTCATAGCTACAACCAAACCAGTTCTATTGTTGCAGTATTTCAGAACACATGCTAAACTATTTCTCCCTTCCTCCATCCCAGCTGTCATTCAATGCATTTAGCAGCTCTAATTAGATTCTACTCGTCAAATGGGGATTGGAGTCGCGGATCATTCCCATCGTCTAAATTGTTGGTACGGCCCTCAATTAGTTTTTGAAATTTTTCTTTATTTACTACGATGGATTAATAATTAACTTCAATGGTAAGTCCGCTACTTGTACTCAATACATTGGCCGGAGGGCACTCTTCAGCACATGTGCATTTTCATTAACGTTTGACAGCATTAAACGCCCTGCAAATTCCCCTGTGAGCTATTTATGATTCCTGTACGTGGAATAGTTTGCGAACCATTTCACAATGGCCTGGGGGATCCATGTGTAGCTCAATACCTCATTGAATCAATCAGCTACAAATAAAGGAAAAGACAAAAGTTGGGGATAAAGGATGCTTTCCAGTGGAGCATTGAAATATTCTGCAACTGTTTTTAAAGAGGCTTATTCTTCTTAATTTCTATCCGTTTCCCGAAATTTGCTGTCAAATTCATTGCATGAAGCGCAGCCAGTTCTGCAGAAGGCTCATATGCATGTTATTTTTTTAATCAGCAACCGGGCTTCTTTTAATGAGTAGCTTTCACTTGTCATTCTCTTGGTCAATAGGGTGCCACTGAATAAATATTCATTTGATAATTTCAAATGTTCTCAGCGGGATTTCACATCTGCAAACCCGGAACTCTGGAGGAAATGACAGCGCACAACATAAACCCGAAGCTGAAGCCATTTCCCCTCCAGGGTGAAAATGGACAGAAGCTGTTATAAGCAGAATAAATGTTGCTCTCCTTAATGCGTATGGTTGGATGCTTCATGGAGTGAGGTCGGGTTATTTAAGCTTTTGAAATGGAGTGCAGTAAAAGGGACTGGTGGGGTAATGAAATATAAAGAGGAGAAAAGATGAAGATACCAAAAAACAGAGAACAATAGGATGGGAA
Source organism: Amblyraja radiata (assembly GCF_010909765.2). Taxonomy (NCBI): domain Eukaryota; kingdom Metazoa; phylum Chordata; class Chondrichthyes; order Rajiformes; family Rajidae; genus Amblyraja; species Amblyraja radiata. Next base: position 37,548,855 of record NC_045972.1, on the reverse strand, counting down.
TCAAAAAGTAAGATTGCAAAATAGAGGGAGATTCGATTTTTAAAAAAAACGTATTCCTATAGTGCCTCTCACAATCCTGGTTCATCTCACAGAACATTACAGCAAGATTCAATATTTTTGAAGTGTGAATCCTGTGTTAACATTGGAAAGGTTCCAGCCAATGTTACAATGCAAGTTCCCAAGCAATCAAGAACTGTAATGCCCCTGTCCCACTTGGAAAACCTGAACGGAAACCTCTGGAGACTTTGAGCCCCACCCAAGGTTTCCGTGCGGTTCCCGGAGGTTGCAGGTGGTTGCCGGAGGTTGCAGGTAGTGGAAGCAGGTAGGGAGACTGACAAAAACCTCCGGGAACCGCACGGAAACCTTGGGTGGGGTGCAAAGTCACCAGAGGTTTCCATTCAGGTTTCCTAAGTGGGACAGGGGCATTAGTCCATTTCAGTATTGTTGGTCCAAGGATAAATAGTGACAAGCACACCAGGGAGGATGTCTTTGAAATAGCACAATTGGATCATTCCGACACACCAGAGCTTTGGTCTAATAGCTCGTCTAATAGAGATAGCAGCTCTGACCATGCAGCACACCTTCAGTCATGGCTAGGTTAGTTTAGTGTAGTGTAGTAAACAGTGCCTTCGGTCCACCGAGTCTGCGCTGACCAGTGAACACCCCAGACACTAGCACTATCCCACACACTAGGGACAATTTACCATTTATGGAAGCCAATTAACCTACAAACCCGTACGTCTGTGGAATGTGGGAGCAAACTGGAGCTCCCAGAGAAAACCCACGCTGCCACGGGGAGAACGTACAGACTCCGTACAGACAGCATCTGCAGCCAGGATCGAACCAGGGTCTCCGGCGCAGCGCCACCGTGCTGCCAGAATGCACACCAAAGTGCCAGGTGCAAACTGTTTTCAAAACGAAGTACATTTTTTTAAATCCTGAAAAATGATCAGAAACAGCAGGAAATACTTGGCATGCGAGGCAGCATTTGTGGAGGCCCTGCTTTGCCTGCAAATGCTGTGATTTAAAATTATTGGCATCAAAATATAATCTTTATTTCCAGTTGTGTGTGCCCTCACAATGGCAAAACCATCACAGCAGGAGTGCAATGTTTTGCTTGCAGACAACAAGTGTTGGAGGTACGAAACAATATTGTATTAATATACTGAGCAAAGACCAAGAAAAGTAAATGTTTCCATTTAAGTCCAGCAACAACAGTTATAACATGGAGATTTTCCAAGCAGGTTGGAATCAAATGAACCATTTCATTTATTTGATTATAATATAAACAACATACCTCATTAAAAGCTGCGTGGGAGGGTGAGCTGAATACGAAACTAACAGACCAGCAATGGGACTCTGCCTTGGATTTGATCCATTCTTCCTCCATATGTGCCCGTCATGGCCTAATCCAATGCAAAGTCCTTCACAAAGTCCACTACACAAATGCAAGATTATCTAGAATTTACCCCGCTGTTAGGGACACCTGCAACAGATGTAATCAATCTCCTGCCAACCATAGCCATATGTTTAGGTCTTGCCCTAAGCTAGCAGCCTTTTGGAGGAGTGCTTTCGACTTGATAAGCAGAGCCTACGGCCAGACTATTCCTCCAAACCCACTGTCAGCCATTTTCGGTACCCCTCCCAACACCAACCTCTCTGTTGCGGTGAAACGGGTTCTAGCTTTTACAACCTTGTTAGCCCGGAGACTGATCTTGCTTAACTGGAGGCTCACCTGTCCCCCGACACACGCCCGCTGGATTAAGGAGGTGCTTTACAATTTAAAGCTTGAAAAACTTAGGTTCTCTCTCAAAGGCTCTACCAAGACATTCCTAGATACATGGAACCCTTTCTTGGAACTTGTTAACTCTCTCAACTTGTCCCCGGACTCGGAAGAGGACTGAGTGCTCTCCACCAATGTTCTGCTCTACTGCAGCTGCTCTCCCCTTAACCCCCCCCTCCCCACACTTATTTATTTAATTACTTACTTATTTACTGTTATTAGTGACCCCCTTTTTTTTTCTTTTTTTTCTTTTTTTTTAATTAGTACTTTTAGTTTCGTTTATCTTACCATATTTGTGTGGATGTGTATGTATGTGAGTGTTGTTTGTCCCCGTTTGGTTCCGACCTGATTCGGGTGGGTTGAAGGTGGGTAAGGGTAAGGGCTTTGAGGGTCGCCTACATACTGTTGCACAATTATGCCTTGACTGTCACTGTCTGCTATCATTTTGCTGTGAAATTCAAATAAAAAGATTTAAATCAAATAATATAAACAACATATTAAATTTGTAATCAAACATTAATCCCCTCAAACTATTGACATGTTTACACAGAAACGACTGTGACGGAAAGGAAGATCAGTCCTATATTTGAAAGGTGAATTAAAAAAGAGTTCCTTCTTTAATAGCTACAGAAATTCAATTAATTAACTTTGCAATATTGAAGTCGCAGGCTTACAACAATCTATCAGCAGTAAATACGTGGCATGTAAGGCAGGCTCAAATGCTCTAATTGTTGTAATCTGAAGATTATGTCACAAGAACACGAGAAAACTGGACGAGGTGAAAGCCATTTGGTCCCTCAAGCTTGCCCCACATTCATACAATTATTCGCATCTGTTTCAAGCTTCAACTCTTCCTTGCAATTTCCCACAACTTTCAATTCCTTATGGATGTGGAGAAGATGTTTCCACTAGTGGGAGAGTCTTGGATGTGGAGAGGATGTTTCCATGCGTGAGAGAGTCTAGGACTAGAGGTCATGGCCTCAGAATTAAAGGATGTTCCTATAAGAATGAGATGAGGAGGAATTTCTTTAGTCAGAGTGTGTGGTGAATCTGTGGAATTCTTCGCTCCAGAAGGCTGTGGAGGCCATCAATGGATATTTTTAAGGCAGAGATAGACAGATTCTTGATTAGTATGGGTGTCAGCGGCTATGGGGTGAATGGGGTTAGGAGGCAGAGATAGATCAGCCATGATTGAAGGGCAGAGTAGACTTAATGGGCCGAATTACCCAATTCTGCTCCTATCACTTATGACCTTACCAAAAATTTACATAACACCTCTTTAAATACCTCTTCTGATCTAGGTTCTAGAATTCCATATGGCAGTTCCACAAATTTCGCAGATTCGTCACCCTCAGAGAAGATTCCCACATACCTCAGTTTTAAACGACTGGTTCGTTATATTGTCACCCTGTCTCCTTACCTGAAACTCTCCCACTGGTGGAAGCCTCTTATTATCTGTCCTAAGTTAGGATATGTTTCAATAAGATCTTCCTTCATCTTCTAAACTCTTCTGAACCTCTTTAGCCATTCATGATAGAGCAATTATCTCATCCCAGGCGATAAATTCTTGATTCCTAACAGTTTCCTCTAGTTTCCTTACATCTTCCCTTTGAGAGTTGCTTAACACTTGCGTGCCTCAGCCTTACCTGGCCATGCTAAACTACCAGTAGGAAAAGGCAGATTGCTTCAATTTCACATAACAGAGTGGCTGAGAGCTTAAGGGAGCAAAGGAAATTGACTTGAGGCAAAAAAAAGACATAGAAAGCGAGTGAATTAGGAAAAGAGAGAGGGAGGGTGTAAGAATTACAATGTGTGATGTGTTGTGCTTTTGTGCAATATTCAAACAGGTGATGGGCTTTTGTGAAATATAATGCTGCACAGAGATGAACTTTGGAATTATTTTTTTTTAAACAGGAAGAAATGTTGGTATGGTCATTAAAAATATCCTAAATTTCTAAACATCCACAGAGAAAGCAAAAAACCCCCACAAAAAACGAATGAGGGCAAACTCTGTGGTTGGGCAACAGCTGGGGGAATAGGGAGGAAGCCGGAGGGAATATTTGATAAACTATGCGAGTCAAAAGAAACAGGATGTTTTTATCAAGTTGAAGTGATAGAAGTTTACAGAGGTTTGAGGTGTGCAAAAGATATGAATACATGGAAAATTACCCTCGCAATCTCTGAACATCCCTTTATGCATGGCAGACAATTAAATACTTTTGAGTTTGGTTACCATTAAAATGTAACGCCAAAGCAGCAATCGATTTGCACACAGCAAGGCTCTTTAAAGATTACTCAAGATAAGTGATCTGTTCATCTATTTTTATTGTGTTGGGATAATTCTGACCTTGCGCAGTGATGTTGGATATAAAGCCCCTGTCCCATTTAGGAGAGCTAAACAGCAACCTCTGGTGACCTTGCCCACCACCCAAAGTTTCCATGAGGTCACCGGAGGTTTTGGTCACTCTCCCTAATGGTCGAAAGTGGTTTCCGCGTGGTCGAGGCTTCATCTAGGTTGCTCCTGAAGGTCTGGGCATCAAGATTAAAACCGGCCTCGACTAAAAATAGGTTGCCGTTTTAAAAATCGATAATTCTTTTGTCGCAGGTTTAGTCGAAGCCGGCTTTCTTGATAGTCGAGGAAGGTTTTCAACATATGCATGAGAGGTGGTAGGAGGTTGCAGGTCACCTCGACCACGATTTTTTTTTGGGTGGCGGGCAAGGTCACCAGAGGTTGCTGTTTAGATCTCCTAAGTGGGACAGGGGGGTCACCCATTAAATTCCTCTCCCATTCCAATGGGTTTAAGAGAAATGAAAAGGGGGAATAATGTAGAATGGTCCAGTCCATTATATAGTTGAATAAATATGCAGCCATACTTTTCATTTATATCACCAGAATAAATGGCATCCGAGCCAAAACTGTCTATATTTCATTACGAGTCCAAATGAAAATTCATATACCCCCATGTTTTTTAGAATAATAGCTAAAATATTGGAAAAGTTAAACCCCTGTCCCACGGTACGAGTTCATTCCAAGAGTTCTCCCGAGTTTGCCCTGATTCGAACTCGGAGATTTACGGCAATGGCCACTCGGGGCTCTCGTGGACATTTTTCATCATGTTGAAAAATCCTGACGAGTCTTCCCGTGCTTAGCTGCCATTAGCGAGTCTTCCCGAGTACCTGCCGTTACCGCTAAGAGATGTCCCCGAGCTCCGACGTACCCGCTACGTTCATTCTCCGTGCTTACCACGAGTTTGATTTTTTTTTAAACTCGGGAGAGCTCTTGGAATGAACTCGTACCGTGGGACAGGGCTATTAACATTATAAAATTGTAGAATGATACAACACAGCAGACCTTCAGGAGGGCCCAACTAAAAAGTGAATGGATAAATACATTTAATGGAAACAATTTTTAGGACTTTGAGAGAAAAGCAAGGAAGCCACTGGAACTATAATAATAAATCTCTTCTGCATCCTATCAAAGATATTGCATTCCTTCTCCAAGTCTTTGGCTCAGATCTGATAGCTTAATGGGTACGTCAATGGACAATAAACCAGAGGCATAAATTAAAGATTCAGAGAGAAGTTCAAAACCTGGCAGCTAAAGAATTTGAATCGAAGTAATCAAATAAAATGTAGAATAAAAAGCTTTACATTAGAAACAGGAGCTATAAAACTACCAGATGATCATTAAAGAGCATTAAAACGGCAAATTACAGAGTAATAGAAACATAGAAACATAGAAATTAGGTGCAGGAGTAGGCCATTCGGCCCTTCGAGCCTGCACCGCCATTCAATATGATCATGGCTGATCATCTAACTCAGTATCCCGTACCTGCCTTCTCTCCATACCCTCTGATCCCCTTAGCCACAAGGGCCACATCTAACTCCCTCTTAAATATAGCCAATGAACTGGCCTCGACTACCCTCTGTGGCAGGGAGTTCCAGAGATTCACCACTCTCTGTGTGAAAAAAGTTCTTCTCATCTCGGTTTTAAAGGATTTCCCCCTTATCCTTAAGCTGTGACCCCTTGTCCTGGACTTCCCCAACATCGGGAGCAATCTTCCTGCATCTAGCCTGTCCAACCCCATAAGAATTTTGTAAGTTTCTATAAGAACCCCTCTCAATCTCCTAAATTCTAGAGAGTATAAACCAAGTCTATCCAGTCTTTCTTCATAAGACAGTCCTGACATCCCAGGAATCAGTCTGGTGAACCTTCTCTGCACTCCCTCTATGGCAATAATGTCCTTCCTCAGATTTGGAGACCAAAACTGTACGCAATACTCCAGGTGTGGTCTCACCAAGACCCTGTCCAACTGCAGTAGAACCTCCCTGCTCCTATACTCAAATCCTTTTGCTATGAAAGCTAACATACCATTCGCTTTCTTCACTGCCTGCTGCACCTGCATGCCCACTTTCAATGACTGGTGTACCATGACACCCAGGTCTCGCTGCATCTCCCCTTTTCCTAGTCGGCCACCATTTAGATAATAGTCTGCTTTCCTGTTTTTGCCACCAAAATGGATAACCTCACATTTATCCACATTATACTGCATCTGCCAAACATTTGCCCACTCACCCAGCCTATCCAAGTCACCTTGCAGTCTCCTAGCATCCTCCTCACAGCTAACACTGCCCCCCAGCTTCGTGTCATCCGCAAACTTGGAGATATTGCCTTCAATTCCCTCATCCAGATCATTAATATATATTGTAAATAGCTGGGGTCCCAGCACTGAGCCTTGCGGTACCCCACTAGTCACTGCCTGCCATTGTGAAAAGGACCCATTTACTCCTACTCTTTGCTTCCTGTTTGCCAGCCAGTTCTCTATCCACATCAATACTGAACCCCCAATGCCGTGTGCTTTAAGTTTGTATACTAATCTCTTATGTGGGACCTTGTCGAAAGCCTTCTGGAAGTCCAGATACACCACATCCACTGGTTCTCCCTTATCCACGCTACTAGTTACATCCTCGAAAAATTCTATAAGATTCGTCAGACATGATTTACCTTTTGTAAATCCATGCTGACTTTGTCCAATGATTTCACCACTTTCCAAATGTGCTGCTATCCCATCTTTAATAACTGACTCTAGCAGTTTCCCCACTACCGATGTTAGACTAACTGGTCTGTAATTCCCCGTTTTCTCTCTCCCTCCCTTCTTAAAAAGTGGGGTTACGTTTGCTACCCGCCAATCCTCAGGAACTACTCCAGAATCTAAAGAGTTTTGAAAGATTATTACTAATGCATCCACTATTTCTGGAGCTACTTCCTTAAGTACTCTGGGATGCAGCCTATCTGGCCCTGGGGATTTATCGGCCTTTAATCCATTTAATTTACCCAACACCACTTCCCGGCTAACCTGGATTTCACTCAATTCCTCCAACTCCTTTGACCCGCGGTCCCCTGCTATTTCCGGCAGATTATTTATGTCTTCCTTAGTCAAGACGGAACCAAAGTAGTTATTCAATTGGTCCGCCATATCCTTGTTCCCCATGATCAACTCACCCGTTTCTGACTGCAAGGGACCTACATTTGTTTTAACTAATCTCTTTCTTTTCACATATCTATAAAAACTTTTGCAGTCAGTTTTTATGTTCCCTGCCAGTTTTCTTTCATAATCTATTTTTCCTTTCCTAATTAAGCCCTTTGTCCTCCTCTGCTGGTCTCTGAATTTCTCCCAGTCCTCCGGTATGCTGCTTTTTCTGGCTAATTTGTACGCATCATCCTTCGCTTTGATACTATCCCTGATTTCCCTTGTTATCCACGGATGCACTACCTTCCCTGATTTATTCTTTTGCCAAACTGGGATGAACAATTTTTGTAGTCTTTAAATGTCTTCCATTGCATATCCACCGTCAACCCTTTTAGAATTAATTGCCAGTCAATCTTGGCCAATTCACGTCTCATACCCTCAAAGTTACCTTTCTTTAAGTTCAGAACCATTGTTTCTGAATTAACAATGTCACTCTCCATCCTAATGAAGAACTCAACCATATTATGGTCACTCTTGCCCAAGGGGGCACGTACAACAAGACTGCTAACTAACCCTTCCTCATTACTCAATACCCAGTCTAAAATAGCCTGCTCTCTCGTTGGTTCCTCTACATGTTGATTTAGATAACTATCCCGCATACATTCCAAAAAATCCTCTTCCTCAGCACCCCTGCCAATTTGATTCACCCAATCTATATGTAGATTGAAGTCACCCATTATAACGGTTTTGCCTTTGTCGCACGCATTTCTAATTTCCTGTTTGATACCATCTCCAACTTCACTACTACTGTTAGGTGGCCTGTACACAACACCCACCAGCGTTTTCTGCCCCTTAGTGTTTCGCAGCTCTACCCATACCGATTCCACATCCTGCAAACTAATGTCCTTCCTTTCCATTGCATTAATCTCCTCTCTAATCAGCAACGCTACCCCACCTCCTTTTCCTTTCTCTCTATCCCTCCTGAATATTGAATATCCCTGGATGTTCAGCTCCCAGCCTTGGTCACCCTGGAGCCATGTCTCCGTGATCCCAACTATATCATAGTCATTAATAGCTATCTGCACATTCAACTCATCCACCTTATTACGAATGCTCCTTGCATTGAGACACAAAGCCTTCAGGCTTGTTTTTACAACACTCTTACCCCTTATACAATTTTGTTGAAAAGTGGCCCTTTTTGATTTTTGCCCTGGATTTTCCGGGCTGCCACTTTTACTTTTCACCTTGCTACCTATTGCTTCTACCCTCATTTTACACCCCTCTGTCTCTACGCTCACACATTTAAGAAACCCTTTCCCTTTAACTCCATCCTCCACTAGCCCATTCGACACCCCACCCCCCTTATTCAGTTTAAAACCAATTTATCCAAACATTTAAAGCAAAGATGTACTTTAAAAAAAAGAAAGAAAAATAAGCTCCTGCAATCAAACCTTCTGGTAGATCCAGGCAGACATTAGTTATGTCTATGAGCCATAGAAAAGCAAGCAGTAATACTTTGCTGGTAATTTCTAGAAGGACTGCAGTATGTCTCTGTGAAAATCGTGACAATTTAATTGATTGCCCTCCAATCCACAATAGTAAATTTTAAAATCAAGCAGTGTGAAGAGCAGATCCATTCATTCAGTGCATGAAAGGATAATTATGTTCATCAGGAAGCCTAATTGGATAACTCAAAGTGATAACTGATACAATGGATTAAATTCAAGCCTTGGCACTAAAGTACAGATGAGATCAGGTTTAAGCAGGATGTATTTAACATCATCTTGCCCAGTTCCGGCATGATTCTAATCTCCTGATGGCTACACAGTGGCTGTGGCACCAACAATGGTGAGCAGAGGACTGATGCCATTATAAGCACAGGGTGATGAGCTCCAAATACCAGGGAGCAAGGCAGGCAACCGAAAATCAACCATTGCGAATTTCTTCTCCTTTATAACTTGATGGTACACAAGATTGCAACTATCACAATTATTTAGATTTAAATAATGAAGAGAAAATGCTACAGTAATCCCACCCACTTGATGGTAAACCAAAGGACTTTAACAGAGGATCCTCCTTGCATCTGTTGGTTCCCCGATTTTAACAATACCATCACAACTCTACAGTACCCATTTTCCCATTGCCCCAGCATCTTCCCCATTCCCCACCTCCCTACACCCTGCGCATGCCTCCTTCTCCCCCCCATCCCAACCCCACCCTATCCATTCCCCTGGTAGACAAAAAATGCAGGAGAAACTCAGCGGGTGAGGCAGCATCTATGGAGAGAAGGAATAGGCGACGTTTCGGGTCGAGATCCTTCTTCAGAAGAAGGATCTCGACCCGAATGCTGCCTCACCCGCTGAGTTTCTCCAGCATTTACCTTCGATTGTTCCAGCATCTGCAGTTCTTTCTTAAACTATCCATTCCCCTCACCCGCTGAGTTTCTCCAGCATCTACCTTCGATTGTTCCAGCATCTGCAGATCTTTCTTAAACTATCCATTCCCCTCACCTGCTCACCTCATTTATAACATTGAATGAGTCAGAGTGATTTGATAACAAACAGAAGCATTGTTTGCGTTAGATGCAGAGGGAGAATTAGTCTCAGAGTAAAAACTCCTCGATGTATTATCCATGGGAACACTTTGTCCTTTCGCAAGAGCCAAGAAGCACTTCAATGGTTTCAAAGATTTTGTCAGACCGAGAAACATATCGGACTTTCCACAATATCTTGAATTTAAAATCACATTCAATATTGCAAGGGAGAAGATAATTCTATCCAATGAGATATCAAAGAAAGGTACCTCTGTTCGATGTACAAGCATCCACTTTGCATCTTCTTCTTCCTTATAGAATTCTAAATAAGGGTCAGATTTCCCAAAGAGATCCTAAAAAGAGAAAAAAATCAAGTGAAAAAACAAAGTCCAAATGCAAACTTGTTCATTCTACCAATGAACTTTGGTAACATTTTGTATCTTAAAGTGAATAACTGGGCATTGCTACCTAATGACTCCGACGTCCATGAGCAACCTAGAGTTTGCTGCCCCAGATGAACATTATTCCCACTATTCCCTTCACTGCTCTGGCACTGGTCTTTAAACTGGCTGTGGGAAAATCCACATCAAAAAGTATTGTCTTTAGGAGTGAGTGTGTGGCAACATTCCTTAACGAACCCTGCAAACCCCTATCTGAGATGTAGATGAAAGAGACTGTGCAGACAAGGAGGGAAGTCAATGGACACAGAATGGAACGGAATCAATAGGCACATCCAGCAATGGAGGGACTTGAAAGGGCACCCCTAATTTCCAAGAGATGTCAGTGGACACCTTTAACAACAGATTTCAATGGGCACTTTTAATGATGGACACAACTGACAATGGAGAGGCATCTGACAATGGGCGGCAAAGTGGCGCAGTGGTAGAGTTGCTGTCTTACAGTGTCAGAGACCCGGGATGGAGGAGTTTGTACATTCTGTATGCAGTTTATACATTCTCCAAACTCCAAAGACATACAGGTTAGTTAATTAACTTTGGTTAAAAAATTGTAAATTGTCCCTATTGTATAGGATAGCGCTAGTGTATGGGGTGAGCGGCACGGGCACGGTGGGCCGAAGCAACTGTTTCCTCGCTGTATCTCTTCGTTCTTGGTTTCTTGGTCCTCCAAAATATTCCAAATGGAATTTAAACTGGAGGTGGTGAAGGGAGGGCTTAAACCAGAAAGGGTTATTGGGAAGAAAGAGCTACTTTAAATTTAGTTGCATCTGGTTGGGTAACTATAGTTATAGATATATATATCTCTGAAGTCTAATGTCAAAATCTATGGAGAGATATCTATAGATGCAACGGACAATGGCGAGATATCCACAGGCACAGTTAAAATTGAATAAAGTCCATGAGCACAGCTCACAAGGAAGGGGTTAATAGTAACAGTTGACGATAGAGTAAAGTTAATGAAGAGAGAAGTTAATGTGCACATCTAGCAATAGAATGACGACCGTGTGATGTGCCTATGAGTAAGAATTTCACTCTTCCGTTCCAGTGCATCTGGCAATTAAATATTCTTGACTCTTGTGCACATTATCAATGAGATGATGTCACCATGCACATTATCTATCAATGGAATGATATCATCATGCACATTATCTATCAATGGAATGATGTCATCGTGCACATTATCTATCAATGGAATGATGTCAATGGAATGATGCACATCCAGCAACAAAGAAAATGAAAGAGTTCAACAAGGAACGAGTGGGAAGGCTGCCCTGTCGACAGGGAATGGACATGTCAGGGGCTAGATACAAAGACAACTGGACCTTTTCTCAGATACCTGTAGATCACTTTATCAATTCCAATGTTATTATTTTTAAAGGGGACAAGTTCCTGCTTAAATTATCCAGAAAATGTGCCTCTTTTACCCCTGAGTGCAGCTGATGTGATTTGCAGTTGCCTTTAACGTTTCTTCAACAAAGAAACTACCTTAGCGCTCTCACCAGCTTGTGAACCCCAATGATTACTGTCATCCAACAGCCTGCAATTATAGAGTTCAATCTGTTTACGCTAAAAAAGGTCCTTACAGTGGCACAATTGAAGGAAGAATGAATTAAGAACTAATGTTAAAAATGTTTTCAGTTACTTTATTTTATCTCAGTGAAATGTATAAAATTACTATGGTGCAACTATATTAAGAATCAATTGTAAATATATATTGAAATGTAAAATGGGGTTTATAGTGCTCCAGGTAACCAGGAGATTACAGCAATAAATGACTATCCTAATGATATAATTGATAGGTTCACAAGGTTAATTCCCAGGATGGCAGGACGGTCATATGTTGAGAGAATGGAGCGGTTGGGCTTGTATACTCTGGAATTTAGAAGGATGAGAGGTTATCTTATTGAAACATATAAGATTATTAAGGGTTTGGACACGCTAGAGGCAGGAAACATGTCCCCGATGTTGGGGGAGTCCAGAACCAGGGGCCACAGTTTAAGAATAAGGGGTAAGCCATTTAGAATGGAGATTAGGAAACACTTTTTCACACAGAGTTTTGAGTCTGTGGAATTCTCTGCCTCAGAGGGCGGTGTAGGCCGGTTCTCTGGATACTTTCAACAGAGAGCTAGATAGGGCTCTTAAAGATAGCGGAGTCAGGGGATATGGGGCGAAGGCAGGAACGAGGCACTGATTGTGGATGATCAGCCATGATCACATTGAATGGCGGTGCTGGCTCGAAGGGCCGAATGGCCTACTCCTGCACCTATTGTCCATTATCTATTGATATTATTTTTCAAGTGATGTACTCTTCTCAGGAATATTACAGATTGTACAATATTCAGGTGCAGAAATCACCCATCCTCAACGAACATGTATCATATTCCCTGCCATTTAGTCGGCATTGACTATGTACAAAGGTACCACACTAAAGCTGTATTTTACCTTCAATGCAACTAGCGCACAAAACATGCAGGGATACAATTGAAGTCACTGGTCACAATTTACATGCATGTCTGCAGTTGTGCACTGATCTTTCCTATTCTTCGCAGATGATCTGTTATGGCAGAAATTGCAAGCCCTGGATGGATACTTCCCACCATCAGAGTTACCTGCAACTGCTTAGGTCAGCCTTGACAAATGGGATAATTAAGAGAATCAATGCAAAAAGCCGGAGTAACTCAGCGGGTCAGGCAGCATCTCTGGAGAAAAGGAATATGTGGCGTTTCGGGTTGAGACACTTAATTAAGAGAATATGTGTTTGCTCCAGAGCCAATGTCCAATAAGAAATCAGCCAAACCAAAAGTGGTGGCACTGATTTTGAAGCCTTGAAACAATCACTTCGTAATGTCAGGACATAAGTGATAGGGGTAGAATTAGGCCATTTGGCCCATCAAGTCTACTACGCCATTCAATCATAGCTGATCTATCTCTCCCTCCTAACTCCATTCTCCTGCCTTCTCCCCATAACCTTTGACACCTGTACTAATCAAGAATCTATCTATCTCTGCCTTAAAAATATCCACTGACTTGGCCCCCACGACGGTCTATGGCAAATAATTCCACAGATTCATCGCCCTCTGACTAAATATATTTCTCCTGATCTCCTTCCTAAAAGAACGTCCTTTAATTCTAAGGCTATGACCTCTAGTCCCAGACTCGCCCACAAGTGGAAACATCCTCTCCACATCCACTCTATCCAAGCCTTTCACTATTCTACGTTTCAATGCGTTCCCCCCTCATTCTTCTAAACTCCAGCGAGTACAGGCCCAGTGCCGACAAATGCTCATCATAGGTTAACCTACTTCACCAAGGAAGTGACTTGGACACTGCCAATGCTCAGCAGCGATAATTGAGCATTACTCTAGCATTCTGTTACATCTTTTTAGACCACATGCTGGTTTCTTATGGACCAGCACGTGTGCCAAAAATCTATGAGACAAGCCCACGGACTCAAAACTCCTTCATGAAGATCACCGTAGTGTTTCACGAGAGCTTGGTTTCACAGGAACGGAACATTTTGCACGGATGATCAGAAATGCAATGGAAATGCAAGTTTTACTCTGAAAATTATACCTTTTTGTCCAGTTTTCTTCCAGCCATACTAAGAGTGATTACTCTGTTATCTGAGATTTCTTGAGCACATATCTGTGACAACACAAGAGGTAGAATTAACAGTTCATATTTTAAATATTCTCAGCCAGTTGCCAACCAACACATCTGCTGGATAGTTGGATGTGCGGTTAGAATTCATATCAGCATAAACTAGAATAAAGTCCAGATGCACAAATCAAGTACTCAAACTCCGTAATTTTTCTTGAAGATAAATCAACCACTTACACTTGGACAATATTTGTTTGTATAATTTAAAAATAAACTTATTTATCCCCCGTCCAGATATTCGTTCTCACTGCTCCCGGTAAAACACGTGTGCACACCTTGGACATTGAATGTTAACATCTATCAAATATCGAGTGCTGCTTCCACTAGTACCCCCAGCCATATTTCCGAATTCTTTCATCTCCTGCTAAATTACCAGCTTACAAGGGGAATTGGGGAGATTGCTCAACACAACCAATGATTTGATTTGTCTGCTGAACCAAGTCTCTCTGCCATTTAATTTACTTTGATTTACTTTAGGGCTGTGCAGCTGGTAGAGCTGCTGCTGCCTCAGAGCACCAGAGACCCAGGTTCGATCCTGACCTCAGGTGCTGCCTGTGTAGAGTTTGCATGATCCCCTGTGACTGCGAGAGTTTCCTCTCGTTTCCTACTACATCCCAAAGACATGCGGGTTTGTAGGTTAATTGGCCTCTGTAAATTCCCCCTGGTGTGTAAAGAGTGGATGAGAACGTGGAATAACATAGAACTAGTGTGAATGAGTGGTCGGTGTGAACTCATTGAGACGAAGGGTCTATTTCCATGCTGTTTCCATCTCTAAACAATGAAACTAAACAAAACATGATGGATTGTGTTAAACATTACAATACCATTATTGTTCCTTTTCCAGCAGGTTTCCCATTCGTCAGGACAAGTGGTCGTGTCATCTTCTTGCATGAAACAATCTGCGCCATTAATCAAAAGTTTACTTTTAGTAAGCAAGTTTTTGAGGGATCGTTGATGACAATTCATGCTGAAATTACACTGATGATCAGACCTACCACTCCGAGAGTACATGAAAATTCTCCAAGAAAGTCATGCTCGTAAAGCTGTTTACTGGATTTGTCTTGGTCAAATAAAGCAAATTTCAGTTTCTGCACTTCTTCAAAATGATAGTCCACCACAAACTTCTTTGCAAATACTGGGTTTAGATTGTTCACGGCTGTCTCTGTCCTTCCAATCTGTCAGGGAAAAGCCAATATAACAGGAATGGTTAAAAAACATCATAAGAAAGAGGAAATCCAAGTTTCCACCCGAAACGTCACCTATTCCTTTTCCCCAGAGACGCTGTCTGACCCGCTGAGTTAATCCAACTTTTTGTGCCTATCTTCGGTGTAAACCAACATCTACAGTTCCTTGATCGTAGAAGGGTCTCGACTCAAAACGCCACCCATTCCTTGTTTCCAGGGATACTGCCTGGCCCGCTGTGTTAGTCTAGTTTGTGTCTATCTGCAGTTACTTCCTACGCAATGGGAACTGTGTCAGGGTGTGGATTCATACTTATCCCCTCTGTGTTGTGGCAAGTGGCATGTGTGAAAATCCAGCATTTACTCCAGCTCTCTGTGAAGCATTGCGGAGGGTATGCATCGACTTCTGTGGCCCGCTGCTGTACTTGCGGTGAGGGGACGCTCATATTGTTCACACAGTGCAGCTCTGGTCTTGTGAATTAGTGAGGATGTTACAAACCAGCTGATATCATTCACTTACATGAGGAAAAAGCCCTTAAAGATCCAGGAACGTGTTCTTCCTCCCCCGACCACTCTTCATTTGCACCTTCTCCTCTTGTGTCACTCCTCACCCCCCTCCCAATTTCCTCCACTGGTCACTCCAGTGGAGTACCTGGCATGAGGGGACTGCCGTGAGGGAGGGCGGAGGGGGAGGGGGAAAACAAAGGAGGACCTATCGCGGGGGTACATTGCAACTTTGTAAGTGCCCTCTAAGTGCCGACTATATGCATGCCTTGGGTATGCAAGCAAAGAATTTCACTGTGACTTGTCACACGTGACAATAAAGTTTTCATTCATCCATTCATTCACCACCGCCCCCATTCCTCAATCTCCTCCAATAGTCACTCCTCACTCTCTCCCGCTCCCCCTCATTCTCCTCCTCTGGTGGCTCTTCAATTCAATCTGTTACCCACCTTGTTCTTCATTTGGACAGATACATGGATAAGAAGGGTTTAGAGCGCTATGGGTCAAATACGGGCAAGTGGGACAAGCCCAGTACGCCAATTTGGTGCATGGACAAGATGGCTTGTTACCGTGCTGTACAGCTCTATGGCTCTTTAGTCTCTCCCACCCCGCTCCATTCTCTACAATGCCTTCCCCCTGAAAACACGTGGAAGGTGCGTTAAATGCTGATTAAGTGGCATTACCCCAAGTTGAACCAATCAGAGTTATTCATTAAGTGAAACCAATATTGACCTACCTCCGACCATTTTCCATTGATTTCCAAGAACACCACACAGAATGGGTCTGATTTCGATGTGACATCTCTGTCCAAGAGATTCTGGCCAGATACGGAGAGCTCCACCTTACAGACACAGTACTGGACTGAGCTGGCGAGCGGTGTGGGTGTCGGGGTTTCAGTGTGCGCCATGTAGCCGTCTCCTTGCGGGTCTGGGATTCACAGAATTGCAAAGGACATCAAGTCAGATATCTTACAGGATGCAACACAGGCTACATAACAATGCCAAACAGTTAGCACTTTCCATATGAGAGAAAACTGGTGGAGAGAGTGCTGGAGTAGCTCAGCGGGTCAGGCAACATCTCAGGAGAAGATGGATAGGCAACATTCTTCCCTCTTTCCGTATGACCATATCTCTGTCTGCAGTATAAACGTCGAAAAGCTCTAAAACCATCTTAAATTTCGACAGCCCCTCCAATTAAAGGGGCTTTCCAAATCTTAAAAAGATAAGCGAAAATCAATTATGACGTGAGAATCTACAGAAATCCTCAAATGGCCACAATCGTAATGATGAGCTAACACCATCTTATTTATCAGTCAACAAATCACCCCTTCCACACCATCCTGAGACCTTATTATTGGTCTCACCATTTCATCAATATGCAACTGTTTGTTTAATTTTTTTCCTTTGGTTTCTAAGGTGGTCCCAATGAGGTTTCCCATTTCCTGTTAGGGGGGTGGTACAGTGGCGCAGCAGTAGAGTTGCTGCCTTACAGTGCCAGAGACCCGGGTTCGATCCTGACTACGGGTACTGTCTGGAGAAGTTTGTACCTTCTCCCAGTGACAGCAAAGGTTTTTTCCAGGTGCTCCCGTTTCCTCCCACAATCCAAAGACCCATGGGTTTGTGGGTTAATTGGCTTCGGTAAAATTATAAATTGCTCCTAGTATGTGTAGGATAGCGTTAGTGTATGTTGTAAACGTTGTTCGGCGCAGATTCGGTGGGTTGAAGGGCCTGTTTCCAAGAGCTTAGACGAGTGTCATATGAAGTTCAATGAACTTCCAGGCAGTGTCAAGACCAGTGAATGAATGGTTCCTCAGGGAACAACGGTGGCCGGCCGAGGAGAGGACGTCAGATGCAGGTCGATCAAGAGAGGGTGATGGTCGGAGGCCAGCAGCTGTCTAGGGCTTGCCTGAATCAGGCACTGTTCTTAACTACTCCAGCATGGACTGGACTTGGAAAATGACGTCAAACATGGCGCCTCCTGCATGCGGGCTCACTAGGCTACTTCTCTACACCTGCTAATGTTGATACTCTACTGGGCTGTTTGTAAGAAAAGAATCTCCTACGGCATTTGCACTTTGCACATGTGACAATAAGCCACCAGTGACCCACTGAACTCCCACTATACATCATCAGCTGAAACATGTTGGTCAACAATGGCTCCCAGAACATCCCAAAAGATGCACTTCCTCCTCCCCTCTGGCAAATAATCAGGTACAACAGCAGTCAGCGCCAGGAGACGGGCAGAGCAGGAATAATCTTACTCTCTCGTCACCACTGGTCCCTGAGGCTGTGGTCAGCATCAGGGCTAAAATGATAGGGGACGATAACATCTAATCCTCTTCGTCACGTCTATTTCCCCTTTACCGTGCAGCCTCTCAAGCCGAAGATGGTATTCGCAAGCACTTCATTTACCTTTCTCCTCCCCCCGCAACCTTTTCCTTGTGTCTTTCTGCTGATAGACTAAAGCTGCAGGTTCTCCAGGCTAAAGAGCAAGAAGGTAGCCAGTGTAGACCCTACTACATAAGGGAGATGCCTCTGGTCCTCGGAACGATGCTGCTTTGGACTTGTGATACAGCGTGGAAACAAGCCCTTCGGACCACCGAGTTCATTAGCGCCAACCAGTGATCGCCCCGTACAATAGTACTATCCTACACACTCGGGATCATTTACAATTTTACCGAAGCTAACTAACCTTCAAGCCTGTACATCATTGGAATGTGGGAGGAAACCGGAGCACCCGGAAAAATCTTATGTGGTTACAGGGAGAACGTGCAAACTCCGTACAGACAGCACAGTGGTCAGGATCAAACCCGGGACTCTGGCGTTGTAAGGCAGCGACTCTACCGCTGCGCCACCGTGCCGCAATGCTCTCTGTAGGAGAAAATAAAAATAACTTGCCTGGTTTGCAACAGGGATGATCACCGATCCCTCTAATGCAACAGTAGGATGCTGCAAATAGCACCAGTTTCAGCTGAAAAGAGTTTGTGATATAAAGGTTCCCTATCAAGGGAATGGCAACTTTCCAGTTGCCATTTAGCTTCAAACTTGCAGCTGTGGTTGAAACATCTCGTCTGCTTCCATCTCCTCCCTCGTCCTGGGATGTCAGGACTTTCATATGAAGAAAGACTGGATAGACTCGGCTTGTACTCGCTAGAATTTAGGAGATTGAGAGGGGATCTTATAGAAACGTACAAAATTCTTATGGGGTTGGACAGGCTAGATGCAGGAAGATTGTTCCCGATGTTGGGGAAGTCCAGGACAAGGGGTCACAGCTTAAGGATAAGGGGGAAATCCTTTAGGACCGAGATGAGAAGAAACTTTTTCCTACACAGAGAGTGGTGAATCTCTGGAACTCTCTGCCACAGAAGGTAGTTGAGGCCAGTTCATTGGCTATATTTAAGAGGGAGTTAGATGTGGCCCTTGTGGCTAAAGGGATCAGGGGGTATGGAGAGAAGGCAGGTACGGGATACTGAGTTGGATGATCAGCCATGATCATATTGAATGGCGGTGCAGGCTCGAAGGGCCGAATGGCCTACTCCTGCACCTATTTTCTATGTATCTATGTATCCATGTCCAGCAGCTTGTCCCGTTCTCATTCCCTCAGTAATGTTCCACTCCAATGGAATTTTGAATGCATGTCTGGGTGTAATTCGTTTGTGAAGAAGCCATGATTTCATCACATCAATCATTCCGTGTCGCACTCCCCCTTTCCGTTATGGAAAGCAAACACACACTGAACTCTCGTACTGTGGTATGAGCTTATAAAGGATGGTGTTAATTGGAGCTCCAAGCTTGCAAACTGCTGCACAGGCATTGAATCGGCATTTCCTGTCTCTCATGCCACACAAACACCTGCTCAATATTAACTCAAGAAGGGAGACACAAAATACTGGAGTAACTCAGAGGGACAGGCAGCATCTCTGGAGTGACGTTTCGGGTGTAGACCCTTCTTAAGACGTCACCCATTCCTTCTTTCCAGAGATGCTGCCTGTCCTGCTGTAACTCCGGCATTTTGCGTCCATCTTCGATTTAAACCAGCATTTGTAGTTCTAACCTACACATTACTCGAGAAGGTGCTCACAAAAGCAGGTTACCAACATGATGCCTAACATGACTTGTACCACAAAGAAACGTGTTGGCTTTAACTATTTGGATTCCTACCAGCACCTGCAGCAGCCATAAAACCCACAGTCTGAAACCACTGCACTCAATCCTTTCTTCACATAACGTGTAAAACAATGTTGGTGACACCATGGTGAATAACCCGACTTCATCTGATCCTTGTGCATCAATAATTTGGTTGAATATTTTGAGATCGTGCAAGCTCCACACTGGCAGGATTAAACCCCGGCCTCTGGCGCTGTGAATCCACAGCTTCGCCAACTGCGCCACCGTGTAGCTCCCAAAGTTTTCCTTCAGATGAAAACTTCATTAAAAATGTATCCTCCGCTCACGTAAAGAAATCAGTTTATTAGAACACGCTATTGTGAATTTCTAATTGGCTGGCCGTAATTGATCAAACATTAAAAATTTGCTTCAGAAATAACACGGAAAAGAAATGAGGAGAAATAGATTTGACGAGACGCTGCAAAAAAGACAGTTAATAGAATATTCAATTATAGAGAATGTGGATAGAAATAATTGTAGAATAAAAGGGAAGGCGTTGGATTGTTGTGAGATAGCCTCACGTGTGTGTGTGCGCACTGGATTAGTTACAGAGAGACACGGAGTTATACAGCACGGAACCAGGCCATTTGGCCTGCTGAGTCCATGCCAGCCATCAACTATTCATTTATACTATTCCAACATTTATCCCACATTTCCATCAACTCCTCCAAATTCTACCACTCACCAATGCACTCAAGGTAAGTCAAGGTGGCTAATTAACCTACAAATGTGCATGTCTTTGGGACGTAGGAGGTGACTGGAGCACTCAGAGGAAACCCACATGATCACAGGGGGAACGTGTAAACTCCACCCAGACAGCATCCGAGGTCGGGTTGGAACCTGGGTCTCTGGCACTGTTGGCAGCAGTTCTACTAGTGGCGCCACTGTGCCACCCAACTTTTTATTCAATGAATACATCAGTGGACTGGATTCAGGAATTGACAAAACAATATGTTAATGACGGGTGATATCAGCAAATATATCGCCTTTTACCCTTCAGAGGGATCAAATATCAGGGAAGGTCATTTGACAGAAAGCAGAAATTCTGTTTTCCACTTTGAAGGTTGTCACGTTTTAGAACCCACCGCATGGTAGTGTGACAGAGACAGAATCTCTCACCATGTTTAAATATTGGCAGTGCCGGGACATGCAGCCTTACAGACCTAGAACTGGAAGGATGGAATTAGCTCAGCCAGTGTGGACACAGGCGGCTGAATTGGCTCTTTCGTGTCACAAATCTTCTGCGATTCAATAAAATGCTCAAGCAAAACATAGAATAGTATTGATAAGACAACAGGCAGCGCGGCAGTCATTAGGTTTTTGTCAGAGTTACAATAGGGTAGAAGCAGAAATAATTCAACAACTTTTTTTCCCTGGAGTCCAAAGGTTTAAGGGTGTCCAAAGGCACAATTTAAAAGAAATGTTGAGTTGGGACAGTGCAAAGTTAAGGAAACAAAGAAATACTGAAGTACAGGTCAGCAGCACGCAAGTTCTTTGGATCAAATCTCTCCTGGTTCAGAGACCACGAGTGCTTTTACAGTGGGAATGAGAGCAATATTAACAATAGATAGTGAGCAGAAGATAGGTATGTGGGAGCTGTGATCATGGAGAAGAACATTTATTTTGGAAGGGTGGGCTAAAGAGCCTGTTTCCATAATGTGATTTTCCATGGTCCTCTGCAGACAATACGAGGTTCTAACATCACGAGCTAATGAATTCTTTATTTATAACTCTCACTTTATCATTTGTCAACAACACAGTGGAGCCTCACAGGCATCAGCTCCACTGTCTCTGCCCAACTCACTGCTCTCTGCTCAAGAGGAAAAGAGAGTTAATGTTGAAGAGAAACACTAAATGCTGGAGTAACTCAGCAGGACAGGCAGCATCTCTGGAGAGAAGGAATGGGTGACACTTTGGGTCGAGATCCTTCTTAGAAACATAGAAAAATAGGTGCAGGAGTAGGCCATTCAGCCTTCGAGCCAGCACCGCCATCAACATGATCATCTAAAATCAGTACCCCATTCCTGCTTTTTCCCCCATATCCCTTCATTCCTTTAGCCCGAAGAGCTAAATCTAACTCTCTTGAAAACATCCAGTGAATTGGCCTCCAATGCCTACTGTGGCAGAGATTTGCACAGTTCACAACTCTCTGGGTGGAAACGTTTTTCCTCATCTCAGTCCTAAATGGTCTCCCCCTGCTTTGTTTGCTACTTTTTTTTTAGAGATATAGCATGGAATCAGGCCCTTCGGCCCACCAAGTCCACACTGGCCAGTGATCCCCACACATTAACACTATCCTACACACGCTAGGGACAATTTACACTTACACCAAGCCAAGTAACCTACATACCTGTACGTCTTTAGAGTGTTGGAGGATCTCGGAGAAAATCCACGCAGTCACGGGGAGAGTGTACAATCTCCGCACAGACAGCACCTGTAGACGGGATCGAACCCGGGACTCTGGCACTGCAAGCGCTGTAAGGCAGCAACTCTTCCGCTGCGCTTCAGAGACCGCCCTATATTGTGCCCTTTTCAATTGTGTTGCCTCTTTCAGGACTTGGATCCCAAGATCCCTCTGTACATGTTACGCAGGATGGGTTGAGATGCATTATTAAAAATATTTAACTACAGAGAAAGATAATGTAAACAGGATTGGGTGGACCAAACAGCTGCACACAGCATGCCGTGACTTTTACACGAGTGAAATACAGTGAGCATGTATGAAGTACGTCACTACCACATCCACTCAGCTTGATAAAGAAGGGACTTAGTAATTAAACAGAAAAATAACAGTCACTTACATTTAATCACTTTTGGCTGAGAAACATGATAAACAGACTGTCTTGTACATGTTTCCCCGTACATCTGTGTGAAAACATTGTGTTATGTATCACTGGGAGAAGCTCATTCATTTGTCTCCAAATTTCTATTTTCCTGTTTCTCTTGTCTTTTATCCCTTTCCTAATATTTATATTTCTTTTGGATCAGGTTTCAGCGTTTGTATTTAGTGATCTATTGAGGTTTTTAAACCATCCCTCGTCATATCATTCTGGCTCTCACTTTCGCACACGATGGAGGTATGTTTAGAAACATAGGAAATAGGTGCAGGAGTAGGCCATTCGGCCCTTCGAGCCTGCACCGCCATTCAATATGATCATGGCTGATCATCCAACTCAGTATCCTGTGCCTGCTTTCTCTCCATACCCCCTGATCCCTTTAGCCACAAGGGCCACATCTAACTCCCTCTTAAATATAGCCAATAAACTGGCCTCAACTACCTTCTGTGGCAGAGAATTCCACAGATTCGCCACTCTCTGTGTAAAAAATGTTTTTCCCATCTCAGTCCTAAAAGATTTCCCCTTAATCCTTAAACTGTGACCCCTTGTTCTGGACTTCCCCAACATCGGGAACAATCTTCCTACATCTAGCCTGTCCAACACCTTAAGAATTTTGTACGTTTCTATAAGATCCCCCCTCAACCTACTAAATTCTAGCGAGTACAAGCCGAGTTTATCCAGTCTTTCTTCATGTGAAAGTCCTGACATCCCAGGAATCAGTCTGGTGAACCTTCTCTGTACTCCCTCTATGGCAAGAATGTCCTTCCTCAGATTAGGAGACCAAAACTGTACGCAATACTCCAGGTGTGGTCTCACCAAGACCCTGTACAACTGCAGTAGAACCTCCTATACTTAAATCCTTTTGCTATGAATGCTAACATGCCATTCGCTTTCTTCACTGCCTGCTGCACCTGCATGCCTACTTTCAATGACTGGTGTACCATGACACCCAGGTCTCGTTGTATCTCCCCTTTTCCTAATCGGCCACCATTCAGATTCACCATTTAGAGCCCCATTGAGCTGCTCAGAGGAGTGAACTGGAGAGAAGGGTGTATACAGAAAAGAATGCACATAATAGGAGCAAGTCCTTCACAATACACCAGGTTGCTACACTTATTTCACAACCGGACTATGCATGCGTGCACTTCAGCATGTTAATTTTGCAGGGTATTAGTTGAGTTTAGTTTAGTGGTATAGCATGGAAACGGGCCCTTCGGCCCACCGAGACCGGGCTGACCAGCAATTACCTGTACACTAGTTCTATCTTACACACTTGGGAGAATTTATAGAAATCAATTCACCTACAAACCTGCGTGTCTTTGGAATGTGGGAGAAAACTGGAGCACCCGGAGAAAACCCACACGGTCACGGGGAGAACGTGCAAACGCCACACAAAGAGGATCGAACCGGGGTCTCTGGTGCTGTAAGGCAGCAACTCTACCACTGCGCCACAGTGCCGCCCCATTAATTCTGTTACCTTGTTACAGTGAGAGTTGTTGAAATGCAGTGAGGTGCATCCAGTCATTCTCAATAAGAACGGCAGAAAGATGCAGACACTGAGAGTCTGAAATAAAAATGGTGTATATATTTTGCAGGTGAAGAGAAAACCAAAGCTGACATTTCAAACTGATGACCTTTCATCAGACGCTGCCTGACTTACTGTGTCCATCTAATATATTCTGCGTTCATGTAGTTTGGACAGGAGCATAAGAGCTAACGAGTGGAATAGTGGTGTCTGATGGCAGTTCACTTTTGCTCTATGAGCCTAACTAACTTGCCATACCATTCCCTCTGCTCAGCATTCCTTGCGATATTACATTCAATAATGCAAATATTGGGAGCAATCACATTGGCAGACAAGAGATACAATGGGCTGAAAAAGATATAAAGTGCTGGAGCACATAGTTTCTCAGATATGGCGCCCAAAATTGCTCACAATATTCCAAATGCCGCCTTACAGAGCCTCAGCATCATATCCCTGTTTTTGTACACAAGCCCTCTTGAAATAAATGCGAGCATTGAGTTTGCTTTCTTTACTACCGATTCGACTTGCAGATGAACCTTTTGGGAATCCTGCACCAGCATTCCCAAGTCCTTTTGCACCTCCGATTTCTGGATTCTCTCATTTAGAAAATAGTGTACGCCTTTACTCCTACTAGCAAAATGCATGATTCCACTCTTCGCTACACTGTAACCTCATCCTTCATAATTAACTCTTAAAATCTCACCAACCACCAAAGTCAGACTAAGTTCCCACTATAAGAAATGCCAAATATGATTATTTAATCACAAAGTGCAAAAAAAGTAAACAGTGCTCAATAAATTAACCGCATGATTTGAAGTCACCAGTGGCTCCAGCAATGGTTGAGGAGGTGATTGTTCTGCGACTGTAAATCAGCAAAGCCCCAGCTTGATAATAGTGCAAGATCTCAGTCTGGTGGACGTAGGTGTCTCAGGTTAGCTGCGATAAGGAAGGTTTATGTTCTTGTTTAAAACTAAAACAATAACACAAAAAGACAGGGATGTTGATTGAACAGTGTGCATTGAGCAACACGAGGACAGGCGATTGGGGGCATTCTCTGTACGATGGGTGCAGTTGTCCATAGGATGCCAACTCAACACAAAGGCTGAAAAGTCAGAGGGAACGGAAAGCCGAGCTCTCTTATTAAAAATTTGTTAAATTAGATCTGTCCCCGGAACACGAAAGAGGTTTTCACATTAATCCTTAATGAGATAAGAAAAGTTCAAACTTAACAATGATAAACGAGGGACTACAAATTTATTGAGCTTTTATGGGAGTTTAATATACATTGCCCACACTTAAAATCCTGCTAAATCAGAACCAGTCACGGGGTATTGGAGTCACATAGCATGGAAAACAGGCCCTAGGGATAACTGAATCCATGCCAACCATTGAGCACGTATCCAAACTGATGTGAGGGAGACAAAGTGGAGTGGCGGTAGAGTTGCAGCCTTTCAGAGTCTCGGGTTCAATCCAGACTACGGGTGCTGCCTGTACGTCTTTAGAGTGTGGGAGGAAACCAGAGCACCCAGAGAAAACCCACGCAGTCACAGGGGGAACGTACAAACTCCATAGTCAGGATCGTACCCGGTCCCCCAGCGCTGTAAGGCAGCAATTCTACCGCTACGCCACTGCGATGTCCTATCCTCCTCTGATAAGAGGAAATGTTTCTCATTATCTACATTATCTATGACCTCATCAGTCACCTCAGAACCCACAGAACCAACGTGGAAACAAGTCATACAACCTAGAGAGATGCTTTTGGCCTACTGCGTCTGTGCTATCAAATACCTATCTGAACTAATCCCATTTTTCAGCACTTAGCTTGTGAGCTTCTACGAGTTGACATTTCAAACTAAATCACAATGGGTTGGCAGCTGACTCACCTGTTTATGTTTCCAATACACCTCACACACTCACTGGTCCGAGTTTCACCAGGGGGCTTGTGTTCACTTGATATTCAGAGGGGGCTTTGAATCTTGGGCTCTTCTGAAACTTCTTGGACTGACTATAGAATTCATAATAATACTATACAATATCTTTAAATACATTTTAAAATGTATTGCGGTATTAATGTGAATAACATCCATTAGTCGAGAAAATCTGCTCCCGTTGTCTTGAGCAAGTAGGATTTATGGGAGTTCTCTCATAATGGAGTATCTGCCTTCACCACCCCTTCATGCAGTGGGTTCCAGATATCAAACTCTGTCAGAGACCACTGCAAGTCCAACATATTAAAACAAATTAAAGAGTAGAAGAACAACTACAACTACAACTTTAGTTTAGTTTTGTTTAGTTTACAGATAGCGTGGAAACAGGTCCTTCGGTTCACCGAGTCCATGCCGACCAATATCACTCATACACTAGTTCTATCCTACACACTAGGGACAATTTGCTGAAGCCAATAAACCTACATGTCTTTGGAATGTGGGAGAAAACCGGAGCACCTGGAGGAAACCCATGCAGTCACAGGGAGAACGCACAAACTCCCTACAGACAGCACCCATAGTCAGGATTGAACCCAGGTCTCTGGCACCGTAAGGCAGCAACTCTACCGCTGTGCCACCGTGCCATCTCAGTGCTAGTCAACTGCTTGGATTTATATGGAATTCTCGGTACTGAGGTCAAATTCGTAGACCTGATGATCATACACTTCTGTCCTTAAAATCCAACAATGCAGCGCTCATTATAATCTGTTATCCTCACAAAGACAACAAACTACATTCAAAATCTGAATTGATAACTGGGTTTTGGAAACAAAAGAAGTGTGCCGTTTAAAAAAAATTGAAATTGGAAAAATTAAGCCTGTAAAGAGAAGCATTTTCGGAGCGCTTGCAAAGCGAGAAAGTACATAACAAATGCTGGGACTGCAGAAAGTACTGAGAAACAGAGGCATCGATGTCCAAAGAGCCCCAAAGGCAGCAGCACAGATAGATCAGGCACTTATGAAAGGAACATGGTGTACTTGCTTTTGTTAGCCGGAGCACTGAATACAAGACTAATGAGGTGATTATGGTACAACTGCAGGATGTCCCCGAGTTACATCAGACCCCCGACTTACAAAAATCCAAGACATAGACACATAGAAAATAGGTGCAAAAGTAGGCCATTCGGCCCTTTGACCCAGCACTGCCATTAAATATGATCATGGCGGATCATCCAAAATCAGTACCCCGTTCCTGCCTTCTCCCCATATCCCTTGATTCCATTAGTCCTAAGAGCTAAATCTAACTCTCTTGAATGCATCCAGTGAATTGGCCTCCACTGCCTTCTGTGGCGGAGAATTCCACAGATTCACAACTCTCTGGGTGAAAACGTTTTCCCTAATCTCAGTCCTAAATGGCCTACCCCTTATTCTTAAACTGTGGCCCCTGGTTCTGGATCACGGAGGACATTAGAATCTCCCAAACTCTGTCTTATACTTGGGAAACAATGCGGAGGTCACCCATTGAAAAGTCATTGCCTTCTCCAAACTCTCCTTCTCTCCTGCAGATGAAGTCAAATGTTACGAACCCTGAGCAAAACACAAAGTGCTGGAGGAACCTAGTAGGTCAGGCAGCATCAATGGAGGGAACGGGCTTCCATTAGAACGCACTCTCTTTTAATTAACTGCCGATTGTTTTCTCACTGGTGCTCAGGTCGGCTTCCCACACCCTTTGTGTCAAAGGTAACCCTTTGGTTAAGTAGCATCTTCCACTTATAGAGCAGATGGTCACATCATTGAAAGTAAGCATGCAGGCACAGCAGGCGGCGAAGAAAGCTAATGGCATGTCGGCCTTCATAACAAGAGGAGTTGAACATAGGAGCAAAGAGGTCCTTCTGCAGTTGTACAGTGCCCTAGTGAGACTACACCTGGAGTATTGTGTGCAGTTTTGGTCTCCTATTGAGGAAGGATATTCTTGCTATTGAGGGAGTGCAGCGTAGGTTCACGAGGTTAATTCCCGGTATGGCGGGGTTGTCATATGTTGATAGAATGGAATTTAGAAGGATGAGAGGATATCTTATTGAAACATTTAAGATTATTAAGGGGTGGAACACACTAGAGGCAGGAAACATGTTCCCGATGTTGGGGGAGTTCGGAACCAGGGGCCACAGTTTAAGAATAAGGGGTAGGCCATTTAGAACTAAGATGAGGAAAACCTTTTTCACTCAAAAAGTTGTGAATCTGTGGAATTCTCTGCCTCAGGAGGCCAATTCTCTGGATGCTTTCAAGAGAGAGTCATATAGAGCTATTAAAGATAGCGGAGTCAAGGGATATATGGGGAGAAGGCAGGAACGGGGTACTGATTGTGGATGATCAGCCATGATCACAGAAAATGGCGGTGCTGGCTCGAAGGGCCAAATGGCCTACTCCTGCACCTGTTGTCTATTGTCTATCATCAACGGCCTTTATGAGGCTTGTTGAGGGCCATGCGCTGCCTTTGTGAGAGGTCAAAATGTGGTCAATGATCAAGCATTTGTTCCCCACTTTATATGCACCCTGCAGATTGCTTTCAATCAGGATGTGGGTGTGTGTGGGTGTGTGAGTCACAGCACAGATGTTAGCTGTTGTTTTCCCAACGTGCCTGACATGTGATGATATTTCCCAAAGTGACTAATGCGATGATTTTGCCAATTCTTTGTGATTTGGGAGGTTTATGTTTCCCCGTGAGATTTTCCCCCTTACACTTGTGCTGAATAGCAGATAAGTCAATGTAGTCAGTGTCGGCTGACCAGATAAAGGAAGCTTCCCTTTAGTTAAGGTAATTCCTCCTCCCATTCTGACCTTTCTGTCCTGGGCCTCCTCCACTGTCAGTGTGAAGTCAAACATAAATTGGAGGAACAGCACCTCATACATTATTCCAACTTCAAGTAACCCTTGCTTTCCCCGTCTCTCCATCCCTCCCCCAACCCCAGTTCTTCGACTAGTTTCACTCTCCTTCTGATTAATTTTGCTGATTGTATATCTCCTTGTCACCTTCCCCTCAGCAAACAATGAAACAGTCTACATTTCCTTAACTTCTTCTGCTTTGATCTATTGTTTTCACACCTTACCCTTCCATATCTCTGGACTCCCTCTCCCTTGACAGTCTGAAGAAGGATCTCGACTCAAAACGTCACCCATTCCTTCTCTGCAGAGATGCTGCCTGCATTTTATGTCTATCTTCGGTGTAAACCAGCATTTGCAGTTCCTTCCTACACATTCCCTACAGTTAAAATTAGTTGGCTGCAGAGCTTTGCTTAAAAAGTGGAAAGTAAAATATTATCACAGAAAGTTAATTGTTCATTGATAAAGAGCAAATTGAAGATTGCTGATGCGCAAGAATAAAACGGTGAGCATTGGCTGACCATTAGTCCTTAATTGCTGCTTTAAAGCATTAGCATTTTACTAAGCTGAGAGTGAAGGGCAAATGCTCAAGGTAGCAACATATAAAGTATTTCAAGATAAGCACCAAAAGAGTGCAATCACGGCCCATAGAAACATAGAAATTAGGTGCAGGAGTAGGCCATTCGGCCCTTCGAGCCTGCACCGCCATTCAATATGATCATGGCTGATCATACAACTCAGTATCCCGTACCTGCCTTCTCTCCATACCCTCTGATCCCCTTAGCCACAAGGGCCACATCTAACTCCCTCTTAAATATAGCCAATGAACTGGCCTCGACTACCCTCTGTGGCAGAGAGTTCCAGAGATTCACCACTCTCTGTGTGAAAAAAGTTCTTCTCATCTCGGTTTTAAAGGATTTCCCCCTTATCCTTAAGCTGTGACCCCTTGTCCTGGACTTCCCCAACATCGGGAGCAATCTTCCTGCATCTAGCCTGTCCAACCCCTTAAGAATTTTATAAGTTTCTATAAGATCCCCTCTCAATCTCCTAAATTCTAGAGAGTATAAACCAAGTCTATCCAGTCTTTCTTCATAAGACAGTCCTGACATCCCAGGAATCAGTCTGGTGAACCTTCTCTGCACTCCCTCTATGGCAATAATGTCCTTCCTCAGATTTGGTGACCAAAACTGTACGCAATACTCCAGGTGTGGTCTCACCAAGACCCTGTACAACTGCAGTAGAACCTCCCTGCTCCTATACTCAAATCCTTTTGCTATGAAAGCTAACATACCATTCGCTTTCTTCACTGCCTGCTGCACCTGCATGCCCACTTTCAATGACTGGTGTACCATGACACCCAGGTCTCGCTGCATCTCCCCTTTTCCTAGTCGGCCACCATTTAGATAATAGTCTGCTTTCCTGTTTTTGCCACCAAAATGGATAACCTCACATTTATCCACATTATACTGCATCTGCCAAACATTTGCCCACTCACCCAGCCTATCCAAGTCACCTTGCAGTCTCCTAGCATCCTCCTCACAGCTAACACTGCCCCCCAGCTTAGTGTCATCCGCAAACTTGGAGATATTGCCTTCAATTCCCTCATCCAGATCATTAATATATATTGTAAATAGCTGGGGTCCCAGCACTGAGCCTTGCGGTACCCCACTAGTCACTGCCTGCCATTGTGAAAAGGACCCGTTTACTCCTACTCTTTGCTTCCTGTTTGCCAGCCAGTTCTCTATCCAAATCAATACTGAACCCCCAATGCTGTGTGCTTTAACTTTGGATACTAATCTCTTATGTGGGACCTTGTCGAAAGCCTTCTGGAAGTCCAGATACACCACATCCACTGGTTCTCCCCTATCCACGCTACTAGTTACATCCTCGAAAAATTCTATAAGATTCGTCAGACATGATTTACCTTTTGTAAATCCATGCTGACTTTGTCCAATGATTTCACCACTTTCCAAATGTGTTGCTATCCCATCTTTAATAACTGACTCTAGCAGTTTCCCCGCTACCGATGTTTGTTACGTTTGCTACCCGCCAATCCTCAGGAACTACTCCAGAATCTAAAGAGTTTTGAAAGATTATTACTAATGCATCCACTATTTCTGGAGCTACTTCCTTAAGTACTCTGGGATGAAACAGAATGGCAACAAGAAGGTATAGGGACTGAAACATTTGATGGGGGTTAGTCACTTTGAAGATGACAGGGCAGAGGCTTGAGTTTGAAGAAGCAGTGGCTTATTAGTACAATTCAATTGACCCTTTGGTAGGATAAATATATTTTAAAAAGACACAATTGATGGATTAACTCAGCGGGTCAGGCAGCATCTATGGAGAACATGGATATGTGACGTTTCGGATTGTGCCCCTTCTTCAGACTGATTGTAGTGGAGGGGGGAGGGGTGGAACCTGCGAAGAAAGCCCCATCTCCTTCCTGCAATCAGTCTAAAGACGAGTTACGTCCCGAAACATCATCTATCCATGTTCTGACCTACGAGTTGATGCTGCCTGACCTTTGTGGCTTTTTTTTTGTAAACCAGCATCTGCAGTTCCTTGTTTCTAGATGAATACAGTACAGTTACTCACTTGAAAAAAATGTCCTTGCATTTGCAATGATATACAGTTAAGAAAAGCTACATATTGGAGTGCTCTGCTGGCCTCTGATACATTGGAAGGTTCTATTTATTTGAATCAATCTGCATTTGTTTCACAGATATATAGAGAACTGTATTTAAAATCACTTTCATTTAATTTTCCAGAAACACTGTGTTGCCAACAATGAGTGACTACCAGAACTCACGATACAATTGCAGCAAGCAGAAATGGATTTGATTTCATGAATGCTCCTCGCGGCTGGAGTGCCGGCTTTTATCTCCCAGTGAGCTGTTATTTTCTATGATATTCCACAACACTGAGCCACGTTTACCACAGACATCTGCACTGGTTCCAAGGCCTCCAAAATGAAACTGATGTTGACTTTCTCTTCAGTCCCTCGAGGCCTTCAAGAAGTACTGAGGAACAGAGGGACCTTGGTGCACGTGTTTAGTTTAATTTGGAGATACAGCACGGAAACAGACCCTTTGGCCCACTGAGTCCGCACCGACCAGCGATATCCTACACACTAGGGACAATTTACACTTATACAAAGCCAATTAACCTGCAAACTTGTACGTCTTTGGAGTGTGGGAGGAAACCGAAGATCTCGGAGAAAAACAACGCAGTCACGGGGAGAACGTATGAACTTCATACAGACAGCACCCGTAGTCAGGATCGAACCCAGGTCTACTGGCGCTGTAAGGTAGCAACTCTACCGATGCGCCACCGTGCCGCTCTGCCATGTCCAAAGATTCCCAGCGGCAGCAGGGCAGATAGATAAGGTGGTTAATGAAGCATAAAGTACACTTGCCTTTGTTAATTGGAACATAGAATAGAGAAGTTATGATACAACTGTATAAAACATTAGTAGACCATAACATGGTGTGTACGCTTTTAAGATAAAGGATTGGAGATTCAGAGGGGATTTGATTTTTTTCACCCATAGGCTGGGTGATATCTGGGGCAGTCTCACAATATTTAAGAAATGTTTGGATCTGTCCTTGACACACTATGTTGAGTGGTGGAATATGGGGTGAGGATATATAGGCTATTGTTGGCTGGTTAAGGCAAGGTAGGCCGAAGGGGTCACCTCCATGCTGTGTGGCTGTAATTTGTCTCCACTCTGATTCTGGGGATTCTGAGGTGCCATTACAGTAACCGCCAACCCTTCCGCAGAAGGGACAAGCAGTGCCCAATGTTTCATGTGGGTTGGTAGTTTGCGAGCAGGTGCGTTCCTTCCATCATTTACACTGCACCCAATGCACGGATTCACGGTTCTCAATCCCACATCTCTAACTTTTATCATGGGAAGAGATTCTTGGGAGCCAGTGGGGAGAGGGAGTTAAATATAGCTCTTAATGCCCCTCAGGAAACCCGAACGAAAACCTCTGGAGACTTTGCGCCCCACCCAAGGTTTCCGTGCGGTTCCCGGAGGTTGCAGGTGGTTGCCGGAGGTTGCAGGTAGTGGAAGCAGGTAGGGAGATTGACAAAAAACCTCCGGGAACCGCACGGAAACCTTGGGTGGGGCGCAAAGTCTCCAGAGGTTTCCATTCAGGTTTCCTAAGTAGGACAGGGGCATTTAGGCTAACGGAATCAAGGCATATGCGGAGAAAGCAGGAACGGGGTATAGATTTTGGTTGGTCAGTCATGATCATATTGAATGGTGGTGCTGAAACGAAGGGAAGAATGGCCTACTCCTGCATCTATTTTCATGTTTCCTATGTTTCTATGAGATTGCATATTTTGGCTTTGAGAATATCCTTGAATCTTTTCCTCCATCTGTCGGGGAATCTCTTCCTGTGAAGGGATGGGGGGGGGGGGGTTTCAGGAATCTGGCGTTAGGCATGCACAAAGAGAGCAGACGGAGTATAATCTGCAGTTCCATGTGGTGGCATGTTGGTCTGGAGCTGTGGAGCACAACTATCCCATAATTTGAGGATTTTGCGGAGACAGAATTGATGGTATCTTTGTGCTGCCTGTTGTAGGCGGCCTAGGTCTCTGAAGCACTGTTGTTGGTGGGGCAGGAGTTTTTTTGTTCCAATTGTAAAGGTCTAGATATTCACAGAAATGTCCAGCGCAAAAAAGGCCCCTGAAGGTCCACTTTGTTCATACTGACCATGATGTCTATCGATGCTAATCTCATCTGCACACCTTTGGCCCGTATTCCTCTCCTCCCTTCTCACCCCAAGTACCTGTCTAAATAACCTTTCAATGTTGCAATATCTGTCTCCACCATCTCATTTGATAGCTCATTCCAAATATTCACCATCCTCGGTAGTAAAAAAATGTATCCGTTAAATTTCTCTTCTCTCACCTTAAACTAACCTCTAGATCTGGACCTCTGCCCAGGTAAAATACTCTATCTATTCTATCTATGCCTCTCAATTTGGGAAACCTCCATAATGTCACCCCTCAGCCCCCCGACACACAGCGAGAATAAATCCAGCCTATTCATTGCCACAGATGGCTATGGAGGCCAAGTCAATGGATATTTTTAAGATGGAGATTGATCAATAAGGGTGGCAGGGGTTATGGGGTGAAGGCAGGAGAAGTGGGTTGAGAGGGAAAGATAGATCAGCCATGATTGAATGGTGGAGTTGATTGATGGGCCTAATGGCCTCATTCTGCTCCTAGAACTTAAGAACTATTCAATCTCTCCGTAAAATTATAGCTCTTCGTTCTAGGCAACATCTAGATGAATCTCCTCTGCCCTCTCTCCACTGCTACTACATTCTCCCTGTAACATGGTGACCAGCACTGCACACAATACTAACTATGGCCTAACTATTGATTTGTATAACTGCAACATGTCACAACTATTATCTTTCTTCAAAAGCTTTGCTCGTGCATCGAAGGCAAGTGAATTCCATCAGTAAACTCCACTTTCACTGAGAGGTGCCTCCCTCAATACGAATGATGCTTCACAATTCTAGTGCCATGCAGGAATCTTTTTTTTTGCTTTAAAAATATTCGAATACTGTTTTCACCACCGATTGTTACTCACAACACCACGTGAGAAAAAAAAATTATTCAGTTTATCTGTCTTAAATGAGCAACTCTTGTTTGGCGTTCTCCTACAAAAAGAAACATTATCACCACATCTTCCCGGTCAAGATCCCCCAATATCCTGAAGACTTCAGATGGTTATCGAGCAGTTTCCTTTCCTCTAAGAGGTTTGCATTTGTGGTTTATAAGCTCTTAGATCCCCTGGTTGCTCATCAGTACAGTCCTAACTCAGCTTGGTGGTGAACAGTGGCAATGGGGTAGAGCTACTTCCTTACAGCGCTTCTTCTTCTTGCGTATGGCGTGCACAGCCTAAAGTTGTAGGACAACTTGTTCTATTTGATCTTATCTGATTGTGCACGCCAGGTTGATTGCATTCGTCGAAACAGGGCGGACCACGTGAAGGTTACAATCTCCCACCCCCCTTCCAGCGCTAGAGACCTGGATTTGATCCTGACGATGTGTGCTGTCTGCACGAAGTTTGTGTGTTCTCCTGTGACTATGTGGGTTTCCTCTAGGTGCTGCAGTTTCCTCCCACACTCCAAAGTGTACAGGTTTGTAGATTAATTAGCTTCTGTAAATTGTAAATTGTCCCTAGTGTTCGTACGTTCTATTAGCAGAATTAGGTCATTCAGCTCATCAAGTCTCCTCCACCATTCAAGCGTAGGACAGTGTGTAGGATAGTGCTAGTTTAGGGGTGATCGCTGGTTGGTGCGGACTCAGTGGGCCGAAGGGCCTATTTCCACGCTGTATCTTTAAAGTAAAGTGAAGAAGCCAAGAATCTCAAATCAGGAGCGAATTATGGTAAACTTCAGGGCAGCATCTATGCTGGGATCATTCTATAGCTCCTGTAGGTGAAGAGCTCATAGTTTGTGAGGCAGATGCTTGAGAGGAATTGCCACTGCAGTCATTGTCTGCTGACATTGACTTTAGTGCTACAATATTTCTCTTGACATTGGTGTTTTGGGTCTTGTTTGATGGGGATAAGAGAGCATATTAAGGAGTGGTCAGTCCAGCAGTCACTGCATTCCATCATAGTGGAGGTGATGTGAAAATCCGTGTTTAGTTTACAGATACAGTGAGAACTGCTCAGCCGTGAGAAACAGGCCCTTTGGCCCACTGAGTTGCCAATGCCCATCGACCACACATTCATACTAGTTCTATTCTGTTTCACATATTCTGTTGTGCTGCTGCAATTAAGAATGTCATTGTTCCATCTGGGACATATGACAATAATTTCAATGTTCCATCTGAGACATATGACAACTCTTGAATCTTGACTCCATTTTATTCCACTTTTGCCTGCACTATCAACACACAAGAGGCAACCTACAGACCCCACAGGTCTTTTGGATGTGGGAGGAAACCGGAGCACCCGGAGGAAACCCAGGCGGTCACAGAGAGAACATGCAAACTCTCCACATAGGCAGCACCTGAGGGTCAGGGTCGAACCCAGGTCTCTGATGTTGTGAGGAGGCAGCAGCCCTACCCGCTGCTCCACTGTGCCACCCTAAATCCTAAATTGTTAACCCTCTAAGGTGATGACATAATCTAGCAGGTTCAAAAAAACAAAAATGGGTGACCACTCCTAAAGCAACAATAAAGATTGATATTTTTAAAATACTTGAATACTAAATGTACTGATTACATTCTGTGGTTAAAATTATTGCATATTTATCAAACAATGATATTTAATCAGCGAGTTGAAAAAACCCACTGCAGAAACCTCCTTGAAATTAAGTTGAGTTTTACTTGTGTACTTAGATAAGAATATGAATGATGACGCATAGATACCAAGACACATAAAAAGGGCGTGCATGGGGACTAGCTGCATAGAGTCAAGCAGCATTTCAAAAACAGCTTATCAGATAACAAGTAATTAATGATGATCAAAGATGTTTATCGTCAGTCTTTTTTGTCTCAGAGATTTCCACAGCACAATACAAAAAAAGTGTTCAAAAATACAGTGGCACAGCTGGTAGAGCTGCTGCCGTATGGCACCAGAGGCTTGGTTTTGACCCTGATCTCGGGTGCTGTAAGTGTGTTTGCATTCTCCCTGTGACCCCATGGGTCACCTCAGAGTATTCCTGTTTCCTCCGGCATCTCAAAGATGTACGTGTTTGTAGGTTAATTGGCCACCGTAGATTGTTCCTGGGGTGTGGGAAGGGGATGCAAAAATGGGATGACGTAATGTTAGTGTGAGTGAGTGTGCAAGCAAAGATTTTCACTGTGACATCACGTGACAATAAAGTATCCAATTCAATTCAATCGTCAGCACAGATTCAGTGAGCCGAAGGGCCAGATCCCGTGCTGTATATTTCATTCAATCTATCAAATAGGCATATTTACATAGAAGACACAGAGTGCTGCAGTAACTCATTGGGTTAGGCGGCATCTATGGAGAACATGGATAAGTTCCCCAGAGATACTTACTGCCTGACCCGCTGAGTTACTGCAGCACTCTGTGTCCATTTGTAAACTATTTGCAAATGCAGTTTTGTTTCCACGAGGCATCTCGACGTACGTGGAAAATGAAACTAGTGCAGCTGTGGATATCTTGGGCCAATTCACCGACACACTTATGCTGATCACATATTTTCAAACAGATCATCAGAAAGACAAACCAAGCCGCAGACTTTCAAATTAAATAAACCAACCTCCTGCTTTCACGACGACAGAATGGCAGACATATGGGTTTAAGAGGTTTCATTACAATCTCCATAACGTGCTTTTATTGACCAAATGGGAAAATAAGTAGTACTCCATTAGCAGCACTCTATTTAACATTGTTGGTCAGTCTTCCACCGCTCTTAATGTTTGAAAACATTGAATCAGATAGTCAGTTCCCTTCCATCTCAGAAGCGCAATGTAGGTTCAGGTCCAGGTTCAGTTTCTGGCACCCTTGGCTCCAGAGCCTTGCTGGATTATCCGTTGTGCCGGACTAACAGAGATCACGGCCTTAGAGAGGTCGAATGGTACTGGAACAGTCCACCTAGGCTGCCGAGGAGATGAGATGCCAGCCTACAAAGTTGACCTCAGAAATAGGCTACGGCAACGGATCTGCCGGCTCTGGCCAAGCCGGAGTCCCAGAGCCCTGGCCACAAGGGGGGCAAATTCGACCCACCGATCGGCGCGGAGGTCACGTTGAGGTCGTGATCGGCCGCCGCACCCGGATATGACGCCACATTTTTGGGGGGACTACAGGGAAGGGATTTCAAGTGCAACTCTCGTAATTTTGTCCGGGATTAAAGGAGGTGTCGGAGATGCTGGTTTGGTAAATCGGTGGTGGACCTGTACTCAAACGAGAATATGATTTAAACCTTACTTTTACAGGTAACACATTGTATCATAGAAACATAGAACATAGAAAATAGGTGCAGGAGGAGGCCATTCGGCCCTTCGAGCCAGAACCGCCATTCATTGGGATCATAGCTGATCGTCCCCTATCAATAACCCGTGCCTGTCTTCTCCCCATATCGCTTGACTCCACTAGCCCCTAGAGCTCTATCTATAGAAGCTCTGCCTCACACTAAACCGATATTGGCCTTCAGTTAACATCCACTAAATGGCTGAAGGTGGTTCTTTGTGGAGTTACCAGAATTACAGACTACAGAGGATTGATGCAGGGATCTCAATCTGAAGTTTCATCAGTTCCTAGACTCCCCCCCGTCCATGACATGTTCCACGCTGAGTTCTTCCAGCAGTTTTTTTTTAATATATGCTTTGAGATTCCGGTATGTGCAATCTCTTGTCTCTCTAAAGATAAGACACGATGCTGTTACATTGCCAGTGGGAGGATGTGTATTCAGATTAGACAAGAAACAGAATCCTTTGATGTTAGCACTGCGGCTCTATTTATAGAGTGGGGACCACTACACTGCGAACAGGGCAGATTTATTGAAGCTATTAATGCTGAAAATACCAGGGCACCGATCCATATATCTACCCAAGTCAGACAGTGGGTGCATGATGGCAAAGAGGTTTCCTCAGGAAGCAATTTGCACCTTTTCAGAAAAATAGAGAGACAGCTCTCAATGTGGAACTGCCAGGTTGCCTGCTTCACGCTAGTACCTCTCCCGTCTATATTTATAAACCTACACAATTAAACATATTTAGAGAGCTACAACCCACCTACAATCTGGGACATTTCTCATGCTTTTTTCAGATCCTGGTTAAAGTGCTAGATGACTGGCGGATTTACAGTGAAGAACAATTCTGCCACATTTTCACGCCTCCAGCTTCCCTCTCCCCGACTCTCAGTCTGAAGAAGGGTCTAGACCCGAAACAGTGATGCTGCCTGACCCGAGTTACTCCAGCATTATGTGTCTATCTTTGGTGTAAATCTGCATCTGCAGTTCCTTCCCACACATTTAAATTTGGGATCTTTCTCACACTTCATTTGGATCCTGGTTAAAATGTTAGCTGACTGGCACTCTTACACGGAAAAACAATTTGGTTGCATTTAAATTTGCGATCTTTGAATGAAACCAATTATTATCAGAATGTTTCTGGATGGAATTGTGTTTCTCTACTGTTCCCGGTCCTCATCCTGTTACAAGATAGAATGCAATAAAGACCCTTCCCCTACACATGCTCACTTATCCAATTGTCACCGGGGAACATGGATCCATCCTGAGACCAATTATCTCTAGTACATTTCACACCTACTGGACATGTTCGGCATGGACATTGTGAGCCGAAGGGCCTGTTCTTGTCTGAAGAAGGGTCTCGGCCCAAAACGTCACCCATTCCTTCTATCCAGAGATGCCGCCTGTCCCGCTGATTTACTCCAGCATTTGGTGTCTATCTTCGCTGTAAACCAGCATCTGCAGTTCCTTCCCACACATACTGTTCTATGAAACTTATTCAAGTGGCCATTTTCCTTTTGAAACCTCAAAATGTGAGTGATGACAGGCTCCTTAGACAAGTAAGACTGCACAGACACATCTGGAATTGTATGGATGTGAGGGGCAGCACTGGTCATAGAGCAAGGTGCACTATGTCTAAATACCCAGACCTGGTGGACCAAATACCCATTTTCCTGTCTCTCTTTAAAATCAATGTATCTTCTGAATACAATGATTCAGTGATACTTTATTGTCACATGTACCTAGGTACAGTGAAATTCTTTGATTTGCATGCAATCTGGTAAAATCATACAGCAGACCTCACCTAGGTAGTATACAAAGAGTCGCTAGGTTTCTGGCACCGACAAAGTTTCAAAATGTTCATCGATCAGCCTTATCTTCTTCTCGCAGCGACGACCCAGGATGGCCGCTGCACGTGGCAGCAGGCAGCCCCCCCCCCCCCCCCCCCCCCACCCCCGCTGATTTCCTCTTCAATCTTGGTGGCACCCCTGCCGGGTTCCCCTTTGTTCTACGTGGCGCCCCGCCGCGCCCCACCTTCGATCTCAAAAACACTCTATGGTTTTGGGGGTACAGTTTAGTCCTTGATCAACATACACTTGTTTCTGCTCTGCGCTGTGCAAATTGTTTGCATCATTAGGAATGAAATGCAACAACCCTCAAATAAAAATTTACATTTATGTGAAATACAATAGCATGCTTTGCAAAATTTACCTGTGCTGTAACTTTATCTGGACAAAACAGAGCCTGGCTTGTTGAACCCTATGCAGCGGTTTCAATCTGAATGTTGACGTGAATATCTGGTGGCGAGATGCCAGTTCCCATTATACTGCACCTGGCTCAACATGGGGGCCTGTGACAAACTATCCTTTGCTGCTGTCTCACATATTCAGACTGAAAGGTACCAGGTTTGAAAAAGAATAAGTGAAACATATAAGATTGTTAAGGGTTTGGACACGCTGGAGGCAGGAAACATGTTCCCGATGTTGGGGAGAGTCCAGAACCAGGGGCCACAGTTTAAGAATAAGGGGTAAGACATTTAGAACGAGATGAGGAAACAATCTTTCTCACAGAGAGTTGTGAGTCTGTGGAATTCTCTGCCTCAGAGGGCGGTGGAGGCAGGTTCTCTGGATGCTTTCAAGAGAGAGATAGCGGAGTCAGGGGATATGGGGAAAAGGCAGGATCGGGGTACTGATTGGGGATGATGAGCCATGATCACATTGAATGGCGGTGCTGGTTCGAAGGGCCGAATGGCCCACTCCTGTTTCTATTGTCTATTGTCTAAGTGATAGTTAAAAACATTTTTTTTTTAATTTCCAAACATAAACTTTATTCAGAATAAAAGAAATGTACAAAATAAAAACTGTGCAAATACTCTTCAGACATTATCAGCATCTATATATTCATTAATGTTCACTAAAGGTCTTCTTCGATTGGATAGCACGCAAGCTAAAGCTTTTCACTGCACCTCAGTACATGTGACAATAATGAACTAATCTAAACTTAAGGGTCTCGACCCAAAAGGTCACATATTCTTTGTTGCCAGAGATGCTGCCTTACCCGCTGAGTTACCCCAGCATTGTGTCAATCTTTAAACTAAACTTGTGTTATAGTTGTGTTCTCATCTATCTTTAAACAATACAAAACATCCTCGCTGCTCATGTGGCCTCCTGGGGTGATATCTCTTTCCTTGTTTGAAGTGTGTCCCTACTGGACTCTGCCCCTTGATGTCCAGCAACAAAAGTTCTAACTGCTACATTTGAAGTCCCCTGCAGAAATCCACTCTATGTAACATGATAAAGATTATGGAAGATTGAACCAGGTAAGGGATGCCTGAATTTCTCATGATCTGGGAAGAATGAAGAACAAATACACCAGCTATCCCCAAACTCTGAAAGAAAGGCAATAGTTCAGTTTAGGCTCCTCTCTTGTTGGTGATTGCAATTAGTTTTGTTTATTGTCATGCGTGCCGAGGTACAGTGAAAAACATTTGTTACGTGCTAACCAGTCAGTGGAAAGACAATACACCTGTACATGATTACAGTCGAGGCATCCACAGTGTACAGGTGCATGATAAAGGGGATAGCGTAGTGCAAGATAAAGTCCAGCAATGTGCAGCAGTCAATTACGACAGCTCCAAATAAAATGGCACCATTTTGACATGTAGTCCTAAAGTCTTACAGCATGGAAACAGGCCCTTCGGCACAACATGCCCAACTACTCTTGTAGTTGTAAACCAGGGCACACAGATAACGTGGAAATGAGAGGCAGCAACTCTACCAGCTACACTGCTTTTTGATTTCAATTATTCCAGGGCACCTTCATGCCACACTGGGACCAACTGCTGCCTTGATATCAAGGACAGACACTAACTCATAGAAACATAGAAAAAAGGTGCAGGAGTAGGCCATTCGGCCCTTCGAGCCTGCACCGCCATTCAATATGATCATGGCTGATCATCCAACTCAGTATCCTGTACAGTATCCTGTACCTGCATTCTCTCCATACCCCCTGATCCCTTTAGCCACAAGGGCCACATCTAACGCCCTCTTAAATATAGCCAATGAACTGGCCTCAACTACCTTCTGTGGCAGAGAATTCCAGAGATTCACCACTCTCTGTGTGAAAAATGTTTTTCTCATCTCGGTCCTAAAAGATTTCCCCTTTATCCTTAAACTGTGACCCCTTGTTCTGGACTTCCCCAACATCAGGAACAATCTTCCTGCATCTAGCCTGTCCAAATCCCTTAAGTTTTACACGCACAGAGGGGTTCTTGGACGGTTCCTGCGCCTCTAACAGGGCATCATCCAGCACGATGGTATCGGGTTCGATCCTGTGCATGAACTCTCTGTAGTGGAGCCAGGACACAAGTCAATGACCCAGTGGCAGGACCGCGGGCACACACCCGGCGACCTAACGCAACATAGAGAGGAAACTTCCAATCTGGGGACGATCGTTTCGCAAATTAAATGAAAGAGACGGTGAAAAAAAACCGCTTCGGAGCGGGTGCTTCACCTCACGACCGAAAGCCTGAGCTTCGGTAAACAAACGCGTTCACGCTACAACCATGTACACGGTAAACACTCACACGCCGCCGGTTCGACTCTCGCAACGCGGGAATGAAGAGCGTGTTCTACCTCAGCCCGGACTTGAGTTTAGGGTCACCGATCCTCAAGCGCGATGAAAAAGCATTGTCGCTTCGTCTTGGTCAACATTCAAAGCATCTCCACGCTGTCGGTGTGTACCCCCCCCCCCCCCCCCCTCTCTGAAGGAAGGTTTGGCGCCACAGGTTAGTCTACATCAAGCCACGTGTTCGGCACCAAATGCAAACGGGACTGACGATGGGTCGTCCACATAGCTCTAACTCTCTATTCTCACTCTCTATTCCCCTTCCCCTATCTCCCATATCTGCCCCATCTCCCCCCTCTCCCCGTTCACACCACTTTCTGCTTTTATTTCACATTACCAATAATACCTGCAGTTTTATTCTGTTTTCTTTGCTTCCGAATTCCACGTGTTTAATTTGGAGTCCGTCCCAACCCCCCCAAAAAAACGTGAAACTGAGCAAGATCTCCCTGTGAAACGCAGGCAGATTCATGTGCCTGTGTCCAGGTCGTTATCTCTAACGGTGAGATAGATGCGAGTCAACTTTCTTTACCAGCAGTGAATCGAGGTAAGGTGATATTACACGAATAACTCACATTTCGGGGGATTCAACACGTGCTGTTCCGTAATTGTGGTGAGGAGGTTCAAATTGTCGTGACGTTTTGTCAATCCAAGCGTTGTACACATGGTGTGTGAGATTGGCCACCCCTCCACCCCCCGGCAACACATCTCTCGTGTCCCTCTCCTCTGACTCTCAGTCTGAAGAAGGGACTCGACCCGAAACGTCACCTGTTCGTTTTCTCCAGAGACGCTGCCTGTCCCGCTGAGTTACTCCAGCATTTTGTGTCTATCTTCGGTTTAAACCACATCTGCAGTTCCTTCCTACCCGTGAACGACGAAGGGTCGGACTTGGACAGTTTCACTCGCGGGGGGAGGGAAAGGTCTGCGAATCTTGCAGGTTGTTATTGCCCGTGGAAGGGGGCAAGACACAGATCTGGGGCTACAAACGGTACAATTCGCTTACAAACGGTTCACGATATGTACACGTTTTACACGATAACTCGCTTATAAAGGATCCGAAGAAGAGTGACACAAAATGCTGGGGTAACTCAGCGGGTGAGGCAGCATCTCTGGAGAGAAGGAACGGGCGACGTTTCGGGTCGAGACCTTTCTTCAGGCTGATGTCAGGGGAGGAGGAGGAGGGACAGAGATAGAATGAAGGCGGAGACAGTGTTATAGACTAGTGGGAGAAAGGTTCTGAAGAAGGGTCTCGACCCGAAATCCATCCCTTCTCTCCAGAAATGTTGCACGTCCCGCTGAGTTACTCCAGCGTCTATCTTCGCTTAAAAATATTGTTCTTACAAGAGATCTACATTAGTCAATGCAATACGGGAAATAGTGAGCAATGGCACTAAGTCCACACCTACCTGCCTCGGCTATGATTACTTCGTCGTTAAATCCTACCGGCCGTTCCCATTCGGCAACAAAAGTGGAGCTAAAAGTTCAAGGTCCGAAGAAGGGTCTCGACCCGAAACGTCACCTATTCACTTTTTCTCTCCAGAGATGCTGCCTGTCCCGCTGAGCCACTCCGGGCTTTTGGTGACTATCTTCGGTTTAAACCAGCGTCCGCAGTTCCTTCCTACATATAAAA
Source organism: Amblyraja radiata (assembly GCF_010909765.2). NCBI lineage: Eukaryota > Metazoa > Chordata > Chondrichthyes > Rajiformes > Rajidae > Amblyraja > Amblyraja radiata. The sequence goes on along the minus strand of NC_045972.1, from coordinate 37,504,702 downwards.
GTTGAATTTGTCGCTGAAGAACGAACAGCGTCCACTGGCAGCTGGTAAAGGGGATGGGATCCACAAGGAAAAGCAGGCACCGAATTTGGAAATTGATTCGGGCAACTCCAACGCGCCGGTCTCAGCTGAGCCTCAAACGGCGGACACACCCGCTGGGATGTCACCGAACCAGCCAGCGACCGGCCAGCATCCCCTCCACTCACTCCCCACTCACACCGAGCATGTTTACCCCAGTGACAATCACTACACACTCGGGTCTCTCTCTCTCTCTCTAACCCTCTCCACACACTAAGATTTCGGTGACTCCACTTTGTTGGAGAGTACAGGGTGTACTGGACTACAGAGGTACCCGAAAAGTAACCCTGCTCCCCTGTGGCAACTCTCGCTCGCAGACAGAGAAAGTTCTGCCTGCCAGATACTGCCCGACCACGGGTGACAAGAGTATAGACTCCGCACAGTCTCGCCGCTGCCGCCGGCGATTTTAAAGTCATTTCAATAAACACACCCACTAAAACATTTTAACACGCCTTTCCGCCTTTTTCTGTTAACCCTGGAATTGTTAGTGGAATTCTCCGGAGGGGAAATGTTCTGCCAACAGTCATAACATACAAGGTTCACAAGAGCTTGAAATTAAATTAAAAGTGAAAAAAAAGAAAAAGACAAGCGATTGTTGGCTGGCTGCCGTGTGCTACTCCAGCATTCTGTGTCTATCCTCGGTGTAAACCAGCATCTGCAGTTCCTTCCTACACATTATATAAAGGAACAAGACACAATGTAATCGTAATGCTAGTCCGTGTGTGTTCACTGGAACACAAATTGCCCGCCAGTTGCGGAACCCACGTTGCCCTGATATCACAACTGTCTTCACTTATTTTAACCTTTACATCAACACTGTCGCGTTCTGTTGGTCTGGGTTAAAATGACGCTTCATTATAAGCCCTGATGGAGGGAAGCGTGGCAGTGGGAATTACAGTCAAGGCTGGAAGATGGTTAAACGAGTGTGTGTGTGTGTTTGTGTGTGCGCGCGGGGGTATGTGCATCTAAACATGTGTATCATTTTAATCTCAAACCCACGACCGCCAATGTTAGCGATTGGCAGATTGGGCATTATATTGCGAGCGTGTGTCTGCACCAAACATACCCCCGGGTCTTTACTAACATTGGCAGAGACAGGAGGCTGGAGGACGAGGTTACGGTTTCTCCTGGACCCTCGACAAGGAGTGGGGGTTGTTTCAGGGTTGTCGCCGTGTGTGTGTCAACATGGCTGTCAGAATGCGAGCATTCACTCGCTGCCCGAGGATTCTGCACAGGTACAAGTCGACAGCTTTCGAGTGAACATAACGAAGGCTGGGGAATGCAACGAGCAACGGTGCATGTTATTGTTTTATAGTTGAGATCCAGTCATCGGTTACCCCAGAGTTTAGGCACCGGAAAACGGGGAGGGGAGAGGGGGAGGGGGGGGGGGGGGGGCGGGTTCAGTTAAACATCCAAAAATGTTCTTTTTTTTCTGTGAAAATTCACCTGGCAAATACTTCCCTTTTGTTTGCAAACGCGTAATCTCACGAAAGAAAAGAAGGCAAATAGGAATTGGGGAATGAACATATTAATAATAAAAGGATGCGTCGTATCACCACTGATCATAAATAACGAAAGTGAAACAGAATAGGAAGGGGCGCCCTCATCTGAATTAAATAAACTCATGAGAAACGACAGCTAACGGCAGCGGGGGAGGAGAGTTTATATGAAGAAACAAGGAACTGCAGATGCAAAAGGACACAAAATGCTGTTGTAACACAAGATAGACCAAACAGCTAGAGTAACTCAGCGGGTCAGACAGCATAAGGTACACAAAAATGCTGGAGCAACTCAGCGGGTGCAGCAGCATCTATGGAGCGAAGGAAATAGACAACGTTTCAGGGGTCAGACAGCATATCTGGAGGAAAGGAATAGGTGATGTTTCGGGCCAGATCCCTTTTTCAGATTGCGAGTCAGGGAAAAGGGTAACGAGATATAGATATATATATATATAGAACAAATGAATGAAAGGTATGCAAAATGGAACGATGATAAAGGAAACAAGCCATTGTTAAAACAGTTTGGGTTAAAACGTGGTTATAGAGTGGAGTAACTTAGCTGGTCAGGGAGCATCTCTGGGGTGTATGGACAGGTGAGTGTTTGAGTTGAGAGCCTTCTTCAGATTAACTTGCAAGGAACTAACAAGGGTGGAGGATATAGAGCCATACAGCATTGAAACGGCCCCATTGGACCAACTTGCCCACACCGACCAACATGTCTACACAAGTCCCACCTGCCTTCATTTGGCCCATATCCCTTTAAACCTGCCCTATCCATTTACCTGTCTAAATGTTTCTTAAACGTTGCAATTGTACCAGCAAACATGGCAGGAGATCAAAAGGATAAAGCTAAGAGAGAGATGGCGGGAGAAGTGGGAAAGGGTTCCCTGGGAAGAGGCATTATTTGTGTATTCAAAATGTATTCCATTCCAAATGCAAGGTCTCAATCCAAAAAGTCGACCATCCCTTTGCCTCCATTGATGCTGCTTGAACCGCTGGGGTCTTCCAGCGATGTGTTCTATGCTAAATAATGGGGAACGCCATCCTCTGTACCAGTAAGTTAAACACCACACCACCAAGCCAATTGTCCTCTCTCGGGAGCATGCATTTTATCTCACACATGAAATACTCTTGCCATTGTCCTGTCTACCCAGGCTGCAATTCCTCATGGTGAGATCTCCAAGTTGGACCCTCAACTGCATGAGGTACACCTACATCTAGATATATCTGTAGCCTCCTCCACCTGCACACTGCACAGTACCAGAATATTATGGCAGGGCAAAGCCAACAGAAGGCACACATTAAGAGAAGCACTGGGGTGATCAGTTAAACACAGGGTAGACACAAAATGCTGGAGTAACTCAGCGGGTCAGGCAGCATCTCTGGAGAGAAGGAATGGGTGACGTTTTGGGTCGAGATCCTTATTCAGATGATTTAATGTATTTTATATTCATAGTTTATGTAAAGGATTGTGGAATATTATTGTGGGGTTATCCTTTCATCAGTCACTGTGGGCAAGTAGATGACAAGATGATCAGACACAAAGGGAAGATTAAATGGAAACTGTGGTGGAACGGATATTTGGAAACGTGTCACTAGAGTCTCGTAATTTGGTCATGAAACAGGTGTTGGGGAAAAGGCAGGAAAATGGGATTAGGAGGCATAGATCAGCCATGATTGAATGGTGGAGTGGACTCGATGGTCCAAATTCTAACCCTATCATTATGATTATCATCCTATCATGCTGTGGTTGATGTTTGTGTAAATTTTTTATTGTGGTTGTGTTCTTTATTACTGTACCGCTGCTGGCAACCCAATTCCACCGACCTTGGTTGTGTGGCAATTAAATTATATCTATCTATCTATCTATCTTTTATTGTCATCATGCAAAGCAACAATTGTACAGTGCAAAATGAGAAGACGTTTCTCAGGGAATTCCAGAGCATCGCACATAAAAACTTAAACATTTCACGCATAAATAAAAACAATCCAGTTCCTGATAAAAACAGTACGAATAGTTTAAAAAAAGTGCAGGTAAAAAAAGCAACATTAAAATACATGTAGGAAAAAACCCCACCAAAAAAACAAAAAACTTGTGAACCAGTGAAAACCCCAGCCAAAAGCAGCCTCCAAAATACCAACTCACCTTCCTCTTCCTTCTGTGTAGAAAGGAACTGCAGATGCTGGTATATAATGAAGATAGACATAAAGTGCTGGAGCAACTCAACGAGTCAGGCATCATCTTTGGCAAAAAAGGATGGGTGGCGTTTCAGGTCGAGACCCTCCTTCAGACTGGGTTACTCCAGCACTTTGTGTCTGTCTTCCTCTTCTTTCCCCACTGCCTGTTCCTCAGCTTCCTCAGGAAGTAGAGTAGACACGATGGGCCGAATGGCCTAAATCTACTCCTGTAATTTGTGACAGTGCTAGTCGACGGGGTGATCCCTGGTTGACGTGGACTCGGAGGGCCGAAGAGTCTGATTTTGCACTGTATCTCTAACGTCAAAAGTAAAATCCTTGGAAAGGATACATTCCTTGTGAATCTGCGGATGATTGGGTTAATGTACAAGGAGCTTTTTATGGCTCTGGCCCTGCACTCGCTGACATTTAGAAGGATGATGAGGAGGGGGTCTCATTGAAACCTACTTAATAATGAAAGGTATGGATAATGTAGATGTGGAGAGGATGTTTCCAGTGGTGGCAGAGTCTAGGAGCAGAGGACACAGCCTCAGAATAAAAGGACGTACCTTTAGAATGGACATGAGGAGGAATTCCTTTCACCAGAAGGTGGTGAATCTGTGGATTTCATTTCCACCGATGACTGTGGAGGCTGTCATTGAGTATTTTCAAAGTGGAGATAGTTAGGTTTTTGATTCGTAATGCCCCTGTCCCACTTAGGAAACCTGAACGGAAACCTCTGGAGACTTTGCGCCCCACCCAAGGTTTCCGTGCGGTTCCCGGAGGTTTTTGTCAGTCTCCCTACCTGCTTCCACTACCTGCAACCTCCGGGAACCGCACGGAAACCGTGGGTGGGGCGCAAAGTCTCCAGAGGTTTCCGTTCAGGTTTCCTAAGTGGGACAGGGGCATAAGGGTGTTAAAGGTTACGGGGAATAGGCAGGAGAATGGGGTTGAGAGGGAAAAATAGATCAGCTATGATCAAATGGTGGAGCAGACTCGATGGGCCAAATGGCCCAGTTCTGCTCCTATGTCTTATTATCTCATGAAACTCTATGAAACTATCTGCTTTCTACCTGCAGAGAAGGTGAGGATGTTTGCTCCAGTCTGCAAAGGCTGTGGGAGAACTGTCCAATACTCATCTGAACAAAGAGCATTGCTGCAAACTAAGAAAAATTGCAATTATTTTCCACTGAAGACCTGAGGCAGTGAAGTTGCATCCTGCTGTGCAGCTGCAGCATAACATGTATCCAGTACTCTGCCTCTTTAATCTAAATGATGCAGACATGCGATGATCTAAAGGTACCGAGTCAAGTATCACTGCTGGTTAGCACAATACCACAAATATATAAAAAACAATCAATAACACAATAAATAAATAATCAGTCATACTAGGTAAGCAGACCTTAATAATGCAAAACCAAGGTATGCAGTGCAATTTAAACAAAGTCCTGAGCAGTTTGGTGCTGGTTTATACCAGAGGCAGACACAAAATGCTAGAGTAACTCAGCGGGTCTGGCAGCATTTCTGGAGTAAATGGATAGGTGACCTTTCCGGTCAGAACCACCTTCAGACTCAACCATCCATTTTCTCCAGATATACAGCCTGACCTGCTGAGTTACTCTCACATTTTGTGTTTATCTGAAAGTCTGAACATTGACGTGGGAAGAATGGACAGATGAAATGATTCAAGGATGTGCTCATAGCTTCTTCGAACAAATGCAACATCCTCACTGACTCCTGGAAATTTATCTGGGGAGAAGCAGCATTCAGAGTTGCTACTGGGAGCCTTGAGGCTATGCAACTGGCAGAAGGAATGCACCACCTCACAAACTGCCCACTTTTCCACCCATATTGGTTTCCCCCTACCTTATCTGTGGAAGAGTCTGTGCTTCTCATAGATGCCCTCTTAGCCACCTCGGAACCCGGCCAAACCATTGTGGAAGGAAGACATCCTCCATCTTGAGGACCTACCAAAGAAGAACAAGAAGCTTACACAGTCTGGGATTAGTACACTCTGGCAAAACTCCTTAACCCTTGCTTCAGCCGATTTAATTGCAAAGTTATCACTTTGGGGGTCTACAGCTGCTCTACATACCACAAAACAGCTCAGAGCAAGGCATGTTACAAGGGAGTGGAGACAGAACATTAGTAGGAGGAGATGAGGGAAGTAGTCTGGGGAGGAGAGAAGAGGAGTATGTGGTGAGTGTAGACTAAAGGAGAGAAGAGGGGAGAGGAGGATATGGTGAGGAAAGAAGGGGAAAAGCAGAGAGAAGGTGATATCATGAAAGTCGAGCTTGATCTGAAAATTGAAAGTGTGGTATAAAATAGCAAAACTAGGACGCGCAGTGTAATTATTGTACAATCATTTCTGAACCGTGTAGCATTTGCATTTCTAATTATCGTTGTTATGAATCATCCTATTGTTGCTTTGACCTATGTAAGCACTGGAATATGTGTGAACATGGCACAAAACCTTTGAGTAAACACAGTCAAACAATGAGTCCCACACAATTAGGTTTCAATGCCACTGCACTCAGAGGTCCTCAAGCGCCCTGTGTAATTTTCCCCCTCCATGCTTATTTGTTTCCTGTGAATCATTTTCACCACATAACCAATTGTCAAAATGAAGAAACTGTATTTTTGGTGCCCTCTAGTATTCCTTCCGAATGCATGCCCAAATTCCAAAGGAACGAACTAATTCCCACTCCACAATGTAACAGCTTATATATGACTAACATAACGTGCCAACTATTGCTCATTGCATTTGTGTAATATCCCTTTATTGGCTGAGTTGCTGAAATAGAGAAGTTACAGAGTTCTGTTCTAATGTCTTGAAGATTGAAATAGGGCTTGACGTGATACATAGGTTCATACATGTTAGGGTTTTAGTTTAAGGTGAAGGGGAAAAGATTTAACAGGAATCTGAGGGGTAACTTTTTCACACAAAGGGTGACGGGTGGATGGAACAAGCTGCCAGAGGAGGTAGTTGAGGCAGGGACCATCGCAACAGTTTAAGAAACAGTTAGACAGGTACAAGGATAGGACAGATTTGGAGGTATATGGGCCAAACGCAGGCAGATGGGACTAGTGTAGCTGGCCGATGTGGGCAAGTTGGGCCGAAGGGCCTGTTTTCATGCTGTATGACTATAACTCCATGACTCTATGATATGGTTCCTGCTGGCAGGGAAAGATCAAAATTGGGTTCATAAAATTAAATATCACTAATAAATCCACTGGGGAATTTTAGAGAAGATGAAGATGGGATGAGGTTCGTATGCAATATAAACACTGACAAAGGAAGGTCTCCCTATGTCTAGCAAGGATAACCAGTCCTCCAGGGTTGAAACTATACATGTGGTCCTCATTATCAAGTCTGCATGTACAGTTCCATGTTGTCAAGCTTGCAAGCATTGATCCCAATGTTAAGACAAGCTCCTCAGTGTTGAGACAGCGTTCCCCCAATACCAAGACTGCATGCATAATCCTGCAACATTGGGACTGCATATACAATCCCTGATGTCGAGACTGAGTGTGTTGTTCCCCGACAATGAGTCTGCCTGCAATGTCAGGTCCTTCCCACTAGACTGTTCCAGCACTGTGTTCTATGCACGATTGTAGCTTCTGCAATTCCTTGTGTCAGGTCTGCAAGTTCAGACCATGACGTTGAGCCTGGTATACATGCAAAGTCTAGATTTGCAAACCCTGATATCAAGTCTACAGTCACAGACTGCCCCCCACAACCCGCCTGCCACATAAAATGCCTCACGTTGCCACCAACAATAATTGTGATAAATTGCTCCAAATTAATCTATGGAGTGGGAATTGCTTTGGATGGAACATTAGAGGATCGGTCGATCAAACCCACGGTTCATCAGTAAGCAAAAACGCTTTTATTTGAAACAAAACACATTTTAAGTCATACTCAAAGTTATTACTTTTGAGGAGAGATTTTGTGATTGCAAGCCTTCTGGGCAATGTCCCCATTGTTAATTACACATGAGTGCGTTCTGGTGAGCCTGTTGACCTGCGACAGTCCACTCACTGAAGTGTTTCCCACTGTGTGGTAGTTGGGGAGTTCTTGGACTGTGACACCCGTGAATGAAGGACCGGCAAAATAGCTCCAGACGCTGGATGTTGTGTGACCTTTTCCCTCTATCCCCTGACTCACAGTCTGAAGAAGGGTCTCGATCCGAAACGTCACCTATTCAATTTCTCCAGAGATGCTGCCTGACCCGCTGAGTTACTCCAACATTTTGTGTCTATCTTTGGTGTGTGTACAGCGTGGCTATGGGGGAGGGGTTGAGGGAAATTGTAAGTGCTGATGTTCCCTGGTATCCAATGTGCTTCTTTAATTCTATCTATATAATATTAAAACTCTGTGGCTGCTGGCTGGCTGTGTTTCCGCCTGACTTGTGGTTGCCAGCCTGTGGGTGCCAGCCTTTGATTCGTTGCTACGCCAACACCAGACCCACAAACGCCCAGATATTTTCTATTTCGGTAGCGATTTCACTTTTCATTCCAAGTATCCACTCCTGATTAAATTTCGTCTTGTTTATGTACACATTTTTAATAAAATCCTTCTCCCTCCACCCCCCCCCCCTCCCCACTCACTCATTTTGTCGCCTCCTGCTGGCCAGCAACCATAATGGCTGCTGGCGCCCGCATCTCGCCTCAAAGACGCCATTTAAAAACAGCCGCTCTGCTGAGTCCTGAACGGCTTGAGTTGGAGGACCACGTCTCCCGTGGGGACTACGGGTAGGGAACGGCTGCGTTGGGGGAGCAGACCCAACGGGTCTGCACTTGGTCTAGTTTTCATTTAAAATTAACTTTATTTACAACGTTTAAATTAAAATGCAGTTCTCGTTGTTCCATGATGCACTGCCGATCCCAGAAGGCCTTGAGCAAGCCTGAGGACACCACGTTCTCCATCTTCAGGAACACCAGAGCCAAGGAGTACCCTCAGAAGATGGGAGGCAGCTAGTTCGGATGGACTCCTCAATGCTCACTACCTGGATTAGTGAATGACCGCCTTGGCTGGGCCTAGGAGAAAACTCACTCCCCCAACCGAAGGGCCTGTTTCCATGCTGTATCTCTAAAAAGTTAAACATCAGGAAGGCTGGCTCCATCCTGGGGGGCGGAGTTGGGTTCTTGGAGGGGAGAATGCTCCTTAAACTGCAAAGCATCCTGGACAATACAGTTCACCCCCTCCATGACACACTGGTCAACCTGAGGAGTACCTTCAGCAACAGACTGGTTCCACCAAGATGCAGGACAGAACACCACAGGAGATCCTACTTCCCTGTGGCTATGAAAACTGAACAACCCCTCCCCCTTCTGTCATGGGGTAGACAGAGACTGACTCACCCCTCCCCCCCCACCTCTCTTTCTCAATCCACTCATCACTTTAATGTATTTGAGTTTCATGTATTTTGTTATTTATGACTGTTGGTAGATCAATTTCCCTCCTGGGTTAAATAAAGTTCTATCGTTTGTATTGTATCGTAAAACTAAAACTAAAAGTGTGAATCTTTGCTATATCTGCACAATATTCGATTCCATTTGCAATACCGCAGAAAATGAAGCAGAATGCTGCAGCAGGATGTGGACATCAGGTCGAAGCCTAATAACTACAATACAACCATTTACCCTTTTCTAAGTTTCTCATCATCCACATTCTGGGAGTCATCTCTATTCTGAAACTATAGGAATAACTGTCCCAGACAAATAATGACAGAATGTACAACTCAGTTTGACTTCTTCAACAGTATTTCCATCACCCTTCAGTCCTACCGCTTGGAAGGATGAGTGATGTATGCACATCAGAGGTCCACCATATATACACATATAGATATTGATTCATATATTTCCAACATATTTCCATGTTTTGCTTTGGAAATACATTACTATTTCTTCATTGCTGTAGGATCAGATTTCTGGAACTCTCTACCTAATAGCACCAACACACTACCACCCGTGATAGATAGCGTGGAGGGCAATATATTCTTCACAACTTCCACATCCGATGAACTAATAAATAAACGCCCTTTTTGCAATTTTGTTTAAATCTTTTGGCCCTCAACCATGAATGACCTCCAGTTGCCTACTCGGCCAGTAGCATGCCAAGTACTAATAGCTGCCAAGTGCTGCAAAGCTATTCTTGCTTGTTGAACTTGAATCAATGACATGGTTCCAGATGGAAGACACCAGTCAATGTATTTAAGTCCCCGATACATCTCAAGACAACTGGGCAGATTTTTACTACTAATTTGGTGATAGGTCTAATGTTTCCCATCTGGAGTCTTCCACCAGTAATAATGAAACTCAAGAAGCAAACAAAACTGTACAGCAATCTAGATGTCAAAAATGTGTAGGAAGGAACTGCAGGTACTGGTTTAAACCGAATATAGACACAAAACATTGGAGTAACTCAGCGGGACAGGCAGCATCTCTGGATAAAGGAATGGGTGATGTTTCAGGTCGAGATTGAGTCTGAAGAATGGTCTCGACCCAAAATATCACCCAATCCTTCTATTCAGAGATGCTGCCAATCCCGCTGAGTTACTCCATCATTTTGTGTCTGACTTCAGCTGTCAAAAATGGTTAGAATTGGATAAGGAGATGAAAAATCTATATCAAGAGACCTCACAAGGGAAATAGCACAAAAGCCCATTTCAGGAATGCAAAAAAAAATTAATCATTTTATATTTTTGTGAAAATTATATTCATGTTTTACATCATTTTGCTTTATTTAAGAATGTACTTTTTCTTCAAGATTAGCATTCTTGACAGCCCCAAAAGTAAAATTCTGACACAGCACCAAAGAACTATGTCAATGTGAGTTAATGATACAGATGGGATAAAGAACACTGATGATATCATCTATCCTATTCTTCTGTCTGTGGACAAAATATTATTACTTTGCTGGGACACAAAAGGGAAGACAGTGTCTGGGAGAAGAAGCCTTATAGTTGATAGGGCATTAAATTAAAATCTCACATTATATTAAAACATATATTAAAACCTCGCAGGGCAAGTAAAAGATGACAGTTCTTTTTATCCTCCGCCAGTTCTTTGTCAATGGTAAGCAGTGTGCATATTTATGTTCTCTCATTTTGCATTATGGGATAAAGACAAAATCCATCATTTATTATTAAGGGTAGTCAAGCTTTGTACATACATTTAGTGTTTCTGAATGATCTCTTAAATCATAGTCGAGAGAGTTGACATCTGCAGCACATGTACTGTAAACACTTCTATTCCAGCTTTAAGATTAATAAGGTTTTTTTTAAATGTAAGGTATTTATAACATATTTTCTGACATGGATCTCTATGTAAATATTAAGTCTGTGCAAAAATGGCTTGTTGCAGTATAATGACATGCTGGAATATTGTGATCAACAAAAGATATGTACAGTTATTTTTGTAACAGCAAAATATAATTTTTTTTTAGAAACACAATATTTCTACTGAAATTATATATCACCATTAAAACACTTTTGGAGGACACTGTTATTTTGGCATGTAAAGTGTACACTTTTTAAAAAATCATGGAATTTTAGTTAAATTGCATTACTTTTTTTAAATTAGAAGAACCAGTGTAAAAAAACATAAATGCAAATTATGTTTAGCTGGTTATAAAAAATGGCTGGAAGTGACCACTGCCCACAAAACTGACCTTGCCCTCAGAATGAATTAATTAATATTGAATTCTGCTATAAAAGGAAAAAAATGCTAGAAATACTCACTAGATCAAGGAGCATCTGTAGAAAGAGAATTAGTTAATGCTTTAGGTTGAAGATCACAAGACTTTCATTTGTTAGTACCCCCAATGAGAGATCCTGACCTGAAACATCCCCTACCCATGTTCTCAGTCCAGAGATACTGCCTGATCTACTGAGTTACTCCAGCATTTTGAGACCTTTTGCGTTTTGACCTAAACTTTTGGCTGTTTCTTTCCACAATGCTAAGTATTTACAATATTTTCAGGTTGTTTTTTTCTTGCAGATTTCCAGCATCTGCTGTTCTTGTTACGCTCATTGGATTCTGCTAACTGTACTCATCAGTGAATCTTCAAAGGAGCTCGAAAAAATAAACTTTTTGTTTACCAGGTTTCAAGACATCAGAATAGAAGCATTAAAAGTTCTTCAATATTTTATTCTAATTTACTGCAAAACTTACCAGCAATTGGCTTACTGAAGTTCTTTCAAAGTCATCCTGGATTATCTTAAAATCTAGTTACTGATAAACCATGGCCGACAGGTCACTGTGATTAAAATGTGCAATGTTTTCTGCCACATTAATTAAACCTCTCCATGTTAATACTTGAAATGGCATGTAAAGTATCTGTTCATGAATTAGGTGCTAAAATGTTTCCCGATTGTGTTGATTCATCCCAGAGATTGCATTTGCTAACGTGCAAATAAATTTGAATGAAAGCTTGGAAAGTCATCTCAAATCTGAAGAAGAGTCTCGACCCGAAACGTCAACCATTCATTCACTCCAGAGATGCTGCCTGTCCCGCTGAGTTGCTCCAGCTTTTTGTGTCTAATAGTAAGATTAAATGAGAACTTACCAGTTTGAAGTTTGATCTTTATTTTTTGAGGAGTTACGATGAGGGACTACGTGAAGAAGACCCCGTCCAGCCGCACACGCGTCAATCTTCAAAACAATGGTGTGAAATCACAGATAAGAGTGACCGAAGTATAATAGTAAGATAAGTGAGCACTAGAACTTCCAGCTGACCTTCATGAGGGGTGGGAGCGGAGGGCTATGTGAGTGACTACGTGAAGATTTCAAAGCTCTGTGATTTCATGCCGTAGATTCAAATCCAGGCGTGTCACTGCATTGATTGACTCTGAATGAGTAAAGTAATCAACAATGCATAACCATAACATTGATGCAATCAGTTAATGGTTTATTTATCACAACAATAGTAACCCCTCTATCCCAGGGGGAAACTTAACACTGAATCCAAAACAGCACCACCAAATACCCCAGGTTCTGCAATCTCCTTATGGTAATACTTGTGAAACATCCGTTCACTTGCCCATCCTGCGGCCGCGAGGATATGGTCTATTGGGACGTCCAAATCCTTGGCCGCCGATGTTGATGCCGCCCTGGTGGAATGAGATTTAAATTTGTCAGTACCAATACCTGCATCAACCAGCACCTGCTTCAGCCACCTTGAGAGAGTCTGCACTGACACTTTCTTATGCGTTTTTTTGTGGCTGATAAAGAATGCTGATTCTGCACCTCTTAAAGGTTCTGGTGGGTTCAATGTAACATCGTAAATGTGATACTACACATAGACGTGGATCCGTAGGATATGCTGAAAAAAACAACTTACACCCCGTGACTCCAGGTCTGCTCTGTTTGAGCAAATCATAGACATAGAATGAAATGGCATCTGCTGTTATTTCCATCCTGTCTATTCGTAGTTTCTGCAATGTCTGCACTCTCTGTGCTGAAACTAGTGCCATGAGCATGACTACCTTCATGGTAACTTTGGCCAAGGACAGAGCTGAAATAGAAGTCTATTGACGAAGGAGCATCAGCACATCTCTTACATTCCAGATTACTGTATACCTGGGTCTAGGAGGCTTGGCATTGAATATTCCCTTCATAAACCTACAGACCAAAGGGTGTGACCCTACAAGATATTGATCTGTTTCCATCCATAAATATGCAGAGAGGGCACTCCTTGCAGTATTGATCGCACTCTGGTTAACTTAAAATCAAAATAGAGAGTTGACAGAAACTCTAATACATCTGGGATGTCTGCAGTGTGGTATGAAATATTCTGCCTTAAGCAGAACACCTCCCATTTCTTTATGTAAGAAATGTACTGCTTCTGGGTACTATCCCTCCAGGCTGCTGCAATAACACCCACAGTACGATCTGATAGTCCTCTTCCAATGAAAGATTCCTCCTTAGAATCTGCAAATCAACAAACCAATACGATCATGTAAAGGATGCGAATCACCAGTTACAGGATGCACAAGTAGGTTTTTCTGTTTAGGAATAATCATAAGGGGCTTTGTGATCATTTTTAACACCAGAGGGTACCATGGTTGTGTAGGCCAGTCTGGTACTACCAATACTCCTGAAGCAGAATCCTGTTTGATCTTTTGTAGACACCGACTAATGAGGAAAAATGGAGGAAATGCATATAAAGACATTCCACCCCAATGCAGCGAGAATGCATCCACTGCTACTGCCCCAGGATCTGGTTCCCATGAAACATATTTAGGTAATTGGTGGTTAAGTCTGGATGCAAACAAGTCAATTTCTGGCATCCCGAACCGTGCAATAATTTTATTAAATTTGTCACGATTCAACATCCATTCTGTATTGTCATTGAATTTACGTGACCTTATGTCTGCAATTATGTTGAATCTACCTGGTAGGTAGATTGCCGAATATTCCTATCTACCGCTCTGCCTCCCTAAGTGGCAACAGTCCCACCACCCTGGTGGGTCCCCTTTGTTCTTGGCCCCCCCCCCCCCACCTCCACGTCCAGGTTCTATAGTAACTTGTCAGTTTCTTTGTTGAACTAAATTAAGGCGCATGTTGCAATCAAAAGCGCTTGAACAATTGGTTGGGAAGAAAGCCAAACTGTAAGAAAGACGACTGCGCCTCCTTTTCAAGAGCAGCCAGCTCTTGCACGGTCGGTGCCAAAGCATCAACATGACCCTTAAACGTGCTACCTCCCGTTGCTCTTTTCTGTCCATAAACTACTTTACCATCAAACTCATCCACTGGAATTTTTAGGTCAGGCTCAACTTGAGAGATGATGACATTGAATGGTGTGGGTAGGAATTTCCTACTGGTTTATTCTCCCCTTTGAAGTAAAGCATGACAGTATATTGTCTCCCTTACAAGGGATAATAGTACAATTAGAAATTAGAGAAGTCAGTTAAAGTTTGCACTGGACTGGGAGAGAGGATGAAGAGAACGCAGATATAATAATGCTTCATGGTTCATTTCACACAGTGAAGCAAAGAAAATATTTGTGTTTTCATCAAAAAAGCCCAGTTGGAGGAGACAAGGCGGTGAGCAGCAACAGTTCTGAACCTGTTTTTTCCATTTGTGGTGTAGGATGGAGTTTAATGGTCGCGACAGATCTGGAAAAGTAGTTGATTTTTATTGATTTTCTGGAAATTTCCTGATCTCTTGAATGTTGATTTCTGTAATTTCAAGTAACTCCTGCATTTCTTCCCCTTCTCTCTCACCTCCTCCCTACTTGTCCGACTAGTTCCACTGCTCGTCTCCCTGTCATTAGCACATCTTGCCCAGCCAACAATGACCCATTATGCACTCCACCGTTCCTGCGTTCATCTGTTGCCTTTCCTGAGGTCATCTGTTGCCCACTCTGTTTTGCTCTGACCTTTTCTTGCCTCCAGTCCCCCCCCCCCCCCCCCCCCCCCCCGCCTCTCCTCCCACACGTCTTCCTCCCCCTCCCCCCACACCTCTATCTTTCATTCTGAAGCAGAGTTCCAACCTGAAGCCTCACCCATCCCTTTTCTCCACAGATGCTGCCTGACCCGCTGAGTTATGGTGGGCGGCGCGACTTTCGTCAGCAGCGGCCTCTGCAGTCCGTCTGCGTTTTTATTATTTTATGTCTATGTTTTTATGTAGTTTTTGTTATTTTTTGTTGGGGTATGTGTGGGGGGGTGGGGGTGGTGTGGGGGGGAGGGGGTAACTTTTAAATCTCTCCCTGCACGGGAGACCCGACCTTTTCTTTGTCGGGTCTCCGTTGTCGTTGGGGCTGCAACGAGGAGCGGCCTCCAACAGGAAGACCGGGGGCTGTGGTGCCGACTACTCACCTCACCGTCGCGGAGCTGGCCGAGTCCAGAGCGGGTGGAGCTGTGGTGGACGCTGCTGCGGCCCGACCTCCGGAGATTCGGAGGCTGCAACTGCGGGTCTGGCGGACGGCGGCACCGGGAGCCCGCGGGTCCCTGGAGGGAGACCGCTTTTCAGGGCTCCCGCAACGGCGACTTCTCCCGCCCGAGTTGCGGGGTTGAAGAGCTCCTGGAGCGGGGCCTTACACCATCGCCCCGCGCGGCTTGGAATGGCCGCGGGACTGCGAGCGCACGCCGGGGGCTCTAACATCAAGACCCGGTGTGCGACCTTGCATCACCCGGCGTGGCTTTAATGGCCGCAGGACAATCGCCATCGCCAGCCGGGGGCTTTGACTTTGACTCTGACATCGGGGGGGAGAGTGCAGTGGAGAGATAATTTTTTTTGGCCTTCCATCACAGCAATGTGATGGATGTTTATGTAAATTATGTTGTGTCTTGGGCCTATTTGTTTGTAATGTATGGCTGCAGAAACGTCATTTCGTTTGGACCTCAAGGGGTCCAAATGACAATAAATTGAATTGTATTGTATTGTATTATCCCAGCATTTTGTGTCTATCTTTGGAATAAGCCAGCATCTGCTGTTTCTTCCTACATGATTCATTGATTGCCTTGGTTATAGTGGTTTGGAGTCACTCATTTCTTTCTTTTGGACTTTAGAGATACAGCCCCACCGAGTGAGTCCACGCTGACCAGCAATCACCCTGTACATTTACACTATCCTTCACACAATTTACAATTTTACTGAAGCCAATTAACCTATAAGCCTGGACGTCTTGGGAGTGTGGGAGGAAACCGGAGCACCCGGAGAAAACCCACATGGTCATAGAGTGAACGTACAAACTCCGTACAGACAGCACCCGTGGTCCGGATCGAATCTGGGTCTCTTGCACTGTAAGACAGCAACTCTACCACTGCGTCACTGTGTCACCCCAGGGTATAGCAAACCACCATGTAGACATCACCATGCTCTTCAATTGTCTCTCACATCAGCATCCTTCCATGGAGCTCCTACAAAAATACTAATGGGCCTGTCCCACTTAGGCGATTTTTTCGGTGACTGCCGGCGACTGTCACAGTCGTAGCAAGTCGCTGAAAAAGCAGCGGCTGGACCCCCCCCCTACGACAATGTCTACCACAACCTACCACGTCAAGCTACGGCAAGCTACCGACAACCGGCGACCCAATCGTTGCGTGTATACTTCCACCTACGACCACACCTACGATAATCTACGTCCACCCACGACAAGCTACGACACGCTACGACCCTGTCCACGACAACTGAAGACACGTGGCATCATTTTGGCCTCCAAAACGGTGGAATCACCCAGTTTTCCTATAAAAGGGGCTGTAGGTTGCGGCAACCTTGTTGCTTAAATATCTCCAAGGCAGAAGGGCAAGAAGAATGGTGAAGAAGAAGCCCAAGTAAGAGAAACAAATCAGCAAGTCCATGCATTTTTTTATCTGATCACGTGAGCTGCAGGCGTGTTTTTCCAAAGTTGCTACTGGCGACAACCTAGGCATCCTGGTGAAAACCTAAGACAGCACCCACGACAGGACAAGACAAGCCATTGGTCTACGACTTTCTCCGAAAAGTTTTGAACATTTCAAAATCCAGCGGCGACCAGAAAAACGCTACGATTCTTTGGGCGACTGAGGAGACAGTTTATGATCATACAGGCGACATCCCTGCAACTGTGTGGAGACAGCCAAGTCACCGGGAGGCGCTGAAAAATTCGCCTTAGTGGGACAGGCCCTTTAGGACGTCCACCGAGGACCACACCTACAATAACCTACGACCACACAGGCGACAACCTAGGACAACCGAAGTCAACCTACGTCCACCCGCGACAATCTACGACAAGCAACGACCCTGTCGTCGGTACGTGTCGCTAGTTTACGCAGGTTCACCTAGGTAGTCGCCAATGGAATTCACCGAAGTCAGCACCCAGCGACAACCAACGTCACCAGGAGACAACCTGCGTCATCCTGGCGACAACATATACGACAGCACCCACGGCAGGAGAAGACAAGCCCACAGTCGCCGAAAAGTTTTGAACATTTCAAAATCCAGCGGAGACCAGAAAAACGTTACGATTCTATACGCGACTTGAGGAGACTACTCACGACCATACAGGCGTCACCCCGCGACCATGTGAAAACAGCCTAGTCGCCTGTAGTCGCCAAAATAATCGCTTAAGTGTGACAGTGGCATAAGTCTCAGAATCAGCTGATTGTTTGTTAGGGTTGAGAGTAGGGGAAATATCTCGTGTGTTCCGAGCTCTATCTGGTAGGGGGCGCTGCACTGGCAGCAGCCTGTCGGCAGCGTGTCTGTCTTTTTTCAACTTTTTTAATTTTTTTAGTATGTTTAAAAGTGTGTTTTTAATGTTTCTTTGTGTGTTATGTGTGGGGGGTGGTGTGGGGGGGTAAGGGGGAAACCGTTTCGGCCGCCTCTTCCAAGGAGAGGCGACTTTTTCAGGTCGCCTCCCCCGTGGCCTAACAGCATGGATCGGCGCGGACATTCCCGGAGACGCGCCCGGGGCTTCAGCGGCGTGCGCAGCGTGGACTCTCGGCACGGAGCGGGTGAGACCTCGCTGGAGGGGAGCGCTCCGTTACGCTGGCCCGCGGCAGCCGGCAGCCTGAAGCCGCGGTCTGCAGAACTCCAGCTGGTGTGGCGTCTACAGCCCGGGATCTCACGTTGGGGACCCGGGTGGAAGAAGCTTCCACCGCCGGCCCGCGGCCATCTTCTACCGCGGGCGTGGTTTGGACTTATCATCTCCCCTGGAGGGGAGCTTCGACCGCCGGCCCTGCAGACAGCGGTGCTTCCGGCTGCGGCACGGCAGGTACTTTAAAACTTTGACCGCCGGCCTGTGGCCTACACCAGCCTGAAGCCGCGGTCTCTGGTTGGGAAGAGCCGATCCTGGACTCACCTTGACTTTGACTTTGTCCCTTCCATCTGGACGCCCGCAGCAACGGCTGTGGAGGGTGGAGGTCCCGACCACGGGGGAAAATGGAGGAGGACTGGCCAAGCTCTGTGCCTTCCACCACAGTGATGAATGTTGTGGTGGATGTTTGTGTAAAATTTTTATTGTGGTTGTGTTCTTTATTACTGTACCGCTGCTGGCAACCCAAATACCACCGACCTTGGTTGTGTGGCAATTAAATTATATCAATTATATCAAACCAGCCTTAATATGTTGGCAAATAGATCCATCACATCTATTAATTCAATATCAACTAATCTGATCCTGTTAGTTCGAAGGTCTCCAATGCCTAGTAAAAGCTGCACTGACAGGTGCTTGCCACATAGAAATATGACACCACCTGTAATAACCAAGCTTACAATCATAAAGACGACACCTATCCTCTGATTCATAACTGAACTGGGACTCACTCACACCAAAATTTCACGGGTCAGTTTCCAGACTCTCAGGATACCTGTCTTGGCTATTTTAAAATCAAGGTTGAGTGAAATTCAATGCAAATGTTCTCACTAAAGGGGCTGTCCCACTGTGGCGACCTAATTGGCGAGTTTAGAAGAGTTTAAGGAGAGTTTGAAAAAAATGTCATGTTGAAGACCTCATTCGACTATGTGGAAGACCTTCGACCTCCTTCGCGTATGTTGAAGACTAACTCTCCGAATAGTGAAGAGTGAAGACAACCTCCTTCGACCTCCCTTCGACTATGTTGAAGACTATCTACGACTACCTTCGACTACCCTCGATTACCTACGACTAACATGCCTACTTCGACTAAACCTACGAGTAAAAAAAGCATCGATTTTTTTCCATGGCGACCTTTTTTTACCCGCGGGCATTTTTCAACATGTTGAAAAATACGCCACGACCTAACCGAGGCCTCGAGTGCGCGGGGACTACCATCGAGCATGAAGGAGAGTTACAAAGACCTCCTAGGACCTCGTGTCGACCACGCTGCGAGGATGAGTCGAGGGCAAACTCGCCAGAACTCGCGGATTAGGTCGCCGCAGTGGGAACAGCCCCTTAAAGCAGCCAACATAATTAAAGACTTGCTCCCATCGGGCAGGAAGTATAGAAATTTGAAAGCACGCACCACCAGATTCAGTACACAGCTTCTTCCACTCTGCTATAGTGATTCTGAATGGTCCTTCTGTAAGCAAGGATACTGTCCAATTGACCTCTGCCCAATGCATACATTGGACTGTGTATGGAACTGATGTGTTACAATGCTTAGAACTACATTCTATACTCTGTATCTTTTCTGTTGCTTGACTTACTGTGCTTGAATTTGGCATGATTGCATTAATATATAGTATATGATTTGTTTGGATAGCGTGCAAAACAAAGCTTTTCAATGTACCTCGTTAAACGGGACAATAATAAACCTAATGGGTTCATAAAAATGTTAATGACTGTGGTATCTTGGCATCAGCCTGCATAAATCAGGATCCCACTGGTCGGCTGGTCCGGTCTACCTGCAAGCATCCATCTGCATGTGCTGGAGTAGAGTTACTAAAATAATTTAATATTGCGAAATGTAATTACCAAGCTGCCTCCAAACCAAATGACCTGTACTTGGGACCTTAATTCAGGAAAGAAGGAAGACAATGAAACACAATGGCACTCCAGCACACCTCACAATGAGCAGTTCAATATTGAAAGCAGGCAAAGTTCACAGCCTCTCGGTTGCTGAACAGTGTGTGCAGTCTTAAATCACTACAGTCTTTTGCTCTCAAAAGCAGGGACAAAGCTGCTGGTTGATTTAGCATTAAAGCAGGAACCTTTGGTCACTTTTGGTTTAATTAGTCCTGACAATGACTTCAAAGCCGCACGCTATACGATGGAATCCATCACAATCAATGGAGTGAAAACAGTATCAGCAATACATTGCACTCTGCTTTTGAAACTCGGTCACATTTAATAAAGCTACAGTGTTCTTTCTACAATTTAGTTTAGTTTAGAAATACAGCGCGGAAACAGGCCCTTCGGCCCACCGAGTCCGCACCAACCAGCGATCCCCGCACATTAGCACTATCCTACATACACTGGGAACAATTTACATTTATACCAAACCAATTAGCCTACAAACCTGTACGTCTTTGGAGTGTGGGAGGAAACCGAAGATCTCTGAAAAAACCCACGCAGGTCACGGGGAGAACGTGCAAACTCTGTACAGACAAGCACCCGTAGGCAGAATCGGACCCGGGTCTCTGGCGCTGCAAGGCAGTAACTCTACCACTGCGCCACCGTGCCGGCCACAAATACAATGTACTGCACTCCCAGAAGTCCCCACGAACTTCATCACAATTTACATCGCAAGGGCGGCACAGTTGACCATGCTGTTGCCACACAGCACCAGAGACCTAGCATTGAACCTGACCCCGGGTGCTGTCTGCGTGGAGTTTGCACGTTCTCCCTGTGCCCGTGTGAGTTTCCTCCAGGTGCTCCAGTTTCCTCCCACATTCCAAAGACTTGTGGGGTTGTAGGTTAATTGGCCTGTGTAAAATTGTCCCTAGTGTGTGGGGAGTGGATGAGAAAGTGGAATAACATAGAACTCGTGTGAACAGGTCACTGATGGCCAGGGTGGACCCAGTGGCCCAAAAGGCCTGTTTCGAGCTGTATCGCTAAACTAAAATTCCTTTATGTCAGTTCAACAAAGACAATCTATACTTATCACTAAATCTTTTTTTGATAAATTAGAAAGGACAATATCTAAATTTTTATGGGGTAGCAAACCGGCTAGAATCCGAAAGGCGATACTGCAGTCTCCTAAGAGTGACGGCGGTTTGGCACTTCCTGACTTTAGGCGTTACTATTGGGCAGCTAACTTGCAAAAACTCCTGTATTGGATGAATGATGATTGCGACCACCTACCGACCTGGGTACACATGGAAAAGGCGAGTTCACATCTCCCGTTGCGGTCTGTCCTATGCTCCCAACTCCCCCTTCCTATAACATCTGTGGGTGCAGGCCCAATTGCGTCCCTCTCGCTCAAGATATGGAGTCAACTCAGGAAAAACTTCGGTTTACAAGGCCCTTCCATCTTGACCCCACTGCTTAAAAACCACATCTTTAAACCTTCAAGTACAGACCACGCATTCAAAACCTGGCATAGCAACGGTATCAGTAGTATCAAAAACCTATACAAGGATGGCATCTTTTCGTCTTTTGCGGAGCTCTCGTCCAACTATAGCCTCCCAAACTCCCACCTTTTTCGTTTTTTACAGATTAGGGATTTTGTGAAGAAGACATTCCCCCATTTCCCAAATCGCCCCCCTGAAACCCTGACCGATACCATCTTAGCTCTAGATCCCAACCGGAAGAAATGCATCTGTTTTGTATAACTTGTTAGGGTCGGTTATATTGAAACCTCATACCTCATTAAAAGCTGCGTGGGAGGGTGAGCTGAATACGAAACTAACAGACCAGCAATGGGACTCTGCCTTGGATTTGATCCATTCTTCCTCCATATGTGCCCGTCATGGCCTAATCCAATGCAAAGTCCTTCACAAAGTCCACTACACAAATGCAAGATTATCTAGAATTTACCCCGCTGTTAGGGACACCTGCAACAGATGTAATCAATCTCCTGCCAACCATAGCCATATGTTTTGGTCTTGCCCTAAGCTAGCAGCCTTTTGGAGGAGTGCTTTCGACTTGATAAGCAGAGCCTACGGCCAGACTATTCCTCCAAACCCACTGTCAGCCATTTTCGGTACCCCTCCCAACACCAACCTCTCTGTTGCGGTGAAACGGGTTCTAGCTTTTACAACCTAGTTAGCCCGGAGACTGATCTTGCTTAACTGGAGGCTCACCTGTCCCCCGACACACGCCCGCTGGATTAAGGAGGTGCTTTACAATTTAAAGCTTGAAAAACTTAGGTTCTCTCTCAAAGGCTCTACCAAGACATTCCTAGATACATGGAACCCTTTCCTGGAACTTGTTAACTCTCTCAACTTGTCCCCGGACTCGGAAGAGGACTGAGTGCTCTCCACCATTGTTCTGCACTACTGTAGCTGCTCTCCCCTTAACCCCTCCCCTCCCCACACTTATTTATTTAATTACTTACTTATTTACTGTTATTAGTGACCCCTTTTTTTTTAATTTTTTTTTTTTTAAAGTACTTTTTGTTTCGTTTATCTTACCATATTTGTGTGGATGTGTATGTATGTGAGTGTTGTTTGTCCCCGTTTGGTTCCGACCTGATTCGGGTGGGTTGAAGGTGGGTAAGGGTAAGGGCTTTGAGGGTCGCTTACATATTGTTGCACAATTATGCCTTGACTGTCACTGTCTGTTATCATTGTATGTATGCAAATTGCTGTGAAATTCAAATAAAAAGATTTAAATCAACAAAGACAATCTCATTTAAATAACTATTCACAAGAAAAGTAGTTACATCATTGTTTTTAGCTTGAGTACTTTTCTATGCTTGTCTGTCAAATGATAATTTGTTCGTTAAATTGATCACAGCACTGAAATGTGATCATTACAATTCATAAATGCAGTGTAAACACTGTTCTAAAGGTACAGAGAGAGTTTTAGTAAACTTCCTAATGCCCCTGTCCCACTTAGGAAACCTGAACGGAAACCTCTGCGCCCCACCCAAGGTTTCCATGCGGTTCCCGGAGGTTTTTGTCAGTCTCCCTACCTGCTTCCACTACCTGCAACCTCCGGCAACCTCCGGGAACCGCACGGAAACCTTGGGTGGGGCGCAAAGTCTCCAGAGGTTTCCGTTCAGGTTTCCTAAGTGGGACAGGGGCATAATGCACTGCTGTTTTCAAGACTATATAATATTGCACCGTGTGGTTTTTGGGGCTATTGTCAGTGGCTTGAGGCAGTAATTCTTTCTCCAATCCCCAGATAGGAAATAAATCACATTCATCAGTCTATTCAATGTTCCAAAGATAGACACAAAGTGCTGGAGTAACTTAGCGGGTCAGGCAGCATCTCTGGAGAAAAAGGATGGGTGACGTTTCAGGTGGGGACCCTTCTTCAGACACCCCGACCCAAAACGTCAGCCATCCTCTTTCTCCAGGGATGATGCGCCTGACCCACTGAGTTACTCCAGCACTTTGTGTCTATCTTTGGTATAAACCAGCATCTGCAGTTCACTGTACCCCCCCACACAAAGGCTTTTACATAACAGTGCTGAAAATAAACTCTTGTTACCTGACTTCCTGCAAGCATGTTGCTCTTAGCTACCTCTCCCTATTGGAGGCTGATTCAGACAATGGAGACACGCTCTCCTGTAGTTGAGCTGTCCGTGAAGCGATGTGAAGCTTCTCAGTACAATGCTGAAGAACATGCGAGTGCAGGTCAGAGAATGGTGTGTGAGAGAAGAAGCCACTACAGTCTCTAACTCACACAAACAGAGGCAATGTGTCCGACTTGGTCATTATATTTAAGTATGTTATCAGATATTTGCCAAAGGCCCTCAAAGTCCATTTAACAAGATGAAGACAAATACCCCCTCCAATGTAGTATGTTGGGGCACACACAGCTTCTGTCCTTACTGTTCTCTTTATGACCAGTTTACATTCTGTTCAGTTTTAACACAAGAAATAATTTTCTGATATTTCATCTCAAGGTTGCCGAGCATGAACCACAATATGCTAGGTTATATGCTTGTTCGATCTCTGATACGCAGCATATACTGGCCTTCATCGTCAACTCATCATCAGATTATGCTGCCGTTTCCCCCTCTCCTCTGGGTGCGATGCTGGGAAACATTTGTGCAGCTTCCGAGCTGTCACGTCTTATTTTTAAATTCATCAATAAAATGTTGAAAAATGTCTGAACACTTCACGCCCAAGCCCACTACTGAAGGAGGTATCAAGGCGTGACAGCAATGATGGTCATGACTGATTAATGTGGACATCTTGCTGCCAGGCACACCTCTAAATGTGCGCAGACTTCACACTGAAGGGCAGCTGAATTTGAGGAGAGTACTCCACAGTCTGTCCTGATTGGTAGTGTCAAAGGTTATTATGAGGTTGTAGAAATATAGAAACATAGAAAATAGGTGCAGGAGTAGGCCATTCGGCCCTTCGAGCCTGCACCGCCATTCAATATGATCATGGCTGATCATCCAAATCAATATCCCATACCTGCCTTCTCTCCATACCCCCTGATCCCTTTAGCCACAAAGGCGTTGGTCAGACGACATTTGGGGTATTGTGAGCAGTTTTGGGCCCCATATCTGAACTGGCGCCAGAGAGGGTCCAGAAGATGATGCTAGGGATGATTGAGTTAACATATGATGAGCGTTTGGCTGCCCTGGGCCTGTATTCACTGGAGTTTAGAAGGATGAGGGGGTACCTTATTGGAACTGACCGTATAGTGAAAGGCCTGGATAGAGTGGATGTGGAGAGGATGTTTCCATCAATAGGAGGGTCTGGGACCAGAGGCCACAGCCTCAGAATAAAAGGATGGACCATTAGAAAGTAGAAGTAGAAGAGGAATTTCTAGTCAGAGGGTGGTGAATCTGTGGGATTCATTGCCACACAAGGCTGTGGAGCCCATGTCAATGGATATTTTAAAGGTGGAGATGGATAGGTTCTTGATTAGTAAGGGTATCAGGGGCTGTGGGGAGAAGGCAGGATAATGGGGTTGAGAGGGAAAGATAGATCAGCCATGATTGAATGGCAGAGATGACATGATGGGCCAAATGGCCTAATTCTGCTCCTCTGATTTATGAACTTATGAAGAAGGGCACCTATAGTGGTTGCTGCTGTTATTCGACTTTGCTCTTGGAGTTATTACATGGAGAAGATCAATGGTGGTTCAATGGTGCTTTTATTGTCACACGTGCTGAGTGCTAACACAATGAAATAATTGTCCTTACAAACAGTAAGGCCAGTAGAGTGTTCCTGATTAGTAAGTGTACAGAAATAGTCTACATGCAGGAGGCACCATGTTTTGGCACCAATTTCGAGAGTCGTCGCTCCAATTCTTGCCTTCAACCTGATCTAAATCATGCTCCCTGTGCCTCGAGATAGATGGAATCCACACTCCAGTTTAGGGAGAAACCGTTAGGGCTGTGGGAGGAGGTGAGCGACGAGGACCCTGGTTGCAATGGTTGCCCTGCCGATAAAGAAGGTAAACTCCACTGCAGTAACTGCACTCATATTTATCTCAAAGGATGCAAAATGTTGGAGTAACTCAGCAGATCAGGCAACATCTCTCGAGAAGCTTCGGGTCGAGACCCTCCTGCATCAACCAGCATTAGTTTGACACAAGAAGCTGGAGTAACTCAGTGGGACAAGCAGCATCTCTGTTTGAGGTTGTTTGCCTCTACTCATATTGACCTCCTTTCTTGATGATGTTATGTATGATGTTTTGAGTGTGGCATCTCTGAGTTCCCTGGTACATCCTTCTCTTTCCAGATGATGACATTGTGGATTTGTGAGTAAACCTCCTCAACTTGAACGTTTAGGTTTAGGGCGAGGAGACCATCTGCTCCCGAGGCTCTGTTGGTTTTATTTGAAATGTGACTTTCGGAACTTTGTGTTTGGTCAAGAATGGCAGCAAGGCTGGCCTGAATAGATCGTCAAGCAATTGGATTAAGTGGGCACGTTTGAGGAGGTTTCTGAAGTGCATCTTCCAGTGGATGCTGTCTTCCTCAACTGCAAGAAGGGCAATTATTATTCCAGCACACAGTTCTGAAAATGTGGATGACAATGTATCTTTATCTTAAAGAGCACTCAAACTATGCAATCAAAGTACCCAGTTGTAAACTATACAGGTCTTTACCCCAGCCAATCCCACATTGTTGGGTCAGGTAGCGAAGAGACAGAGGGAACCCACGCTACAAGATGAAAGTGTCCTGCAAGTTCGCTGGGTTTCTGGCACTGATCACCAAAGATTCTAGAGGAGCTTTGCTGATCACTGAAGTGCTCTACTGGTAGCAGAAGGGCAGTGCAACATTGACAGAGGGAGACCCCTTGTGGTCATACGGGAGTTTTGCACTTTGAGCTGGAGCATTCAGACTCTCCACCTTGCCTCATTGGGAAGCTCACCATCCTGACCCACTGCCTCCCGCTTCCTACCCAAGGCTTTGGAGTTCAATTCGCCCTTCCTTAAGCACAGGGTATCCATCATCCTCCGAAGGCAGTGGTGGCATTGCCTTAGGAAGATGCCTGTAGATACATTGCTGACATTGTGAGCACCGTGGGGCATTAAGAGTTGCTGCCTTACAGTGCCAGAGACCTGGGGTTTCCGTGCGGTTCCCGGAGGTTTTTGTCAGTCTCCCTACCTGCTTCCACTACCTGCAACCTCCGGCAACCGCACGGAAACCTTGGGTGGGGCGCAAAGTCTCCAGAGGTTTCCGTTCAGGTTTCCTAAGTGGGACTGGGGCGTTACAGTGCCAGAGACCTGGGTTAGATCCTGAATACAGGTCCTGTTTATATTGAGTTTGTACGTTCACCCTGTGATCTGTGGGTTTTCCGGATTCATCGCACAATCCAAAGACTACAGCCTTGGAGGTTAATTGGCTTTTGTAAAATTGTAAATTGTCACTAGTGTAGTATAGTGGTAGTGTACGGGGTGATCGCTGGTCGGCGTGGACTCGGTGGGTTGAAGGGCCTGTTTCTGCGGTGTGTCTCGTCAGGCTGGGATGGGCTTGAGGTGAAGACTATCAGTCATCAGCAATGCCACAGGCAAAATGGACCCCGCACATCCTGCAGTCCCCTGTTTCAACAAATGCAATCAACCTGGCGTGCACAAACAGAAGATCAAACCGAACAAGTTGTCTTACAACTTTAAGCTGTGCACGCCATAACCAAGAAGAACAAGAACCTGTCTTCAACAATGGGATGGCAGTGGAGAGAGTCAGTACCTTCAAGTTCCTGGTCGTATATAGCTCCGAAGAACTGTCCTGGGCCCAGCACATTGATGTAGTCACTAAGAAGGTTCATCAACTTCTCTACTTTCTAAGACTATTTTAAGTAGATTCAGTATGTCGACAAATATGTTATTGAACTTCTCCAGGTGCACACTAGAGGGCATCACAGCCTGGTTTGTTAGCTTGAACACCCAGTCCATCACGGGTACTGATTTTCCCACCATCGAAGAGATCTACAGGAGATGCTGTCTCATAAAGGCAGCTAATATCACCAAAGAACCACAGCGACCTGGGCATCCTCCCATTTCGCTACTACCATTGGGAAAAGTTGCAGGAACCTTAGAACGTGACCTCCAGGTACAAACACAGTTTTTTTCCTGGCAACCTTGAACATTGCACTACCTCAGCAAGTGTGATCTATTATTGACTTTGTTTTGCTGGGTGTCGATGAGGAGTAAGCCATTTAGGAGACGAGGAAACACATTTTCTCACAGAGAGTGGTGAGTCTGTGGAATTCTCTGCCTCAGAGGGCGGTGGAGGCAGGTTCTCTGGATGCTTTCAAGAGAGCTAGACAGGGCTCTTAAAAATAGGGGATAAGGCAGGAACGGGGTACTGATTGGGGATGATCAGCCATGATCACATTGAATGGCAGTGCTAGCTTGAAGGGCCAAATGGCCTACTCCTACATCTACTGTCTATTGTTCTGGTTGTATTATGGACTTTGGTTTTGTACTTTTGTGGTCTGGTTACCTAGCACCTGATTATTTCTTTATTACACTGATTTTGATTATTGAATATTATACTGATATTGATTATTGAATATTTATTTGTCTCTTTGTGTTAATCGGCCAGTTAAGCTACAGAAAGCAAGAATCATATTGTTCTGTTGTTGGTACATATGACAATTAAACATTGTTGACTCTTGATTACATAACCGGATTTACCAAAAGCATGAAATAAGCCTTAAAAGGATAGAGAGGAAGAGCCAAACACACACAATCAAATCTGGCAGTGTATTTCTTATTAGCTTCCATTTCAATCATTTGTGTCTGAACTGTTTGATTTCTACCTATTGAGAATATCTTTGTTATATGAGGATAGATTGAGGAGGCTTGACACCGATCATAATGTACATACTTATCATAGTTGGGTTATGCTGGCCAATTGCTTTTGGTGAAGAGTTCTTGTTGCAAGCCTATTGCAGGAATACAATCACACTGTATTTTTTCTCCCTCAATAGACGCTAGTTCTAAACGGTTATGGAATGGCAAGAATGAAGTGAAAGGATGTTTACCAAACGCAGGAAGAAGTGTCTACACCCAGCTAAATCCTAAAGGGATTGTGTAGAAAGAGGCCGCAGACCTCTAACCTTAAAGCCGATTTATAAAAATGCTGAATGCCTAAAAGCCCTGTCCCACTGTATGAGTTAATTCAAAGAGTTCTCCCGAGTTTGCCCTGATTTGAACTCGGAGATTTACGGTAATGACCACTCGTCGGTACTCGGGGCTCTCGTGGACATTTTTCAACATGTTGAAAAATCTTCACGAGTCTTACCGCACTTACCGCGTTTCCCGAGTGCCTCCCGTTAGCGTTACGAGCCACTAAGAGACGTCGCCGAGATCCGACGTACCCGCTACATTCATTCTCCGTGCCACGAGTTTGATTTTTTTTTAAACTCGGGAGAGCACTTGAATGAACTCGTACAGTGGGACAGGGCCATAAAACAACTAAAAATTGTCACCGCTAAGTATCAACAATTTCCTCCACAGCTACAATGTTAAATATTCTACAATGTTAAATAGGAAAGAAATTTGACCAAGGGGAATGCTTATCCTTCACACCCATTGTACTTGAAAGGGTGCAGGAAGGAACTGCAGATGCTGCTTAAACCCCGAAGATAGATATAAAATACTGGAGTAACTCAGCAGGACAGGTGCATCTCTGGAGAGAAGGAATGGGTGACATTTCGGGTGAAGACCCTTCTTCAGTATTAAACTCCTTATTTGATGTAAAGTTTGTGTTCCAAATTAATGGAAATTTTCTTTGAAATGTGATATATTTGAATGTTAACTATCGTATGTTCAATTAAGGAAAGAAAAGCACAGCCTTCATCTTCCACATTGGAAATTCAGCAATTCGCTTGCATGTTTAAATCTTGCTTGCCTGTTGACAATCTAGTGGCCGAGAGAGTCTGGTTAGGATTAAGCCTGATGCCAGGGATCTCTCACAGGAGGAAGGTGGAAACTCCACACAAGGTTCTTTGGAATGACAGGCAGAAAAAGGCTTGGTATCCAAGACCCGTCTTTAAAGTGTATACAGTGACCTATACCTTTCTCAGTAACTCAATTGCACGCACACAAAGTGAAAAATAAGTAGGGAGAATAAAGAGGGACAAATTCATTAAATAAACAATATCATTTATTTGCTTCAGTGCAAAATAGCTTTTGACAACAGCAGTGTAAAAATATGTTAAAATAAAATCAATAAATATATTGAAATTAGTGCAAATAATATTCCATGTAAACACTGTATGTGCAGAGTCAAGGGAAACTAAGTGAAACTTTCCATTTAGTTGGATGGGACAGGAATTGGGTTCATATTTTAAGGTTAGAATCTTAACTTAAATTTGAAAGATCTCGCAGTGTTATAGAGCACTGCTGTAAACCGGGAAGATATGTAGTCTTGAGTCTCGTTCCCAAAGGCTCCGAGCTCTCTCCTTGAGTATATTGTTCTTCCACAATCTGT
Organism: Amblyraja radiata; assembly: GCF_010909765.2. Classification (NCBI taxonomy): domain Eukaryota; kingdom Metazoa; phylum Chordata; class Chondrichthyes; order Rajiformes; family Rajidae; genus Amblyraja; species Amblyraja radiata. Next base: position 37,474,530 of record NC_045972.1, on the reverse strand, counting down.
GGGCATAGGACAGGAAGAATTGGTTAATGACCAAGCTCAGTTCAGTCTGACACACAGCATTGTAAAGCAATAGACCTCAACGGCATTGGCATTTCCTGATTCGGCTTCTCGAGAAATGGGCTGGAGAAAAAAACGCAAGCTTTGAACATTAACAGAGCAGAAAACAAACTTCTATATGACATCAGCGGGTCGAGCAGCATCTGTGCAGGAGGAAGGAATTGTCAATATTTCACATTAAGACCCAGAACATTTAGCATTATACTCACTATAAGGCATTACCGCAGTTGGGAAACCTTTGAAATGTTGCTTTGCTTTGAAGTTATTGTGGATTGGGTTAAATTGGATCAAGAAGTCCATTTGTCCCCAGCCAATTACTAGAAGTGTGGAGAGTGAGGGGTAATTTCACCTCAAGTGACTTCTCGGAATTGGCATCCAGTGACCTTGGGATGGACCATGATTGAATGGAATGATGGAGCAAATACTTCAAAAGTAGCTTTAACTCAATGAAAACTAAAGTTACAGTTATGAGTGGAATACTAATAGAAACATAGAACATAGATGCAGGAGGAGGCCATTTGGCCCTTCGAGCCAGCACCGCCATTCATTGCGATCATGGCTGAGATTCATTAGCGATGGTATCATAACTTGTGGTTCTCAATCACAATCTCATGTTTAATCAACTGGAACAATGGAATGTTTGAGAGGCACATGGATATGGAAGGATATGGATCATGTGCAACAGATGAGATTGGTTTATCTTGGTGTCATGTTCGACCCAGACATTGTGGGCCGAAGGGCCTGTTCTTGTGCTGTACTGTTCCTCTATGTTCTATGTTCAGGCCGCTGAGAATGAAGGGGGACTTGGCGTGGGCCATCTAATGCCACGTGCAGCAGCAGGCAGAAGACTGGACTGTTCGATGAACTTTTGTAACTTTGTCGACACCAGATACCTGGCATCACTTGCGTACTGCCTAGGTAAAGTCTGCTCTGTTATTTTGCCGGGTTGTATGCAAAACAAAGCATTTAATTTACGCAGGTACATGTGACAACATAGTATCATTGAATCATTGAGCTCTCAGGGATACATCTCCCACTGTCAAGTCAAGTCAAGTCAATGGTACAGGAGACACATTATAACGTCATCTTTTGTCCACAACTTACCGAATGACCTCAATCGAGGAACACTGCCAAAGCCGAGCTGCCAGCTTCTCGGCTCCAGCTGACGTGATTTTGTTCCCTTCCAGGCTGCGGAGAAGGGGGGAGATGTTACTGAGGATATCATCCATGTCTGAACAGCAACCGAGGGCACACATATGCCAAAGATTCGAATGGTCTTTTGTGAAGGCAGCTGAACGAGCCTCTTGATTCGATTGCCAAGATTCGATAGGAATATAACCCGTCGACAACCAGTCTAAACACTATTCATGCTGATCGACGGGGTGGGCTTTGTTGTACAAACAGCAGCAAGCAAGCGGATAACTGATTGCAAAATTGTTCAAAGGGCTAAGGCATCAACGCATTCAGAATCTAAACCTTAATCAGAGGTTATGGTGTTGAAAATGGGATGGGCAATATAGTTTGGCGCATCAATATTTTTTCAGGTTATACTGACCCCTTTAATTCACATATATACATTAATTCATATATATACTTTATTCTGCTTATTTGCAGAGTACTTGATACATTGTGGTTGTCTATTGTACCTGGTAGACAAAAGTGCTGGAGAAACTCAGCGGGTACAGCAGCATCTAAGGAGCGAAGGAGATAGGCAACGTTTCGTGCCGAAACGTTGCCTATTTCCTTCATTCCATAGATGCTGCTGCACCCGCTGAGTTTCTCCAGCACTTTTGTCTACCTTCAATTTTCCAGCATCTGCAGTTCCTTCTTAAGCCTATTGTACCTGCTCAGGTCCAAGAAAGTCTTACGTTTTGATCCAAAGGTTTACGCGGATCAGGTCGTAGAGGAACTGGCTTCCTTGTTATTCTTTTGGCCATAGTGTTTTTTTTTCCCCAATGGCTACATCCCCATATTGATTTCTCCCTCTCTTCTTCACCAACTCTACTCCCAGGTCCTGAGCATGTCCTGCCAAACAGGTCACCTTCATCTCAAGTCTGCACGGCCAATGCAGCTATCTCCAGAAAGCAGCCTTTAGGTATGATTAGGTCCAACTCTTTTGGAGACCGGAGCACCCAGAGGAAACCCACGCGGTCATAAGGAGAGCATGCAAACTCCACACAGATGGCACCCGAGATCAGGATCGAACCCAGGTCTCTGGCACTGTGTGAGACTTACCGTCTACATATAATGGGCCTGCCCATCGGGGCAGTGCAATAATAAGGCTCTGTTCCCAAAATATCCCCCTCACCCACCATCAAAGTTGGGAGCAGGACTTAACCAGCTGTAAATACTACCATTGATATTTACAGCATTTCAATGTCTCTAACATTGAGAGGCATTTAAAAATATTGGATGAATAATTTACACAATGGACATTAAAAATTATAAAATGTTAGCATCCAGCAAAATAGTTTAAATACAGTAATTTTTCCGCTTTAACATAATCCCCATGGAAGCCAATGGACGCTGGGCTAAAGAAGAGATTCCTTCACATTATGCAGCAAATGTGGACTCTCATATTCAATAGTTTATGGGAATTACTGACTTCCCAGGAAGCAGCGCTGAGCCCCACCAACATTATTTGTCACAGGACCTTGATGTCATACTCACTCTAGGTTTTTTAAACACCGCATTCTGGGCAGAACCTCGGCCAGCCAGGCTGCCCCCTCGTCACTGATGTTATTCCAGGACAAACTGCAAAGAAGAGCAGGAAAAAAAAGATCAAGTTTAGATTTTTGCGAACATCTTTCTTCAGGATCTGTCATAAAGTTGCAGGATGCACTGCCTGTAGCCTTCTCCCCAACAATGGGGATGATCTGGAGCTTGTATCTCTACTCCAAGCAGAAGGCAGTGTTTCAATATCTTTTATCCTTCGTATCACAGAGAGATTTCAAGTAACAATGTTCGTGCACGATGTTGCCATTTGCAAGGAAAACCAGCTGAGTCAGCACCACAGGCCTGCACTTCCCTCAATCTTGTGGATCCATTTGCAGTCCCAAGGCCCTGCTTCCCAAAACATTACATGGATTGAGGTCACATTGTGAGCTGTGATACACTAAAGCCTACTGTAGGTTTAAGTCGAAGGGGGAAAGATTTTATAGGAATCTGAGGGGTAGTTTTTTCACACAAAGGGTGGTGGGTATATGGAATGGGCTACTGGAGAAGGTAGTTGAGTCAGGGACTATTACAACATTTAAGAAGCAATTACATAGGTACATGGATAGGACAGGTTTGGAGGTATATGGGCCAAACACAGGCAAGTGGGACTTTGTAAATGGGATATGTTGGTTGGTATGGGCAAGTTGGGCCGAAGGGCCTGTTTCCATGCTGTATGACTCTATTAATTCAAATTGACGCAGCTTGTTGCAAATGATGTGCGGCACAGATACGCTACAGTATGGCAGCAGCAAGGTAAGCACCTTAAACAAAAATATAGCCTGCTCCAACACGCCAAATTCAGAGAAGAGAGTAAGCTCGTTAGCATTTTTAACAATGGTTCATCTTAACCAAAATTTTTAAATGTGAATTTACATAGAGTTTGTGAGGAGGGGGAGAAGTGCGGTGGAATCTGGTAAATTGAACCTTCCTGCAACTAGACTCTTAACAATGCCAGCCAGCTTGATATTGTTGATTAAAACCATGACAACTGCATTAAGCCATAACTTGGCTTTAATTTGAATATGCAGCTGCCAGGAGGCACACGCACACTTTGCATTCGAGAGATTTAACACTTACATGACCTCTTCAAGAGCGAGACAGCAAACAAGCCCCGTTGCAAGCTCCTTGGCCATGCTGTTATCCACCCTGTTCAACTGGAGGCTGGAAGAGAGAATGCTAATGTTAGTACATCCCATCTGGTGACTAAGCCTGGATAATAGAAACCATTTTCTCCTTCTTGGGGAGTCTACAGATTTCAGCAACCCTGCCCACCCCAGCATCCCTCCCACCACCCAACCCCCCACAATGGATATATTTCCTCAATAAATATTCAAGAGATATGGGCCCTTTTTATCTCTTTCTTTTGAGGTTATTAATTTATTGAATTGTTTATTATCTGTCATCTATTGTACGAGTTTGATTTGATTGTATTTATCTATAGTATTATCTTTGAGTTTAGTTTATTGTCACACGTACTGAGGTACAGTGAAAAGCTTTTGTTGCGTGCTAACAAGTCAGTGGAAAGACAATACATCATTACTATTGGAGCGTCCACAGTTTACAGATACAGGGTATATCGTTCAGTGCAAGGTAAAGTCCAGTAAGGTTATGCCGCTACAGGTCCGTTGTCGATACATTTGACAATTAAACACTCTTGACTCTCTTAAAAATTAAAGTCTGAATGCTCGTCAGATCTCCCCTTCCTCGCTGAACACACCACTGTATATTTTCACCTTGCCTCCAAGGGAACCACAATGTGCAACTCTTCAATTCTTTTGTCTCATACCTTCTGTCTTTACATCTCTGGCCTTTGGCCAACCTATCAAAGAATCCTCTTCACCTGTGTTGGCCTTTCACCTGCCAGGCTTTGTCTTGCCCATCCCCTGTTCCAGCTTTCATCCCTCCCCCCTCACCTTCTCCAATCAGTGTGAAAAAGAGTCCTGACCCAAAATGTCACCTATCCATGTTCCCTTGAGATGCTCCCAGACCCGCTGAAATACTCCAGCACTGTGTGTCTTCTTGTGTTCCTGTGACTACTGGTCTGCCTCAGGGTTCGGTGCAGGGCTCATTAATGTTTGCCATCTATATCAATGATTTGGATGAGAACACACAAGGCGTGATCAGTAAGTTTTCAGATAATACTAAAGTGGGTGGTATTGTAGATAGTGAAGATGGCCGTCAGAAATTGCAACAACGATTGGCCAGGTGGGCTGAGAAATGGTTGATGGAATTTAATACAGAGACATGTGCAGTGTTACACTTTGGGCAGACTAACAAGGGCAGGACCTACACAGTGAATGGTAGGGTTCTGGGGAGTGTTGTAGAGCAAAGGGATCTAGGAGCGCAGGTACATAGTTCCTTGAAAGTGGCACCAGAGGTAGGTAGGGTGGTCAAAAAGGCTTTCGGCACATTGGCCTTTGTCAGCCAGAGTAATGAGCATGGAATTTGGTATATATATATGGACCGAGTTATCGGACGAGGTAGTTGAGGCAGGTACTATCATAACATTTAAGAGAAGTTTGGACAGGTACATGGATAGGATAAGTTTAAAGGACTAGGGGCTAAGTGGGGCTGGTATAGATGGGGCATGTTGGTTGGCGTGGGCAAGTTGGGCTGAAGGGCCTGTTTCCATGCTGTGACTCTATGATATCTAATAATCCTCTGCTTTCAGTGTTAGCAAGTGGCCTCCGCAATCGCCCAGCTTGATAACAACTAGTGATACACAGACCAGAAGTGGAACAAGGGCCTTACTTGCACTAAATCAGGAAGGACATTTTCCATCTGTCACACAGGGCGCTGGGAGCTTTCTAAAATCTGCGATTCCCACTGTTACAAATGCCCATCAGTGAAGCTTTACAAATTATTCAATGCTAATAGCTTTTATTATTCATAATGATGCATAAATTAGCATATGTTTTACACTGCAGTATATTTTCATAATCCCGATGATAGTTGTTTCCTTTTGTGGGGAATATTAGAGGCTAAAAAAGAGACCACTTGGGTTTCTTTCCTTATTCTACATGCCTCAGCATGGTTGCTCTATCAAACTGCTGCACCTTCTTTAATCTGCAGGTGAGGTCATCTATTCTGCATGTAATTGCTTGGACACTAAAGGGCCTGTCCCACTTGGGCCATCACTTACGCGACAGGCCGGTAGTGACGGTCACGCGACGGTCCCGCGAGAGTCGCGCGCGTCATCATGCGCCCGCATAGCCGTCTGGAGCGCGTGACGTCATTTGAAGATGGACACAAATTGCAGGAGTAACTCAGCGGGACCGGCAGCATCTCTGGAGAGAAGCAATGGATGATGTTTCAGGTCGAGACTTCTTCAGTCTGAAAGAACGGTCTTGACCCGAAACGTCATCCATTCCTTCTCTCCAGAGATGCTGCCGCTCCCGCTGAGTTACTCCTGCATTTTGTGTCTATCTTCAATCTTCTTGGCCCCGCTCTGGGAGTAGGAGTGGTGGCGGATCCGGATCCGCAACGGCCGTGAGCCCCAGGCCGAGTTCGACGATCGTTTGCCTGCTTCTGCTGCTGTTGGAGGTGAGACATTGCGTAGCGCCAAGGTCTTGGGCCTGCCCCACTTTGGTCGTCAGTTACGCGACAGGCCGGTGGCGCGCAAAGATTTCATTCAGGATGAAGTCCACATTCCTCCACGCCACTCAATGCGCCCGTCCCCGCGCTACCCACACGCTAGCAGTTTGCGTAAATGGCGCGCGAAAGACAGCCAAGTGGGACAAGCCCTTAACACTCCAGTTGGTACAGAAAATGAATCCACTATAATCAGTTTTCCATTGACAATCTCTATCTCTTGGGACCAGACCATCAATATCAATATAATACTATTACTTGCAAATACACAGGGCCATTAATCTCATCAATATCCTGCAGCATATGAGATCCAGCCACATTATTAGACATTGTTCCCTCTAATTTCCCAATGAGGGTTCACTTTCTGTGACTTTCACTAAGGACCCATTCGCGTGGCCACGTTACAGGTTCACTGAGGTGCAAGGGAAACGCTCACACTCTGGAACATGCTTGCTTTTCCGCACATTGTTTTTCTTTTTGACCCTCCTTGTGTAACCACCCACGCCCTCTACCGCTGGTAGCATAGAAACGTTGCAGTAAATGAGGCCTTATGATTAGCTCAGAGAGGGGGCAGTGGCATGGCCTGCTTGAAAGATGGGATAGAATAATATCAAGATGCCCTTGTATTATGTTTGACTTTTATTAACCATCTGTTGTTGAATAAGAATGACATAAACAAAAAGTATCTTTGACTAATGAAATAATTGGTGCCCATGTAGCAGATAGTAATAACAGGATAATTGTATCTAACAAAAAAAAGTTGTTTACTGCACTGTATAAATGTCGGCTAATTCTGCTGCAATGGCAGAGAACTGGGGAGCAGTTAACTTCTGCCATCTCTCCGTGATATCTTGCAACAAAGCCTCTTGAAGCAGACCTCAAAGTCTACATTTTCCTTTGATTTCCCTCTAAATCAATTTCCTCGACATGCCTCGTAAAAGGCGGGCCGACCGCATATGGGTGGCGCGTGGCGCCGCATGTTTACGGATGTTGACGCAATTTCCTCGACTCTGTAGGTTAATTGGCCGTCTGTAAATTTCCCCTGGTGTGTAGGGAATGGATGACAAAATGGGATAACATAGAACTAGTGTGATCGGGTGATCAACTGAGTTGGATGATCAGCCACGATCATATTGAATGGCGGTGCAGGCTCGAAGGGCCGAATGGCCTACTCCTGCACCTATTTTCTATGTTTCTATCAATGGTCAGTGTGCTTGGTGAGCCGAAGAACTGTAACTCTAAACTGAACTTGAACACAGAAAGTAAAATATTTTCATTCATAACAATCATTTTCAAAATGTTTGAAGCATAATCTGTTGAGTGCAGAGTGAAAGTGACACTATGATAATGTAGCAGCACCTAGTGGTGGCTTGGGGAAGTTCGAACCCTCGTCATTGGTTGGTTCGATCACGTGACCGTGGGGGTTCGTTCGCGGGCTTTTCTGTTCAGTCGAGAGTGCTCCTCCCAGCAGCAGGAGCTATTCTAGAGTTAGCTGCCCGGGCACGCGTGCACCGAGTTCAATTCTCGTTTTTTGTTTGTCAATAAAAAAATAATTTAACTCAACCTACCTGTCTCGTTAAAACAAACGGCAAAGATATACAGATCACTCACTGCATGGAATCCCCACTCAATCCCATGTGCACTTACCTCAGCTTCTTTAACGACTTCAAGCTTCTCAGTGCCAGCGCAAGCTCCGATACTCCTTCATTCCCAATGTTATTTTCAGCTAAGCTGCAGGGAGAAAGGAATTCTACATGGAGTAATCCAGCATTTAACATCAACTGGATGAATTCATGCATGCAATAACATTCAAGGTCACATGAACCGCTCATTCCAAGGTCTTGAAACTCATTCTAAGATCTTACTTCTCCTGATCTCTGCAAACCCAACCTACCAAGATATCCAACCTCTTCTTATTGTGGCCTTTTCAACCAATCCATCATTGGCAACCTTACTTCTACCTATCCTGGTCCCAAGCTCAAATGTCCTCCCTCCTTTAAGATGATCCTTAGAGGTCGTCTCGCTAACAAAACCTTTAGACATTTAGACGGTAGCACGTGGCTTGGTTCGGCAACTTGAGCACCCAGGAGCGGAAAAGACTGCAAAAAGTTGTAAACACTGCCCGGTCCATCATCGGCTCCGACCTCCCTACCATCGAGGGGATCTATCATAGTCGCTGCCTCAAAAAGGCTGGTAGCATCATGAAGGACCACACCATCCTGGCCACACACTCATCTCTCCGCTGCCTTCAGGTAGAAGGTACAGGAGCCTGAAATCTGCAACAACCAGGTTCAGGAATAGCTACTTCCCCACAGCTATCAGACTATTCATCCTAACTCAAACAAAATCTGAACTTTAATTGACCTATTGCACTTTATATGCTTATTTATGTGTGTGTATATATATATATTCAATGGTATATGGACACACTGATGTGTTCTGTATTATTTATGCCTGCAATATTCTGTTGTGCTGAAGCAAAGCAAGAATTTCATTGTCCTATCTGGGACACGTGACAATAAACTCTCTTGAATCTTGAATCCTATGAAGTGTTGGCTGAGGCCGACAAAGTCATGGTCACAGAAATGGCAGGATGTACAGATTCTGAAGTAAGATTCTGGAGGAGGGGATAAGCAGAAGGTAAGGAGACTGCAGAGCATAATGACCCGCAGGTCAAAGGACTGGCTGAAAATTCATTTTATTTGGTGATTCAGTTCTCAGTGCAACTTATTGCAGAGTATTTAGTAAAATTACAGATTACCACCATTTGGTTTTGCTTGGTGAAAAGAAAGGTTGTGCTTAGTTTAGATTTCGCTTTGGAGATACAGGGTGGAAACAGGCCCTGCGACTCACCGAGTCCACGCTGACCAACGATCACCCTGTACACTAGTTCTATCCTACACACTAGCAACAAATTTCAGAAGGCAATTATCCAACAAACCTGCACGTCTTTGGAATGTGGGAGGAAACTGGAGCACCCAGAGGAAACCCACATGGTCACAGGGAGAACGTGCAAACTCCGTACAGACAGCACCCGTAGTCAGGATCAAACGTGGGTTGCAACTCTACCGCTGTGCCACTGTGCTGCCTTTTCTAAATTATTTTAGCAGAGAACTTGCACATCTTTCTTTCGATGTTTTAAGATCATTATTTTTGCCTCACGGTGACAAAATGAGTCAGTTCTGAACATTCATGACCCCGATGTAAAAAGAACGTTCTTCATTTTTAATACAAAATTGGAACCAATCAGTCTTGACACTGTCAACAAGAGAGTAAATTCCTCACCTTATCTCTTGGAGGGTTGGGCACAACACAAGGCCCTGTGCCAGGCTTAACCCACCACCGGTACCAAGGCCACAGCAGTGAAGGCTGAACAGGGAGGTAGACAGCTTAGATTAGTATATACATTGGAAAGTCATCAGCCAGAAATGTGAACTTTGCTTCTCTCATCAAAGCTGCTGCCTGACCTGCAGTGTCTTAATTTCAGATTTCCAATATCTGTAGGTTATTTAATTGTTGTTATTATTTACTCATTTTACTCAACCCAACAGGGGGCGCTGACCTGTGCGCGGCTGCCCAGCCAGCAGCTGTCTGTCTTTTCATCTTTTTTTTATTTTTAGTTAGTTAAAGTGTTTTTGTTTCTGGAGTTCTAGACTTTTTTATGTGGGGGGTGGGGGGGGGGGGGGGGGAAGGGGGAAACTACCTTTCAGGGTCCCTACCTGGTCGGAGAGGCAGCTTTTCTCCGGGCTGCAGCTTCGACCCGTCCTCGCGGCCTACCAGCGGGCCTGGAGCGGCGTTTCCTGTCGGGCACTGCCCAGAACCACGGCTTCGGCAGCGGCACAGCGCTGGAGCGCTATCGTGGAGCGGGCGATGACTTGCCTGGGTCGCCGCCAAGTAAAACATCGCGGAGCTGCGGGTTTGAGGAGCAGCCAGCTGCGGGCGGCGGCGCCGAACTGTACACCGGGAGCCTGGGATCTCTAGATGAGATCGCCAGTTGTGGAGCTCCAACCGGCGCGGCCTTGTTGGCTTCGGAAGCCGCGGCCTCCAGTACGGAAGCGGCCGTTCCAGGGTTCCCAAGCCGCTGCGAGGATTCTCCCGACGCCGGAGCAACATCACTCGGCGAGAACGGCCAGGAACATCTGTGGAGGCCTCAATGGGCCCGACTATGGGTGAACTGGGGTTGGGGACTGGACTTTGTGCCTTCCCTCATGGTGGGAGCCATTGTGGGGGGATGTTCTTTATGTTTAAAACTCTTATTAATGTTATGTCTGTATTCTTTCTTTATGTGCTGCATTGGCAAGAAGCATTTCACTACACCTAGGCGTATGTGACTAATAAATAACCTTTGAACCTTTGAAGCTCTCAACTTCAGCCAAGGCCAAATAGATCTATGTGTGGATGGGAACCATACAAATGTGGATGGAATATTGGATTTAGTCATCCCATTATCTCCCATTTCAATGCAAAAAAATTAGTCTTGTGCCAGAATCTAGATTAGTTTCCCTTTCGCTCACTTTGACTCTGTTCCATTCTATGCACGGTTGGATTCCTCATGGGCATAAAACCCAGGCTACAGATTATACGGTGAATCAGAGGTAGACAAAAATGTTGGAGAAACTCAGCGGGTGAGGCAGCATCTATGGTGCGAAGGAATAGGTGATGTTTCGGGTCGAGACCCTTCTTCACGTCACCTATTCCTTCGCTCCATAGATGCTGCCTCACCCGCTGAGTTTCTCCAGCATTTTTGTCTACCTTCGATTTTTCCAGCATCTGCAGTTCTTTCTTAAAACATATGGTGAATCAGTGTAACATTCAGAGTGAATAATACCAATAATACCATTGCTCTCAAACTGATTACAGTCTCTTAGCCAGAAACGGGCTGAACCTTGATAACCTGCACCAAGAGCACTGATATTCCCAGACGCAGCAAACAAGCACACAGTGAACACAATACACTTACTTCAGAATCTTTAAATGAAGCATCTTTGGAAGGGCTTTGGCTAACTCCATTGCGGTTTGATCGCCAATCTTGTTCCTGGACAAACTATATGTTCGTGTTGCCACGGAGTTTGGGGGGAAAAAACGTTGCAATCAATATTCAACAGCCATCAGTTGTACATAAGAAACAAGATGTAGCAGTATGGCAACTACAAGCAATAGGACCCATAGCACTTGGCTAAATGCTGTAAAGGCCATGGGTCCTAAAGAAACGTTCTGACCTGAAACATCACGCATACCTTTACTCCAGAGATGCTGCCTGACCCACAAAGGTACTCCAGCACTCTGGCTAAATAGAACCCGGGAAAATATTTGGGCAAAAATACTTTTCAAACCTCAGAAATTATTTTCTATTTCTTGAATGATTTGGCTTTAACAGTAAATATTACAAAATAATATCTGTAGAATAAACATTAGGATATGGGCAGCACAGTGGCACAGTGGTAGAGATTCTACCTTACAGCACCAGAGACCTGGGTTCAATCCTGACTATGGATGCTGTCTGTATGGAGTTTGTACGTTCTCTCCATGACCTGCTCGGGTTTCCACCCACACACGTGCAGGTTTGTAGGCTAATTGGCTTCTAAAATTGTAAATTGTCCCGAGTGTGTGCAGGATAGTGTAAGTGTGCGGGGATCGCTGGTCGGCGCGGACATGGTTGGCCAAATGCCCTGTTTCTGCGCAGTATTTCTAAAATAAAGTAGGGATGGGTCTGTTCTACTGTCGGCTAGTGTTGCAGAGTACCTTTCTTTGCGGCCTAAATGAAGGCTTTGTAGGATGACAACAAGTCCCTTCTACAGGCCCTGTTACACACATCTGAAGAGGAGTTTGCCTGCTGGCTCAGTTGCTGAACCATGACTCCTCTGTTTGAATGGCAGCGAATCCTTTGGATCATTTTTTCAATCCTTTAGACTTGGTAAAGGCTGCTCCATGGGTGAAGATGGCTTTCTGAAGTAGCGCTCCTTTTATAGCTTAGTTTAGTTTAGAGATACAGTGCGGAAACAGGCCCTTCAGCCCACTGTGTCTGGACCACACACACTAACACTATCCTGTACACACACTAGGGACAGTTCCACAATTTTACCAAGACAGTTTACAAACCTGTACGTCTTTGGAGTGTGAGAGGAAACCAGAGCACCCAGAGAAAACCCACAGGGAGAAAATACAATCTCCGTACAGACAGCACCCATAGTCAGGATCAAACCCGGGTCTCTGGCGCTGTAAGGTAGCAACTCTACCGCTGCACCGCCATTCCATCCTCTTCAGAATGGTTCTCTATTTAAATTTAATATCAATCCAATTCACCATCTCTTTAATAACATCCCCCCTGTATCAGCCTGAGTCTGCACCTGGTGCTATGAATACTTAAGCAGAGTAGAAATGAATGCACTGCACTGACCCTCCAGCCGAGACTGGGAGATGATTAGAACGATGTGGATAGCAATCCAACCACCTTTCCACAGCAAAGCTCAAGAGATGGCAACATGATAATAACAGTCTCTCTTCAAGGCAATCGATTGTATTAGTTCAAATCATATCGTGACCAATCAATGTGACAATTCACTGCACTTACTCAACCTCTTCCACTGATGGGCACTGTCTGAGGGCTTCCGCCAGTCTCTGTCCACCAATTGCTGTGATGTTGTTTTGGGTCAGGCTATTAGTGAAGACACAAAAGGTTGCAAAGTTTACACCGCACCAAACATAAAGCTCCCTTGATTAATATGTCTAATATACTGTACCCAGCTTGCATAGATGAGACTGGCATTGCTTTCAGTCCAGAATATTGAGGGGTGACCTAGAAGTGTGAAAACGTACACCCCCAGATTCAGAGACAGTTTCTTCCCAGCTGTTTTCCTACAACAAATAGAGAGCAGTTCTGAACTGCTACTTACCTCATTGGTGACCCTCCAACTATCTTTGATTAAACTTTACTGGCTTTATCTTTTACTAGACATTATTCCCTTATCATGTATATGTACACTTTGAATGACTATATTGTAATCATGCATTGAATGAATGAATGAGATACTTTGTAACTTTGTTGGCACCCTTTATGTGGTGACTCTTTGCATACCTTGGGAATGCAAAACAAAGAATCTTACTGTGACAATAAAGTATTAATTCATTCATGTATCTGTATGAATTACTATATGGTAATCATATATTGTCTTTCCGCTGCCTGGTTAGCACGCAGCCAAAGCTTTTCACTGTACCTCGGTACACGTGATAATAAACTAAACTGAACTGAGGCATTTAAGAGAGAACATAGACAGTCCAGCACAGGAACAGACCCTTCAGCCCACATGATGCTACGATAAAATAAACTAATCTCACCTGCCTGCACATGATCCACAACCCTCCATTCCCTGCCTATCTATAAGTCTCTTAGACACCGCTATTGTATCTGCCTCCACCACCATACCGAGCATCACGCCCCAGACATCCAACACCTTCACTGTAAAAATATATCCCGCTCATCTCTTTTAAACCTTTATATTCACATTAAAGCTATGCCCACTAGTATTTGGTATTTCCACACTACTGAAAAACGTTCTGACTGTCTACCATATCTACACCTCTCATCATTTTAAATACTTCTCTGAGGTCTCCCCTTAATTGGTACATGTGACAATTAAATAGAATCTAGAACGTCTGGCCTTCCAGAGCAAACAATCCAAGGTTGTCCAACCCCTCCTTGTAGCTAATACCCTGTAATCCAGGTTAACCTCTGGTAAACCTCTTATGCACCCGCTCCAAAGTCTCCACGCAGCCTAACCAAAGTCCTATAAAAATGTATCATGACTTTCTGACCCATATACTCAAGGTGTTGAAAGGATTTGATATAAATGACTGAGGAACTACATAGTTCTGGCAGAAGCACTGCCAACTCTGCTGGAATGGAGATGTCCAGTGTTGGGACACTTCACTTCAGGCCACAAGTTCTGCAGGAATAAACCACTTGGCAATTCATGCCTGCCCCACCATTCAATGCGTGCTATTTTCATGATATTTATTTTAGTTGTTTATCTTTTTTTAAATATTTTACCTTGTATGTATCGTTAGCTTTTAGAAATGTTTGAATGGTGCACTGACTGGCTGACATTTTACAATTTTGTTGTACATGGTTCATGTTACAATGACAATAAAGAAACTATTCTATTCTATTCTATTCTAATATGATCATAGCTGATCCGGGCCTTATCTCAGCAAAACATGGCTTTATCAAGTAGTGGAAATGAAGAACTGCAGATGCTGGTTTAGACCAAAGATAGACAAAATGTGCTGGAGTAACTCAGCGGGTCAGGCAGCATTTTTAGAGGAAACGGATAGGTGACGTTTTGGGTTGGGACCCTTCTTCGGACTTGCCCAAAATGTCACCTATCCTTTGCCTCCAGGGATGCTGCCAGAACCACTAGGTTACTCCAGCACTTTGTGACTATGCTTTTATCAAGTTCTCTAACAATTCTAACAAAGTCCTGATGAGAATCTGTCCAGTTTCATGTTCCACTCAGAATCAGATGCAAAGCTGAAGGTTTTAGGAGATGTGGAGTTAAGTTATAGATCGCTTACAGAGTGGTTTACAGGCAGGTAAAGATACTACCTCTGTATAGTGCTTCAGTAAGATCACTAGAACACACCTGCATAACCCATGAAACAAGGCTTGGAACACTTGGGAATGTTGACTGCCCTGGGCTTCCCTGCTGGCGTCTGATGTGAATCATGGGTTGCAGGAGCCAAGAGGCAAAATCAATTCCATCCTTCACCTGAGTTTGGACGGTGCATGTGGAGAGAATCACAGTTCCCTCCAACTCTGCCTGATTTAACACCCACACACAGAATGACCAGAGCAGAGGCACTGCCTGTTCCTTCCCCTCCCAAAGAGGAGACAAGGGTGCACAGGTTAATCATGGAATGACAAGAGAGGCTATTGACTACCATTGAAACTCGGACAACCCTGCTCTGGAAGACTTGTTTCCATGCACTGTGTCCCCGGCTGTACCAACACTACAGCGGGAGCTGATAAATGAAGTGATCAGAACAAAGCCACTTACTTCAGTATCTTCAAGCTCTTCATAATGGGCAGTACGTCAGCCAGCTTCATTGCTCCCACATTCTCCATACAATTGTCTGACAAACTGGATGGGAAGACAACACATTTACAGGAACTGCATATGCTGGTTTACAAAAAAAAAAGACACATGTGCTGGAGCACCTCAGCCGGTCAGCGAGCATCTCTGGAGAACATAGATAGGTGATGTTTCAGGTGTGGACCATTCTTCTGACATATACAGATAATTCACACACCAAGGCTCAGCCTAGTCACAGTGCAAAATTAAGATGATTAAAATGTGATTCACTTCTACTGTGACTTGCTTTTTGCCGTGAGATTAGATTCATACCAGGCTGACTGGATTCACTTCATTAGGTTGACAGTATGTGCCGCAACATTAGTAACAAACCATTAATCTAATTATATGAAGTGCCTTTGTCTATTTTTTGACACTTTGGGAGAATTAGTCAGGGAAAGAACTGTTAAGTGATCGTCAACTCCACAACAAAGTCCTTGGTCTTCAAAGGAAATAGGTTTATCACAATGCTCCAAACAGCGCTCTCTATAATCAATGATGTACAACTGGAGTTTGTACATTGTTGTCATGCAGGAAACGTAACAACCAGTTGGAGCAAAGCAAGATCCCACAGGTTGACATAACTTTGAGCATTTGTCAGCACTGGGCCTGCACTCGCTAGAGTTTAGAAGGATGAGGGGAGGACCTCATTGAAACTTACTGAATATTGAATAGTCCTGGATAGAGTGAATATGGAGAGGATGTTTCTACTAATGGGAGAGTCTAGGACCAAAGGCCATAGTAGCCTCAGAGTAAAAGGACGCACCTTTAGAAAAGAGATGAGGAGGAATTTCTTTAGTTAAGAGGGTGGAATTCATTGCCACAGATGGCTGTGGAGGCCAAGACATACGGTATTTTTAAGATGGAGATTGACAGATTAGTAAGGCCTTCGGTGGTTATGGGGAGAAGGCAGTAGAATGGAGTTGAGAGGAAAAGATAGATCAGCCATGATTGAAAGGCGGAGTAGACTATTTGGACCGACTGGCCTAATTCTGCTCCTATAATTTATGAAGTTATAAATGTTGGCCATGAGCCTGGGAGATGGGTGGGGAAGTGTGGGAATTCCGTGCCCTGTTTAATCATGATGCAGTGAGATCTTTTACATCCACCTCTAGCAGTGGCTTCCTGCCATACTGTAGAGTTAGCCTCGATTTTACCCAGATCTGGTAAAACTGGATTTTACCCTGTCTGGAACAAGATATAGTCAACAGCCAGCATATTAAATTAGACACTGTACACTTGATCGGACAGTTTTGTACTCACTTGATTTCTCCCATTACAGTGCTGTATTTCAGTCCATTTGCTAGCTCCGCTGCCCCTTTGCAACCAATGGAGTTAGACTTCAGACTAAGAGAAGAAAGATGTCGAAATGTAATACTTATAAAGTACTTGAAATACAAGTAATACATTGAAAGTGTTTGTGCTTCAATCGCAATGTGGAAATATGTAAATGCCATTATTTGGCATAAATTAGAGATGGATAGTATTTAAAACAAAATTAGGGAGTTTGTGTTTCACTTCTCTTCATTTTATTTTAATTCCACTGACTCCAACTGACATTGGTGAATGGCTTGCATCAAGAGATCTATGGACATGCTTCCTTTCACGGACACATTAACGGGGCACCAGAGATTGCAAACAACAGAAAGGTACTGTGTAGGAAGGAACTGTAGATGCTGGTTTAAACGGAAGATAGCTAAAAAAAATAGCTGACTCAAAAAGCTCATCGGGTCAGGCAGCATCTCTGGAGAAACGGAATAGGTGACGTCTCGGGTTGAGTCTGAAGAAGGGTCTCGACACGAAACGTCACCTATTTCCTTTCTCCAGAAATGCTGCCTGACCCGCTGAGTTACTCCAGCTTTTTGTGTCCATCTTCAGCAGGAAGGTAACGGTTCTGGTGGTTACCATCCTTCCATCTATGCGACAAAGAGATGTGATCGAGCAATGGGCCTGCTTTTGTGCTGCATGAGTCAACGGTTCTATTATGTGTACATGTCATGGAGTTGGGCTTGAAATCATGGTCTTCTAACTCTGCATCATGTGTGTTACTGGGATAGAGACGGAACACCATCTGAATAGAACATTGTGCATTCAATCTCTTATGCTCAGGTAACACCCGGATTGCAACTTACCAAAATATAGGGTAGACACAAGAAACTTCAGATGCTGGTTTACAAAACAAAGACACAGAGTGCTTGAGTAACTCAGCGGGTCAGGCAGCATCTCTGAAGAACATGGAAAGATGATGTTTCAGGTCTGGACCATTCTTCAGACTGATTATGTTGGGGAAGGGGGCGAAGAAAGCTGGAAGAGGGGAGGGTAGATTCGATACAGGGTAAATTTGATTTTAGTGGAAAAATGTGGTTTAGATGGGATTCGTACTTTAGTGGGGGATGCAGAACCCAACATATCTTTTTTTAAAATTTTTTATAAAGAGTATGGATAAATCATTTGAGAATAACACATTTTAAAGGGTTTGAGGAGAGATTGATGCTCACCTCCAGTAAAGCACTTTGTGGGCAGATTCTCCACACTGCCCAGTTACAACTTCAGCTTCAGGCTTTGCGCAGCTGTCACTGCAACCAATAACTCAGGCAATTTCTCAAGTGGTCAGTTGATCATCTGTGTGTTACGGAGGTATGGCCACATGAAGGATGTCATTAAGATTGCAGAGATTTACGAGGATGTTGCCAGGACTCGAGAGCCTGAACTATACAGAGAGATTGGGCAAGCTGGGACATTGGAGGCCCGGAGGCGAACTGAGATGTGGCATCTTGGTTAGCATGGATGAGTTGGGCTGAAGAACCTGTTTATGTCTCTATGTTGAATAGGCAGGGAACACTATGGAACCAGTTAAAAGTCCATCCTTTCATGTTGAATGTCAGAAAATGTGGATACTAGTAAGTTTGAGCCAGTGGTTCCTATCCAGTTGTTTAAGAAGGAACTGCAGATGCTGGAAAATCGAAGGTACACAAAAAAGCTGGAGAAACTCAGCGGGTGCAGCAGCATCTATGGAGCGAAGGAAATAGGCAACGTTTCGGGACGAAACGTTGCCTATTTCCCTCGCTCCATAGTTGCTGCTGCACCCGCTGAGTTTCTCCAGCTTTTTTGTGTTCCTATCCAGTTATTTGCATCATGTGAAATCTGTCCGGCCATTTTCTCCCCGTTCACTGCAATTCAGATTTGACAATAATATGGAGAGTACTCACTTTAATTTCTTCAAGCACGTCATTCTTGGTATCCCTTCAGCCAACAGTTTTGTACCGTGGTCTTTGAGCAGCATGGAA
This sequence comes from Amblyraja radiata, assembly GCF_010909765.2. Classification (NCBI taxonomy): domain Eukaryota; kingdom Metazoa; phylum Chordata; class Chondrichthyes; order Rajiformes; family Rajidae; genus Amblyraja; species Amblyraja radiata. The sequence goes on along the minus strand of NC_045972.1, from coordinate 37,455,749 downwards.
TCCAAACTGCACAGAAATAAAGAGATTAGGTTGAGGTTTCTTGTGCTGTTTATTTACATTTTAATTGTGTAACTCCATTTTAATTACGAAGAAGACAGTGTTGATCAGTCAATGGATCAAAGTATTATAGTATTTCCAACATCACAGACAAATCTGTCTAATCAACCAAGTTGATTTTGCAAATGTTATCCAGCTCTGTCTGTACTTGAACTATGTATATTTTTTATGCAGTGTCAAATGCACAAATTAATTTCATACCATTAAATTCAATACAAAGTTTGTAAATCAAAAAAGCCAAGATATAAAAGCAAATAAATCAACTTCTGCAGAAACAAAGCACAGTGGAAATATGGGGACGGTGGGGGGGGGATCAAATAATGCTGGGAATATTTAGCAGGTCGGGCCAAAGATCCTATAGAGAGCAAGGTAGTCCACTCGACGAAAAAGCCGTAGTAGGGTCATGGGCAGAGTCATGGGTAATCTTCGGCCCCATTTCCGTAACCAGCTTCCGTCTCCGCACCAAAGATCCCATAGCGGAGCAAAGATACTAGTGCGAAGACGGAAGCCGTTTACGGAAACATCCTCGTAAAAATAAAAGATCTTTGGTAAAAAACTTCTCCTCATTTTCTTTCTGCCTCTCTGTCTCACAATAAAATGCAAAAAGATGCCTATGTTCCTTCCACAGCATGTGGGAAGTCTGGCCCAGATCAGCACGGCTGGGACGCCAGGGTAAAGTTGCGGGGAGGTTTGCATTGTATTTTTATGTAATGTTGTCCCTTGTCTGGGCCTTGTGTCTGAAATAAACATTATCATTATATATAAAAATCTGGAGAAATATATATGTGTGTGTTAGACCAAATTGCTGGAGAAACTCAGCGGGTGCGGCAGCATCTATGGAGCGAAGGAAATAGGCAACGTTTCGGGCCGAAACCCTTCTTCAGACCATCCATATCACATTCATATATGTGTGTATGTGTGTTCTTTCCTACACAATCTAATCAGTTGTATGCTCGCTGAATAAAACCATCCTTAAGTTATACATCATTTTTTAATCTAGCTCAAAACAAATGTTATTTTGTTAAATACTTCAGTTAGATAACCCCACCATTACAGACAGATCTCATTCCACTCTCTGGCTATTGGGAAGACCAGACCCATTTTATCGTTGAAAAATAATTCCATAGACACAAAAAATCATTAAGGAACATTAAGGAACATTCCAAGAGTAGTGCAACTGGAATCTTCATATTGCTATTATTTTTTCAAATACCGCAGTTGTGAACAGTGTGATTAGATGAATTACAGAGTGCAAGTGTAATACAAAAATAAACTCAAACACAGCACATGAGCCATTTAAATAGAAATGTTTTTACAAAAACATTAAAAAAGACCATTAACAGAATCATAATTTGTTAACGTATTAATCTTTAACAAAATTTAACAGAATTATGAATCTAACCCTATATGATACACACAAACTGTTCCCCCGCAACGCTGATTACACTGCGAGAGGGATATACAAAGTCGGGTCGGGTTACTGAAATGGCCGAAGAAAAGGCCGATGTTCCGCTCCGTTGCATACTACACGTCAGCCCATTGGATTTAGCAGGAGTGGACTATCTTGCTCGCTATAGGATCTTTGGGTCAGGCAACACCTGTGGATTTCAGGCACATTCAGGGTGAAGGACATCAGTCTGCTCTACTGCGACACCCTACCCGCCCCTGTGGTCACACCCTGCTCTCTGAAGTTGGAGTGAACTGGATCAAAGTGTAGCTGGGACGAAAACCATCAGTGATGAAACAATGTGGAGATAGTGGGAAAACGTGGGCTGATCCGTGGAAGATAACACTGGATAAATGGAACGTGGGATTGAAACAGTCATCATTTCCACACCAGCGCTGGTGAGACTGGTATCCATAATTAAATTCAGTTGTAAATAATGATTGCAGTATACTTGCGGAAAGACTGATGTCAATCAAGATGAGTGCAAGCAGCCTGTGGCCCTGCGTCACCGGCCTGTCGTGTAACTGACGGCCAAAGTGGGACAGGCCCATTATAGGATTTATTTATTTTCATGATGGACACAAAGTGCTGGAGTAACTTGTATAGGCGGCTGATTCACACCAAAGATAGACACAAAATGCTGGAGTAACTCAGCAGATCAGGCAGCATCTCTGGAGAAAAGGAATAGATGACGTTCCAGGTCTCGACCAGTAACGTCACCTGGTCCTTTTCTCCAGAGATGCTGCCTGACTCGCAGAGTCGCTTCAGCATTTTGTGTCTTATCGGCTGGAGTAACTTAGTGGGTCAGGCAGCATCTCTGGAGAGAAGTACCTGGGTTGTTTCTTTCCATGGCTGTGGTATACAATGGGTGAATGACTGAAAAATAAATGTGATCGTGGTGCATACTTGATTATCTTCAGTTGTTCCAAGCACGGAAGGATTTTTCCCAGTTCACTGACACTCTCCTCCCCCAGTTCGTTGTGTGACAAGCTGTAATGAGAGGAAACAGAGGACTTGTGAGCGGCAGGGTGCCAGACAGATGCTGGTTGAAGCATCTCCCTCCCTTGTGTGGGACAAGTTGTATGTAGCCACAGTGGTAAGAGGCGTGGGGAGAAGCATCACTCTCCCCAAATAATCCATCCCCCACCTCCCCAACTGGAATGCAATCACAGCGTGTGTGCACAACACTGCAGCTGAAAGCACTGATGATGACAATGCCCTTCATTTCCTTCTTCTCATCCCAGCTGCATCTCACAATCCAATACAAGCTGCAGATGTTTCAACATAGAGGGTGGTGAGTATTTGTAATGCCCTGCCAGGGGTGATGGTGGAGGCAGATATAGCAGTCATTTAAGAGACTTTTGGATAGGCACAGGCAGGGAATGCACGGATATGGATTGTGTGCAGGCAGAGAGGAGTTGGCAGGATTTTCTACACAGACATCGTGGGCGAAAGGGCACAGTTCCTGTGCTGTACTGTTGTATGTTATGTGGGATAAGAAAGCTGCTGTCCTACTTCACACCTCTGGGCAGACAGGAGACATCATATGGACAGACAGGTGGTGGAAGAACATGAAATATGAAGAAGAAGAAACATCAATAAAGTCTATTCAATGCATGGAGCCACCAGCTTAGCTTTAGTTTAGGTTTTAAAGAAACAGGGTGGAATGTACCTTCAGCCCACCGAGTCCATGCTGTCCACTGATCCCCCCCATACAACAGCACTATCCTACACATGAGGGACAAGTCTACATTTACCAAAGCCAATTATCCTACTAATCTGTACGTCTTTGGAGCGTGGGAAGAAACCGGAGCACCCGGAGGAAACAGGGAGAATGTACAAACTCCATTCAGACAGCACCCCATAGTCAGGATCGAACCCGGGTCTCTGGCGCTGTAAGGCAGCAACTCTACTGCTGCGCTGCCCCGTTCTGGTCACGAGGAGTGCTTGGACAAATTTGGATTGTTTCTGTACAGTGATGTAGGTTGAGGAGAGACCTGACAAAAGTATATAAAATTATGAGAGCTATAGATAGGGTAGACAATTGGAATCTCTTTCCCAGGGTGGAAGTGTCAAAAGGAGGACTAGCTTTGAGGTCAGAAGGGGAAAGTTTAAAGGAGATGCATGGGGCAAGTTTTTATTTTACACAGAGCGTGGTGCGTGGCTGGAACATCTGCCAGGGGTGATGGTGAAGGCAGATACGATAATGACACTGAAGAGGCTTTCAGATAGGCACTTCGAAATGCAAGAAAAGAGGGATGTGGACCACATGCAGGCGGAGAAGATTAACTTGGCATCATGTTCTGCATTGACATTGTGGGCTGAATGGTCTGTACTTGTGCTGCATTGTACTATGTTCTAACTAAATGATAACCACCAGACACTGACGGTGGCAATCCTCCCACGTTAGACTGTTATTTTCTGAAGGAACGGTGATACCAGAACCCTAACATTCACATCTACTCACACTCAACACTACTATTCAAAGGCAACTCACTACTGTATAATAATCTGTTATTTCTGTTTTTTGGATTTTCCTGCAGGCTGTCACTCTCGGTACAGCTCCATTTAGGTGTGACGTTACTACAAGCTGCGGGCAACTTTGTTCCCGAGTCAGTGGGAAAATATGGAGACTGCAGGGAGGGAATCACACGCACTTGGGCAAATAAGAGACAACAGCAGCAAATAGAAAATGAGGAAGGTCGCACGGGAGTCTAGCTGAGAGGGGTCTGAGTGGACACTGTCACAAAGTAAATGTGCATTGTTAAAGTCAACAAAAGTATCACAGCAAAACTCAACAGCAATATCTAGACAGAGTGTGTAGGAAGGAACTGCAGATGCTGGTTTACACCGAAGATAGACACAAAATGCTGGAGTAACTCAGCGGGTCAGGCAGCATCTCTGGAGAAAAGGAATAGGTGACGCTTCAGACTGAGAGGTCTGAAGAAGGGTCTCGACCCAAAACGTCACCAATTCCTTTTCTCCAAAGATGCTGCCTGACCCGCTGAATTACTCCAGCATTTTGTGTCTATTTTCTGGACAGAGTGTGCCAGTTAGAATGCCCACTAGGTGGCACTAAAACAGCGTGTTTTGTGTACAATTATACCCCTTAATGTTCACAATATCTCCGACTTCTGTTTGAAAGCAGAAAACTCAAAGTAGAGGAAGTATGTGAAGTGTTTTGTTTTCTCGTTGTCGGAAGGTCAGTGGCCAGAGTGGTGGAAGTAAATGCTGATAAGAAAACGTTATCGAGAATTTCAGCATCTAGGCAAGCAGATAAGAGTTAAGACACACATCCAGCTGAACAATGGAACAAGCTCAAGTGGGGATGGATGTTGTTAAATACACAGTACCAACTGACTGGTCCAAAGAAACACAGCTGTTACAGACATTCATGTACATCGTTACATGTTGCTGCTCCAACAATTGTCGCCTTAACTACTTCACGTCGCCCCACCAATGTCCCTTTGGATTCCTTACCACTTTGTGGAGTAGTCCAGCTTCCCCTCAAGTGCAACTTGGTGCTCACCTCAACTGCTCCAGGTGGGGAAGCTTTGTATTCTAACTAAGTTACCTGGACAATGACGGTATGTTTTGACTGATTCTTGGAAGACAGGCCTAAGATGGGCTGAGTGGCCTTTTGTTGTTTTTTTTGTGGGTACGTTGACTGAGGGATGAGTAACAACCTGATCATTGGGGATGACTATCCTGAGCGCAGATGAATGAAGTTTCAGTCGACTGTGTTATAGTTAGGGTACAGTCATTGGGGAAGCGTGGAGCAAGTGATGACTGCAGCTTCTTCCAGCAAAGAGCAGCCAACATTGATGGGAATTGCTGTGTCCATGGACCATTTAGAAGCAGGATTCTGAGTGGTACGTGTCATTGAATGCCAAACGAGGCAGATCGAGAATACCTTCCAACAACAAAACCAATCACCCAGTGAACACACAGTGAACAAAGCAAAAAATATTCTTACTCTAGCTCCTCAAGGCTGTGGCATTTACAAAGACCTGCCATCAGTGTCATCATCCCTGTGTTGCTCATGTTGGTCGACTCCAGGCTGAGATCGGAAACACAAAATATAACTGTAATCACAGCACAGGGTTTGAACGGATGCATTTGTTATTATAGGTTTGATTGAGGCAAAATAGTGGGGGAAATCCGCCGATTTCTTTTTTCCCCAATGGTGTTAGGACATGCTTGAAGCCAGCTCAAAAGAGGGGCTTTTCAAGAATGGGGAAGGAAGTCAATTTTAAAAGTCATGATGAGCAAGTAGACACCTCGAAGCCACCCTCTTGTGACTGACTGCCGTGAGACGTGGAGCACCTTCCATCTTGTACTTCAGATTGAGGCATTTGGATCACAGCGTGGACAAAAGAAAAAGATCTAACTGATTAAAAAAAGACACAAAGTGCTGGAGTTATTCAGCAGAGTAAAGGGTCTGTCCCACTTGGACAACCTAATCCACGAGTTTAGAAGACCCTAGACGAGTTGAAAAAAATGTCAAGGTCATGTTGACTCGCCGAAGTAATAGACCTCCTACCACCTCCTACGACTATGTCTACGACCTCCTACGACTATGTCTACGACCTCCTACGACTATGTCTACGACCTCCTACGACCCCCTTCGACCTCAGTCTTCCACACCTTAGACCAACTACAACTAGCTACAAATGGAAAATGATCACATGATAAAATGATGTCATGTTTGCATTTTTTTCTCTCGTGCCAGTTACCGACCTACGACTACCACCACGACCTACCTACGAGTAAAAAGCATCCATTTTTTCCTTGCCGACCTTTTTTTTACTCGTAGACATTTTTTATCAGGCTTGAAAAAACGCAGCGACCCACTTGAGGCCACGAGTACGCGGACATCACTCACGAGCAAGAGGAAGAGTTACGAAGACCTCCTACGACCTTGTGGCGAACATGCTGCGAGTACGAGTCAAGGGCAAATTCGGCAGAGGTCGCCAATTAGGTCGTGAAAGTGGGACAGGGGCTTAACTTTTCTGAAGAAGGGTCCCAACCCGAAACATCACCTGCCCATGTTCTCCAGGGATGCTGCCTGACCCATGGAGTCACTCCAGCACTTTGTGTCATTTTTTTGGGTAAATCAGCATCTGCAGTTCCTTGCGGTTGTTACAAGATTGAACTGAAATAATTTTCTGAAGTGCACAGTGAGGATCGCCCAAAAACAGTATCCCTGATCATCCGTACAAATCTCACCCGAATTACATCACATCCATCCTAAGTAACACCACCTTATATTACATCTGCTCCAAGTAATGCCCACCACACCCACTTCCAAATCATACCCTCCTAAATAAACCAGCATCTTAAATCACAGCTAGTCTAAGTCAAAGTCACACCTGCTTTGAATCGTTCATATGTTAAAGCACCGGCTTGTAAACCCTCCCCATTATAAACAATAAATACTCTGCCATCTGACTCTGAAAACATCCCACTATTTGCCAGGGCTCAACTCCACAGATGTCAACTACATAGGGTCTAAAACACTAAGATTGAGGCCACAGCTTATCAAGAGAATGTCCCAGCTCAGCCTCACTGATTGTCACCCATTCAGTAATTTATGTGGGACTAAAGGGCCTGTCCCACGAGCATGCGACTGCATGCGGCGAGCGCGACCAAACCGGAAGCGTGGGCCACGCGGAGGTCGAGTGATCCCGTGAAGTTCGAGTGAAAGTCCGCGGGAAGTTTGCGCTAGGCGTACGCCGTCAAGACGCTGCGTATGGCATCGAGACGGTGCGTACGCCCGTCGAGGCGGTGCGTACGGCCTCAATGTGGCTGCGGGCCGGCAGGCCGTTGCCGTGCGGAATTTTTGAACAGTGTCAGTTTTTCGGAGCCCCGCGCGATGTCGGGACCAGCTCCGCACAACTCCATACGGCTCCGGCGATCGAAGTGGGACCGGCCCCGTGAGGCCGCACGGCTCAAGCGACCACGTTATGTCACGCTTGCCGCATGCTCGTGGGACAGGCCCTTAAGGCAGTGCCTTGGATCTGCAGTGCACCTTTGTTGGGGCATTACTGGTCGCTAATGACCTAGACAGAGTGGGTGGACTGTCTCTGGAGGTGGGGTGGGGGTGCAGGCCAACTATCAGAGAACCAGTGATGAGGGAGCAAAGAACTGCAGTACCCGACGGGATTTCCAACCCAACTTCTCCACCAAAGACAAAGCTGATAGGGGATTAAAAGCCAATGCACTGGTCAAGCTGCAACCTCTTAACCACGGAAGCCCGTTGTATAATTCTGCTGAATCTAATCAATATCCAATTAAATAGATTTACAACAGAAATTGAAAACTGGCATCAAGTCGCTGCAGCAGAACCTACCTGAGATTCCTCAGCCCCCGGACAACCTGAAGGACTTCAGCAAGTATTTCTGCCCCCTCGTTGCCAAAGTTATTTTGGCATAAACTGTAAGAGAATTAGGAAAATCCATAACATTAGAATCCAGGGCAGCCCAATGGCACGGACCAGGCACGGACCCCAGTGTCAACACTTTCACACCTTGGGATGGTGACTTTGCGTATCCCCGAGTGCATGCTTGTCATCCATGCACCAAATTCATTTGAAGCGACTGCGGCTATTTCTCTGTTCTACCACCGCCAACCTGTTAATGAGGAACACTGGCCAAGGCCAAGTCTGTGTCACCTGCTGACCTCCCTGCTCTTCCTCAGTTTGAATCGAGGGAACATTGGCAACTGATCGAAGGCAGCAAAGTTGGCTTTGTTCCTGTCCAGAAGGTGGGATCTCTCACAGGGCAGCTTGGAGGCAGACTGGACTGTGAGGTTAGATTCCAGACTCTAAAATCCTGGATTAACTCAGCGGGACAGGCAGCATCTCTGGATAGAAGGAATGGGTGACGTTTCGGGCCGAGACCGTTCTTCTGAAGGGTCTCAGCCCAAAACGTCACCCATTCCTTCTATCCAGAGATGCTCCCTGTCCCGCTGAGTTACTCCATACATAGATACGTAGAAAATAGGTGTAGGAGTCGGCCCTTCGGCCCTTCGAGCCAGTATTGCGATTCAATATGATCATGGCTGATCATCCAAATTCAGTCCCCCTTTCCTGCTTTCTCCCCATATCCCTTGATTCTGTTAGCATTAAGAGGTATATCTAACCCTCTCTTGAATATATCCAGTGAATTGGCCTCCACTGCCTTCTGTGGCAGAGAATTCCACAGATTCACAACACTCTGGGTGAAAAAGTTTTTCCTCATCTCAGTCCTAAATGGCCTACCCCTTATTCTTAAAATAAAACTCATTAAACCTGGGTGCAATACATGGTCACAATATTTTCACTCAGAAAACACTGGTAATAAATTATTACTCAACACAAACATTACACACATAAAGCAACAAGATACAAATACTGTAAGTTGAAAACTCACTGGAGCTCCATTAGATGGGGACATCGTTTAATGATGGATGAGAGATGTACGAGGTGGAGTGCCTCCATGCCGCAATGTTGCAAACTGTAAGTTAGCAAAATTTGTTTCATACTCACGACTTAATAAGAAATAATTAATCCCATTCCATTTTTTTACATTAGTCCCTCACATGTAAACTGTCAACATATTAGATTTTTTTTTAAACTGCAAAGATAGTGTCATTTAAAAAAAATCAAATTTTCAAAGTAATTGATGTCAAATTAAACAGAATAGTTACCTGATTATCCCCAGGGAAGGATAGGTCACCTCATTGAATATTCTGGTGCTGGAAGGAATCAGAAAGATCTAAGATAAGCTCTGCTGATGAGAATCTAGAGGAAGGCACATTTGTTACATAAGAGGTGCAGCCTCAAGAGTTGCTGTGGGGAGCTGGGTCTGATTCTCATCTTGAGATCTGTCAGCAGAGTTCTGCCTGTGACTACAATGAACTGCTGGTTTATTTTGGAGTAAATCACCCCGTCAGTGTGGGTAAATAGCAAAAGAACCAGGTGCGACACAGTGGCACAGCTGGTAGAACTGCTTCCTCACAGCAGCAGAGATCCGAGTTCGGTCCTGACCTCGGGTGCTGTCTGTGCATTGTTGCACCTTCTCCATCGGACCGCGTGGGTTTCCTCTGGGCCCTCTGGTTCCCACACACATCTCAAAGAAGTGCGGGTTCGTGGGTCAATTGGCCTCTCTGTAAATTGCCCCTAATGTGTGGGGAGTGGATGTGAAAGTGGGATAACAGGACGAGAGTGAACGGATGATCAGTGTCGGCGTGAATGCAGTGGGTCAAAGAGCCCATTTCCATGATGTACCTCTAAACAAAACCAGAGAGAAAGTAGCTGGGTCTGTGTGAGAGAAAATATATTGTAAAGCTACAGGGAATAAGGAGAGGGGGGGTGGATTAATCGGATTTCTCAGATGGGAACTGGAATGGGTCAAATGGGCCCCTTGTACGCGCTCATAGTCAAGTGAATTGTGGATGTTCACCATTGTATTGGGACTGATGGCCGTACCATTGTACTGGTGATGATGCGTTGATATAGCTATCTCATTTGAACACAGACTGTGCACCTGCATGCCTTTCCCAGGCAGATTCAGATTAATTTATTGTCATTAAACACCAGGGCGCATTAAAAACCATTCTTCACATGTTAGCCACAGGGTAGACAGGGCAAAGCAGCAGAATGGTGCATGACTGTAGTGCAACAGCATATTAAAGCACACTAACAGAATAGAATAGCAATCCCACCCTGTGCTCATTCCAATGAGATGCAGCCCAGGGACAACAAGGGATTAGGATGGGCCAGGGCAACAATGGCTTCTACTTCAAGCTGAGGAAGACATGCTTTTCAGTGTGGAGGCATTTGGAGCAAGTGTAACATATAAAATGTACAGAGAAACCAGAGATGGCCTCCATTGGGGATGCAGTTGTAAGGACTTGCATCTTAACACGTTACAGCCTAAACATTCAACACGTTACAGCCATTCAAAACAGCAACGCCCAGTACTCCAGCTTTCAAAAAACGAGGTTTAGTTTAGTTTAGTTTAGAGATACAGCACGGAAACAGGCCTTTGGCCCACCGAATCCCAGCCGACCACTGTCCGATACATTAGGTACCATTTACAATCTTTACCAAAGCCAATTAACATACAAACTAAAGATAGACACAAAATGCTGGAGTAACTCAGCGGGAGAGGCAGCATCTCTGGAGAGAAGAAATGGGTGACGTTTCGTGCCCTTCTTCAGACTGTCTATCTTTGGTTTAAACCAGCATCTGCAGTTCC